>NW_026691089.1:0-723112 GCF_020826845.1 Diceros bicornis minor | reverse complement strand
TGGTTCGACCGGTTGGAAAGAAATCTTTTTCTTCTCTGAGAGACTGTTGCTTGTCATCTCCTGGACATGAGATGACAGACAATTGTTCCCATTTCCCTTTCTACTTGAAACCTGATGGATACATTGCCCACTGCCTTTAGAGACTGCAGGTCTTTCTGAAACTCTTTTCAGTGCGCTGGCTTACTTCAGCATCATTTCATTGTTCCATCCGAAATTCCTTTCAGTTGGATCTATTTTCCTTTCTAATCCTTTTGTATACCTAGATATTTAAAAGCTGCTCAAATCTGTAGTGGAGAAAAGTTGGGTTACAACTCTTTCAGACAGCATGTAAACCCACATTTTAGGGTTTCTACACAAAACGTCTCTGCCATGTTTCTAGCAGCTCTCCTTCCATATATTTTCCTCCAGGACTTCCTGTGACAAAATTGCCTTTCTAAAAGCCAGTCCTCCGTTCACTCTCTTGGCCAGTCACGTTTCCATAGAAAGAAAAAGGACTGGATTTTCCAAAGATGCAACAAGAATGATCAAGTCCCGATTCACACCTAGATATCCTGCTCCTGTTCTCCATGAATTGCAAAATTGAAGTTAATTATCTCGTTCATTTTGTCTAAATCTATTGGGTCACTTTGGCACTGAGCCCCTAAGCTGGTCCACAGCCTGCTTCAGCAGACACCAAACTCTCTCTCAAGTGCCTGCATTCGTGTGCTGAGTAGGTATTGTATTTATTTAGATCGTATTCAACAAAAGATCTTCACGGATTCACTCAAGTACTTAAGCATCTACTATGTGCCCAAAGGTCTTGAAATGTTGGGGGTCTGCAAGGAAGACAGATATGCCTAAACAGATAAATTACACTACTGAAATCATTTGAATGAAAGAGATGTGAATAAACTGCCGTGGGACTCCAGGCAAAGAACCCCCATGGGTTGACCTACAACTAAGAGATACAGCTCTGTCCTGGGGCTCTGAGGAGAAAAACAGCCACCATGGGGGGTGGACAGGCTCTGTACCATCTAAGGAAAGGAAAAGGAAGGGAGAGAAGATAAAGAGAAAACAAGAGAAACGGAAAGGTTTTCTTCTTCTGAGTGTTTCTGCCACCCACTTTTGGAGCACACTGCTTGCTGATGTCCTTTCCGGCCAGTCTTATCCTTCAGCCGGCTTCAGGAGACTTCACCAATTCGATTGTAAGGAGCTGGGCTCCTCCGTGCAGGCAATGCCAACTCCGGAGGGAGCCAGGAGGGGAGCCAAAGATTCACAGGACTCTGCAGCCCTTCTGCAGCTCACTGGTGTGGAGGGGCACCGAGGCTTCACCTTGGCCTCTGTCTCCAAGTTCACATAAAGGAGGGTCGGTTCCTTCCTCGCTAGATGAGCGTGGAGAGAAACCTCCTTCACAGAAGGGATTATGGAATAATTAAAGTCAGAGCCTTGAACAAGGCAAAGGGTTAGCACCATGAATCTGAAGTGACTGGACATGTGAATTAGTAACCAGTAGGACGAGGAGCTGAAGACAAAAAAAGAAAAAAGGCAAGAAACCAGTTCTCGATTTTCTAAGATGGAAATGCAAGTCTTTCTTCTTCCAAAAGAAAAAAGTCATTGAACCCTTTCCTTGAAAATAAAACTGAAAGGGGCCACATGTTGCAAAGAAGGGTTTTAACCGTGATGTCACTACACAATCATGTGTAGCCATCAGTTGTTAAGTGCACTGCAAATAGTTCACACCTTAACAATTATGTTACCAAAGTTCGCAGTTGAGAAATATAGACACACACACATATACATATATATACATGTAAGAAAAGAGTAGAGTGTGTGCCAATTGCTCACTGTACTATTGACAATATCACTCTTACAACTGAAAGCATGACTAGGAGAGAGAAGGCGGTGTGACCCTAGATTTCTAGAGTCACAGCAAGAAAAGTTAAGAAAGTGCCATCAGGTCATTTGGACAAAAGAATGCTATATGGCTGTTGGGTTTATAAGAGATCCATTGGAGAAAAACAAGTCACTACATTAAATTATTTTCTACTTACCTGCATCACCCTCTCCAAGAACACATATTCTAAAATGAGACAAGTTATTACATTAAAAATGACCGGCTCTGGCATTTGGAAAACTACATCAAATAATGAAGTAAAAACTGGGTTACAAACATCCTGGTATCAACTCCAACTACCGTCTTTTACCAAACTAAAACTCTAATGATCACTAATTCACTTGCAATCTAGTGCTCCTCCCATATACAAAATCAACAACTTCCAATGTGTCATAACTTTTTTAAAGTTTCCCTAACATTTTAGAGGATAATGTAAATATGTCTCCTGGAAAAGTTGAGAAAGATGGAGACACTAGGAAAGGAAAAGACGAAAATACTCCCCTAATCAATGATGTAAAACACAAGGCATGAACAACTGTTAAAAGAATTCTCTATGACATTGATCAAGTCTACTATCTCTACGCCTGGCTCTTTCCTATCAGTCATTTGATACATAAACAAATAGAATAGTGTATTTCATGGGATCAATTCTTTTAGTGGTGTGCTTTCCCTTTGACCACTACATATGCTTTTATGTGTTTGCTTTATTTTCAGGCGGCGTCACATCAGAACACCCTCATCTCGGCAGATCTTTGCCTTAAAGAACCCTACCTCGGCCCTTGATCAACTGTACTCTGTGTTATGGTCAACTCAGAGCCCTACATGGATCAGTGTTTCCTACCGCCTCTCTCCCGTGCGTTGCTCATGTCAGGGAGTATAGTCCACCGAGTGAACAGTAAGCAGTCTTCCCAAAGCATCAGATATGAAAAGGAGGAGACGCGGGGTTGGGTGTGGGACCCCATTCCGTGCCTCAGTGCAGACAAGCTAGAGGTCAATGCATCCCTCCAGAGACTGGGAGAAAAACAGGAGGTTATGAGCACGAGGTTCCCTCTGCAGGCCTTGAAGCAGGGACCTGGAATCAAACTGCTGACACCGTGGATCGTGGTTGGTTTGACAGGGAACTCACGAGGAAGATAAGGACGTGAAATAATGAAAATCATAAGAACAGCAGCGAACACTTCTACTGAGCCAAGGACTGGACCCTGAATGTAAACTCTGTGCTGGAACATATCTTAACTCACATGACCCTGAAAGCATCCCGACGTAGTCAATGTTGTTCTTTGCACCATTTGCTAGATGAAGAGACTGGGTACAGTGGCTAGAAAACTCAGCCAGGTTACAAAGCGGATAAATGGCCGAGCCCAAGCTCAGTGCTCTTCTGTGATGCTCTTGGACTACAACTCCAAGTGAAGTCTCTAACGACTATCTCCGCTCGCACTGCCAACACCATCGTCCTCCGTGGAGTGGATGGAGGCAGGCGTGGGCAGGGCAGGGAGCCGGGTGTGGCAGGTCGCCAGATCTAAGGTCTGGCACACAGGTTGCCAGGTGGCTCCCTCCTCTGAGGGGGCCCAGCACACGCCCCAGGGGACTTGGCGGCAGGCCCCAGGGCCCTTTCCCCCGGATCTTGTCCACTTGAAAGGGGCCTGGCCCAGGTGGCCGGTTGGGCTGGTTGGCCAGCCTCCTTTGGACAAAGCAGGCGAGCCCAGCCAGCCTTCCAGTCGCCCCCGGCGTGGCACCAGCACCCTCAGGCCGAGGGCCTCACGCGTGCCCTCCAACGCGGATTTCTCCTCAGAGCCGTGGCCTGGGCACTAGGAAGGCCAGGCCCTCCCGACTCCAGAGATGATGCTGGGACCCGTCGCCGGAAGGGCCTGCCCGTGTGGCAGCGGCTCCCCAAGCCGGCGGCCTGCTGGGGCCTCACTCACTGCTTGGCCATAAGCCTGTCTCGGCCCTTCGGATTCCACAGAGCCTTTCCTCCACCTGGCTGGAGTCGACAAGTGCGGGCGTGGGGTGAGGTCGTGGTTTTGCCTTTCCAGGAAGAAATGAGGCCCGGGCAAAAGCAGCTGGCCGAGGCAGAGCCTTGACCTGGCACCCCAGTCGGCCTTTGGCCACCAGGTCCAGACCACCGCTTCCAAAGAAGGGAAGCGGCCGGCCAGCTGATTGCAAGTGGGGGATGGGAGGGAGACAACAGCTGAAGCCAAGTCCAGCAGGGCGTTGGCGTTCCTTCTTCAGCTGGGACTGGCCTGGCCTGGCGGGCGGGCGGGGCCTTCACTGAGGACCCCCGAGGCCCGCCCTAGGCCCTGGCGGTGGCGGGTGGCGCATGCGCCCTTGGCCTCAGGGGTTGAACCCAAGCCCACAGGGCACTCAAAGCAGCCGGAGAAAGAAGGGGCCAGGGGAGAGGAAGGCAGGTAGGCGAGGCGGGCGGGGCTCGCCCACCTCTTCTCCTCAGGTCCCCGAGAGAGAAAGAGAGAGAGAGAGAGAGAGAGAGTGAGAGACAGACAGACAGACAGGCAGGGAAAGAGTGAGAGATCCCTGACCTCTGAGTATCTGCATCCACCACTGCTGCCAACTCACAGGCCATCCCACTTCCCCCCCTCCATCCCCATCCCCAGGCGCGGCCCCCCGGGGCCAGCCACACCACGGAGAGGCCCCTGCATGGTCACCTCCGTGCTGTCCCTTCCGGGCCTGACCCCACTGCAGGGGAACCGGTTCAGACAATCCAATCGTCTACATGTCCCTCTCCATGACAATTGTCTTCTCCAGTCTCACATGCCCAAACCGCACCCCCAACATCCTCCTTTGTCTGCAGCTGGAGATAGGAGGAGAATCTCTGCCATTGTGTTGAGAGACTCAGTTTCGCGGGTTTCTCCCCTGTACACGTGTTCTTAAGCTGGGTATTATTTTCTCCAGCGAACCTGTCTTGTGAAGGATTTGGCCAGCCATAAGAAGCTTCAGGGAAGAGGCGGAGGGGCTTCTCTCTCCGCCCCCGACAGCCCTGAGCTGGGTCAGTGCCTCAGACCTGGCCAGGGGCAGCCCATCCCCCGGCGCCCTCTCCCGGGGCATCCCAGGAAAGCTTCACAGCCAGCCCCACCCCACTCGCCACTGCCAGGACCATCGGCCTCCCTCGGGAGGACGGGGCAGGACAGGGAACCGGGTGTGGGAGGCCGCCAGATCTCAGCTCTGGCACACAGGCTGCCAGGCTGCCTGGTCCTCTGAGGGGGCCCAGCACACGCCCCAGGAAACTTGGCGGCAGGGCAGGCCCCGGGGCTCTCTCCTCTGGAACTCGTCCACTTGAAAGGGGCCTGGCCCAGGTGGCTGGTTCGACCGGTTGGAAAGAAATCTTTTTCTTCTCTGAGAGACTGTTGCTTGTCATCTCCTGGACATGAGATGACAGACAATTGTTCCCATTTCCCTTTCTACTTGAAACCTGATGGATACATTGCCCACTGCCTTTAGAGACTGCAGGTCTTTCTGAAACTCTTTTCAGTGCGCTGGCTTACTTCAGCATCATTTCATTGTTCCATCCGAAATTCCTTTCAGTTGGATCTATTTTCCTTTCTAATCCTTTTGTATACCTAGATATTTAAAAGCTGCTCAAATCTGTAGTGGAGAAAAGTTGGGTTACAACTCTTTCAGACAGCATGTAAACCCACATTTTAGGGTTTCTACACAAAACGTCTCTGCCATGTTTCTAGCAGCTCTCCTTCCATATATTTTCCTCCAGGACTTCCTGTGACAAAATTGCCTTTCTAAAAGCCAGTCCTCCGTTCACTCTCTTGGCCAGTCACGTTTCCATAGAAAGAAAAAGGACTGGATTTTCCAAAGATGCAACAAGAATGATCAAGTCCCGATTCACACCTAGATATCCTGCTCCTGTTCTCCATGAATTGCAAAATTGAAGTTAATTATCTCGTTCATTTTGTCTAAATCTATTGGGTCACTTTGGCACTGAGCCCCTAAGCTGGTCCACAGCCTGCTTCAGCAGACACCAAACTCTCTCTCAAGTGCCTGCATTCGTGTGCTGAGTAGGTATTGTATTTATTTAGATCGTATTCAACAAAAGATCTTCACGGATTCACTCAAGTACTTAAGCATCTACTATGTGCCCAAAGGTCTTGAAATGTTGGGGGTCTGCAAGGAAGACAGATATGCCTAAACAGATAAATTACACTACTGAAATCATTTGAATGAAAGAGATGTGAATAAACTGCCGTGGGACTCCAGGCAAAGAACCCCCATGGGTTGACCTACAACTAAGAGATACAGCTCTGTCCTGGGGCTCTGAGGAGAAAAACAGCCACCATGGGGGGGTGGACAGGCTCTGTACCATCTAAGGAAAGGAAAAGGAAGGGAGAGAAGATAAAGAGAAAACAAGAGAAACGGAAAGGTTTTCTTCTTCTGAGTGTTTCTGCCACCCACTTTTGGAGCACACTGCTTGCTGATGTCCTTTCCGGCCAGTCTTATCCTTCAGCCGGCTTCAGGAGACTTCACCAATTCGATTGTAAGGAGCTGGGCTCCTCCGTGCAGGCAATGCCAACTCCGGAGGGAGCCAGGAGGGGAGCCAAAGATTCACAGGACTCTGCAGCCCTTCTGCAGCTCACTGGTGTGGAGGGGCACCGAGGCTTCACCTTGGCCTCTGTCTCCAAGTTCACATAAAGGAGGGTCGGTTCCTTCCTCGCTAGATGAGCGTGGAGAGAAACCTCCTTCACAGAAGGGATTATGGAATAATTAAAGTCAGAGCCTTGAACAAGGCAAAGGGTTAGCACCATGAATCTGAAGTGACTGGACATGTGAATTAGTAACCAGTAGGACGAGGAGCTGAAGACAAAAAAAGAAAAAAGGCAAGAAACCAGTTCTCAATTTTCTAAGATGGAAATGCAAGTCTTTCTTCTTCCAAAAGAAAAAAGTCATTGAACCCTTTCCTTGAAAATAAAACTGAAAGGGGCCACATGTTGCAAAGAAGGGTTTTAACCGTGATGTCACTACACAATCATGTGTAGCCATCAGTTGTTAAGTGCACTGCAAATAGTTCACACCTTAACAATTATGTTACCAAAGTTCGCAGTTGAGAAATATAGACACACACACATATACATATATATACATGTAAGAAAAGAGTAGAGTGTGTGCCAATTGCTCACTGTACTATTGACAATATCACTCTTACAACTGAAAGCATGACTAGGAGAGAGAAGGCGGTGTGACCCTAGATTGCTAGAGTCACAGCAAGAAAAGTTAAGAAAGTGCCATCAGGTCATTTGGACAAAAGAATGCTATATGGCTGTTGGGTTTATAAGAGATCCATTGGAGAAAAACAAGTCACTACATTAAATTATTTTCTACTTACCTGCATCACCCTCTCCAAGAACACATATTCTAAAATGAGACAAGTTATTACATTAAAAATGACCGGCTCTGGCATTTGGAAAACTACATCAAATAAGGAAGTAAAAACTGGGTTACAAACATCCTGGTATCAACTCCAACTACCGTCTTTTACCAAACTAAAACTCTAATGATCACTAATTCACTTGCAATCTAGTGCTCCTCCCATATACAAAATCAACAACTTCCAATGTGTCATAACTTTTTTAAAATTTCCCTAACATTTTAGAGGATAATGTAAATATGTCTCCTGGAAAAGTTGAGAAAGATGGAGACACTAGGAAAGGAAAAGACGAAAATACTCCCCTAATCAATGATGTAAAACACAAGGCATGAACAACTGTTAAAAGAATTCTCTATGACATTGATCAAGTCTACTATCTCTACGCCTGGCTCTTTCCTATCAGTCATTTGATACATAAACAAATAGAATAGTGTATTTCATGGGATCAATTCTTTTAGTGGCGTGCTTTCCCTTTGACCACTACATATGCTTTTATGTGTTTGCTTTATTTTCAGGCGGCGTCACATCAGAACACCCTCATCTCGGCAGATCTTTGCCTTAAAGAACCCTACCTCGGCCCTTGATCAACTGTACTCTGTGTTATGGTCAACTCAGAGCCCTACATGGATCAGTGTTTCCTGCCGCCTCTCTCCCGTGCGTTGCTCATGTCAGGGAGTATAGTCCACCGAGTGAACAGTAAGCAGTCTTCCCAAAGCATCAGATATGAAAAGGAGGAGACGCGGGGTTGGGTGTGGGACCCCATTCCGTGCCTCAGTGCAGACAAGCTAGAGGTCAATGCATCCCTCCAGAGACTGGGAGAAAAACAGGAGGTTATGAGCACGAGGTTCCCTCTGCAGGCCTTGAAGCAGGGACCTGGAATCAAACTGCTGACACCGTGGATCGTGGTTGGTTTGACAGGGAACTCACGAGGAAGATAAGGACGTGAAATAATGAAAATCATAAGAACAGCAGCGAACACTTCTACTGAGCCAAGGACTGGACCCTGAATGTAAACTCTGTGCTGGAACATATCTTAACTCACATGACCCTGAAAGCATCCCGACGTAGTCAATGTTGTTCTTTGCACCATTTGCTAGATGAAGAGACTGGGTACAGTGGCTAGAAAACTCAGCCAGGTTACAAAGCGGATAAATGGCCGAGCCCAAGCTCAGTGCTCCTCTGTGATGCTCTTGGACTACAACTCCAAGTGAAGTCTCTAACGACTATCTCCGCTCGCACTGCCAACACCATCGTCCTCCGTGGAGTGGATGGAGGCAGGCGTGGGCAGGGCAGGGAGCCGGGTGTGGCAGGCCGCCAGATCTAAGGTCTGGCACACAGGTTGCCAGGTGGCTCCCTCCTCTGAGGGGGCCCAGCACACGCCCCAGGGGACTTGGCGGCAGGCCCCAGGGCCCTTTCCCCCGGATCTTGTCCACTTGAAAGGGGCCTGGCCCAGGTGGCCGGTTGGGCTGGTTGGCCAGCCTCCTTTGGACAAAGCAGGCGAGCCCAGCCAGCCTTCCAGTCGCCCCCGGCGTGGCACCAGCGCCCTCAGGCCGAGGGCCTCACGCGTGCCCTCCAACGCGGATTTCTCCTCAGAGCCGTGGCCTGGGCACTAGGAAGGCCAGGCCCTCCCGACTCCAGAGATGATGCTGGGACCCGTCGCCGGAAGGGCCTGCCCGTGTGGCAGCGGCTCCCCAAGCCGGCGGCCTGCTGGGGCCTCACTCACTGCTTGGCCATAAGCCTGTCTCGGCCCTTCGGATTCCACAGAGCCTTTCCTCCACCTGGCTGGAGTCGACAAGTGCGGGCGTGGGGTGAGGCCGTGGTTTTGCCTTTCCAGGAAGAAATGAGGCCCGGGCAAAAGCAGCTGGCCGAGGCAGAGCCTTGACCTGGCACCCCAGTCGGCCTTTGGCCACCAGGTCCAGACCACCGCTTCCAAAGAAGGGAAGCGGCCGGCCAGCTGATTGCAAGTGGGGGATGGGAGGGAGACAACAGCTGAAGCCAAGTCCAGCAGGGCGTTGGCGTTCCTTCTTCAGCTGGGACTGGCCTGGCCTGGCGGGCGTGCGGGGCCTTCACTGAGGACCCCCGAGGCCCGCCCTAGGCCCTGGCGGTGGCGGGTGGCGCATGCGCCCTTGGCCTCAGGGGTTGAACCCAAGCCCACAGGGCACTCAAAGCAGCCGGAGAAAGAAGGGGCCAGGGGAGAGGAAGGCAGGTAGGCGAGGCGGGCGGGGCTCGCCCACCTCTTCTCCTCAGGTCCCCGAGAGAGAAAGAGAGAGAGAGAGAGAGAGAGAGAGAGTGAGAGACAGACAGACAGACAGGCAGGGAAAGAGTGAGAGATCCCTGACCTCTGAGTATCTGCATCCACCACTGCTGCCAACTCACAGGCCATCCCACTTCCCCCCCTCCATCCCCATCCCCAGGCGCGGCCCCCCGGGGCCAGCCACACCACGGAGAGGCCCCTTCATGGTCACCTCCATGCTGTCCCTTCCGGGCCTGACCCCACTGCAGGGGAACCGGTTCAGACAATCCAATCGTCTACATGTCCCTCTCCATGACAATTGTCTTCTCCAGTCTCACATGCCCAAACCGCACCCCCAACATCCTCCTTTGTCTGCAGCTGGAGATAGGAGGAGAATCTCTGCCATTGTGTTGAGAGACTCAGTTTCGCGGGTTTCTCCCCTGTACACGTGTTCTTAAGCTGGGTATTATTTTCTCCAGCGAACCTGTCTTGTGAAGGATTTGGCCAGCCATAAGAAGCTTCAGGGAAGAGGCGGAGGGGCTTCTCTCTCCGCCCCCGACAGCCCTGAGCTGGGTCAGTGCCTCAGACCTGGCCAGGGGCAGCCCATCCCCCGGCGCCCTCTCCCGGGGCATCCCAGGAAAGCTTCACAGCCAGCCCCACCCCACTCGCCACTGCCAGGACCATCGGCCTCCCTCGGGAGGACGGGGCAGGACAGGGAACCGGGTGTGGGAGGCCGCCAGATCTCAGCTCTGGCACACAGGCTGCCAGGCTGCCTGGTCCTCTGAGGGGGCCCAGCACACGCCCCAGGAAACTTGGCGGCAGGGCAGGCCCCGGGGCTCTCTCCTCTGGAACTCGTCCACTTGAAAGGGGCCTGGCCCAGGTGGCTGGTTCGACCGGTTGGAAAGAAATCTTTTTCTTCTCTGAGAGACTGTTGCTTGTCATCTCCTGGACATGAGATGACAGACAATTGTTCCCATTTCCCTTTCTACTTGAAACCTGATGGATACATTGCCCACTGCCTTTAGAGACTGCAGGTCTTTCTGAAACTCTTTTCAGTGCGCTGGCTTACTTCAGCATCATTTCATTGTTCCATCCGAAATTCCTTTCAGTTGGATCTATTTTCCTTTCTAATCCTTTTGTATACCTAGATATTTAAAAGCTGCTCAAATCTGTAGTGGAGAAAAGTTGGGTTACAACTCTTTCAGACAGCATGTAAACCCACATTTTAGGGTTTCTACACAAAACGTCTCTGCCATGTTTCTAGCAGCTCTCCTTCCATATATTTTCCTCCAGGACTTCCTGTGACAAAATTGCCTTTCTAAAAGCCAGTCCTCCGTTCACTCTCTTGGCCAGTCACGTTTCCATAGAAAGAAAAAGGACTGGATTTTCCAAAGATGCAACAAGAATGATCAAGTCCCGATTCACACCTAGATATCCTGCTCCTGTTCTCCATGAATTGCAAAATTGAAGTTAATTATCTCGTTCATTTTGTCTAAATCTATTGGGTCACTTTGGCACTGAGCCCCTAAGCTGGTCCACAGCCTGCTTCAGCAGACACCAAACTCTCTCTCAAGTGCCTGCATTCGTGTGCTGAGTAGGTATTGTATTTATTTAGATCGTATTCAACAAAAGATCTTCACGGATTCACTCAAGTACTTAAGCATCTACTATGTGCCCAAAGGTCTTGAAATGTTGGGGGTCTGCAAGGAAGACAGATATGCCTAAACAGATAAATTACACTACTGAAATCATTTGAATGAAAGAGATGTGAATAAACTGCCGTGGGACTCCAGGCAAAGAACCCCCATGGGTTGACCTACAACTAAGAGATACAGCTCTGTCCTGGGGCTCTGAGGAGAAAAACAGCCACCATGGGGGGTGGACAGGCTCTGTACCATCTAAGGAAAGGAAAAGGAAGGGAGAGAAGATAAAGAGAAAACAAGAGAAACGGAAAGGTTTTCTTCTTCTGAGTGTTTCTGCCACCCACTTTTGGAGCACACTGCTTGCTGATGTCCTTTCCGGCCAGTCTTATCCTTCAGCCGGCTTCAGGAGACTTCACCAATTCGATTGTAAGGAGCTGGGCTCCTCCGTGCAGGCAATGCCAACTCCGGAGGGAGCCAGGAGGGGAGCCAAAGATTCACAGGACTCTGCAGCCCTTCTGCAGCTCACTGGTGTGGAGGGGCACCGAGGCTTCACCTTGGCCTCTGTCTCCAAGTTCACATAAAGGAGGGTCGGTTCCTTCCTCGCTAGATGAGCGTGGAGAGAAACCTCCTTCACAGAAGGGATTATGGAATAATTAAAGTCAGAGCCTTGAACAAGGCAAAGGGTTAGCACCATGAATCTGAAGTGACTGGACATGTGAATTAGTAACCAGTAGGACGAGGAGCTGAAGACAAAAAAAGAAAAAAGGCAAGAAACCGGTTCTCGATTTTCTAAGATGGAAATGCAAGTCTTTCTTCTTCCAAAAGAAAAAAGTCATTGAACCCTTTCCTTGAAAATAAAACTGAAAGGGGCCACATGTTGCAAAGAAGGGTTTTAACCGTGATGTCACTACACAATCATGTGTAGCCATCAGTTGTTAAGTGCACTGCAAATAGTTCACACCTTAACAATTATGTTACCAAAGTTCGCAGTTGAGAAATATAGACACACACACATATACATATATATACATGTAAGAAAAGAGTAGAGTGTGTGCCAATTGCTCACTGTACTATTGACAATATCAATCTTACAACTGAAAGCATGACTAGGAGAGAGAAGGTGGTGTGACCCTAGATTGCTAGAGTCACAGCAAGAAAAGTTAAGAAAGTGCCATCAGGTCATTTGGACAAAAGAATGCTATATGGCTGTTGGGTTTATAAGAGATCCATTGGAGAAAAACAAGTCACTACATTAAATTATTTTCTACTTACCTGCATCACCCTCTCCAAGAACACATATTCTAAAATGAGACAAGTTATTACATTAAAAATGACCGGCTCTGGCATTTGGAAAACTACATCAAATAAGGAAGTAAAAACTGGGTTACAAACATCCTGGTATCAACTCCAACTACCGTCTTTTACCAAACTAAAACTCTAATGATCACTAATTCACTTGCAATCTAGTGCTCCTCCCATATACAAAATCAACAACTTCCAATGTGTCATAACTTTTTTAAAATTTCCCTAACATTTTAGAGGATAATGTAAATATGTCTCCTGGAAAAGTTGAGAAAGATGGAGACACTAGGAAAGGAAAAGACGAAAATACTCCCCTAATCAATGATGTAAAACACAAGGCATGAACAACTGTTAAAAGAATTCTCTATGACATTGATCAAGTCTACTATCTCTACGCCTGGCTCTTTCCTATCAGTCATTTGATACATAAACAAATAGAATAGTGTATTTCATGGGATCAATTCTTTTAGTGGCGTGCTTTCCCTTTGACCACTACATATGCTTTTATGTGTTTGCTTTATTTTCAGGCGGCGTCACATCAGAACACCCTCATCTCGGCAGATCTTTGCCTTAAAGAACCCTACCTCGGCCCTTGATCAACTGTACTCTGTGTTATGGTCAACTCAGAGCCCTACATGGATCAGTGTTTCCTGCCGCCTCTCTCCCGTGCGTTGCTCATGTCAGGGAGTATAGTCCACCGAGTGAACAGTAAGCAGTCTTCCCAAAGCATCAGATATGAAAAGGAGGAGACGCGGGGTTGGGTGTGGGACCCCATTCCGTGCCTCAGTGCAGACAAGCTAGAGGTCAATGCATCCCTCCAGAGACTGGGAGAAAAACAGGAGGTTATGAGCACGAGGTTCCCTCTGCAGGCCTTGAAGCAGGGACCTGGAATCAAACTGCTGACACCGTGGATCGTGGTTGGTTTGACAGGGAACTCACGAGGAAGATAAGGACGTGAAATAATGAAAATCATAAGAACAGCAGCGAACACTTCTACTGAGCCAAGGACTGGACCCTGAATGTAAACTCTGTGCTGGAACATATCTTAACTCACATGACCCTGAAAGCATCCCGACGTAGTCAATGTTGTTCTTTGCACCATTTGCTAGATGAAGAGACTGGGTACAGTGGCTAGAAAACTCAGCCAGGTTACAAAGCGGATAAATGGCCGAGCCCAAGCTCAGTGCTCCTCTGTGATGCTCTTGGACTACAACTCCAAGTGAAGTCTCTAACGACTATCTCCGCTCGCACTGCCAACACCATCGTCCTCCGTGGAGTGGATGGAGGCAGGCGTGGGCAGGGCAGGGAGCCGGGTGTGGCAGGCCGCCAGATCTAAGGTCTGGCACACAGGTTGCCAGGTGGCTCCCTCCTCTGAGGGGGCCCAGCACACGCCCCAGGGGACTTGGCGGCAGGCCCCAGGGCCCTTTCCCCCGGATCTTGTCCACTTGAAAGGGGCCTGGCCCAGGTGGCCGGTTGGGCTGGTTGGCCAGCCTCCTTTGGACAAAGCAGGCGAGCCCAGCCAGCCTTCCAGTCGCCCCCGGCGTGGCACCAGCGCCCTCAGGCCGAGGGCCTCACGCGTGCCCTCCAACGCGGATTTCTCCTCAGAGCCGTGGCCTGGGCACTAGGAAGGCCAGGCCCTCCCGACTCCAGAGATGATGCTGGGACCCGTCGCCGGAAGGGCCTGCCCGTGTGGCAGCGGCTCCCCAAGCCGGCGGCCTGCTGGGGCCTCACTCACTGCTTGGCCATAAGCCTGTCTCGGCCCTTCGGATTCCACAGAGCCTTTCCTCCACCTGGCTGGAGTCGACAAGTGCGGGCGTGGGGTGAGGCCGTGGTTTTGCCTTTCCAGGAAGAAATGAGGCCCGGGCAAAAGCAGCTGGCCGAGGCAGAGCCTTGACCTGGCACCCCAGTCGGCCTTTGGCCACCAGGTCCAGACCACCGCTTCCAAAGAAGGGAAGCGGCCGGCCAGCTGATTGCAAGTGGGGGATGGGAGGGAGACAACAGCTGAAGCCAAGTCCAGCAGGGCGTTGGCGTTCCTTCTTCAGCTGGGACTGGCCTGGCCTGGCGGGCGGGCGGGGCCTTCACTGAGGACCCCCGAGGCCCGCCCTAGGCCCTGGCGGTGGCGGGTGGCGCATGCGCCCTTGGCCTCAGGGGTTGAACCCAAGCCCACAGGGCACTCAAAGCAGCCGGAGAAAGAAGGGGCCAGGGGAGAGGAAGGCAGGTAGGCGAGGCGGGCGGGGCTCGCCCACCTCTTCTCCTCAGGTCCCCGAGAGAGAAAGAGAGAGAGAGAGAGAGAGAGAGAGAGTGAGAGACAGACAGACAGACAGGCAGGGAAAGAGTGAGAGATCCCTGACCTCTGAGTATCTGCATCCACCACTGCTGCCAACTCACAGGCCATCCCACTTCCCCCCCTCCATCCCCATCCCCAGGCGCGGCCCCCCGGGGCCAGCCACACCACGGAGAGGCCCCTGCATGGTCACCTCCGTGCTGTCCCTTCCGGGCCTGACCCCACTGCAGGGGAACCGGTTCAGACAATCCAATCGTCTACATGTCCCTCTCCATGACAATTGTCTTCTCCAGTCTCACATGCCCAAACCGCACCCCCAACATCCTCCTTTGTCTGCAGCTGGAGATAGGAGGAGAATCTCTGCCATTGTGTTGAGAGACTCAGTTTCGCGGGTTTCTCCCCTGTACACGTGTTCTTAAGCTGGGTATTATTTTCTCCAGCGAACCTGTCTTGTGAAGGATTTGGCCAGCCATAAGAAGCTTCAGGGAAGAGGCGGAGGGGCTTCTCTCTCCGCCCCCGACAGCCCTGAGCTGGGTCAGTGCCTCAGACCTGGCCAGGGGCAGCCCATCCCCCGGCGCCCTCTCCCGGGGCATCCCAGGAAAGCTTCACAGCCAGCCCCACCCCACTCGCCACTGCCAGGACCATCGGCCTCCCTCGGGAGGACGGGGCAGGACAGGGAACCGGGTGTGGGAGGCCGCCAGATCTCAGCTCTGGCACACAGGCTGCCAGGCTGCCTGGTCCTCTGAGGGGGCCCAGCACACGCCCCAGGAAACTTGGCGGCAGGGCAGGCCCCGGGGCTCTCTCCTCTGGAACTCGTCCACTTGAAAGGGGCCTGGCCCAGGTGGCTGGTTCGACCGGTTGGAAAGAAATCTTTTTCTTCTCTGAGAGACTGTTGCTTGTCATCTCCTGGACATGAGATGACAGACAATTGTTCCCATTTCCCTTTCTACTTGAAACCTGATGGATACATTGCCCACTGCCTTTAGAGACTGCAGGTCTTTCTGAAACTCTTTTCAGTGCGCTGGCTTACTTCAGCATCATTTCATTGTTCCATCCGAAATTCCTTTCAGTTGGATCTATTTTCCTTTCTAATCCTTTTGTATACCTAGATATTTAAAAGCTGCTCAAATCTGTAGTGGAGAAAAGTTGGGTTACAACTCTTTCAGACAGCATGTAAACCCACATTTTAGGGTTTCTACACAAAACGTCTCTGCCATGTTTCTAGCAGCTCTCCTTCCATATATTTTCCTCCAGGACTTCCTGTGACAAAATTGCCTTTCTAAAAGCCAGTCCTCCGTTCACTCTCTTGGCCAGTCACGTTTCCATAGAAAGAAAAAGGACTGGATTTTCCAAAGATGCAACAAGAATGATCAAGTCCCGATTCACACCTAGATATCCTGCTCCTGTTCTCCATGAATTGCAAAATTGAAGTTAATTATCTCGTTCATTTTGTCTAAATCTATTGGGTCACTTTGGCACTGAGCCCCTAAGCTGGTCCACAGCCTGCTTCAGCAGACACCAAACTCTCTCTCAAGTGCCTGCATTCGTGTGCTGAGTAGGTATTGTATTTATTTAGATCGTATTCAACAAAAGATCTTCACGGATTCACTCAAGTACTTAAGCATCTACTATGTGCCCAAAGGTCTTGAAATGTTGGGGGTCTGCAAGGAAGACAGATATGCCTAAACAGATAAATTACACTACTGAAATCATTTGAATGAAAGAGATGTGAATAAACTGCCGTGGGACTCCAGGCAAAGAACCCCCATGGGTTGACCTACAACTAAGAGATACAGCTCTGTCCTGGGGCTCTGAGGAGAAAAACAGCCACCATAGGGGGGTGGACAGGCTCTGTACCATCTAAGGAAAGGAAAAGGAAGGGAGAGAAGATAAAGAGAAAACAAGAGAAACGGAAAGGTTTTCTTCTTCTGAGTGTTTCTGCCACCCACTTTTGGAGCACACTGCTTGCTGATGTCCTTTCCGGCCAGTCTTATCCTTCAGCCGGCTTCAGGAGACTTCACCAATTCGATTGTAAGGAGCTGGGCTCCTCCGTGCAGGCAATGCCAACTCCGGAGGGAGCCAGGAGGGGAGCCAAAGATTCACAGGACTCTGCAGCCCTTCTGCAGCTCACTGGTGTGGAGGGGCACCGAGGCTTCACTTTGGCCTCTGTCTCCAAGTTCACATAAAGGAGGGTCGGTTCCTTCCTCGCTAGATGAGCGTGGAGAGAAACCTCCTTCACAGAAGGGATTATGGAATAATTAAAGTCAGAGCCTTGAACAAGGCAAAGGGTTAGCACCATGAATCTGAAGTGACTGGACATGTGAATTAGTAACCAGTAGGACGAGGAGCTGAAGACAAAAAAAGAAAAAAGGCAAGAAACCGGTTCTCGATTTTCTAAGATGGAAATGCAAGTCTTTCTTCTTCCAAAAGAAAAAAGTCATTGAACCCTTTCCTTGAAAATAAAACTGAAAGGGGCCACATGTTGCAAAGAAGGGTTTTAACCGTGATGTCACTACACAATCATGTGTAGCCATCAGTTGTTAAGTGCACTGCAAATAGTTCACACCTTAACAATTATGTTACCAAAGTTCGCAGTTGAGAAATATAGACACACACACATATACATATATATACATGTAAGAAAAGAGTAGAGTGTGTGCCAATTGCTCACTGTACTATTGACAATATCACTCTTACAACTGAAAGCATGACTAGGAGAGAGAAGGTGGTGTGACCCTAGATTGCTAGAGTCACAGCAAGAAAAGTTAAGAAAGTGCCATCAGGTCATTTGGACAAAAGAATGCTATATGGCTGTTGGGTTTATAAGAGATCCATTGGAGAAAAACAAGTCACTACATTAAATTATTTTCTACTTACCTGCATCACCCTCTCCAAGAACACATATTCTAAAATGAGACAAGTTATTACATTAAAAATGACCGGCTCTGGCATTTGGAAAACTACATCAAATAAGGAAGTAAAAACTGGGTTACAAACATCCTGGTATCAACTCCAACTACCGTCTTTTACCAAACTAAAACTCTAATGATCACTAATTCACTTGCAATCTAGTGCTCCTCCCATATACAAAATCAACAACTTCCAATGTGTCATAACTTTTTTAAAATTTCCCTAACATTTTAGAGGATAATGTAAATATGTCTCCTGGAAAAGTTGAGAAAGATGGAGACACTAGGAAAGGAAAAGACGAAAATACTCCCCTAATCAATGATGTAAAACACAAGGCATGAACAACTGTTAAAAGAATTCTCTATGACATTGATCAAGTCTACTATCTCTACGCCTGGCTCTTTCCTATCAGTCATTTGATACATAAACAAATAGAATAGTGTATTTCATGGGATCAATTCTTTTAGTGGCGTGCTTTCCCTTTGACCACTACATATGCTTTTATGTGTTTGCTTTATTTTCAGGCGGCGTCACATCAGAACACCCTCATCTCGGCAGATCTTTGCCTTAAAGAACCCTACCTCGGCCCTTGATCAACTGTACTCTGTGTTATGGTCAACTCAGAGCCCTACATGGATCAGTGTTTCCTGCCGCCTCTCTCCCGTGCGTTGCTCATGTCAGGGAGTATAGTCCACCGAGTGAACAGTAAGCAGTCTTCCCAAAGCATCAGATATGAAAAGGAGGAGACGCAGGGTTGGGTGTGGGACCCCATTCCGTGCCTCAGTGCAGACAAGCTAGAGGTCAATGCATCCCTCCAGAGACTGGGAGAAAAACAGGAGGTTATGAGCACGAGGTTCCCTCTGCAGGCCTTGAAGCAGGGACCTGGAATCAAACTGCTGACACCGTGGATCGTGGTTGGTTTGACAGGGAACTCACGAGGAAGATAAGGACGTGAAATAATGAAAATCATAAGAACAGCAGCGAACACTTCTACTGAGCCAAGGACTGCACCCTGAATGTAAACTCTGTGCTGGAACATATCTTAACTCACATGACCCTGAAAGCATCCCGACGTAGTCAATGTTGTTCTTTGCACCATTTGCTAGATGAAGAGACTGGGTACAGTGGCTAGAAAACTCAGCCAGGTTACAAAGCGGATAAATGGCCGAGCCCAAGCTCAGTGCTCTTCTGTGATGCTCTTGGACTACAACTCCAAGTGAAGTCTCTAACGACTATCTCCGCTCGCACTGCCAACACCATCGTCCTCCGTGGAGTGGATGGAGGCAGGCGTGGGCAGGGCAGGGAGCCGGGTGTGGCAGGCCGCCAGATCTAAGGTCTGGCACACAGGTTGCCAGGTGGCTCCCTCCTCTGAGGGGGCCCAGCACACGCCCCAGGGGACTTGGCGGCAGGCCCCAGGGCCCTTTCCCCCGGATCTTGTCCACTTGAAAGGGGCCTGGCCCAGGTGGCCGGTTGGGCTGGTTGGCCAGCCTCCTTTGGACAAAGCAGGCGAGCCCAGCCAGCCTTCCAGTCGCCCCCGGCGTGGCACCAGCGCCCTCAGGCCGAGGGCCTCACGCGTGCCCTCCAACGCGGATTTCTCCTCAGAGCCGTGGCCTGGGCACTAGGAAGGCCAGGCCCTCCCGACTCCAGAGATGATGCTGGGACCCGTCGCCGGAAGGGCCTGCCCGTGTGGCAGCGGCTCCCCAAGCCGGCGGCCTGCTGGGGCCTCACTCACTGCTTGGCCATAAGCCTGTCTCGGCCCTTCGGATTCCACAGAGCCTTTCCTCCACCTGGCTGGAGTCGACAAGTGCGGGCGTGGGGTGAGGCCGTGGTTTTGCCTTTCCAGGAAGAAATGAGGCCCGGGCAAAAGCAGCTGGCCGAGGCAGAGCCTTGACCTGGCACCCCAGTCGGCCTTTGGCCACCAGGTCCAGACCACCGCTTCCAAAGAAGGGAAGCGGCCGGCCAGCTGATTGCAAGTGGGGGATGGGAGGGAGACAACAGCTGAAGCCAAGTCCAGCAGGGCGTTGGCGTTCCTTCTTCAGCTGGGACTGGCCTGGCCTGGCGGGCGGGCGGGCGGGGCCTTCACTGAGGACCCCCGAGGCCCGCCCTAGGCCCTGGCGGTGGCGGGTGGCGCATGCGCCCTTGGCCTCAGGGGTTGAACCCAAGCCCACAGGGCACTCAAAGCAGCCGGAGAAAGAAGGGGCCAGGGGAGAGGAAGGCAGGTAGGCGAGGCGGGCGGGGCTCGCCCACCTCTTCTCCTCAGGTCCCCGAGAGAGAAAGAGAGAGAGAGAGAGAGAGAGAGTGAGAGACAGACAGACAGACAGGCAGGGAAAGAGTGAGAGATCCCTGACCTCTGAGTATCTGCATCCACCACTGCTGCCAACTCACAGGCCATCCCACTTCCCCCCCTCCATCCCCATCCCCAGGCGCGGCCCCCCGGGGCCAGCCACACCACGGAGAGGCCCCTTCATGGTCACCTCCGTGCTGTCCCTTCCGGGCCTGACCCCACTGCAGGGGAACCGGTTCAGACAATCCAATCGTCTACATGTCCCTCTCCATGACAATTGTCTTCTCCAGTCTCACATGCCCAAACCGCACCCCCAACATCCTCCTTTGTCTGCAGCTGGAGATAGGAGGAGAATCTCTGCCATTGTGTTGAGAGACTCAGTTTCGCGGGTTTCTCCCCTGTACACGTGTTCTTAAGCTGGGTATTATTTTCTCCAGCGAACCTGTCTTGTGAAGGATTTGGCCAGCCATAAGAAGCTTCAGGGAAGAGGCGGAGGGGCTTCTCTCTCCGCCCCCGACAGCCCTGAGCTGGGTCAGTGCCTCAGACCTGGCCAGGGGCAGCCCATCCCCCGGCGCCCTCTCCCGGGGCATCCCAGGAAAGCTTCACAGCCAGCCCCACCCCACTCGCCACTGCCAGGACCATCGGCCTCCCTCGGGAGGACGGGGCAGGACAGGGAACCGGGTGTGGGAGGCCGCCAGATCTCAGCTCTGGCACACAGGCTGCCAGGCTGCCTGGTCCTCTGAGGGGGCCCAGCACACGCCCCAGGAAACTTGGCGGCAGGGCAGGCCCCGGGGCTCTCTCCTCTGGAACTCGTCCACTTGAAAGGGGCCTGGCCCAGGTGGCTGGTTCGACCGGTTGGAAAGAAATCTTTTTCTTCTCTGAGAGACTGTTGCTTGTCATCTCCTGGACATGAGATGACAGACAATTGTTCCCATTTCCCTTTCTACTTGAAACCTGATGGATACATTGCCCACTGCCTTTAGAGACTGCAGGTCTTTCTGAAACTCTTTTCAGTGCGCTGGCTTACTTCAGCATCATTTCATTGTTCCATCCGAAATTCCTTTCAGTTGGATCTATTTTCCTTTCTAATCCTTTTGTATACCTAGATATTTAAAAGCTGCTCAAATCTGTAGTGGAGAAAAGTTGGGTTACAACTCTTTCAGACAGCATGTAAACCCACATTTTAGGGTTTCTACACAAAACGTCTCTGCCATGTTTCTAGCAGCTCTCCTTCCATATATTTTCCTCCAGGACTTCCTGTGACAAAATTGCCTTTCTAAAAGCCAGTCCTCCGTTCACTCTCTTGGCCAGTCACGTTTCCATAGAAAGAAAAAGGACTGGATTTTCCAAAGATGCAACAAGAATGATCAAGTCCCGATTCACACCTAGATATCCTGCTCCTGTTCTCCATGAATTGCAAAATTGAAGTTAATTATCTCGTTCATTTTGTCTAAATCTATTGGGTCACTTTGGCACTGAGCCCCTAAGCTGGTCCACAGCCTGCTTCAGCAGACACCAAACTCTCTCTCAAGTGCCTGCATTCGTGTGCTGAGTAGGTATTGTATTTATTTAGATCGTATTCAACAAAAGATCTTCACGGATTCACTCAAGTACTTAAGCATCTACTATGTGCCCAAAGGTCTTGAAATGTTGGGGGTCTGCAAGGAAGACAGATATGCCTAAACAGATAAATTACACTACTGAAATCATTTGAATGAAAGAGATGTGAATAAACTGCCGTGGGACTCCAGGCAAAGAACCCCCATGGGTTGACCTACAACTAAGAGATACAGCTCTGTCCTGGGGCTCTGAGGAGAAAAACAGCCACCATGGGGGGTGGACAGGCTCTGTACCATCTAAGGAAAGGAAAAGGAAGGGAGAGAAGATAAAGAGAAAACAAGAGAAACGGAAAGGTTTTCTTCTTCTGAGTGTTTCTGCCACCCACTTTTGGAGCACACTGCTTGCTGATGTCCTTTCCGGCCAGTCTTATCCTTCAGCCGGCTTCAGGAGACTTCACCAATTCGATTGTAAGGAGCTGGGCTCCTCCGTGCAGGCAATGCCAACTCCGGAGGGAGCCAGGAGGGGAGCCAAAGATTCACAGGACTCTGCAGCCCTTCTGCAGCTCACTGGTGTGGAGGGGCACCGAGGCTTCACCTTGGCCTCTGTCTCCAAGTTCACATAAAGGAGGGTCGGTTCCTTCCTCGCTAGATGAGCGTGGAGAGAAACCTCCTTCACAGAAGGGATTATGGAATAATTAAAGTCAGAGCCTTGAACAAGGCAAAGGGTTAGCACCATGAATCTGAAGTGACTGGACATGTGAATTAGTAACCAGTAGGACGAGGAGCTGAAGACAAAAAAAGAAAAAAGGCAAGAAACCAGTTCTCGATTTTCTAAGATGGAAATGCAAGTCTTTCTTCTTCCAAAAGAAAAAAGTCATTGAACCCTTTCCTTGAAAATAAAACTGAAAGGGGCCACATGTTGCAAAGAAGGGTTTTAACCGTGATGTCACTACACAATCATGTGTAGCCATCAGTTGTTAAGTGCACTGCAAATAGTTCACACCTTAACAATTATGTTACCAAAGTTCGCAGTTGAGAAATATAGACACACACACATATACATATATATACATGTAAGAAAAGAGTAGAGTGTGTGCCAATTGCTCACTGTACTATTGACAATATCACTCTTACAACTGAAAGCATGACTAGGAGAGAGAAGGCGGTGTGACCCTAGATTGCTAGAGTCACAGCAAGAAAAGTTAAGAAAGTGCCATCAGGTCATTTGGACAAAAGAATGCTATATGGCTGTTGGGTTTATAAGAGATCCATTGGAGAAAAACAAGTCACTACATTAAATTATTTTCTACTTACCTGCATCACCCTCTCCAAGAACACATATTCTAAAATGAGACAAGTTATTACATTAAAAATGACCGGCTCTGGCATTTGGAAAACTACATCAAATAAGGAAGTAAAAACTGGGTTACAAACATCCTGGTATCAACTCCAACTACCGTCTTTTACCAAACTAAAACTCTAATGATCACTAATTCACTTGCAATCTAGTGCTCCTCCCATATACAAAATCAACAACTTCCAATGTGTCATAACTTTTTTAAAATTTCCCTAACATTTTAGAGGATAATGTAAATATGTCTCCTGGAAAAGTTGAGAAAGATGGAGACACTAGGAAAGGAAAAGACGAAAATACTCCCCTAATCAATGATGTAAAACACAAGGCATGAACAACTGTTAAAAGAATTCTCTATGACATTGATCAAGTCTACTATCTCTACGCCTGGCTCTTTCCTATCAGTCATTTGATACATAAACAAATAGAATAGTGTATTTCATGGGATCAATTCTTTTAGTGGCGTGCTTTCCCTTTGACCACTACATATGCTTTTATGTGTTTGCTTTATTTTCAGGCGGCGTCACATCAGAACACCCTCATCTCGGCAGATCTTTGCCTTAAAGAACCCTACCTCGGCCCTTGATCAACTGTACTCTGTGTTATGGTCAACTCAGAGCCCTACATGGATCAGTGTTTCCTGCCGCCTCTCTCCCGTGCGTTGCTCATGTCAGGGAGTATAGTCCACCGAGTGAACAGTAAGCAGTCTTCCCAAAGCATCAGATATGAAAAGGAGGAGACGCAGGGTTGGGTGTGGGACCCCATTCCGTGCCTCAGTGCAGACAAGCTAGAGGTCAATGCATCCCTCCAGAGACTGGGAGAAAAACAGGAGGTTATGAGCACGAGGTTCCCTCTGCAGGCCTTGAAGCAGGGACCTGGAATCAAACTGCTGACACCGTGGATCGTGGTTGGTTTGACAGGGAACTCACGAGGAAGATAAGGACGTGAAATAATGAAAATCATAAGAACAGCAGCGAACACTTCTACTGAGCCAAGGACTGCACCCTGAATGTAAACTCTGTGCTGGAACATATCTTAACTCACATGACCCTGAAAGCATCCCGACGTAGTCAATGTTGTTCTTTGCACCATTTGCTAGATGAAGAGACTGGGTACAGTGGCTAGAAAACTCAGCCAGGTTACAAAGCGGATAAATGGCCGAGCCCAAGCTCAGTGCTCTTCTGTGATGCTCTTGGACTACAACTCCAAGTGAAGTCTCTAACGACTATCTCCGCTCGCACTGCCAACACCATCGTCCTCCGTGGAGTGGATGGAGGCAGGCGTGGGCAGGGCAGGGAGCCGGGTGTGGCAGGCCGCCAGATCTAAGGTCTGGCACACAGGTTGCCAGGTGGCTCCCTCCTCTGAGGGGGCCCAGCACACGCCCCAGGGGACTTGGCGGCAGGCCCCAGGGCCCTTTCCCCCGGATCTTGTCCACTTGAAAGGGGCCTGGCCCAGGTGGCCGGTTGGGCTGGTTGGCCAGCCTCCTTTGGACAAAGCAGGCGAGCCCAGCCAGCCTTCCAGTCGCCCCCGGCGTGGCACCAGCGCCCTCAGGCCGAGGGCCTCACGCGTGCCCTCCAACGCGGATTTCTCCTCAGAGCCGTGGCCTGGGCACTAGGAAGGCCAGGCCCTCCCGACTCCAGAGATGATGCTGGGACCCGTCGCCGGAAGGGCCTGCCCGTGTGGCAGCGGCTCCCCAAGCCGGCGGCCTGCTGGGGCCTCACTCACTGCTTGGCCATAAGCCTGTCTCGGCCCTTCGGATTCCACAGAGCCTTTCCTCCACCTGGCTGGAGTCGACAAGTGCGGGCGTGGGGTGAGGCCGTGGTTTTGCCTTTCCAGGAAGAAATGAGGCCCGGGCAAAAGCAGCTGGCCGAGGCAGAGCCTTGACCTGGCACCCCAGTCGGCCTTTGGCCACCAGGTCCAGACCACCGCTTCCAAAGAAGGGAAGCGGCCGGCCAGCTGATTGCAAGTGGGGGATGGGAGGGAGACAACAGCTGAAGCCAAGTCCAGCAGGGCGTTGGCGTTCCTTCTTCAGCTGGGACTGGCCTGGCCTGGCGGGCGGGCGGGCGGGGCCTTCACTGAGGACCCCCGAGGCCCGCCCTAGGCCCTGGCGGTGGCGGGTGGCGCATGCGCCCTTGGCCTCAGGGGTTGAACCCAAGCCCACAGGGCACTCAAAGCAGCCGGAGAAAGAAGGGGCCAGGGGAGAGGAAGGCAGGTAGGCGAGGCGGGCGGGGCTCGCCCACCTCTTCTCCTCAGGTCCCCGAGAGAGAAAGAGAGAGAGAGAGAGAGAGAGAGTGAGAGACAGACAGACAGACAGGCAGGGAAAGAGTGAGAGATCCCTGACCTCTGAGTATCTGCATCCACCACTGCTGCCAACTCACAGGCCATCCCACTTCCCCCCCTCCATCCCCATCCCCAGGCGCGGCCCCCCGGGGCCAGCCACACCACGGAGAGGCCCCTTCATGGTCACCTCCGTGCTGTCCCTTCCGGGCCTGACCCCACTGCAGGGGAACCGGTTCAGACAATCCAATCGTCTACATGTCCCTCTCCATGACAATTGTCTTCTCCAGTCTCACATGCCCAAACCGCACCCCCAACATCCTCCTTTGTCTGCAGCTGGAGATAGGAGGAGAATCTCTGCCATTGTGTTGAGAGACTCAGTTTCGCGGGTTTCTCCCCTGTACACGTGTTCTTAAGCTGGGTATTATTTTCTCCAGCGAACCTGTCTTGTGAAGGATTTGGCCAGCCATAAGAAGCTTCAGGGAAGAGGCGGAGGGGCTTCTCTCTCCGCCCCCGACAGCCCTGAGCTGGGTCAGTGCCTCAGACCTGGCCAGGGGCAGCCCATCCCCCGGCGCCCTCTCCCGGGGCATCCCAGGAAAGCTTCACAGCCAGCCCCACCCCACTCGCCACTGCCAGGACCATCGGCCTCCCTCGGGAGGACGGGGCAGGACAGGGAACCGGGTGTGGGAGGCCGCCAGATCTCAGCTCTGGCACACAGGCTGCCAGGCTGCCTGGTCCTCTGAGGGGGCCCAGCACACGCCCCAGGAAACTTGGCGGCAGGGCAGGCCCCGGGGCTCTCTCCTCTGGAACTCGTCCACTTGAAAGGGGCCTGGCCCAGGTGGCTGGTTCGACCGGTTGGAAAGAAATCTTTTTCTTCTCTGAGAGACTGTTGCTTGTCATCTCCTGGACATGAGATGACAGACAATTGTTCCCATTTCCCTTTCTACTTGAAACCTGATGGATACATTGCCCACTGCCTTTAGAGACTGCAGGTCTTTCTGAAACTCTTTTCAGTGCGCTGGCTTACTTCAGCATCATTTCATTGTTCCATCCGAAATTCCTTTCAGTTGGATCTATTTTCCTTTCTAATCCTTTTGTATACCTAGATATTTAAAAGCTGCTCAAATCTGTAGTGGAGAAAAGTTGGGTTACAACTCTTTCAGACAGCATGTAAACCCACATTTTAGGGTTTCTACACAAAACGTCTCTGCCATGTTTCTAGCAGCTCTCCTTCCATATATTTTCCTCCAGGACTTCCTGTGACAAAATTGCCTTTCTAAAAGCCAGTCCTCCGTTCACTCTCTTGGCCAGTCACGTTTCCATAGAAAGAAAAAGGACTGGATTTTCCAAAGATGCAACAAGAATGATCAAGTCCCGATTCACACCTAGATATCCTGCTCCTGTTCTCCATGAATTGCAAAATTGAAGTTAATTATCTCGTTCATTTTGTCTAAATCTATTGGGTCACTTTGGCACTGAGCCCCTAAGCTGGTCCACAGCCTGCTTCAGCAGACACCAAACTCTCTCTCAAGTGCCTGCATTCGTGTGCTGAGTAGGTATTGTATTTATTTAGATCGTATTCAACAAAAGATCTTCACGGATTCACTCAAGTACTTAAGCATCTACTATGTGCCCAAAGGTCTTGAAATGTTGGGGGTCTGCAAGGAAGACAGATATGCCTAAACAGATAAATTACACTACTGAAATCATTTGAATGAAAGAGATGTGAATAAACTGCCGTGGGACTCCAGGCAAAGAACCCCCATGGGTTGACCTACAACTAAGAGATACAGCTCTGTCCTGGGGCTCTGAGGAGAAAAACAGCCACCATGGGGGGTGGACAGGCTCTGTACCATCTAAGGAAAGGAAAAGGAAGGGAGAGAAGATAAAGAGAAAACAAGAGAAACGGAAAGGTTTTCTTCTTCTGAGTGTTTCTGCCACCCACTTTTGGAGCACACTGCTTGCTGATGTCCTTTCCGGCCAGTCTTATCCTTCAGCCGGCTTCAGGAGACTTCACCAATTCGATTGTAAGGAGCTGGGCTCCTCCGTGCAGGCAATGCCAACTCCGGAGGGAGCCAGGAGGGGAGCCAAAGATTCACAGGACTCTGCAGCCCTTCTGCAGCTCACTGGTGTGGAGGGGCACCGAGGCTTCACCTTGGCCTCTGTCTCCAAGTTCACATAAAGGAGGGTCGGTTCCTTCCTCGCTAGATGAGCGTGGAGAGAAACCTCCTTCACAGAAGGGATTATGGAATAATTAAAGTCAGAGCCTTGAACAAGGCAAAGGGTTAGCACCATGAATCTGAAGTGACTGGACATGTGAATTAGTAACCAGTAGGACGAGGAGCTGAAGACAAAAAAAGAAAAAAGGCAAGAAACCAGTTCTCGATTTTCTAAGATGGAAATGCAAGTCTTTCTTCTTCCAAAAGAAAAAAGTCATTGAACCCTTTCCTTGAAAATAAAACTGAAAGGGGCCACATGTTGCAAAGAAGGGTTTTAACCGTGATGTCACTACACAATCATGTGTAGCCATCAGTTGTTAAGTGCACTGCAAATAGTTCACACCTTAACAATTATGTTACCAAAGTTCGCAGTTGAGAAATATAGACACACACACATATACATATATATACATGTAAGAAAAGAGTAGAGTGTGTGCCAATTGCTCACTGTACTATTGACAATATCACTCTTACAACTGAAAGCATGACTAGGAGAGAGAAGGCGGTGTGACCCTAGATTGCTAGAGTCACAGCAAGAAAAGTTAAGAAAGTGCCATCAGGTCATTTGGACAAAAGAATGCTATATGGCTGTTGGGTTTATAAGAGATCCATTGGAGAAAAACAAGTCACTACATTAAATTATTTTCTACTTACCTGCATCACCCTCTCCAAGAACACATATTCTAAAATGAGACAAGTTATTACATTAAAAATGACCGGCTCTGGCATTTGGAAAACTACATCAAATAAGGAAGTAAAAACTGGGTTACAAACATCCTGGTATCAACTCCAACTACCGTCTTTTACCAAACTAAAACTCTAATGATCACTAATTCACTTGCAATCTAGTGCTCCTCCCATATACAAAATCAACAACTTCCAATGTGTCATAACTTTTTTAAAATTTCCCTAACATTTTAGAGGATAATGTAAATATGTCTCCTGGAAAAGTTGAGAAAGATGGAGACACTAGGAAAGGAAAAGACGAAAATACTCCCCTAATCAATGATGTAAAACACAAGGCATGAACAACTGTTAAAAGAATTCTCTATGACATTGATCAAGTCTACTATCTCTACGCCTGGCTCTTTCCTATCAGTCATTTGATACATAAACAAATAGAATAGTGTATTTCATGGGATCAATTCTTTTAGTGGCGTGCTTTCCCTTTGACCACTACATATGCTTTTATGTGTTTGCTTTATTTTCAGGCGGCGTCACATCAGAACACCCTCATCTCGGCAGATCTTTGCCTTAAAGAACCCTACCTCGGCCCTTGATCAACTGTACTCTGTGTTATGGTCAACTCAGAGCCCTACATGGATCAGTGTTTCCTGCCGCCTCTCTCCCGTGCGTTGCTCATGTCAGGGAGTATAGTCCACCGAGTGAACAGTAAGCAGTCTTCCCAAAGCATCAGATATGAAAAGGAGGAGACGCGGGGTTGGGTGTGGGACCCCATTCCGTGCCTCAGTGCAGACAAGCTAGAGGTCAATGCATCCCTCCAGAGACTGGGAGAAAAACAGGAGGTTATGAGCACGAGGTTCCCTCTGCAGGCCTTGAAGCAGGGACCTGGAATCAAACTGCTGACACCGTGGATCGTGGTTGGTTTGACAGGGAACTCACGAGGAAGATAAGGACGTGAAATAATGAAAATCATAAGAACAGCAGCGAACACTTCTACTGAGCCAAGGACTGCACCCTGAATGTAAACTCTGTGCTGGAACATATCTTAACTCACATGACCCTGAAAGCATCCCGACGTAGTCAATGTTGTTCTTTGCACCATTTGCTAGATGAAGAGACTGGGTACAGTGGCTAGAAAACTCAGCCAGGTTACAAAGCGGATAAATGGCCGAGCCCAAGCTCAGTGCTCTTCTGTGATGCTCTTGGACTACAACTCCAAGTGAAGTCTCTAACGACTATCTCCGCTCGCACTGCCAACACCATCGTCCTCCGTGGAGTGGATGGAGGCAGGCGTGGGCAGGGCAGGGAGCCGGGTGTGGCAGGCCGCCAGATCTAAGGTCTGGCACACAGGTTGCCAGGTGGCTCCCTCCTCTGAGGGGGCCCAGCACACGCCCCAGGGGACTTGGCGGCAGGCCCCAGGGCCCTTTCCCCCGGATCTTGTCCACTTGAAAGGGGCCTGGCCCAGGTGGCCGGTTGGGCTGGTTGGCCAGCCTCCTTTGGACAAAGCAGGCGAGCCCAGCCAGCCTTCCAGTCGCCCCCGGCGTGGCACCAGCGCCCTCAGGCCGAGGGCCTCACGCGTGCCCTCCAACGCGGATTTCTCCTCAGAGCCGTGGCCTGGGCACTAGGAAGGCCAGGCCCTCCCGACTCCAGAGATGATGCTGGGACCCGTCGCCGGAAGGGCCTGCCCGTGTGGCAGCGGCTCCCCAAGCCGGCGGCCTGCTGGGGCCTCACTCACTGCTTGGCCATAAGCCTGTCTCGGCCCTTCGGATTCCACAGAGCCTTTCCTCCACCTGGCTGGAGTCGACAAGTGCGGGCGTGGGGTGAGGCCGTGGTTTTGCCTTTCCAGGAAGAAATGAGGCCCGGGCAAAAGCAGCTGGCCGAGGCAGAGCCTTGACCTGGCACCCCAGTCGGCCTTTGGCCACCAGGTCCAGACCACCGCTTCCAAAGAAGGGAAGCGGCCGGCCAGCTGATTGCAAGTGGGGGATGGGAGGGAGACAACAGCTGAAGCCAAGTCCAGCAGGGCGTTGGCGTTCCTTCTTCAGCTGGGACTGGCCTGGCCTGGCGGGCGGGCGGGCGGGGCCTTCACTGAGGACCCCCGAGGCCCGCCCTAGGCCCTGGCGGTGGCGGGTGGCGCATGCGCCCTTGGCCTCAGGGGTTGAACCCAAGCCCACAGGGCACTCAAAGCAGCCGGAGAAAGAAGGGGCCAGGGGAGAGGAAGGCAGGTAGGCGAGGCGGGCGGGGCTCGCCCACCTCTTCTCCTCAGGTCCCCGAGAGAGAAAGAGAGAGAGAGAGAGAGAGAGAGTGAGAGACAGACAGACAGACAGGCAGGGAAAGAGTGAGAGATCCCTGACCTCTGAGTATCTGCATCCACCACTGCTGCCAACTCACAGGCCATCCCACTTCCCCCCCTCCATCCCCATCCCCAGGCGCGGCCCCCCGGGGCCAGCCACACCACGGAGAGGCCCCTTCATGGTCACCTCCGTGCTGTCCCTTCCGGGCCTGACCCCACTGCAGGGGAACCGGTTCAGACAATCCAATCGTCTACATGTCCCTCTCCATGACAATTGTCTTCTCCAGTCTCACATGCCCAAACCGCACCCCCAACATCCTCCTTTGTCTGCAGCTGGAGATAGGAGGAGAATCTCTGCCATTGTGTTGAGAGACTCAGTTTCGCGGGTTTCTCCCCTGTACACGTGTTCTTAAGCTGGGTATTATTTTCTCCAGCGAACCTGTCTTGTGAAGGATTTGGCCAGCCATAAGAAGCTTCAGGGAAGAGGCGGAGGGGCTTCTCTCTCCGCCCCCGACAGCCCTGAGCTGGGTCAGTGCCTCAGACCTGGCCAGGGGCAGCCCATCCCCCGGCGCCCTCTCCCGGGGCATCCCAGGAAAGCTTCACAGCCAGCCCCACCCCACTCGCCACTGCCAGGACCATCGGCCTCCCTCGGGAGGACGGGGCAGGACAGGGAACCGGGTGTGGGAGGCCGCCAGATCTCAGCTCTGGCACACAGGCTGCCAGGCTGCCTGGTCCTCTGAGGGGGCCCAGCACACGCCCCAGGAAACTTGGCGGCAGGGCAGGCCCCGGGGCTCTCTCCTCTGGAACTCGTCCACTTGAAAGGGGCCTGGCCCAGGTGGCTGGTTCGACCGGTTGGAAAGAAATCTTTTTCTTCTCTGAGAGACTGTTGCTTGTCATCTCCTGGACATGAGATGACAGACAATTGTTCCCATTTCCCTTTCTACTTGAAACCTGATGGATACATTGCCCACTGCCTTTAGAGACTGCAGGTCTTTCTGAAACTCTTTTCAGTGCGCTGGCTTACTTCAGCATCATTTCATTGTTCCATCCGAAATTCCTTTCAGTTGGATCTATTTTCCTTTCTAATCCTTTTGTATACCTAGATATTTAAAAGCTGCTCAAATCTGTAGTGGAGAAAAGTTGGGTTACAACTCTTTCAGACAGCATGTAAACCCACATTTTAGGGTTTCTACACAAAACGTCTCTGCCATGTTTCTAGCAGCTCTCCTTCCATATATTTTCCTCCAGGACTTCCTGTGACAAAATTGCCTTTCTAAAAGCCAGTCCTCCGTTCACTCTCTTGGCCAGTCACGTTTCCATAGAAAGAAAAAGGACTGGATTTTCCAAAGATGCAACAAGAATGATCAAGTCCCGATTCACACCTAGATATCCTGCTCCTGTTCTCCATGAATTGCAAAATTGAAGTTAATTATCTCGTTCATTTTGTCTAAATCTATTGGGTCACTTTGGCACTGAGCCCCTAAGCTGGTCCACAGCCTGCTTCAGCAGACACCAAACTCTCTCTCAAGTGCCTGCATTCGTGTGCTGAGTAGGTATTGTATTTATTTAGATCGTATTCAACAAAAGATCTTCACGGATTCACTCAAGTACTTAAGCATCTACTATGTGCCCAAAGGTCTTGAAATGTTGGGGGTCTGCAAGGAAGACAGATATGCCTAAACAGATAAATTACACTACTGAAATCATTTGAATGAAAGAGATGTGAATAAACTGCCGTGGGACTCCAGGCAAAGAACCCCCATGGGTTGACCTACAACTAAGAGATACAGCTCTGTCCTGGGGCTCTGAGGAGAAAAACAGCCACCATGGGGGGTGGACAGGCTCTGTACCATCTAAGGAAAGGAAAAGGAAGGGAGAGAAGATAAAGAGAAAACAAGAGAAACGGAAAGGTTTTCTTCTTCTGAGTGTTTCTGCCACCCACTTTTGGAGCACACTGCTTGCTGATGTCCTTTCCGGCCAGTCTTATCCTTCAGCCGGCTTCAGGAGACTTCACCAATTCGATTGTAAGGAGCTGGGCTCCTCCGTGCAGGCAATGCCAACTCCGGAGGGAGCCAGGAGGGGAGCCAAAGATTCACAGGACTCTGCAGCCCTTCTGCAGCTCACTGGTGTGGAGGGGCACCGAGGCTTCACCTTGGCCTCTGTCTCCAAGTTCACATAAAGGAGGGTCGGTTCCTTCCTCGCTAGATGAGCGTGGAGAGAAACCTCCTTCACAGAAGGGATTATGGAATAATTAAAGTCAGAGCCTTGAACAAGGCAAAGGGTTAGCACCATGAATCTGAAGTGACTGGACATGTGAATTAGTAACCAGTAGGACGAGGAGCTGAAGACAAAAAAAGAAAAAAGGCAAGAAACCAGTTCTCGATTTTCTAAGATGGAAATGCAAGTCTTTCTTCTTCCAAAAGAAAAAAGTCATTGAACCCTTTCCTTGAAAATAAAACTGAAAGGGGCCACATGTTGCAAAGAAGGGTTTTAACCGTGATGTCACTACACAATCATGTGTAGCCATCAGTTGTTAAGTGCACTGCAAATAGTTCACACCTTAACAATTATGTTACCAAAGTTCGCAGTTGAGAAATATAGACACACACACATATACATATATATACATGTAAGAAAAGAGTAGAGTGTGTGCCAATTGCTCACTGTACTATTGACAATATCACTCTTACAACTGAAAGCATGACTAGGAGAGAGAAGGCGGTGTGACCCTAGATTTCTAGAGTCACAGCAAGAAAAGTTAAGAAAGTGCCATCAGGTCATTTGGACAAAAGAATGCTATATGGCTGTTGGGTTTATAAGAGATCCATTGGAGAAAAACAAGTCACTACATTAAATTATTTTCTACTTACCTGCATCACCCTCTCCAAGAACACATATTCTAAAATGAGACAAGTTATTACATTAAAAATGACCGGCTCTGGCATTTGGAAAACTACATCAAATAAGGAAGTAAAAACTGGGTTACAAACATCCTGGTATCAACTCCAACTACCGTCTTTTACCAAACTAAAACTCTAATGATCACTAATTCACTTGCAATCTAGTGCTCCTCCCATATACAAAATCAACAACTTCCAATGTGTCATAACTTTTTTAAAGTTTCCCTAACATTTTAGAGGATAATGTAAATATGTCTCCTGGAAAAGTTGAGAAAGATGGAGACACTAGGAAAGGAAAAGACGAAAATACTCCCCTAATCAATGATGTAAAACACAAGGCATGAACAACTGTTAAAAGAATTCTCTATGACATTGATCAAGTCTACTATCTCTACGCCTGGCTCTTTCCTATCAGTCATTTGATACATAAACAAATAGAATAGTGTATTTCATGGGATCAATTCTTTTAGTGGCGTGCTTTCCCTTTGACCACTACATATGCTTTTATGTGTTTGCTTTATTTTCAGGCGGCGTCACATCAGAACACCCTCATCTCGGCAGATCTTTGCCTTAAAGAACCCTACCTCGGCCCTTGATCAACTGTACTCTGTGTTATGGTCAACTCAGAGCCCTACATGGATCAGTGTTTCCTACCGCCTCTCTCCCGTGCGTTGCTCATGTCAGGGAGTATAGTCCACCGAGTGAACAGTAAGCAGTCTTCCCAAAGCATCAGATATGAAAAGGAGGAGACGCGGGGTTGGGTGTGGGACCCCATTCCGTGCCTCAGTGCAGACAAGCTAGAGGTCAATGCATCCCTCCAGAGACTGGGAGAAAAACAGGAGGTTATGAGCACGAGGTTCCCTCTGCAGGCCTTGAAGCAGGGACCTGGAATCAAACTGCTGACACCGTGGATCGTGGTTGGTTTGACAGGGAACTCACGAGGAAGATAAGGACGTGAAATAATGAAAATCATAAGAACAGCAGCGAACACTTCTACTGAGCCAAGGACTGCACCCTGAATGTAAACTCTGTGCTGGAACATATCTTAACTCACATGACCCTGAAAGCATCCCGACGTAGTCAATGTTGTTCTTTGCACCATTTGCTAGATGAAGAGACTGGGTACAGTGGCTAGAAAACTCAGCCAGGTTACAAAGCGGATAAATGGCCGAGCCCAAGCTCAGTGCTCTTCTGTGATGCTCTTGGACTACAACTCCAAGTGAAGTCTCTAACGACTATCTCCGCTCGCACTGCCAACACCATCGTCCTCCGTGGAGTGGATGGAGGCAGGCGTGGGCAGGGCAGGGAGCCGGGTGTGGCAGGTCGCCAGATCTAAGGTCTGGCACACAGGTTGCCAGGTGGCTCCCTCCTCTGAGGGGGCCCAGCACACGCCCCAGGGGACTTGGCGGCAGGCCCCAGGGCCCTTTCCCCCGGATCTTGTCCACTTGAAAGGGGCCTGGCCCAGGTGGCCGGTTGGGCTGGTTGGCCAGCCTCCTTTGGACAAAGCAGGCGAGCCCAGCCAGCCTTCCAGTCGCCCCCGGCGTGGCACCAGCACCCTCAGGCCGAGGGCCTCACGCGTGCCCTCCAACGCGGATTTCTCCTCAGAGCCGTGGCCTGGGCACTAGGAAGGCCAGGCCCTCCGGACTCCAGAGATGATGCTGGGACCCGTCGCCGGAAGGGCCTGCCCGTGTGGCAGCGGCTCCCCAAGCCGGCGGCCTGCTGGGGCCTCACTCACTGCTTGGCCATAAGCCTGTCTCGGCCCTTCGGATTCCACAGAGCCTTTCCTCCACCTGGCTGGAGTCGACAAGTGCGGGCGTGGGGTGAGGCCGTGGTTTTGCCTTTCCAGGAAGAAATGAGGCCCGGGCAAAAGCAGCTGGCCGAGGCAGAGCCTTGACCTGGCACCCCAGTCGGCCTTTGGCCACCAGGTCCAGACCACCGCTTCCAAAGAAGGGAAGCGGCCGGCCAGCTGATTGCAAGTGGGGGATGGGAGGGAGACAACAGCTGAAGCCAAGTCCAGCAGGGCGTTGGCGTTCCTTCTTCAGCTGGGACTGGCCTGGCCTGGCGGGCGGGCGGGCGGGGCCTTCACTGAGGACCCCCGAGGCCCGCCCTAGGCCCTGGCGGTGGCGGGTGGCGCATGCGCCCTTGGCCTCAGGGGTTGAACCCAAGCCCACAGGGCACTCAAAGCAGCCGGAGAAAGAAGGGGCCAGGGGAGAGGAAGGCAGGTAGGCGAGGCGGGCGGGGCTCGCCCACCTCTTCTCCTCAGGTCCCCGAGAGAGAAAGAGAGAGAGAGAGAGAGAGAGAGAGAGTGAGAGACAGACAGACAGACAGGCAGGGAAAGAGTGAGAGATCCCTGACCTCTGAGTATCTGCATCCACCACTGCTGCCAACTCACAGGCCATCCCACTTCCCCCCCTCCATCCCCATCCCCAGGCGCGGCCCCCCGGGGCCAGCCACACCACGGAGAGGCCCCTTCATGGTCACCTCCGTGCTGTCCCTTCCGGGCCTGACCCCACTGCAGGGGAACCGGTTCAGACAATCCAATCGTCTACATGTCCCTCTCCATGACAATTGTCTTCTCCAGTCTCACATGCCCAAACCGCACCCCCAACATCCTCCTTTGTCTGCAGCTGGAGATAGGAGGAGAATCTCTGCCATTGTGTTGAGAGACTCAGTTTCGCGGGTTTCTCCCCTGTACACGTGTTCTTAAGCTGGGTATTATTTTCTCCAGCGAACCTGTCTTGTGAAGGATTTGGCCAGCCATAAGAAGCTTCAGGGAAGAGGCGGAGGGGCTTCTCTCTCCGCCCCCGACAGCCCTGAGCTGGGTCAGTGCCTCAGACCTGGCCAGGGGCAGCCCATCCCCCGGCGCCCTCTCCCGGGGCATCCCAGGAAAGCTTCACAGCCAGCCCCACCCCACTCGCCACTGCCAGGACCATCGGCCTCCCTCGGGAGGACGGGGCAGGACAGGGAACCGGGTGTGGGAGGCCGCCAGATCTCAGCTCTGGCACACAGGCTGCCAGGCTGCCTGGTCCTCTGAGGGGGCCCAGCACACGCCCCAGGAAACTTGGCGGCAGGCCCCGGGGCTCTCTCCTCTGGAACTCGTCCACTTGAAAGGGGCCTGGCCCAGGTGGCTGGTTCGACCGGTTGGAAAGAAATCTTTTTCTTCTCTGAGAGACTGTTGCTTGTCATCTCCTGGACATGAGATGACAGACAATTGTTCCCATTTCCCTTTCTACTTGAAACCTGATGGATACATTGCCCACTGCCTTTAGAGACTGCAGGTCTTTCTGAAACTCTTTTCAGTGCGCTGGCTTACTTCAGCATCATTTCATTGTTCCATCCGAAATTCCTTTCAGTTGGATCTATTTTCCTTTCTAATCCTTTTGTATACCTAGATATTTAAAAGCTGCTCAAATCTGTAGTGGAGAAAAGTTGGGTTACAACTCTTTCAGACAGCATGTAAACCCACATTTTAGGGTTTCTACACAAAACGTCTCTGCCATGTTTCTAGCAGCTCTCCTTCCATATATTTTCCTCCAGGACTTCCTGTGACAAAATTGCCTTTCTAAAAGCCAGTCCTCCGTTCACTCTCTTGGCCAGTCACGTTTCCATAGAAAGAAAAAGGACTGGATTTTCCAAAGATGCAACAAGAATGATCAAGTCCCGATTCACACCTAGATATCCTGCTCCTGTTCTCCATGAATTGCAAAATTGAAGTTAATTATCTCGTTCATTTTGTCTAAATCTATTGGGTCACTTTGGCACTGAGCCCCTAAGCTGGTCCACAGCCTGCTTCAGCAGACACCAAACTCTCTCTCAAGTGCCTGCATTCGTGTGCTGAGTAGGTATTGTATTTATTTAGATCGTATTCAACAAAAGATCTTCACGGATTCACTCAAGTACTTAAGCATCTACTATGTGCCCAAAGGTCTTGAAATGTTGGGGGTCTGCAAGGAAGACAGATATGCCTAAACAGATAAATTACACTACTGAAATCATTTGAATGAAAGAGATGTGAATAAACTGCCGTGGGACTCCAGGCAAAGAACCCCCATGGGTTGACCTACAACTAAGAGATACAGCTCTGTCCTGGGGCTCTGAGGAGAAAAACAGCCACCATGGGGGGTGGACAGGCTCTGTACCATCTAAGGAAAGGAAAAGGAAGGGAGAGAAGATAAAGAGAAAACAAGAGAAACGGAAAGGTTTTCTTCTTCTGAGTGTTTCTGCCACCCACTTTTGGAGCACACTGCTTGCTGATGTCCTTTCCGGCCAGTCTTATCCTTCAGCCGGCTTCAGGAGACTTCACCAATTCGATTGTAAGGAGCTGGGCTCCTCCGTGCAGGCAATGCCAACTCCGGAGGGAGCCAGGAGGGGAGCCAAAGATTCACAGGACTCTGCAGCCCTTCTGCAGCTCACTGGTGTGGAGGGGCACCGAGGCTTCACCTTGGCCTCTGTCTCCAAGTTCACATAAAGGAGGGTCGGTTCCTTCCTCGCTAGATGAGCGTGGAGAGAAACCTCCTTCACAGAAGGGATTATGGAATAATTAAAGTCAGAGCCTTGAACAAGGCAAAGGGTTAGCACCATGAATCTGAAGTGACTGGACATGTGAATTAGTAACCAGTAGGACGAGGAGCTGAAGACAAAAAAAGAAAAAAGGCAAGAAACCAGTTCTCGATTTTCTAAGATGGAAATGCAAGTCTTTCTTCTTCCAAAAGAAAAAAGTCATTGAACCCTTTCCTTGAAAATAAAACTGAAAGGGGCCACATGTTGCAAAGAAGGGTTTTAACCGTGATGTCACTACACAATCATGTGTAGCCATCAGTTGTTAAGTGCACTGCAAATAGTTCACACCTTAACAATTATGTTACCAAAGTTCGCAGTTGAGAAATATAGACACACACACATATACATATATATACATGTAAGAAAAGAGTAGAGTGTGTGCCAATTGCTCACTGTACTATTGACAATATCACTCTTACAACTGAAAGCATGACTAGGAGAGAGAAGGCGGTGTGACCCTAGATTGCTAGAGTCACAGCAAGAAAAGTTAAGAAAGTGCCATCAGGTCATTTGGACAAAAGAATGCTATATGGCTGTTGGGTTTATAAGAGATCCATTGGAGAAAAACAAGTCACTACATTAAATTATTTTCTACTTACCGGCATCACCCTCTCCAAGAACACATATTCTAAAATGAGACAAGTTATTACATTAAAAATGACCGGCTCTGGCATTTGGAAAACTACATCAAATAAGGAAGTAAAAACTGGGTTACAAACATCCTGGTATCAACTCCAACTACCGTCTTTTACCAAACTAAAACTCTAATGATCACTAATTCACTTGCAATCTAGTGCTCCTCCCATATACAAAATCAACAACTTCCAATGTGTCATAACTTTTTTAAAATTTCCCTAACATTTTAGAGGATAATGTAAATATGTCTCCTGGAAAAGTTGAGAAAGATGGAGACACTAGGAAAGGAAAAGACGAAAATACTCCCCTAATCAATGATGTAAAACACAAGGCATGAACAACTGTTAAAAGAATTCTCTATGACATTGATCAAGTCTACTATCTCTACGCCTGGCTCTTTCCTATCAGTCATTTGATACATAAACAAATAGAATAGTGTATTTCATGGGATCAATTCTTTTAGTGGCGTGCTTTCCCTTTGACCACTACATATGCTTTTATGTGTTTGCTTTATTTTCAGGCGGCGTCACATCAGAACACCCTCATCTCGGCAGAACTTTGCCTTAAAGAACCCTACCTCGGCCCTTGATCAACTGTAATCTGTGTTATGGTCAACTCAGAGCCCTACATGGATCAGTGTTTCCTACCGCCTCTCTCCCGTGCGTTGCTCATGTCAGGGAGTATAGTCCACCGAGTGAACAGTAAGCAGTCTTCCCAAAGCATCAGATATGAAAAGGAGGAGACGCGGGGTTGGGTGTGGGACCCCATTCCGTGCCTCAGTGCAGACAAGCTAGAGGTCAATGCATCCCTCCAGAGACTGGGAGAAAAACAGGAGGTTATGAGCACGAGGTTCCCTCTGCAGGCCTTGAAGCAGGGACCTGGAATCAAACTGCTGACACCGTGGATCGTGGTTGGTTTGACAGGGAACTCACGAGGAAGATAAGGACGTGAAATAATGAAAATCATAAGAACAGCAGCGAACACTTCTACTGAGCCAAGGACTGCACCCTGAATGTAAACTCTGTGCTGGAACATATCTTAACTCACATGACCCTGAAAGCATCCCGACGTAGTCAATGTTGTTCTTTGCACCATTTGCTAGATGAAGAGACTGGGTACAGTGGCTAGAAAACTCAGCCAGGTTACAAAGCGGATAAATGGCCGAGCCCAAGCTCAGTGCTCTTCTGTGATGCTCTTGGACTACAACTCCAAGTGAAGTCTCTAACGACTATCTCCGCTCGCACTGCCAACACCATCGTCCTCCGTGGAGTGGATGGAGGCAGGCGTGGGCAGGGCAGGGAGCCGGGTGTGGCAGGCCGCCAGATCTAAGGTCTGGCACACAGGTTGCCAGGTGGCTCCCTCCTCTGAGGGGGCCCAGCACACGCCCCAGGGGACTTGGCGGCAGGCCCCAGGGCCCTTTCCCCCGGATCTTGTCCACTTGAAAGGGGCCTGGCCCAGGTGGCCGGTTGGGCTGGTTGGCCAGCCTCCTTTGGACAAAGCAGGCGAGCCCAGCCAGCCTTCCAGTCGCCCCCGGCGTGGCACCAGCGCCCTCAGGCCGAGGGCCTCACGCGTGCCCTCCAACGCGGATTTCTCCTCAGAGCCGTGGCCTGGGCACTAGGAAGGCCAGGCCCTCCCGACTCCAGAGATGATGCTGGGACCCGTCGCCGGAAGGGCCTGCCCGTGTGGCAGCGGCTCCCCAAGCCGGCGGCCTGCTGGGGCCTCACTCACTGCTTGGCCATAAGCCTGTCTCGGCCCTTCGGATTCCACAGAGCCTTTCCTCCACCTGGCTGGAGTCGACAAGTGCGGGCGTGGGGTGAGGCCGTGGTTTTGCCTTTCCAGGAAGAAATGAGGCCCGGGCAAAAGCAGCTGGCCGAGGCAGAGCCTTGACCTGGCACCCCAGTCGGCCTTTGGCCACCAGGTCCAGACCACCGCTTCCAAAGAAGGGAAGCGGCCGGCCAGCTGATTGCAAGTGGGGGATGGGAGGGAGACAACAGCTGAAGCCAAGTCCAGCAGGGCGTTGGCGTTCCTTCTTCAGCTGGGACTGGCCTGGCCTGGCGGGCGGGCGGGGCCTTCACTGAGGACCCCCGAGGCCCGCCCTAGGCCCTGGCGGTGGCGGGTGGCGCATGCGCCCTTGGCCTCAGGGGTTGAACCCAAGCCCACAGGGCACTCAAAGCAGCCGGAGAAAGAAGGGGCCAGGGGAGAGGAAGGCAGGTAGGCGAGGCGGGCGGGGCTCGCCCACCTCTTCTCCTCAGGTCCCCGAGAGAGAAAGAGAGAGAGAGAGAGAGAGAGAGAGAGTGAGAGACAGACAGACAGACAGGCAGGGAAAGAGTGAGAGATCCCTGACCTCTGAGTATCTGCATCCACCACTGCTGCCAACTCACAGGCCATCCCACTTCCCCCCCTCCATCCCCATCCCCAGGCGCGGCCCCCCGGGGCCAGCCACACCACGGAGAGGCCCCTTCATGGTCACCTCCGTGCTGTCCCTTCCGGGCCTGACCCCACTGCAGGGGAACCGGTTCAGACAATCCAATCGTCTACATGTCCCTCTCCATGACAATTGTCTTCTCCAGTCTCACATGCCCAAACCGCACCCCCAACATCCTCCTTTGTCTGCAGCTGGAGATAGGAGGAGAATCTCTGCCATTGTGTTGAGAGACTCAGTTTCGCGGGTTTCTCCCCTGTACACGTGTTCTTAAGCTGGGTATTATTTTCTCCAGCGAACCTGTCTTGTGAAGGATTTGGCCAGCCATAAGAAGCTTCAGGGAAGAGGCGGAGGGGCTTCTCTCTCCGCCCCCGACAGCCCTGAGCTGGGTCAGTGCCTCAGACCTGGCCAGGGGCAGCCCATCCCCCGGCGCCCTCTCCAGGGGCATCCCAGGAAAGCTTCACAGCCAGCCCCACCCCACTCGCCACTGCCAGGACCATCGGCCTCCCTCGGGAGGACGGGGCAGGACAGGGAACCGGGTGTGGGAGGCCGCCAGATCTCAGCTCTGGCACACAGGCTGCCAGGCTGCCTGGTCCTCTGAGGGGGCCCAGCACACGCCCCAGGAAACTTGGCGGCAGGGCAGGCCCCGGGGCTCTCTCCTCTGGAACTCGTCCACTTGAAAGGGGCCTGGCCCAGGTGGCTGGTTCGACCGGTTGGAAAGAAATCTTTTTCTTCTCTGAGAGACTGTTGCTTGTCATCTCCTGGACATGAGATGACAGACAATTGTTCCCATTTCCCTTTCTACTTGAAACCTGATGGATACATTGCCCACTGCCTTTAGAGACTGCAGGTCTTTCTGAAACTCTTTTCAGTGCGCTGGCTTACTTCAGCATCATTTCATTGTTCCATCCGAAATTCCTTTCAGTTGGATCTATTTTCCTTTCTAATCCTTTTGTATACCTAGATATTTAAAAGCTGCTCAAATCTGTAGTGGAGAAAAGTTGGGTTACAACTCTTTCAGACAGCATGTAAACCCACATTTTAGGGTTTCTACACAAAACGTCTCTGCCATGTTTCTAGCAGCTCTCCTTCCATATATTTTCCTCCAGGACTTCCTGTGACAAAATTGCCTTTCTAAAAGCCAGTCCTCCGTTCACTCTCTTGGCCAGTCACGTTTCCATAGAAAGAAAAAGGACTGGATTTTCCAAAGATGCAACAAGAATGATCAAGTCCCGATTCACACCTAGATATCCTGCTCCTGTTCTCCATGAATTGCAAAATTGAAGTTAATTATCTCGTTCATTTTGTCTAAATCTATTGGGTCACTTTGGCACTGAGCCCCTAAGCTGGTCCACAGCCTGCTTCAGCAGACACCAAACTCTCTCTCAAGTGCCTGCATTCGTGTGCTGAGTAGGTATTGTATTTATTTAGATCGTATTCAACAAAAGATCTTCACGGATTCACTCAAGTACTTAAGCATCTACTATGTGCCCAAAGGTCTTGAAATGTTGGGGGTCTGCAAGGAAGACAGATATGCCTAAACAGATAAATTACACTACTGAAATCATTTGAATGAAAGAGATGTGAATAAACTGCCGTGGGACTCCAGGCAAAGAACCCCCATGGGTTGACCTACAACTAAGAGATACAGCTCTGTCCTGGGGCTCTGAGGAGAAAAACAGCCACCATAGGGGGGTGGACAGGCTCTGTACCATCTAAGGAAAGGAAAAGGAAGGGAGAGAAGATAAAGAGAAAACAAGAGAAACGGAAAGGTTTTCTTCTTCTGAGTGTTTCTGCCACCCACTTTTGGAGCACACTGCTTGCTGATGTCCTTTCCGGCCAGTCTTATCCTTCAGCCGGCTTCAGGAGACTTCACCAATTCGATTGTAAGGAGCTGGGCTCCTCCGTGCAGGCAATGCCAACTCCGGAGGGAGCCAGGAGGGGAGCCAAAGATTCACAGGACTCTGCAGCCCTTCTGCAGCTCACTGGTGTGGAGGGGCACCGAGGCTTCACCTTGGCCTCTGTCTCCAAGTTCACATACAGGAGGGTCGGTTCCTTCCTCGCTAGATGAGCGTGGAGAGAAACCTCCTTCACAGAAGGGATTATGGAATAATTAAAGTCAGAGCCTTGAACAAGGCAAAGGGTTAGCACCATGAATCTGAAGTGACTGGACATGTGAATTAGTAACCAGTAGGACGAGGAGCTGAAGACAAAAAAAGAAAAAAGGCAAGAAACCGGTTCTCGATTTTCTAAGATGGAAATGCAAGTCTTTCTTCTTCCAAAAGAAAAAAGTCATTGAACCCTTTCCTTGAAAATAAAACTGAAAGGGGCCACATGTTGCAAAGAAGGGTTTTAACCGTGATGTCACTACACAATCATGTGTAGCCATCAGTTGTTAAGTGCACTGCAAATAGTTCACACCTTAACAATTATGTTACCAAAGTTCGCAGTTGAGAAATATAGACACACACACATATACATATATATACATGTAAGAAAAGAGTAGAGTGTGTGCCAATTGCTCACTGTACTATTGACAATATCACTCTTACAACTGAAAGCATGACTAGGAGAGAGAAGGTGGTGTGACCCTAGATTGCTAGAGTCACAGCAAGAAAAGTTAAGAAAGTGCCATCAGGTCATTTGGACAAAAGAATGCTATATGGCTGTTGGGTTTATAAGAGATCCATTGGAGAAAAACAAGTCACTACATTAAATTATTTTCTACTTACCTGCATCACCCTCTCCAAGAACACATATTCTAAAATGAGACAAGTTATTACATTAAAAATGACCGGCTCTGGCATTTGGAAAACTACATCAAATAAGGAAGTAAAAACTGGGTTACAAACATCCTGGTATCAACTCCAACTACCGTCTTTTACCAAACTAAAACTCTAATGATCACTAATTCACTTGCAATCTAGTGCTCCTCCCATATACAAAATCAACAACTTCCAATGTGTCATAACTTTTTTAAAATTTCCCTAACATTTTAGAGGATAATGTAAATATGTCTCCTGGAAAAGTTGAGAAAGATGGAGACACTAGGAAAGGAAAAGACGAAAATACTCCCCTAATCAATGATGTAAAACACAAGGCATGAACAACTGTTAAAAGAATTCTCTATGACATTGATCAAGTCTACTATCTCTACGCCTGGCTCTTTCCTATCAGTCATTTGATACATAAACAAATAGAATAGTGTATTTCATGGGATCAATTCTTTTAGTGGCGTGCTTTCCCTTTGACCACTACATATGCTTTTATGTGTTTGCTTTATTTTCAGGCGGCGTCACATCAGAACACCCTCATCTCGGCAGATCTTTGCCTTAAAGAACCCTACCTCGGCCCTTGATCAACTGTAATCTGTGTTATGGTCAACTCAGAGCCCTACATGGATCAGTGTTTCCTACCGCCTCTCTCCCGTGCGTTGCTCATGTCAGGGAGTATAGTCCACCGAGTGAACAGTAAGCAGTCTTCCCAAAGCATCAGATATGAAAAGGAGGAGACGCGGGGTTGGGTGTGGGACCCCATTCCGTGCCTCAGTGCAGACATGTTAGAGGTCAATGCATCCCTCCAGAGACTGGGAGAAAAACAGGAGGTTATGAGCACGAGGTTCCCTCTGCAGGCCTTGAAGCAGGGACCTGGAATCAAACTGCTGACACCGTGGATCGTGGTTGGTTTGACAGGGAACTCACGAGGAAGATAAGGACGTGAAATAATGAAAATCATAAGAACAGCAGCGAACACTTCTACTGAGCCAAGGACTGCACCCTGAATGTAAACTCTGTGCTGGAACATATCTTAACTCACATGACCCTGAAAGCATCCCGACGTAGTCAATGTTGTTCTTTGCACCATTTGCTAGATGAAGAGACTGGGTACAGTGGCTAGAAAACTCAGCCAGGTTACAAAGCGGATAAATGGCCGAGCCCAAGCTCAGTGCTCTTCTGTGATGCTCTTGGACTACAACTCCAAGTGAAGTCTCTAACGACTATCTCCGCTCGCACTGCCAACACCATCGTCCTCCGTGGAGTGGATGGAGGCAGGCGTGGGCAGGGCAGGGAGCCGGGTGTGGCAGGCCGCCAGATCTAAGGTCTGGCACACAGGTTGCCAGGTGGCTCCCTCCTCTGAGGGGGCCCAGCACACGCCCCAGGGGACTTGGCGGCAGGCCCCAGGGCCCTTTCCCCCGGATCTTGTCCACTTGAAAGGGGCCTGGCCCAGGTGGCCGGTTGGGCTGGTTGGCCAGCCTCCTTTGGACAAAGCAGGCGAGCCCAGCCAGCCTTCCAGTCGCCCCGGCGTGGCACCAGCGCCCTCAGGCCGAGGGCCTCACGCGTGCCCTCCAACGCGGATTTCTCCTCAGAGCCGTGGCCTGGGCACTAGGAAGGCCAGGCCCTCCCGACTCCAGAGATGATGCTGGGACCCGTCGCCGGAAGGGCCTGCCCGTGTGGCAGCGGCTCCCCAAGCCGGCGGCCTGCTGGGGCCTCACTCACTGCTTGGCCATAAGCCTGTCTCGGCCCTTCGGATTCCACAGAGCCTTTCCTCCACCTGGCTGGAGTCGACAAGTGCGGGCGTGGGGTGAGGCCGTGGTTTTGCCTTTCCAGGAAGAAATGAGGCCCGGGCAAAAGCAGCTGGCCGAGGCAGAGCCTTGACCTGGCACCCCAGTCGGCCTTTGGCCACCAGGTCCAGACCACCGCTTCCAAAGAAGGGAAGCGGCCGGCCAGCTGATTGCAAGTGGGGGATGGGAGGGAGACAACAGCTGAAGCCAAGTCCAGCAGGGCGTTGGCGTTCCTTCTTCAGCTGGGACTGGCCTGGCCTGGCGGGCGGGCGGGCGGGGCCTTCACTGAGGACCCCCGAGGCCCGCCCTAGGCCCTGGCGGTGGCGGGTGGCGCATGCGCCCTTGGCCTCAGGGGTTGAACCCAAGCCCACAGGGCACTCAAAGCAGCCGGAGAAAGAAGGGGCCAGGGGAGAGGAAGGCAGGTAGGCGAGGCGGGCGGGGCTCGCCCACCTCTTCTCCTCAGGTCCCCGAGAGAGAAAGAGAGAGAGAGAGAGAGAGAGAGAGAGAGTGAGAGACAGACAGACAGACAGGCAGGGAAAGAGTGAGAGATCCCTGACCTCTGAGTATCTGCATCCACCACTGCTGCCAACTCACAGGCCATCCCACTTCCCCCCCTCCATCCCCATCCCCAGGCGCGGCCCCCCGGGGCCAGCCACACCACGGAGAGGCCCCTTCATGGTCACCTCCGTGCTGTCCCTTCCGGGCCTGACCCCACTGCAGGGGAACCGGTTCAGACAATCCAATCGTCTACATGTCCCTCTCCATGACAATTGTCTTCTCCAGTCTCACATGCCCAAACCGCACCCCCAACATCCTCCTTTGTCTGCAGCTGGAGATAGGAGGAGAATCTCTGCCATTGTGTTGAGAGACTCAGTTTCGCGTGTTTCTCCCCTGTACACGTGTTCTTAAGCTGGGTATTATTTTCTCCAGCGAACCTGTCTTGTGAAGGATTTGGCCAGCCATAAGAAGCTTCAGGGAAGAGGCGGAGGGGCTTCTCTCTCCGCCCCCGACAGCCCTGAGCTGGGTCAGTGCCTCAGACCTGGCCAGGGGCAGCCCATCCCCCGGCGCCCTCTCCAGGGGCATCCCAGGAAAGCTTCACAGCCAGCCCCACCCCACTCGCCACTGCCAGGACCATCGGCCTCCCTCGGGAGGACGGGGCAGGACAGGGAACCGGGTGTGGGAGGCCGCCAGATCTCAGCTCTGGCACACAGGCTGCCAGGCTGCCTGGTCCTCTGAGGGGGCCCAGCACACGCCCCAGGAAACTTGGCGGCAGGGCAGGCCCCGGGGCTCTCTCCTCTGGAACTCGTCCACTTGAAAGGGGCCTGGCCCAGGTGGCTGGTTCGACCGGTTGGAAAGAAATCTTTTTCTTCTCTGAGAGACTGTTGCTTGTCATCTCCTGGACATGAGATGACAGACAATTGTTCCCATTTCCCTTTCTACTTGAAACCTGATGGATACATTGCCCACTGCCTTTAGAGACTGCAGGTCTTTCTGAAACTCTTTTCAGTGCGCTGGCTTACTTCAGCATCATTTCATTGTTCCATCCGAAATTCCTTTCAGTTGGATCTATTTTCCTTTCTAATCCTTTTGTATACCTAGATATTTAAAAGCTGCTCAAATCTGTAGTGGAGAAAAGTTGGGTTACAACTCTTTCAGACAGCATGTAAACCCACATTTTAGGGTTTCTACACAAAACGTCTCTGCCATGTTTCTAGCAGCTCTCCTTCCATATATTTTCCTCCAGGACTTCCTGTGACAAAATTGCCTTTCTAAAAGCCAGTCCTCTGTTCACTCTCTTGGCCAGTCACGTTTCCATAGAAAGAAAAAGGACTGGATTTTCCAAAGATGCAACAAGAATGATCAAGTCCCGATTCACACCTAGATATCCTGCTCCTGTTCTCCATGAATTGCAAAATTCAAGTTAATTATCTCGTTCATTTTGTCTAAATCTATTGGGTCACTTTGGCACTGAGCCCCTAAGCTGGTCCACAGCCTGCTTCAGCAGACACCAAACTCTCTCTCAAGTGCCTGCATTCGTGTGCTGAGTAGGTATTGTATTTATTTAGATCGTATTCAACAAAAGATCTTCACGGATTCACTCAAGTACTTAAGCATCTACTATGTGCCCAAAGGTCTTGAAATGTTGGGGGTCTGCAAGGAAGACAGATATGCCTAAACAGATAAATTACACTACTGAAATCATTTGAATGAAAGAGATGTGAATAAACTGCCGTGGGACTCCAGGCAAAGAACCCCCATGGGTTGACCTACAACTAAGAGATACAGCTCTGTCCTGGGGCTCTGAGGAGAAAAACAGCCACCATGGGGGGTGGACAGGCTCTGTACCATCTAAGGAAAGGAAAAGGAAGGGAGAGAAGATAAAGAGAAAACAAGAGAAACGGAAAGGTTTTCTTCTTCTGAGTGTTTCTGCCACCCACTTTTGGAGCACACTGCTTGCTGATGTCCTTTCCGGCCAGTCTTATCCTTCAGCCGGCTTCAGGAGACTTCACCAATTCGATTGTAAGGAGCTGGGCTCCTCCGTGCAGGCAATGCCAACTCCGGAGGGAGCCAGGAGGGGAGCCAAAGATTCACAGGACTCTGCAGCCCTTCTGCAGCTCACTGGTGTGGAGGGGCACCGAGGCTTCACCTTGGCCTCTGTCTCCAAGTTCACATAAAGGAGGGTCGGTTCCTTCCTCGCTAGATGAGCGTGGAGAGAAACCTCCTTCACAGAAGGGATTATGGAATAATTAAAGTCAGAGCCTTGAACAAGGCAAAGGGTTAGCACCATGAATCTGAAGTGACTGGACATGTGAATTAGTAACCAGTAGGACGAGGAGCTGAAGACAAAAAAAGAAAAAAGGCAAGAAACCAGTTCTCGATTTTCTAAGATGGAAATGCAAGTCTTTCTTCTTCCAAAAGAAAAAAGTCATTGAACCCTTTCCTTGAAAATAAAACTGAAAGGGGCCACATGTTGCAAAGAAGGGTTTTAACCGTGATGTCACTACACAATCATGTGTAGCCATCAGTTGTTAAGTGCACTGCAAATAGTTCACACCTTAACAATTATGTTACCAAAGTTCGCAGTTGAGAAATATAGACACACACACATATACATATATATACATGTAAGAAAAGAGTAGAGTGTGTGCCAATTGCTCACTGTACTATTGACAATATCACTCTTACAACTGAAAGCATGACTAGGAGAGAGAAGGTGGTGTGACCCTAGATTGCTAGAGTCACAGCAAGAAAAGTTAAGAAAGTGCCATCAGGTCATTTGGACAAAAGAATGCTATATGGCTGTTGGGTTTATAAGAGATCCATTGGAGAAAAACAAGTCACTACATTAAATTATTTTCTACTTACCTGCATCACCCTCTCCAAGAACACATATTCTAAAATGAGACAAGTTATTACATTAAAAATGACCGGCTCTGGCATTTGGAAAACTACATCAAATAAGGAAGTAAAAACTGGGTTACAAACATCCTGGTATCAACTCCAACTACCGTCTTTTACCAAACTAAAACTCTAATGATCACTAATTCACTTGCAATCTAGTGCTCCTCCCATATACAAAATCAACAACTTCCAATGTGTCATAACTTTTTTAAAATTTCCCTAACATTTTAGAGGATAATGTAAATATGTCTCCTGGAAAAGTTGAGAAAGATGGAGACACTAGGAAAGGAAAAGACGAAAATACTCCCCTAATCAATGATGTAAAACACAAGGCATGAACAACTGTTAAAAGAATTCTCTATGACATTGATCAAGTCTACTATCTCTACGCCTGGCTCTTTCCTATCAGTCATTTGATACATAAACAAATAGAATAGTGTATTTCATGGGATCAATTCTTTTAGTGGCGTGCTTTCCCTTTGACCACTACATATGCTTTTATGTGTTTGCTTTATTTTCAGGCGGCGTCACATCAGAACACCCTCATCTCGGCAGATCTTTGCCTTAAAGAACCCTACCTCGGCCCTTGATCAACTGTAATCTGTGTTATGGTCAACTCAGAGCCCTACATGGATCAGTGTTTCCTACCGCCTCTCTCCCGTGCGTTGCTCATGTCAGGGAGTATAGTCCACCGAGTGAACAGTAAGCAGTCTTCCCAAAGCATCAGATATGAAAAGGAGGAGATGCGGGGTTGGGTGTGGGACCCCATTCCGTGCCTCAGTGCAGACAAGCTAGAGGTCAATGCATCCCTCCAGAGACTGGGAGAAAAACAGGAGGTTATGAGCACGAGGTTCCCTCTGCAGGCCTTGAAGCAGGGACCTGGAATCAAACTGCTGACACCGTGGATCGTGGTTGGTTTGACAGGGAACTCACGAGGAAGATAAGGACGTGAAATAATGAAAATCATAAGAACAGCAGCGAACACTTCTACTGAGCCAAGGACTGCACCCTGAATGTAAACTCTGTGCTGGAACATATCTTAACTCACATGACCCTGAAAGCATCCCGACGTAGTCAATGTTGTTCTTTGCACCATTTGCTAGATGAAGAGACTGGGTACAGTGGCTAGAAAACTCAGCCAGGTTACAAAGCGGATAAATGGCCGAGCCCAAGCTCAGTGCTCTTCTGTGATGCTCTTGGACTACAACTCCAAGTGAAGTCTCTAACGACTATCTCCGCTCGCACTGCCAACACCATCGTCCTCCGTGGAGTGGATGGAGGCAGGCGTGGGCAGGGCAGGGAGCCGGGTGTGGCAGGCCGCCAGATCTAAGGTCTGGCACACAGGTTGCCAGGTGGCTCCCTCCTCTGAGGGGGCCCAGCACACGCCCCAGGGGACTTGGCGGCAGGCCCCAGGGCCCTTTCCCCCGGATCTTGTCCACTTGAAAGGGGCCTGGCCCAGGTGGCCGGTTGGGCTGGTTGGCCAGCCTCCTTTGGACAAAGCAGGCGAGCCCAGCCAGCCTTCCAGTCGCCCCCGGCGTGGCACCAGCGCCCTCAGGCCGAGGGCCTCATGCGTGCCCTCCAACGCGGATTTCTCCTCAGAGCCGTGGCCTGGGCACTAGGAAGGCCAGGCCCTCCCGACTCCAGAGATGATGCTGGGACCCGTCGCCGGAAGGGCCTGCCCGTGTGGCAGCGGCTCCCCAAGCCGGCGGCCTGCTGGGGCCTCACTCACTGCTTGGCCATAAGCCTGTCTCGGCCCTTCGGATTCCACAGAGCCTTTCCTCCACCTGGCTGGAGTCGACAAGTGCGGGCGTGGGGTGAGGCCGTGGTTTTGCCTTTCCAGGAAGAAATGAGGCCCGGGCAAAAGCAGCTGGCCGAGGCAGAGCCTTGACCTGGCACCCCAGTCGGCCTTTGGCCACCAGGTCCAGACCACCGCTTCCAAAGAAGGGAAGCGGCCGGCCAGCTGATTGCAAGTGGGGGATGGGAGGGAGACAACAGCTGAAGCCAAGTCCAGCAGGGCGTTGGCGTTCCTTCTTCAGCTGGGACTGGCCTGGCCTGGCGGGCGGGCGGGGCCTTCACTGAGGACCCCCGAGGCCCGCCCTAGGCCCTGGCGGTGGCGGGTGGCGCATGCGCCCTTGGCCTCAGGGGTTGAACCCAAGCCCACAGGGCACTCAAAGCAGCCGGAGAAAGAAGGGGCCAGGGGAGAGGAAGGCAGGTAGGCGAGGCGGGCGGGGCTCGCCCACCTCTTCTCCTCAGGTCCCCGAGAGAGAAAGAGAGAGAGAGAGAGAGAGAGAGAGAGTGAGAGACAGACAGACAGACAGGCAGGGAAAGAGTGAGAGATCCCTGACCTCTGAGTATCTGCATCCACCACTGCTGCCAACTCACAGGCCATCCCACTTCCCCCCCTCCATCCCCATCCCCAGGCGCGGCCCCCCGGGGCCAGCCACACCACGGAGAGGCCCCTTCATGGTCACCTCCGTGCTGTCCCTTCCGGGCCTGACCCCACTGCAGGGGAACCGGTTCAGACAATCCAATCGTCTACATGTCCCTCTCCATGACAATTGTCTTCTCCAGTCTCACATGCCCAAACCGCACCCCCAACATCCTCCTTTGTCTGCAGCTGGAGATAGGAGGAGAATCTCTGCCATTGTGTTGAGAGACTCAGTTTCGCGGGTTTCTCCCCTGTACACGTGTTCTTAAGCTGGGTATTATTTTCTCCAGCGAACCTGTCTTGTGAAGGATTTGGCCAGCCATAAGAAGCTTCAGGGAAGAGGCGGAGGGGCTTCTCTCTCCGCCCCCGACAGCCCTGAGCTGGGTCAGTGCCTCAGACCTGGCCAGGGGCAGCCCATCCCCCGGCGCCCTCTCCCGGGGCATCCCAGGAAAGCTTCACAGCCAGCCCCACCCCACTCGCCACTGCCAGGACCATCGGCCTCCCTCGGGAGGACGGGGCAGGACAGGGAACCGGGTGTGGGAGGCCGCCAGATCTCAGCTCTGGCACACAGGCTGCCAGGCTGCCTGGTCCTCTGAGGGGGCCCAGCACACGCCCCAGGAAACTTGGCGGCAGGCCCCGGGGCTCTCTCCTCTGGAACTCGTCCACTTGAAAGGGGCCTGGCCCAGGTGGCTGGTTCGACCGGTTGGAAAGAAATCTTTTTCTTCTCTGAGAGACTGTTGCTTGTCATCTCCTGGACATGAGATGACAGACAATTGTTCCCATTTCCCTTTCTACTTGAAACCTGATGGATACATTGCCCACTGCCTTTAGAGACTGCAGGTCTTTCTGAAACTCTTTTCAGTGCGCTGGCTTACTTCAGCATCATTTCATTGTTCCATCCGAAATTCCTTTCAGTTGGATCTATTTTCCTTTCTAATCCTTTTGTATACCTAGATATTTAAAAGCTGCTCAAATCTGTAGTGGAGAAAAGTTGGGTTACAACTCTTTCAGACAGCATGTAAACCCACATTTTAGGGTTTCTACACAAAACGTCTCTGCCATGTTTCTAGCAGCTCTCCTTCCATATATTTTCCTCCAGGACTTCCTGTGACAAAATTGCCTTTCTAAAAGCCAGTCCTCCGTTCACTCTCTTGGCCAGTCACGTTTCCATAGAAAGAAAAAGGACTGGATTTTCCAAAGATGCAACAAGAATGATCAAGTCCCGATTCACACCTAGATATCCTGCTCCTGTTCTCCATGAATTGCAAAATTGAAGTTAATTATCTCGTTCATTTTGTCTAAATCTATTGGGTCACTTTGGCACTGAGCCCCTAAGCTGGTCCACAGCCTGCTTCAGCAGACACCAAACTCTCTCTCAAGTGCCTGCATTCGTGTGCTGAGTAGGTATTGTATTTATTTAGATCGTATTCAACAAAAGATCTTCACGGATTCACTCAAGTACTTAAGCATCTACTATGTGCCCAAAGGTCTTGAAATGTTGGGGGTCTGCAAGGAAGACAGATATGCCTAAACAGATAAATTACACTACTGAAATCATTTGAATGAAAGAGATGTGAATAAACTGCCGTGGGACTCCAGGCAAAGAACCCCCATGGGTTGACCTACAACTAAGAGATACAGCTCTGTCCTGGGGCTCTGAGGAGAAAAACAGCCACCATGGGGGGTGGACAGGCTCTGTACCATCTAAGGAAAGGAAAAGGAAGGGAGAGAAGATAAAGAGAAAACAAGAGAAACGGAAAGGTTTTCTTCTTCTGAGTGTTTCTGCCACCCACTTTTGGAGCACACTGCTTGCTGATGTCCTTTCCGGCCAGTCTTATCCTTCAGCCGGCTTCAGGAGACTTCACCAATTCGATTGTAAGGAGCTGGGCTCCTCCGTGCAGGCAATGCCAACTCCGGAGGGAGCCAGGAGGGGAGCCAAAGATTCACAGGACTCTGCAGCCCTTCTGCAGCTCACTGGTGTGGAGGGGCACCGAGGCTTCACCTTGGCCTCTGTCTCCAAGTTCACATAAAGGAGGGTCGGTTCCTTCCTCGCTAGATGAGCGTGGAGAGAAACCTCCTTCACAGAAGGGATTATGGAATAATTAAAGTCAGAGCCTTGAACAAGGCAAAGGGTTAGCACCATGAATCTGAAGTGACTGGACATGTGAATTAGTAACCAGTAGGACGAGGAGCTGAAGACAAAAAAAGAAAAAAGGCAAGAAACCAGTTCTCGATTTTCTAAGATGGAAATGCAAGTCTTTCTTCTTCCAAAAGAAAAAAGTCATTGAACCCTTTCCTTGAAAATAAAACTGAAAGGGGCCACATGTTGCAAAGAAGGGTTTTAACCGTGATGTCACTACACAATCATGTGTAGCCATCAGTTGTTAAGTGCACTGCAAATAGTTCACACCTTAACAATTATGTTACCAAAGTTCGCAGTTGAGAAATATAGACACACACACATATACATATATATACATGTAAGAAAAGAGTAGAGTGTGTGCCAATTGCTCACTGTACTATTGACAATATCACTCTTACAACTGAAAGCATGACTAGGAGAGAGAAGGTGGTGTGACCCTAGATTGCTAGAGTCACAGCAAGAAAAGTTAAGAAAGTGCCATCAGGTCATTTGGACAAAAGAATGCTATATGGCTGTTGGGTTTATAAGAGATCCATTGGAGAAAAACAAGTCACTACATTAAATTATTTTCTACTTACCTGCATCACCCTCTCCAAGAACACATATTCTAAAATGAGACAAGTTATTACATTAAAAATGACCGGCTCTGGCATTTGGAAAACTACACCAAATAATGAAGTAAAAACTGGGTTACAAACATCCTGGTATCAACTCCAACTACCGTCTTTTACCAAACTAAAACTCTAATGATCACTAATTCACTTGCAATCTAGTGCTCCTCCCATATACAAAATCAACAACTTCCAATGTGTCATAACTTTTTTAAAATTTCCCTAACATTTTAGAGGATAATGTAAATATGTCTCCTGGAAAAGTTGAGAAAGATGGAGACACTAGGAAAGGAAAAGACGAAAATACTCCCCTAATCAATGATGTAAAACACAAGGCATGAACAACTGTTAAAAGAATTCTCTATGACATTGATCAAGTCTACTATCTCTACGCCTGGCTCTTTCCTATCAGTCATTTGATACATAAACAAATAGAATAGTGTATTTCATGGGATCAATTCTTTTAGTGGCGTGCTTTCCCTTTGACCACTACATATGCTTTTATGTGTTTGCTTTATTTTCAGGCGGCGTCACATCAGAACACCCTCATCTCGGCAGATCTTTGCCTTAAGGAACCCTACCTCGGCCCTTGATCAACTGTACTCTGTGTTATGGTCAACTCAGAGCCCTACATGGATCAGTGTTTCCTACCGCCTCTCTCCCGTGCGTTGCTCATGTCAGGGAGTATAGTCCACCGAGTGAACAGTAAGCAGTCTTCCCAAAGCATCAGATATGAAAAGGAGGAGACGCGGGGTTGGGTGTGGGACCCCATTCCGTGCCTCAGTGCAGACAAGCTAGAGGTCAATGCATCCCTCCAGAGACTGGGAGAAAAACAGGAGGTTATGAGCACGAGGTTCCCTCTGCAGGCCTTGAAGCAGGGACCTGGAATCAAACTGCTGACACCGTGGATCGTGGTTGGTTTGACAGGGAACTCACGAGGAAGATAAGGACGTGAAATAATGAAAATCATAAGAACAGCAGCGAACACTTCTACTGAGCCAAGGACTGCACCCTGAATGTAAACTCTGTGCTGGAACATATCTTAACTCACATGACCCTGAAAGCATCCCGACGTAGTCAATGTTGTTCTTTGCACCATTTGCTAGATGAAGAGACTGGGTACAGTGGCTAGAAAACTCAGCCAGGTTACAAAGCGGATAAATGGCCGAGCCCAAGCTCAGTGCTCTTCTGTGATGCTCTTGGACTACAACTCCAAGTGAAGTCTCTAACGACTATCTCCGCTCGCACTGCCAACACCATCGTCCTCCGTGGAGTGGATGGAGGCAGGCGTGGGCAGGGCAGGGAGCCGGGTGTGGCAGGCCGCCAGATCTAAGGTCTGGCACACAGGTTGCCAGGTGGCTCCCTCCTCTGAGGGGGCCCAGCACACGCCCCAGGGGACTTGGCGGCAGGCCCCAGGGCCCTTTCCCCCGGATCTTGTCCACTTGAAAGGGGCCTGGCCCAGGTGGCCGGTTGGGCTGGTTGGCCAGCCTCCTTTGGACAAAGCAGGCGAGCCCAGCCAGCCTTCCAGTCGCCCCCGGCGTGGCACCAGCGCCCTCAGGCCGAGGGCCTCACGCGTGCCCTCCAACGCGGATTTCTCCTCAGAGCCGTGGCCTGGGCACTAGGAAGGCCAGGCCCTCCCGACTCCAGAGATGATGCTGGGACCCGTCGCCGGAAGGGCCTGCCCGTGTGGCAGCGGCTCCCCAAGCCGGCGGCCTGCTGGGGCCTCACTCACTGCTTGGCCATAAGCCTGTCTCGGCCCTTCGGATTCCACAGAGCCTTTCCTCCACCTGGCTGGAGTCGACAAGTGCGGGCGTGGGGTGAGGCCGTGGTTTTGCCTTTCCAGGAAGAAATGAGGCCCGGGCAAAAGCAGCTGGCCGAGGCAGAGCCTTGACCTGGCACCCCAGTCGGCCTTTGGCCACCAGGTCCAGACCACCGCTTCCAAAGAAGGGAAGCGGCCGGCCAGCTGATTGCAAGTGGGGGATGGGAGGGAGACAACAGCTGAAGCCAAGTCCAGCAGGGCGTTGGCGTTCCTTCTTCAGCTGGGACTGGCCTGGCCTGGCGGGCGGGCGGGGCCTTCACTGAGGACCCCCGAGGCCCGCCCTAGGCCCTGGCGGTGGCGGGTGGCGCATGCGCCCTTGGCCTCAGGGGTTGAACCCAAGCCCACAGGGCACTCAAAGCAGCCGGAGAAAGAAGGGGCCAGGGGAGAGGAAGGCAGGTAGGCGAGGCGGGCGGGGCTCGCCCACCTCTTCTCCTCAGGTCCCCGAGAGAGAAAGAGAGAGAGAGAGAGAGAGAGAGAGAGTGAGAGACAGACAGACAGACAGGCAGGGAAAGAGTGAGAGATCCCTGACCTCTGAGTATCTGCATCCACCACTGCTGCCAACTCACAGGCCATCCCACTTCCCCCCCTCCATCCCCATCCCCAGGCGCGGCCCCCCGGGGCCAGCCACACCACGGAGAGGCCCCTTCATGGTCACCTCCGTGCTGTCCCTTCCGGGCCTGACCCCACTGCAGGGGAACCGGTTCAGACAATCCAATCGTCTACATGTCCCTCTCCATGACAATTGTCTTCTCCAGTCTCACATGCCCAAACCGCACCCCCAACATCCTCCTTTGTCTGCAGCTGGAGATAGGAGGAGAATCTCTGCCATTGTGTTGAGAGACTCAGTTTCGCGGGTTTCTCCCCTGTACACGTGTTCTTAAGCTGGGTATTATTTTCTCCAGCGAACCTGTCTTGTGAAGGATTTGGCCAGCCATAAGAAGCTTCAGGGAAGAGGCGGAGGGGCTTCTCTCTCCGCCCCCGACAGCCCTGAGCTGGGTCAGTGCCTCAGACCTGGCCAGGGGCAGCCCATCCCCCGGCGCCCTCTCCCGGGGCATCCCAGGAAAGCTTCACAGCCAGCCCCACCCCACTCGCCACTGCCAGGACCATCGGCCTCCCTCGGGAGGACGGGGCAGGACAGGGAACCGGGTGTGGGAGGCCGCCAGATCTCAGCTCTGGCACACAGGCTGCCAGGCTGCCTGGTCCTCTGAGGGGGCCCAGCACACGCCCCAGGAAACTTGGCGGCAGGGCAGGCCCCGGGGCTCTCTCCTCTGGAACTCGTCCACTTGAAAGGGGCCTGGCCCAGGTGGCTGGTTCGACCGGTTGGAAAGAAATCTTTTTCTTCTCTGAGAGACTGTTGCTTGTCATCTCCTGGACATGAGATGACAGACAATTGTTCCCATTTCCCTTTCTACTTGAAACCTGATGGATACATTGCCCACTGCCTTTAGAGACTGCAGGTCTTTCTGAAACTCTTTTCAGTGCGCTGGCTTACTTCAGCATCATTTCATTGTTCCATCCGAAATTCCTTTCAGTTGGATCTATTTTCCTTTCTAATCCTTTTGTATACCTAGATATTTAAAAGCTGCTCAAATCTGTAGTGGAGAAAAGTTGGGTTACAACTCTTTCAGACAGCATGTAAACCCACATTTTAGGGTTTCTACACAAAACGTCTCTGCCATGTTTCTAGCAGCTCTCCTTCCATATATTTTCCTCCAGGACTTCCTGTGACAAAATTGCCTTTCTAAAAGCCAGTCCTCCGTTCACTCTCTTGGCCAGTCACGTTTCCATAGAAAGAAAAAGGACTGGATTTTCCAAAGATGCAACAAGAATGATCAAGTCCCGATTCACACCTAGATATCCTGCTCCTGTTCTCCATGAATTGCAAAATTGAAGTTAATTATCTCGTTCATTTTGTCTAAATCTATTGGGTCACTTTGGCACTGAGCCCCTAAGCTGGTCCACAGCCTGCTTCAGCAGACACCAAACTCTCTCTCAAGTGCCTGCATTCGTGTGCTGAGTAGGTATTGTATTTATTTAGATCGTATTCAACAAAAGATCTTCACGGATTCACTCAAGTACTTAAGCATCTACTATGTGCCCAAAGGTCTTGAAATGTTGGGGGTCTGCAAGGAAGACAGATATGCCTAAACAGATAAATTACACTACTGAAATCATTTGAATGAAAGAGATGTGAATAAACTGCCGTGGGACTCCAGGCAAAGAACCCCCATGGGTTGACCTACAACTAAGAGATACAGCTCTGTCCTGGGGCTCTGAGGAGAAAAACAGCCACCATGGGGGGTGGACAGGCTCTGTACCATCTAAGGAAAGGAAAAGGAAGGGAGAGAAGATAAAGAGAAAACAAGAGAAACGGAAAGGTTTTCTTCTTCTGAGTGTTTCTGCCACCCACTTTTGGAGCACACTGCTTGCTGATGTCCTTTCCGGCCAGTCTTATCCTTCAGCCGGCTTCAGGAGACTTCACCAATTCGATTGTAAGGAGCTGGGCTCCTCCGTGCAGGCAATGCCAACTCCGGAGGGAGCCAGGAGGGGAGCCAAAGATTCACAGGACTCTGCAGCCCTTCTGCAGCTCACTGGTGTGGAGGGGCACCGAGGCTTCACTTTGGCCTCTGTCTCCAAGTTCACATAAAGGAGGGTCGGTTCCTTCCTCGCTAGATGAGCGTGGAGAGAAACCTCCTTCACAGAAGGGATTATGGAATAATTAAAGTCAGAGCCTTGAACAAGGCAAAGGGTTAGCACCATGAATCTGAAGTGACTGGACATGTGAATTAGTAACCAGTAGGACGAGGAGCTGAAGACAAAAAAAGAAAAAAGGCAAGAAACCAGTTCTCGATTTTCTAAGATGGAAATGCAAGTCTTTCTTCTTCCAAAAGAAAAAAGTCATTGAACCCTTTCCTTGAAAATAAAACTGAAAGGGGCCACATGTTGCAAAGAAGGGTTTTAACCGTGATGTCACTACACAATCATGTGTAGCCATCAGTTGTTAAGTGCACTGCAAATAGTTCACACCTTAACAATTATGTTACCAAAGTTCGCAGTTGAGAAATATAGACACACACACATATACATATATATACATGTAAGAAAAGAGTAGAGTGTGTGCCAATTGCTCACTGTACTATTGACAATATCACTCTTACAACTGAAAGCATGACTAGGAGAGAGAAGGTGGTGTGACCCTAGATTGCTAGAGTCACAGCAAGAAAAGTTAAGAAAGTGCCATCAGGTCATTTGGACAAAAGAATGCTATATGGCTGTTGGGTTTATAAGAGATCCATTGGAGAAAAACAAGTCACTACATTAAATTATTTTCTACTTACCTGCATCACCCTCTCCAAGAACACATATTCTAAAATGAGACAAGTTATTACATTAAAAATGACCGGCTCTGGCATTTGGAAAACTACACCAAATAATGAAGTAAAAACTGGGTTACAAACATCCTGGTATCAACTCCAACTACCGTCTTTTACCAAACTAAAACTCTAATGATCACTAATTCACTTGCAATCTAGTGCTCCTCCCATATACAAAATCAACAACTTCCAATGTGTCATAACTTTTTTAAAATTTCCCTAACATTTTAGAGGATAATGTAAATATGTCTCCTGGAAAAGTTGAGAAAGATGGAGACACTAGGAAAGGAAAAGACGAAAATACTCCCCTAATCAATGATGTAAAACACAAGGCATGAACAACTGTTAAAAGAATTCTCTATGACATTGATCAAGTCTACTATCTCTACGCCTGGCTCTTTCCTATCAGTCATTTGATACATAAACAAATAGAATAGTGTATTTCATGGGATCAATTCTTTTAGTGGCGTGCTTTCCCTTTGACCACTACATATGCTTTTATGTGTTTGCTTTATTTTCAGGCGGCGTCACATCAGAACACCCTCATCTCGGCAGATCTTTGCCTTAAAGAACCCTACCTCGGCCCTTGATCAACTGTAATCTGTGTTATGGTCAACTCAGAGCCCTACATGGATCAGTGTTTCCTACCGCCTCTCTCCCGTGCGTTGCTCATGTCAGGGAGTATAGTCCACCGAGTGAACAGTAAGCAGTCTTCCCAAAGCATCAGATATGAAAAGGAGGAGACGCGGGGTTGGGTGTGGGACCCCATTCCGTGCCTCAGTGCAGACAAGCTAGAGGTCAATGCATCCCTCCAGAGACTGGGAGAAAAACAGGAGGTTATGAGCACGAGGTTCCCTCTGCAGGCCTTGAAGCAGGGACCTGGAATCAAACTGCTGACACCGTGGATCGTGGTTGGTTTGACAGGGAACTCACGAGGAAGATAAGGACGTGAAATAATGAAAATCATAAGAACAGCAGCGAACACTTCTACTGAGCCAAGGACTGCACCCTGAATGTAAACTCTGTGCTGGAACATATCTTAACTCACATGACCCTGAAAGCATCCCGACGTAGTCAATGTTGTTCTTTGCACCATTTGCTAGATGAAGAGACTGGGTACAGTGGCTAGAAAACTCAGCCAGGTTACAAAGCGGATAAATGGCCGAGCCCAAGCTCAGTGCTCTTCTGTGATGCTCTTGGACTACAACTCCAAGTGAAGTCTCTAACGACTATCTCCGCTCGCACTGCCAACACCATCGTCCTCCGTGGAGTGGATGGAGGCAGGCGTGGGCAGGGCAGGGAGCCGGGTGTGGCAGGCCGCCAGATCTAAGGTCTGGCACACAGGTTGCCAGGTGGCTCCCTCCTCTGAGGGGGCCCAGCACACGCCCCAGGGGACTTGGCGGCAGGCCCCAGGGCCCTTTCCCCCGGATCTTGTCCACTTGAAAGGGGCCTGGCCCAGGTGGCCGGTTGGGCTGGTTGGCCAGCCTCCTTTGGACAAAGCAGGCGAGCCCAGCCAGCCTTCCAGTCGCCCCCGGCGTGGCACCAGCGCCCTCAGGCCGAGGGCCTCACGCGTGCCCTCCAACGCGGATTTCTCCTCAGAGCCGTGGCCTGGGCACTAGGAAGGCCAGGCCCTCCCGACTCCAGAGATGATGCTGGGACCCGTCGCCGGAAGGGCCTGCCCGTGTGGCAGCGGCTCCCCAAGCCGGCGGCCTGCTGGGGCCTCACTCACTGCTTGGCCATAAGCCTGTCTCGGCCCTTCGGATTCCACAGAGCCTTTCCTCCACCTGGCTGGAGTCGACAAGTGCGGGCGTGGGGTGAGGCCGTGGTTTTGCCTTTCCAGGAAGAAATGAGGCCCGGGCAAAAGCAGCTGGCCGAGGCAGAGCCTTGACCTGGCACCCCAGTCGGCCTTTGGCCACCAGGTCCAGACCACCGCTTCCAAAGAAGGGAAGCGGCCGGCCAGCTGATTGCAAGTGGGGGATGGGAGGGAGACAACAGCTGAAGCCAAGTCCAGCAGGGCGTTGGCGTTCCTTCTTCAGCTGGGACTGGCCTGGCCTGGCGGGCGGGCGGGGCCTTCACTGAGGACCCCCGAGGCCCGCCCTAGGCCCTGGCGGTGGCGGGTGGCGCATGCGCCCTTGGCCTCAGGGGTTGAACCCAAGCCCACAGGGCACTCAAAGCAGCCGGAGAAAGAAGGGGCCAGGGGAGAGGAAGGCAGGTAGGCGAGGCGGGCGGGGCTCGCCCACCTCTTCTCCTCAGGTCCCCGAGAGAGAAAGAGAGAGAGAGAGAGAGAGAGAGTGAGAGACAGACAGACAGACAGGCAGGGAAAGAGTGAGAGATCCCTGACCTCTGAGTATCTGCATCCACCACTGCTGCCAACTCACAGGCCATCCCACTTCCCCCCCTCCATCCCCATCCCCAGGCGCGGCCCCCCGGGGCCAGCCACACCACGGAGAGGCCCCTTCATGGTCACCTCCGTGCTGTCCCTTCCGGGCCTGACCCCACTGCAGGGGAACCGGTTCAGACAATCCAATCGTCTACATGTCCCTCTCCATGACAATTGTCTTCTCCAGTCTCACATGCCCAAACCGCACCCCCAACATCCTCCTTTGTCTGCAGCTGGAGGTAGGAGGAGAATCTCTGCCATTGTGTTGAGAGACTCAGTTTCGCGGGTTTCTCCCCTGTACACGTGTTCTTAAGCTGGGTATTATTTTCTCCAGCGAACCTGTCTTGTGAAGGATTTGGCCAGCCATAAGAAGCTTCAGGGAAGAGGCGGAGGGGCTTCTCTCTCCGCCCCCGACAGCCCTGAGCTGGGTCAGTGCCTCAGACCTGGCCAGGGGCAGCCCATCCCCCGGCGCCCTCTCCCGGGGCATCCCAGGAAAGCTTCACAGCCAGCCCCACCCCACTCGCCACTGCCAGGACCATCGGCCTCCCTCGGGAGGACGGGGCAGGACAGGGAACCGGGTGTGGGAGGCCACCAGATCTCAGCTCTGGCACACAGGCTGCCAGGCTGCCTGGTCCTCTGAGGGGGCCCAGCACACGCCCCAGGAAACTTGGCGGCAGGGCAGGCCCCGGGGCTCTCTCCTCTGGAACTCGTCCACTTGAAAGGGGCCTGGCCCAGGTGGCTGGTTCGACCGGTTGGAAAGAAATCTTTTTCTTCTCTGAGAGACTGTTGCTTGTCATCTCCTGGACATGAGATGACAGACAATTGTTCCCATTTCCCTTTCTACTTGAAACCTGATGGATACATTGCCCACTGCCTTTAGAGACTGCAGGTCTTTCTGAAACTCTTTTCAGTGCGCTGGCTTACTTCAGCATCATTTCATTGTTCCATCCGAAATTCCTTTCAGTTGGATCTATTTTCCTTTCTAATCCTTTTGTATACCTAGATATTTAAAAGCTGCTCAAATCTGTAGTGGAGAAAAGTTGGGTTACAACTCTTTCAGACAGCATGTAAACCCACATTTTAGGGTTTCTACACAAAACGTCTCTGCCATGTTTCTAGCAGCTCTCCTTCCATATATTTTCCTCCAGGACTTCCTGTGACAAAATTGCCTTTCTAAAAGCCAGTCCTCCGTTCACTCTCTTGGCCAGTCACGTTTCCATAGAAAGAAAAAGGACTGGATTTTCCAAAGATGCAACAAGAATGATCAAGTCCTGATTCACACCTAGATATCCTGCTCCTGTTCTCCATGAATTGCAAAATTGAAGTTAATTATCTCGTTCATTTTGTCTAAATCTATTGGGTCACTTTGGCACTGAGCCCCTAAGCTGGTCCACAGCCTGCTTCAGCAGACACCAAACTCTCTCTCAAGTGCCTGCATTCGTGTGCTGAGTAGGTATTGTATTTATTTAGATCGTATTCAACAAAAGATCTTCACGGATTCACTCAAGTACTTAAGCATCTACTATGTGCCCAAAGGTCTTGAAATGTTGGGGGTCTGCAAGGAAGACAGATATGCCTAAACAGATAAATTACACTACTGAAATCATTTGAATGAAAGAGATGTGAATAAACTGCCGTGGGACTCCAGGCAAAGAACCCCCATGGGTTGACCTACAACTAAGAGATACAGCTCTGTCCTGGGGCTCTGAGGAGAAAAACAGCCACCATGGGGGGGTGGACAGGCTCTGTACCATCTAAGGAAAGGAAAAGGAAGGGAGAGAAGATAAAGAGAAAACAAGAGAAACGGAAAGGTTTTCTTCTTCTGAGTGTTTCTGCCACCCACTTTTGGAGCACACTGCTTGCTGATGTCCTTTCCGGCCAGTCTTATCCTTCAGCCGGCTTCAGGAGACTTCACCAATTCGATTGTAAGGAGCTGGGCTCCTCCGTGCAGGCAATGCCAACTCCGGAGGGAGCCAGGAGGGGAGCCAAAGATTCACAGGACTCTGCAGCCCTTCTGCAGCTCACTGGTGTGGAGGGGCACCGAGGCTTCACCTTGGCCTCTGTCTCCAAGTTCACATAAAGGAGGGTCGGTTCCTTCCTCGCTAGATGAGCGTGGAGAGAAACCTCCTTCACAGAAGGGATTATGGAATAATTAAAGTCAGAGCCTTGAACAAGGCAAAGGGTTAGCACCATGAATCTGAAGTGACTGGACATGTGAATTAGTAACCAGTAGGACGAGGAGCTGAAGACAAAAAAAGAAAAAAGGCAAGAAACCAGTTCTCGATTTTCTAAGATGGAAATGCAAGTCTTTCTTCTTCCAAAAGAAAAAAGTCATTGAACCCTTTCCTTGAAAATAAAACTGAAAGGGGCCACATGTTGCAAAGAAGGGTTTTAACCGTGATGTCACTACACAATCATGTGTAGCCATCAGTTGTTAAGTGCACTGCAAATAGTTCACACCTTAACAATTATGTTACCAAAGTTCGCAGTTGAGAAATATAGACACACACACATATACATATATATACATGTAAGAAAAGAGTAGAGTGTGTGCCAATTGCTCACTGTACTATTGACAATATCACTCTTACAACTGAAAGCATGACTAGGAGAGAGAAGGTGGTGTGACCCTAGATTGCTAGAGTCACAGCAAGAAAAGTTAAGAAAGTGCCATCAGGTCATTTGGACAAAAGAATGCTATATGGCTGTTGGGTTTATAAGAGATCCATTGGAGAAAAACAAGTCACTACATTAAATTATTTTCTACTTACCTGCATCACCCTCTCCAAGAACACATATTCTAAAATGAGACAAGTTATTACATTAAAAATGACCGGCTCTGGCATTTGGAAAACTACACCAAATAATGAAGTAAAAACTGGGTTACAAACATCCTGGTATCAACTCCAACTACCGTCTTTTACCAAACTAAAACTCTAATGATCACTAATTCACTTGCAATCTAGTGCTCCTCCCATATACAAAATCAACAACTTCCAATGTGTCATAACTTTTTTAAAATTTCCCTAACATTTTAGAGGATAATGTAAATATGTCTCCTGGAAAAGTTGAGAAAGATGGAGACACTAGGAAAGGAAAAGACGAAAATACTCCCCTAATCAATGATGTAAAACACAAGGCATGAACAACTGTTAAAAGAATTCTCTATGACATTGATCAAGTCTACTATCTCTACGCCTGGCTCTTTCCTATCAGTCATTTGATACATAAACAAATAGAATAGTGTATTTCATGGGATCAATTCTTTTAGTGGCGTGCTTTCCCTTTGACCACTACATATGCTTTTATGTGTTTGCTTTATTTTCAGGCGGCGTCACATCAGAACACCCTCATCTCGGCAGATCTTTGCCTTAAGGAACCCTACCTCGGCCCTTGATCAACTGTACTCTGTGTTATGGTCAACTCAGAGCCCTACATGGATCAGTGTTTCCTACCGCCTCTCTCCCGTGCGTTGCTCATGTCAGGGAGTATAGTCCACCGAGTGAACAGTAAGCAGTCTTCCCAAAGCATCAGATATGAAAAGGAGGAGACGCGGGGTTGGGTGTGGGACCCCATTCCGTGCCTCAGTGCAGACAAGCTAGAGGTCAATGCATCCCTCCAGAGACTGGGAGAAAAACAGGAGGTTATGAGCACGAGGTTCCCTCTGCAGGCCTTGAAGCAGGGACCTGGAATCAAACTGCTGACACCGTGGATCGTGGTTGGTTTGACAGGGAACTCACGAGGAAGATAAGGACGTGAAATAATGAAAATCATAAGAACAGCAGCGAACACTTCTACTGAGCCAAGGACTGCACCCTGAATGTAAACTCTGTGCTGGAACATATCTTAACTCACATGACCCTGAAAGCATCCCGACGTAGTCAATGTTGTTCTTTGCACCATTTGCTAGATGAAGAGACTGGGTACAGTGGCTAGAAAACTCAGCCAGGTTACAAAGCGGATAAATGGCCGAGCCCAAGCTCAGTGCTCTTCTGTGATGCTCTTGGACTACAACTCCAAGTGAAGTCTCTAACGACTATCTCCGCTCGCACTGCCAACACCATCGTCCTCCGTGGAGTGGATGGAGGCAGGCGTGGGCAGGGCAGGGAGCCGGGTGTGGCAGGCCGCCAGATCTAAGGTCTGGCACACAGGTTGCCAGGTGGCTCCCTCCTCTGAGGGGGCCCAGCACACGCCCCAGGGGACTTGGCGGCAGGCCCCAGGGCCCTTTCCCCCGGATCTTGTCCACTTGAAAGGGGCCTGGCCCAGGTGGCCGGTTGGGCTGGTTGGCCAGCCTCCTTTGGACAAAGCAGGCGAGCCCAGCCAGCCTTCCAGTCGCCCCCGGCGTGGCACCAGCGCCCTCAGGCCGAGGGCCTCACGCGTGCCCTCCAACGCGGATTTCTCCTCAGAGCCGTGGCCTGGGCACTAGGAAGGCCAGGCCCTCCCGACTCCAGAGATGATGCTGGGACCCGTCGCCGGAAGGGCCTGCCCGTGTGGCAGCGGCTCCCCAAGCCGGCGGCCTGCTGGGGCCTCACTCACTGCTTGGCCATAAGCCTGTCTCGGCCCTTCGGATTCCACAGAGCCTTTCCTCCACCTGGCTGGAGTCGACAAGTGCGGGCGTGGGGTGAGGCCGTGGTTTTGCCTTTCCAGGAAGAAATGAGGCCCGGGCAAAAGCAGCTGGCCGAGGCAGAGCCTTGACCTGGCACCCCAGTCGGCCTTTGGCCACCAGGTCCAGACCACCGCTTCCAAAGAAGGGAAGCGGCCGGCCAGCTGATTGCAAGTGGGGGATGGGAGGGAGACAACAGCTGAAGCCAAGTCCAGCAGGGCGTTGGCGTTCCTTCTTCAGCTGGGACTGGCCTGGCCTGGCGGGCGGGCGGGGCCTTCACTGAGGACCCCCGAGGCCCGCCCTAGGCCCTGGCGGTGGCGGGTGGCGCATGCGCCCTTGGCCTCAGGGGTTGAACCCAAGCCCACAGGGCACTCAAAGCAGCCGGAGAAAGAAGGGGCCAGGGGAGAGGAAGGCAGGTAGGCGAGGCGGGCGGGGCTCGCCCACCTCTTCTCCTCAGGTCCCCGAGAGAGAAAGAGAGAGAGAGAGAGAGAGAGAGAGAGTGAGAGACAGACAGACAGACAGGCAGGGAAAGAGTGAGAGATCCCTGACCTCTGAGTATCTGCATCCACCACTGCTGCCAACTCACAGGCCATCCCACTTCCCCCCCTCCATCCCCATCCCCAGGCGCGGCCCCCCGGGGCCAGCCACACCACGGAGAGGCCCCTTCATGGTCACCTCCGTGCTGTCCCTTCCGGGCCTGACCCCACTGCAGGGGAACCGGTTCAGACAATCCAATCGTCTACATGTCCCTCTCCATGACAATTGTCTTCTCCAGTCTCACATGCCCAAACCGCACCCCCAACATCCTCCTTTGTCTGCAGCTGGAGATAGGAGGAGAATCTCTGCCATTGTGTTGAGAGACTCAGTTTCGCGGGTTTCTCCCCTGTACACGTGTTCTTAAGCTGGGTATTATTTTCTCCAGCGAACCTGTCTTGTGAAGGATTTGGCCAGCCATAAGAAGCTTCAGGGAAGAGGCGGAGGGGCTTCTCTCTCCGCCCCCGACAGCCCTGAGCTGGGTCAGTGCCTCAGACCTGGCCAGGGGCAGCCCATCCCCCGGCGCCCTCTCCCGGGGCATCCCAGGAAAGCTTCACAGCCAGCCCCACCCCACTCGCCACTGCCAGGACCATCGGCCTCCCTCGGGAGGACGGGGCAGGACAGGGTGTGGGAGGCCGCCAGATCTCAGCTCTGGCACACAGGCTGCCAGGCTGCCTGGTCCTCTGAGGGGGCCCAGCACACGCCCCAGGAAACTTGGCGGCAGGGCAGGCCCCGGGGCTCTCTCCTCTGGAACTCGTCCACTTGAAAGGGGCCTGGCCCAGGTGGCTGGTTCGACCGGTTGGAAAGAAATCTTTTTCTTCTCTGAGAGACTGTTGCTTGTCATCTCCTGGACATGAGATGACAGACAATTGTTCCCATTTCCCTTTCTACTTGAAACCTGATGGATACATTGCCCACTGCCTTTAGAGACTGCAGGTCTTTCTGAAACTCTTTTCAGTGCGCTGGCTTACTTCAGCATCATTTCATTGTTCCATCCGAAATTCCTTTCAGTTGGATCTATTTTCCTTTCTAATCCTTTTGTATACCTAGATATTTAAAAGCTGCTCAAATCTGTAGTGGAGAAAAGTTGGGTTACAACTCTTTCAGACAGCATGTAAACCCACATTTTAGGGTTTCTACACAAAACGTCTCTGCCATGTTTCTAGCAGCTCTCCTTCCATATATTTTCCTCCAGGACTTCCTGTGACAAAATTGCCTTTCTAAAAGCCAGTCCTCCGTTCACTCTCTTGGCCAGTCACGTTTCCATAGAAAGAAAAAGGACTGGATTTTCCAAAGATGCAACAAGAATGATCAAGTCCTGATTCACACCTAGATATCCTGCTCCTGTTCTCCATGAATTGCAAAATTGAAGTTAATTATCTCGTTCATTTTGTCTAAATCTATTGGGTCACTTTGGCACTGAGCCCCTAAGCTGGTCCACAGCCTGCTTCAGCAGACACCAAACTCTCTCTCAAGTGCCTGCATTCGTGTGCTGAGTAGGTATTGTATTTATTTAGATCGTATTCAACAAAAGATCTTCACGGATTCACTCAAGTACTTAAGCATCTACTATGTGCCCAAAGGTCTTGAAATGTTGGGGGTCTGCAAGGAAGACAGATATGCCTAAACAGATAAATTACACTACTGAAATCATTTGAATGAAAGAGATGTGAATAAACTGCCGTGGGACTCCAGGCAAAGAACCCCCATGGGTTGACCTACAACTAAGAGATACAGCTCTGTCCTGGGGCTCTGAGGAGAAAAACAGCCACCATGGGGGGTGGACAGGCTCTGTACCATCTAAGGAAAGGAAAAGGAAGGGAGAGAAGATAAAGAGAAAACAAGAGAAACGGAAAGGTTTTCTTCTTCTGAGTGTTTCTGCCACCCACTTTTGGAGCACACTGCTTGCTGATGTCCTTTCCGGCCAGTCTTATCCTTCAGCCGGCTTCAGGAGACTTCACCAATTCGATTGTAAGGAGCTGGGCTCCTCCGTGCAGGCAATGCCAACTCCGGAGGGAGCCAGGAGGGGAGCCAAAGATTCACAGGACTCTGCAGCCCTTCTGCAGCTCACTGGTGTGGAGGGGCACCGAGGCTTCACCTTGGCCTCTGTCTCCAAGTTCACATAAAGGAGGGTCGGTTCCTTCCTCGCTAGATGAGCGTGGAGAGAAACCTCCTTCACAGAAGGGATTATGGAATAATTAAAGTCAGAGCCTTGAACAAGGCAAAGGGTTAGCACCATGAATCTGAAGTGACTGGACATGTGAATTAGTAACCAGTAGGACGAGGAGCTGAAGACAAAAAAAGAAAAAAGGCAAGAAACCAGTTCTCGATTTTCTAAGATGGAAATGCAAGTCTTTCTTCTTCCAAAAGAAAAAAGTCATTGAACCCTTTCCTTGAAAATAAAACTGAAAGGGGCCACATGTTGCAAAGAAGGGTTTTAACCGTGATGTCACTACACAATCATGTGTAGCCATCAGTTGTTAAGTGCACTGCAAATAGTTCACACCTTAACAATTATGTTACCAAAGTTCGCAGTTGAGAAATATAGACACACACACATATACATATATATACATGTAAGAAAAGAGTAGAGTGTGTGCCAATTGCTCACTGTACTATTGACAATATCACTCTTACAACTGAAAGCATGACTAGGAGAGAGAAGGCGGTGTGACCCTAGATTGCTAGAGTCACAGCAAGAAAAGTTAAGAAAGTGCCATCAGGTCATTTGGACAAAAGAATGCTATATGGCTGTTGGGTTTATAAGAGATCCATTGGAGAAAAACAAGTCACTACATTAAATTATTTTCTACTTACCTGCATCACCCTCTCCAAGAACACATATTCTAAAATGAGACAAGTTATTACATTAAAAATGACCGGCTCTGGCATTTGGAAAACTACATCAAATAAGGAAGTAAAAACTGGGTTACAAACATCCTGGTATCAACTCCAACTACCGTCTTTTACCAAACTAAAACTCTAATGATCACTAATTCACTTGCAATCTAGTGCTCCTCCCATATACAAAATCAACAACTTCCAATGTGTCATAACTTTTTTAAAATTTCCCTAACATTTTAGAGGATAATGTAAATATGTCTCCTGGAAAAGTTGAGAAAGATGGAGACACTAGGAAAGGAAAAGACGAAAATACTCCCCTAATCAATGATGTAAAACACAAGGCATGAACAACTGTTAAAAGAATTCTCTATGACATTGATCAAGTCTACTATCTCTACGCCTGGCTCTTTCCTATCAGTCATTTGATACATAAACAAATAGAATAGTGTATTTCATGGGATCAATTCTTTTAGTGGCGTGCTTTCCCTTTGACCACTACATATGCTTTTATGTGTTTGCTTTATTTTCAGGCGGCGTCACATCAGAACACCCTCATCTCGGCAGATCTTTGCCTTAAGGAACCCTACCTCGGCCCTTGATCAACTGTACTCTGTGCTATGGTCAACTCAGAGCCCTACATGGATCAGTGTTTCCTACCGCCTCTCTCCCGTGCGTTGCTCATGTCAGGGAGTATAGTCCACCGAGTGAACAGTAAGCAGTCTTCCCAAAGCATCAGATATGAAAAGGAGGAGACGCGGGGTTGGGTGTGGGACCCCATTCCGTGCCTCAGTGCAGACAAGCTAGAGGTCAATGCATCCCTCCAGAGACTGGGAGAAAAACAGGAGGTTATGAGCACGAGGTTCCCTCTGCAGGCCTTGAAACAGGGACCTGGAATCAAACTGCTGACACCGTGGATCGTGGTTGGTTTGACAGGGAACTCACGAGGAAGATAAGGACGTGAAATAATGAAAATCATAAGAACAGCAGCGAACACTTCTACTGAGCCAAGGACTGCACCCTGAATGTAAACTCTGTGCTGGAACATATCTTAACTCACATGACCCTGAAAGCATCCCGACGTAGTCAATGTTGTTCTTTGCACCATTTGCTAGATGAAGAGACTGGGTACAGTGGCTAGAAAACTCAGCCAGGTTACAAAGCGGATAAATGGCCGAGCCCAAGCTCAGTGCTCTTCTGTGATGCTCTTGGACTACAACTCCAAGTGAAGTCTCTAACGACTATCTCCGCTCGCACTGCCAACACCATCGTCCTCCGTGGAGTGGATGGAGGCAGGCGTGGGCAGGGCAGGGAGCCGGGTGTGGCAGGCCGCCAGATCTAAGGTCTGGCACACAGGTTGCCAGGTGGCTCCCTCCTCTGAGGGGGCCCAGCACACGCCCCAGGGGACTTGGCGGCAGGCCCCAGGGCCCTTTCCCCCGGATCTTGTCCACTTGAAAGGGGCCTGGCCCAGGTGGCCGGTTGGGCTGGTTGGCCAGCCTCCTTTGGACAAAGCAGGCGAGCCCAGCCAGCCTTCCAGTCGCCCCCGGCGTGGCACCAGCGCCCTCAGGCCGAGGGCCTCACGCGTGCCCTCCAACGCGGATTTCTCCTCAGAGCCGTGGCCTGGGCACTAGGAAGGCCAGGCCCTCCCGACTCCAGAGATGATGCTGGGACCCGTCGCCGGAAGGGCCTGCCCGTGTGGCAGCGGCTCCCCAAGCCGGCGGCCTGCTGGGGCCTCACTCACTGCTTGGCCATAAGCCTGTCTCGGCCCTTCGGATTCCACAGAGCCTTTCCTCCACCTGGCTGGAGTCGACAAGTGCGGGCGTGGGGTGAGGCCGTGGTTTTGCCTTTCCAGGAAGAAATGAGGCCCGGGCAAAAGCAGCTGGCCGAGGCAGAGCCTTGACCTGGCACCCCAGTCGGCCTTTGGCCACCAGGTCCAGACCACCGCTTCCAAAGAAGGGAAGCGGCCGGCCAGCTGATTGCAAGTGGGGGATGGGAGGGAGACAACAGCTGAAGCCAAGTCCAGCAGGGCGTTGGCGTTCCTTCTTCAGCTGGGACTGGCCTGGCCTGGCGGGCGGGCGGGGCCTTCACTGAGGACCCCCGAGGCCCGCCCTAGGCCCTGGCGGTGGCGGGTGGCGCATGCGCCCTTGGCCTCAGGGGTTGAACCCAAGCCCACAGGGCACTCAAAGCAGCCGGAGAAAGAAGGGGCCAGGGGAGAGGAAGGCAGGTAGGCGAGGCGGGCGGGGCTCGCCCACCTCTTCTCCTCAGGTCCCCGAGAGAGAAAGAGAGAGAGAGAGAGAGAGAGAGAGAGTGAGAGACAGACAGACAGACAGGCAGGGAAAGAGTGAGAGATCCCTGACCTCTGAGTATCTGCATCCACCACTGCTGCCAACTCACAGGCCATCCCACTTCCCCCCCTCCATCCCCATCCCCAGGCGCGGCCCCCCGGGGCCAGCCACACCACGGAGAGGCCCCTTCATGGTCACCTCCGTGCTGTCCCTTCCGGGCCTGACCCCACTGCAGGGGAACCGGTTCAGACAATCCAATCGTCTACATGTCCCTCTCCATGACAATTGTCTTCTCCAGTCTCACATGCCCAAACCGCACCCCCAACATCCTCCTTTGTCTGCAGCTGGAGATAGGAGGAGAATCTCTGCCATTGTGTTGAGAGACTCAGTTTCGCGTGTTTCTCCCCTGTACACGTGTTCTTAAGCTGGGTATTATTTTCTCCAGCGAACCTGTCTTGTGAAGGATTTGGCCAGCCATAAGAAGCTTCAGGGAAGAGGCGGAGGGGCTTCTCTCTCCGCCCCCGACAGCCCTGAGCTGGGTCAGTGCCTCAGACCTGGCCAGGGGCAGCCCATCCCCCGGCGCCCTCTCCCGGGGCATCCCAGGAAAGCTTCACAGCCAGCCCCACCCCACTCGCCACTGCCAGGACCATCGGCCTCCCTCGGGAGGACGGGGCAGGACAGGGAACCGGGTGTGGGAGGCCGCCAGATCTCAGCTCTGGCACACAGGCTGCCAGGCTGCCTGGTCCTCTGAGGGGGCCCAGCACACGCCCCAGGAAACTTGGCGGCAGGCCCCGGGGCTCTCTCCTCTGGAACTCGTCCACTTGAAAGGGGCCTGGCCCAGGTGGCTGGTTCGACCGGTTGGAAAGAAATCTTTTTCTTCTCTGAGAGACTGTTGCTTGTCATCTCCTGGACATGAGATGACAGACAATTGTTCCCATTTCCCTTTCTACTTGAAACCTGATGGATACATTGCCCACTGCCTTTAGAGACTGCAGGTCTTTCTGAAACTCTTTTCAGTGCGCTGGCTTACTTCAGCATCATTTCATTGTTCCATCCGAAATTCCTTTCAGTTGGATCTATTTTCCTTTCTAATCCTTTTGTATACCTAGATATTTAAAAGCTGCTCAAATCTGTAGTGGAGAAAAGTTGGGTTACAACTCTTTCAGACAGCATGTAAACCCACATTTTAGGGTTTCTACACAAAACGTCTCTGCCATGTTTCTAGCAGCTCTCCTTCCATATATTTTCCTCCAGGACTTCCTGTGACAAAATTGCCTTTCTAAAAGCCAGTCCTCCGTTCACTCTCTTGGCCAGTCACGTTTCCATAGAAAGAAAAAGGACTGGATTTTCCAAAGATGCAACAAGAATGATCAAGTCCCGATTCACACCTAGATATCCTGCTCCTGTTCTCCATGAATTGCAAAATTGAAGTTAATTATCTCGTTCATTTTGTCTAAATCTATTGGGTCACTTTGGCACTGAGCCCCTAAGCTGGTCCACAGCCTGCTTCAGCAGACACCAAACTCTCTCTCAAGTGCCTGCATTCGTGTGCTGAGTAGGTATTGTATTTATTTAGATCGTATTCAACAAAAGATCTTCACGGATTCACTCAAGTACTTAAGCATCTACTATGTGCCCAAAGGTCTTGAAATGTTGGGGGTCTGCAAGGAAGACAGATATGCCTAAACAGATAAATTACACTACTGAAATCATTTGAATGAAAGAGATGTGAATAAACTGCCGTGGGACTCCAGGCAAAGAACCCCCATGGGTTGACCTACAACTAAGAGATACAGCTCTGTCCTGGGGCTCTGAGGAGAAAAACAGCCACCATGGGGGGTGGACAGGCTCTGTACCATCTAAGGAAAGGAAAAGGAAGGGAGAGAAGATAAAGAGAAAACAAGAGAAACGGAAAGGTTTTCTTCTTCTGAGTGTTTCTGCCACCCACTTTTGGAGCACACTGCTTGCTGATGTCCTTTCCGGCCAGTCTTATCCTTCAGCCGGCTTCAGGAGACTTCACCAATTCGATTGTAAGGAGCTGGGCTCCTCCGTGCAGGCAATGCCAACTCCGGAGGGAGCCAGGAGGGGAGCCAAAGATTCACAGGACTCTGCAGCCCTTCTGCAGCTCACTGGTGTGGAGGGGCACCGAGGCTTCACCTTGGCCTCTGTCTCCAAGTTCACATAAAGGAGGGTCGGTTCCTTCCTCGCTAGATGAGCGTGGAGAGAAACCTCCTTCACAGAAGGGATTATGGAATAATTAAAGTCAGAGCCTTGAACAAGGCAAAGGGTTAGCACCATGAATCTGAAGTGACTGGACATGTGAATTAGTAACCAGTAGGACGAGGAGCTGAAGACAAAAAAAGAAAAAAGGCAAGAAACCAGTTCTCGATTTTCTAAGATGGAAATGCAAGTCTTTCTTCTTCCAAAAGAAAAAAGTCATTGAACCCTTTCCTTGAAAATAAAACTGAAAGGGGCCACATGTTGCAAAGAAGGGTTTTAACCGTGATGTCACTACACAATCATGTGTAGCCATCAGTTGTTAAGTGCACTGCAAATAGTTCACACCTTAACAATTATGTTACCAAAGTTCGCAGTTGAGAAATATAGACACACACACATATACATATATATACATGTAAGAAAAGAGTAGAGTGTGTGCCAATTGCTCACTGTACTATTGACAATATCACTCTTACAACTGAAAGCATGACTAGGAGAGAGAAGGCGGTGTGACCCTAGATTGCTAGAGTCACAGCAAGAAAAGTTAAGAAAGTGCCATCAGGTCATTTGGACAAAAGAATGCTATATGGCTGTTGGGTTTATAAGAGATCCATTGGAGAAAAACAAGTCACTACATTAAATTATTTTCTACTTACCTGCATCACCCTCTCCAAGAACACATATTCTAAAATGAGACAAGTTATTACATTAAAAATGACCGGCTCTGGCATTTGGAAAACTACATCAAATAATGAAGTAAAAACTGGGTTACAAACATCCTGGTATCAACTCCAACTACCGTCTTTTACCAAACTAAAACTCTAATGATCACTAATTCACTTGCAATCTAGTGCTCCTCCCATATACAAAATCAACAACTTCCAATGTGTCATAACTTTTTTAAAATTTCCCTAACATTTTAGAGGATAATGTAAATATGTCTCCTGGAAAAGTTGAGAAAGATGGAGACACTAGGAAAGGAAAAGACGAAAATACTCCCCTAATCAATGATGTAAAACACAAGGCATGAACAACTGTTAAAAGAATTCTCTATGACATTGATCAAGTCTACTATCTCTACGCCTGGCTCTTTCCTATCAGTCATTTGATACATAAACAAATAGAATAGTGTATTTCATGGGATCAATTCTTTTAGTGGCGTGCTTTCCCTTTGACCACTACATATGCTTTTATGTGTTTGCTTTATTTTCAGGCGGCGTCACATCAGAACACCCTCATCTCGGCAGATCTTTGCCTTAAGGAACCCTACCTCGGCCCTTGATCAACTGTACTCTGTGCTATGGTCAACTCAGAGCCCTACATGGATCAGTGTTTCCTACCGCCTCTCTCCCGTGCGTTGCTCATGTCAGGGAGTATAGTCCACCGAGTGAACAGTAAGCAGTCTTCCCAAAGCATCAGATATGAAAAGGAGGAGACGCGGGGTTGGGTGTGGGACCCCATTCCGTGCCTCAGTGCAGACAAGCTAGAGGTCAATGCATCCCTCCAGAGACTGGGAGAAAAACAGGAGGTTATGAGCACGAGGTTCCCTCTGCAGGCCTTGAAGCAGGGACCTGGAATCAAACTGCTGACACCGTGGATCGTGGTTGGTTTGACAGGGAACTCACGAGGAAGATAAGGACGTGAAATAATGAAAATCATAAGAACAGCAGCGAACACTTCTACTGAGCCAAGGACTGCACCCTGAATGTAAACTCTGTGCTGGAACATATCTTAACTCACATGACCCTGAAAGCATCCCGACGTAGTCAATGTTGTTCTTTGCACCATTTGCTAGATGAAGAGACTGGGTACAGTGGCTAGAAAACTCAGCCAGGTTACAAAGCGGATAAATGGCCGAGCCCAAGCTCAGTGCTCTTCTGTGATGCTCTTGGACTACAACTCCAAGTGAAGTCTCTAACGACTATCTCCGCTCGCACTGCCAACACCATCGTCCTCCGTGGAGTGGATGGAGGCAGGCGTGGGCAGGGCAGGGAGCCGGGTGTGGCAGGCCGCCAGATCTAAGGTCTGGCACACAGGTTGCCAGGTGGCTCCCTCCTCTGAGGGGGCCCAGCACACGCCCCAGGGGACTTGGCGGCAGGCCCCAGGGCCCTTTCCCCCGGATCTTGTCCACTTGAAAGGGGCCTGGCCCAGGTGGCCGGTTGGGCTGGTTGGCCAGCCTCCTTTGGACAAAGCAGGCGAGCCCAGCCAGCCTTCCAGTCGCCCCCGGCGTGGCACCAGCGCCCTCAGGCCGAGGGCCTCACGCGTGCCCTCCAACGCGGATTTCTCCTCAGAGCCGTGGCCTGGGCACTAGGAAGGCCAGGCCCTCCCGACTCCAGAGATGATGCTGGGACCCGTCGCCGGAAGGGCCTGCCCGTGTGGCAGCGGCTCCCCAAGCCGGCGGCCTGCTGGGGCCTCACTCACTGCTTGGCCATAAGCCTGTCTCGGCCCTTCGGATTCCACAGAGCCTTTCCTCCACCTGGCTGGAGTCGACAAGTGCGGGCGTGGGGTGAGGCCGTGGTTTTGCCTTTCCAGGAAGAAATGAGGCCCGGGCAAAAGCAGCTGGCCGAGGCAGAGCCTTGACCTGGCACCCCAGTCGGCCTTTGGCCACCAGGTCCAGACCACCGCTTCCAAAGAAGGGAAGCGGCCGGCCAGCTGATTGCAAGTGGGGGATGGGAGGGAGACAACAGCTGAAGCCAAGTCCAGCAGGGCGTTGGCGTTCCTTCTTCAGCTGGGACTGGCCTGGCCTGGCGGGCGGGCGGGGCCTTCACTGAGGACCCCCGAGGCCCGCCCTAGGCCCTGGCGGTGGCGGGTGGCGCATGCGCCCTTGGCCTCAGGGGTTGAACCCAAGCCCACAGGGCACTCAAAGCAGCCGGAGAAAGAAGGGGCCAGGGGAGAGGAAGGCAGGTAGGCGAGGCGGGCGGGGCTCGCCCACCTCTTCTCCTCAGGTCCCCGAGAGAGAAAGAGAGAGAGAGAGAGAGAGAGAGAGAGTGAGAGACAGACAGACAGACAGGCAGGGAAAGAGTGAGAGATCCCTGACCTCTGAGTATCTGCATCCACCACTGCTGCCAACTCACAGGCCATCCCACTTCCCCCCCTCCATCCCCATCCCCAGGCGCGGCCCCCCGGGGCCAGCCACACCACGGAGAGGCCCCTTCATGGTCACCTCCGTGCTGTCCCTTCCGGGCCTGACCCCACTGCAGGGGAACCGGTTCAGACAATCCAATCGTCTACATGTCCCTCTCCATGACAATTGTCTTCTCCAGTCTCACATGCCCAAACCGCACCCCCAACATCCTCCTTTGTCTGCAGCTGGAGATAGGAGGAGAATCTCTGCCATTGTGTTGAGAGACTCAGTTTCGCGGGTTTCTCCCCTGTACACGTGTTCTTAAGCTGGGTATTATTTTCTCCAGCGAACCTGTCTTGTGAAGGATTTGGCCAGCCATAAGAAGCTTCAGGGAAGAGGCGGAGGGGCTTCTCTCTCCGCCCCCGACAGCCCTGAGCTGGGTCAGTGCCTCAGACCTGGCCAGGGGCAGCCCATCCCCCGGCGCCCTCTCCCGGGGCATCCCAGGAAAGCTTCACAGCCAGCCCCACCCCACTCGCCACTGCCAGGACCATCGGCCTCCCTCGGGAGGACGGGGCAGGACAGGGAACCGGGTGTGGGAGGCCGCCAGATCTCAGCTCTGGCACACAGGCTGCCAGGCTGCCTGGTCCTCTGAGGGGGCCCAGCACACGCCCCAGGAAACTTGGCGGCAGGCCCCGGGGCTCTCTCCTCTGGAACTCGTCCACTTGAAAGGGGCCTGGCCCAGGTGGCTGGTTCGACCGGTTGGAAAGAAATCTTTTTCTTCTCTGAGAGACTGTTGCTTGTCATCTCCTGGACATGAGATGACAGACAATTGTTCCCATTTCCCTTTCTACTTGAAACCTGATGGATACATTGCCCACTGCCTTTAGAGACTGCAGGTCTTTCTGAAACTCTTTTCAGTGCGCTGGCTTACTTCAGCATCATTTCATTGTTCCATCCGAAATTCCTTTCAGTTGGATCTATTTTCCTTTCTAATCCTTTTGTATACCTAGATATTTAAAAGCTGCTCAAATCTGTAGTGGAGAAAAGTTGGGTTACAACTCTTTCAGACAGCATGTAAACCCACATTTTAGGGTTTCTACACAAAACGTCTCTGCCATGTTTCTAGCAGCTCTCCTTCCATATATTTTCCTCCAGGACTTCCTGTGACAAAATTGCCTTTCTAAAAGCCAGTCCTCCGTTCACTCTCTTGGCCAGTCACGTTTCCATAGAAAGAAAAAGGACTGGATTTTCCAAAGATGCAACAAGAATGATCAAGTCCCGATTCACACCTAGATATCCTGCTCCTGTTCTCCATGAATTGCAAAATTCAAGTTAATTATCTCGTTCATTTTGTCTAAATCTATTGGGTCACTTTGGCACTGAGCCCCTAAGCTGGTCCACAGCCTGCTTCAGCAGACACCAAACTCTCTCTCAAGTGCCTGCATTCGTGTGCTGAGTAGGTATTGTATTTATTTAGATCGTATTCAACAAAAGATCTTCACGGATTCACTCAAGTACTTAAGCATCTACTATGTGCCCAAAGGTCTTGAAATGTTGGGGGTCTGCAAGGAAGACAGATATGCCTAAACAGATAAATTACACTACTGAAATCATTTGAATGAAAGAGATGTGAATAAACTGCCGTGGGACTCCAGGCAAAGAACCCCCATGGGTTGACCTACAACTAAGAGATACAGCTCTGTCCTGGGGCTCTGAGGAGAAAAACAGCCACCATGGGGGGTGGACAGGCTCTGTACCATCTAAGGAAAGGAAAAGGAAGGGAGAGAAGATAAAGAGAAAACAAGAGAAACGGAAAGGTTTTCTTCTTCTGAGTGTTTCTGCCACCCACTTTTGGAGCACACTGCTTGCTGATGTCCTTTCCGGCCAGTCTTATCCTTCAGCCGGCTTCAGGAGACTTCACCAATTCGATTGTAAGGAGCTGGGCTCCTCCGTGCAGGCAATGCCAACTCCGGAGGGAGCCAGGAGGGGAGCCAAAGATTCACAGGACTCTGCAGCCCTTCTGCAGCTCACTGGTGTGGAGGGGCACCGAGGCTTCACCTTGGCCTCTGTCTCCAAGTTCACATAAAGGAGGGTCGGTTCCTTCCTCGCTAGATGAGCGTGGAGAGAAACCTCCTTCACAGAAGGGATTATGGAATAATTAAAGTCAGAGCCTTGAACAAGGCAAAGGGTTAGCACCATGAATCTGAAGTGACTGGACATGTGAATTAGTAACCAGTAGGACGAGGAGCTGAAGACAAAAAAAGAAAAAAGGCAAGAAACCAGTTCTCGATTTTCTAAGATGGAAATGCAAGTCTTTCTTCTTCCAAAAGAAAAAAGTCATTGAACCCTTTCCTTGAAAATAAAACTGAAAGGGGCCACATGTTGCAAAGAAGGGTTTTAACCGTGATGTCACTACACAATCATGTGTAGCCATCAGTTGTTAAGTGCACTGCAAATAGTTCACACCTTAACAATTATGTTACCAAAGTTCGCAGTTGAGAAATATAGACACACACACATATACATATATATACATGTAAGAAAAGAGTAGAGTGTGTGCCAATTGCTCACTGTACTATTGACAATATCACTCTTACAACTGAAAGCATGACTAGGAGAGAGAAGGCGGTGTGACCCTAGATTGCTAGAGTCACAGCAAGAAAAGTTAAGAAAGTGCCATCAGGTCATTTGGACAAAAGAATGCTATATGGCTGTTGGGTTTATAAGAGATCCATTGGAGAAAAACAAGTCACTACATTAAATTATTTTCTACTTACCTGCATCACCCTCTCCAAGAACACATATTCTAAAATGAGACAAGTTATTACATTAAAAATGACCGGCTCTGGCATTTGGAAAACTACATCAAATAAGGAAGTAAAAACTGGGTTACAAACATCCTGGTATCAACTCCAACTACCGTCTTTTACCAAACTAAAACTCTAATGATCACTAATTCACTTGCAATCTAGTGCTCCTCCCATATACAAAATCAACAACTTCCAATGTGTCATAACTTTTTTAAAATTTCCCTAACATTTTAGAGGATAATGTAAATATGTCTCCTGGAAAAGTTGAGAAAGATGGAGACACTAGGAAAGGAAAAGACGAAAATACTCCCCTAATCAATGATGTAAAACACAAGGCATGAACAACTGTTAAAAGAATTCTCTATGACATTGATCAAGTCTACTATCTCTACGCCTGGCTCTTTCCTATCAGTCATTTGATACATAAACAAATAGAATAGTGTATTTCATGGGATCAATTCTTTTAGTGGCGTGCTTTCCCTTTGACCACTACATATGCTTTTATGTGTTTGCTTTATTTTCAGGCGGCGTCACATCAGAACACCCTCATCTCGGCAGATCTTTGCCTTAAGGAACCCTACCTCGGCCCTTGATCAACTGTACTCTGTGCTATGGTCAACTCAGAGCCCTACATGGATCAGTGTTTCCTACCGCCTCTCTCCCGTGCGTTGCTCATGTCAGGGAGTATAGTCCACCGAGTGAACAGTAAGCAGTCTTCCCAAAGCATCAGATATGAAAAGGAGGAGACGCGGGGTTGGGTGTGGGACCCCATTCCGTGCCTCAGTGCAGACAAGCTAGAGGTCAATGCATCCCTCCAGAGACTGGGAGAAAAACAGGAGGTTATGAGCACGAGGTTCCCTCTGCAGGCCTTGAAGCAGGGACCTGGAATCAAACTGCTGACACCGTGGATCGTGGTTGGTTTGACAGGGAACTCACGAGGAAGATAAGGACGTGAAATAATGAAAATCATAAGAACAGCAGCGAACACTTCTACTGAGCCAAGGACTGCACCCTGAATGTAAACTCTGTGCTGGAACATATCTTAACTCACATGACCCTGAAAGCATCCCGACGTAGTCAATGTTGTTCTTTGCACCATTTGCTAGATGAAGAGACTGGGTACAGTGGCTAGAAAACTCAGCCAGGTTACAAAGCGGATAAATGGCCGAGCCCAAGCTCAGTGCTCTTCTGTGATGCTCTTGGACTACAACTCCAAGTGAAGTCTCTAACGACTATCTCCGCTCGCACTGCCAACACCATCGTCCTCCGTGGAGTGGATGGAGGCAGGCGTGGGCAGGGCAGGGAGCCGGGTGTGGCAGGCCGCCAGATCTAAGGTCTGGCACACAGGTTGCCAGGTGGCTCCCTCCTCTGAGGGGGCCCAGCACACGCCCCAGGGGACTTGGCGGCAGGCCCCAGGGCCCTTTCCCCCGGATCTTGTCCACTTGAAAGGGGCCTGGCCCAGGTGGCCGGTTGGGCTGGTTGGCCAGCCTCCTTTGGACAAAGCAGGCGAGCCCAGCCAGCCTTCCAGTCGCCCCCGGCGTGGCACCAGCGCCCTCAGGCCGAGGGCCTCACGCGTGCCCTCCAACGCGGATTTCTCCTCAGAGCCGTGGCCTGGGCACTAGGAAGGCCAGGCCCTCCCGACTCCAGAGATGATGCTGGGACCCGTCGCCGGAAGGGCCTGCCCGTGTGGCAGCGGCTCCCCAAGCCGGCGGCCTGCTGGGGCCTCACTCACTGCTTGGCCATAAGCCTGTCTCGGCCCTTCGGATTCCACAGAGCCTTTCCTCCACCTGGCTGGAGTCGACAAGTGCGGGCGTGGGGTGAGGCCGTGGTTTTGCCTTTCCAGGAAGAAATGAGGCCCGGGCAAAAGCAGCTGGCCGAGGCAGAGCCTTGACCTGGCACCCCAGTCGGCCTTTGGCCACCAGGTCCAGACCACCGCTTCCAAAGAAGGGAAGCGGCCGGCCAGCTGATTGCAAGTGGGGGATGGGAGGGAGACAACAGCTGAAGCCAAGTCCAGCAGGGCGTTGGCGTTCCTTCTTCAGCTGGGACTGGCCTGGCCTGGCGGGCGGGCGGGGCCTTCACTGAGGACCCCCGAGGCCCGCCCTAGGCCCTGGCGGTGGCGGGTGGCGCATGCGCCCTTGGCCTCAGGGGTTGAACCCAAGCCCACAGGGCACTCAAAGCAGCCGGAGAAAGAAGGGGCCAGGGGAGAGGAAGGCAGGTAGGCGAGGCGGGCGGGGCTCGCCCACCTCTTCTCCTCAGGTCCCCGAGAGAGAAAGAGAGAGAGAGAGAGAGAGAGAGAGAGTGAGAGACAGACAGACAGACAGGCAGGGAAAGAGTGAGAGATCCCTGACCTCTGAGTATCTGCATCCACCACTGCTGCCAACTCACAGGCCATCCCACTTCCCCCCCTCCATCCCCATCCCCAGGCGCGGCCCCCCGGGGCCAGCCACACCACGGAGAGGCCCCTTCATGGTCACCTCCGTGCTGTCCCTTCCGGGCCTGACCCCACTGCAGGGGAACCGGTTCAGACAATCCAATCGTCTACATGTCCCTCTCCATGACAATTGTCTTCTCCAGTCTCACATGCCCAAACCGCACCCCCAACATCCTCCTTTGTCTGCAGCTGGAGATAGGAGGAGAATCTCTGCCATTGTGTTGAGAGACTCAGTTTCGCGTGTTTCTCCCCTGTACACGTGTTCTTAAGCTGGGTATTATTTTCTCCAGCGAACCTGTCTTGTGAAGGATTTGGCCAGCCATAAGAAGCTTCAGGGAAGAGGCGGAGGGGCTTCTCTCTCCGCCCCCGACAGCCCTGAGCTGGGTCAGTGCCTCAGACCTGGCCAGGGGCAGCCCATCCCCCGGCGCCAGGATCCCGGGGCATCCCAGGAAAGCTTCACAGCCAGCCCCACCCCACTCGCCACTGCCAGGACCATCGGCCTCCCTCGGGAGGACGGGGCAGGACAGGGAACCGGGTGTGGGAGGCCGCCAGATCTCAGCTCTGGCACACAGGCTGCCAGGCTGCCTGGTCCTCTGAGGGGGCCCAGCACACGCCCCAGGAAACTTGGCGGCAGGCCCCGGGGCTCTCTCCTCTGGAACTCGTCCACTTGAAAGGGGCCTGGCCCAGGTGGCTGGTTCGACCGGTTGGAAAGAAATCTTTTTCTTCTCTGAGAGACTGTTGCTTGTCATCTCCTGGACATGAGATGACAGACAATTGTTCCCATTTCCCTTTCTACTTGAAACCTGATGGATACATTGCCCACTGCCTTTAGAGACTGCAGGTCTTTCTGAAACTCTTTTCAGTGCGCTGGCTTACTTCAGCATCATTTCATTGTTCCATCCGAAATTCCTTTCAGTTGGATCTATTTTCCTTTCTAATCCTTTTGTATACCTAGATATTTAAAAGCTGCTCAAATCTGTAGTGGAGAAAAGTTGGGTTACAACTCTTTCAGACAGCATGTAAACCCACATTTTAGGGTTTCTACACAAAACGTCTCTGCCATGTTTCTAGCAGCTCTCCTTCCATATATTTTCCTCCAGGACTTCCTGTGACAAAATTGCCTTTCTAAAAGCCAGTCCTCCGTTCACTCTCTTGGCCAGTCACGTTTCCATAGAAAGAAAAAGGACTGGATTTTCCAAAGATGCAACAAGAATGATCAAGTCCCGATTCACACCTAGATATCCTGCTCCTGTTCTCCATGAATTGCAAAATTGAAGTTAATTATCTCGTTCATTTTGTCTAAATCTATTGGGTCACTTTGGCACTGAGCCCCTAAGCTGGTCCACAGCCTGCTTCAGCAGACACCAAACTCTCTCTCAAGTGCCTGCATTCGTGTGCTGAGTAGGTATTGTATTTATTTAGATCGTATTCAACAAAAGATCTTCACGGATTCACTCAAGTACTTAAGCATCTACTATGTGCCCAAAGGTCTTGAAATGTTGGGGGTCTGCAAGGAAGACAGATATGCCTAAACAGATAAATTACACTACTGAAATCATTTGAATGAAAGAGATGTGAATAAACTGCCGTGGGACTCCAGGCAAAGAACCCCCATGGGTTGACCTACAACTAAGAGATACAGCTCTGTCCTGGGGCTCTGAGGAGAAAAACAGCCACCATGGGGGGTGGACAGGCTCTGTACCATCTAAGGAAAGGAAAAGGAAGGGAGAGAAGATAAAGAGAAAACAAGAGAAACGGAAAGGTTTTCTTCTTCTGAGTGTTTCTGCCACCCACTTTTGGAGCACACTGCTTGCTGATGTCCTTTCCGGCCAGTCTTATCCTTCAGCCGGCTTCAGGAGACTTCACCAATTCGATTGTAAGGAGCTGGGCTCCTCCGTGCAGGCAATGCCAACTCCGGAGGGAGCCAGGAGGGGAGCCAAAGATTCACAGGACTCTGCAGCCCTTCTGCAGCTCACTGGTGTGGAGGGGCACCGAGGCTTCACCTTGGCCTCTGTCTCCAAGTTCACATAAAGGAGGGTCGGTTCCTTCCTCGCTAGATGAGCGTGGAGAGAAACCTCCTTCACAGAAGGGATTATGGAATAATTAAAGTCAGAGCCTTGAACAAGGCAAAGGGTTAGCACCATGAATCTGAAGTGACTGGACATGTGAATTAGTAACCAGTAGGACGAGGAGCTGAAGACAAAAAAAGAAAAAAGGCAAGAAACCAGTTCTCGATTTTCTAAGATGGAAATGCAAGTCTTTCTTCTTCCAAAAGAAAAAAGTCATTGAACCCTTTCCTTGAAAATAAAACTGAAAGGGGCCACATGTTGCAAAGAAGGGTTTTAACCGTGATGTCACTACACAATCATGTGTAGCCATCAGTTGTTAAGTGCACTGCAAATAGTTCACACCTTAACAATTATGTTACCAAAGTTCGCAGTTGAGAAATATAGACACACACACATATACATATATATACATGTAAGAAAAGAGTAGAGTGTGTGCCAATTGCTCACTGTACTATTGACAATATCACTCTTACAACTGAAAGCATGACTAGGAGAGAGAAGGCGGTGTGACCCTAGATTGCTAGAGTCACAGCAAGAAAAGTTAAGAAAGTGCCATCAGGTCATTTGGACAAAAGAATGCTATATGGCTGTTGGGTTTATAAGAGATCCATTGGAGAAAAACAAGTCACTACATTAAATTATTTTCTACTTACCTGCATCACCCTCTCCAAGAACACATATTCTAAAATGAGACAAGTTATTACATTAAAAATGACCGGCTCTGGCATTTGGAAAACTACATCAAATAAGGAAGTAAAAACTGGGTTACAAACATCCTGGTATCAACTCCAACTACCGTCTTTTACCAAACTAAAACTCTAATGATCACTAATTCACTTGCAATCTAGTGCTCCTCCCATATACAAAATCAACAACTTCCAATGTGTCATAACTTTTTTAAAATTTCCCTAACATTTTAGAGGATAATGTAAATATGTCTCCTGGAAAAGTTGAGAAAGATGGAGACACTAGGAAAGGAAAAGACGAAAATACTCCCCTAATCAATGATGTAAAACACAAGGCATGAACAACTGTTAAAAGAATTCTCTATGACATTGATCAAGTCTACTATCTCTACGCCTGGCTCTTTCCTATCAGTCATTTGATACATAAACAAATAGAATAGTGTATTTCATGGGATCAATTCTTTTAGTGGCGTGCTTTCCCTTTGACCACTACATATGCTTTTATGTGTTTGCTTTATTTTCAGGCGGCGTCACATCAGAACACCCTCATCTCGGCAGATCTTTGCCTTAAGGAACCCTACCTCGGCCCTTGATCAACTGTACTCTGTGCTATGGTCAACTCAGAGCCCTACATGGATCAGTGTTTCCTACCGCCTCTCTCCCGTGCGTTGCTCATGTCAGGGAGTATAGTCCACCGAGTGAACAGTAAGCAGTCTTCCCAAAGCATCAGATATGAAAAGGAGGAGACGCGGGGTTGGGTGTGGGACCCCATTCCGTGCCTCAGTGCAGACAAGCTAGAGGTCAATGCATCCCTCCAGAGACTGGGAGAAAAACAGGAGGTTATGAGCACGAGGTTCCCTCTGCAGGCCTTGAAGCAGGGACCTGGAATCAAACTGCTGACACCGTGGATCGTGGTTGGTTTGACAGGGAACTCACGAGGAAGATAAGGACGTGAAATAATGAAAATCATAAGAACAGCAGCGAACACTTCTACTGAGCCAAGGACTGCACCCTGAATGTAAACTCTGTGCTGGAACATATCTTAACTCACATGACCCTGAAAGCATCCCGACGTAGTCAATGTTGTTCTTTGCACCATTTGCTAGATGAAGAGACTGGGTACAGTGGCTAGAAAACTCAGCCAGGTTACAAAGCGGATAAATGGCCGAGCCCAAGCTCAGTGCTCTTCTGTGATGCTCTTGGACTACAACTCCAAGTGAAGTCTCTAACGACTATCTCCGCTCGCACTGCCAACACCATCGTCCTCCGTGGAGTGGATGGAGGCAGGCGTGGGCAGGGCAGGGAGCCGGGTGTGGCAGGCCGCCAGATCTAAGGTCTGGCACACAGGTTGCCAGGTGGCTCCCTCCTCTGAGGGGGCCCAGCACACGCCCCAGGGGACTTGGCGGCAGGCCCCAGGGCCCTTTCCCCCGGATCTTGTCCACTTGAAAGGGGCCTGGCCCAGGTGGCCGGTTGGGCTGGTTGGCCAGCCTCCTTTGGACAAAGCAGGCGAGCCCAGCCAGCCTTCCAGTCGCCCCCGGCGTGGCACCAGCGCCCTCAGGCCGAGGGCCTCACGCGTGCCCTCCAACGCGGATTTCTCCTCAGAGCCGTGGCCTGGGCACTAGGAAGGCCAGGCCCTCCCGACTCCAGAGATGATGCTGGGACCCGTCGCCGGAAGGGCCTGCCCGTGTGGCAGCGGCTCCCCAAGCCGGCGGCCTGCTGGGGCCTCACTCACTGCTTGGCCATAAGCCTGTCTCGGCCCTTCGGATTCCACAGAGCCTTTCCTCCACCTGGCTGGAGTCGACAAGTGCGGGCGTGGGGTGAGGCCGTGGTTTTGCCTTTCCAGGAAGAAATGAGGCCCGGGCAAAAGCAGCTGGCCGAGGCAGAGCCTTGACCTGGCACCCCAGTCGGCCTTTGGCCACCAGGTCCAGACCACCGCTTCCAAAGAAGGGAAGCGGCCGGCCAGCTGATTGCAAGTGGGGGATGGGAGGGAGACAACAGCTGAAGCCAAGTCCAGCAGGGCGTTGGCGTTCCTTCTTCAGCTGGGACTGGCCTGGCCTGGCGGGCGGGCGGGGCCTTCACTGAGGACCCCCGAGGCCCGCCCTAGGCCCTGGCGGTGGCGGGTGGCGCATGCGCCCTTGGCCTCAGGGGTTGAACCCAAGCCCACAGGGCACTCAAAGCAGCCGGAGAAAGAAGGGGCCAGGGGAGAGGAAGGCAGGTAGGCGAGGCGGGCGGGGCTCGCCCACCTCTTCTCCTCAGGTCCCCGAGAGAGAAAGAGAGAGAGAGAGAGAGAGAGAGAGAGTGAGAGACAGACAGACAGACAGGCAGGGAAAGAGTGAGAGATCCCTGACCTCTGAGTATCTGCATCCACCACTGCTGCCAACTCACAGGCCATCCCACTTCCCCCCCTCCATCCCCATCCCCAGGCGCGGCCCCCCGGGGCCAGCCACACCACGGAGAGGCCCCTTCATGGTCACCTCCGTGCTGTCCCTTCCGGGCCTGACCCCACTGCAGGGGAACCGGTTCAGACAATCCAATCGTCTACATGTCCCTCTCCATGACAATTGTCTTCTCCAGTCTCACATGCCCAAACCGCACCCCCAACATCCTCCTTTGTCTGCAGCTGGAGATAGGAGGAGAATCTCTGCCATTGTGTTGAGAGACTCAGTTTCGCGTGTTTCTCCCCTGTACACGTGTTCTTAAGCTGGGTATTATTTTCTCCAGCGAACCTGTCTTGTGAAGGATTTGGCCAGCCATAAGAAGCTTCAGGGAAGAGGCGGAGGGGCTTCTCTCTCCGCCCCCGACAGCCCTGAGCTGGGTCAGTGCCTCAGACCTGGCCAGGGGCAGCCCATCCCCCGGCGCCAGGATCCCGGGGCATCCCAGGAAAGCTTCACAGCCAGCCCCACCCCACTCGCCACTGCCAGGACCATCGGCCTCCCTCGGGAGGACGGGGCAGGACAGGGAACCGGGTGTGGGAGGCCGCCAGATCTCAGCTCTGGCACACAGGCTGCCAGGCTGCCTGGTCCTCTGAGGGGGCCCAGCACACGCCCCAGGAAACTTGGCGGCAGGGCAGGCCCCGGGGCTCTCTCCTCTGGAACTCGTCCACTTGAAAGGGGCCTGGCCCAGGTGGCTGGTTCGACCGGTTGGAAAGAAATCTTTTTCTTCTCTGAGAGACTGTTGCTTGTCATCTCCTGGACATGAGATGACAGACAATTGTTCCCATTTCCCTTTCTACTTGAAACCTGATGGATACATTGCCCACTGCCTTTAGAGACTGCAGGTCTTTCTGAAACTCTTTTCAGTGCGCTGGCTTACTTCAGCATCATTTCATTGTTCCATCCGAAATTCCTTTCAGTTGGATCTATTTTCCTTTCTAATCCTTTTGTATACCTAGATATTTAAAAGCTGCTCAAATCTGTAGTGGAGAAAAGTTGGGTTACAACTCTTTCAGACAGCATGTAAACCCACATTTTAGGGTTTCTACACAAAACGTCTCTGCCATGTTTCTAGCAGCTCTCCTTCCATATATTTTCCTCCAGGACTTCCTGTGACAAAATTGCCTTTCTAAAAGCCAGTCCTCCGTTCACTCTCTTGGCCAGTCACGTTTCCATAGAAAGAAAAAGGACTGGATTTTCCAAAGATGCAACAAGAATGATCAAGTCCCGATTCACACCTAGATATCCTGCTCCTGTTCTCCATGAATTGCAAAATTGAAGTTAATTATCTCGTTCATTTTGTCTAAATCTATTGGGTCACTTTGGCACTGAGCCCCTAAGCTGGTCCACAGCCTGCTTCAGCAGACACCAAACTCTCTCTCAAGTGCCTGCATTCGTGTGCTGAGTAGGTATTGTATTTATTTAGATCGTATTCAACAAAAGATCTTCACGGATTCACTCAAGTACTTAAGCATCTACTATGTGCCCAAAGGTCTTGAAATGTTGGGGGTCTGCAAGGAAGACAGATATGCCTAAACAGATAAATTACACTACTGAAATCATTTGAATGAAAGAGATGTGAATAAACTGCCGTGGGACTCCAGGCAAAGAACCCCCATGGGTTGACCTACAACTAAGAGATACAGCTCTGTCCTGGGGCTCTGAGGAGAAAAACAGCCACCATGGGGGGTGGACAGGCTCTGTACCATCTAAGGAAAGGAAAAGGAAGGGAGAGAAGATAAAGAGAAAACAAGAGAAACGGAAAGGTTTTCTTCTTCTGAGTGTTTCTGCCACCCACTTTTGGAGCACACTGCTTGCTGATGTCCTTTCCGGCCAGTCTTATCCTTCAGCCGGCTTCAGGAGACTTCACCAATTCGATTGTAAGGAGCTGGGCTCCTCCGTGCAGGCAATGCCAACTCCGGAGGGAGCCAGGAGGGGAGCCAAAGATTCACAGGACTCTGCAGCCCTTCTGCAGCTCACTGGTGTGGAGGGGCACCGAGGCTTCACCTTGGCCTCTGTCTCCAAGTTCACATAAAGGAGGGTCGGTTCCTTCCTCGCTAGATGAGCGTGGAGAGAAACCTCCTTCACAGAAGGGATTATGGAATAATTAAAGTCAGAGCCTTGAACAAGGCAAAGGGTTAGCACCATGAATCTGAAGTGACTGGACATGTGAATTAGTAACCAGTAGGACGAGGAGCTGAAGACAAAAAAAGAAAAAAGGCAAGAAACCAGTTCTCGATTTTCTAAGATGGAAATGCAAGTCTTTCTTCTTCCAAAAGAAAAAAGTCATTGAACCCTTTCCTTGAAAATAAAACTGAAAGGGGCCACATGTTGCAAAGAAGGGTTTTAACCGTGATGTCACTACACAATCATGTGTAGCCATCAGTTGTTAAGTGCACTGCAAATAGTTCACACCTTAACAATTATGTTACCAAAGTTCGCAGTTGAGAAATATAGACACACACACATATACATATATATACATGTAAGAAAAGAGTAGAGTGTGTGCCAATTGCTCACTGTACTATTGACAATATCACTCTTACAACTGAAAGCATGACTAGGAGAGAGAAGGCGGTGTGACCCTAGATTGCTAGAGTCACAGCAAGAAAAGTTAAGAAAGTGCCATCAGGTCATTTGGACAAAAGAATGCTATATGGCTGTTGGGTTTATAAGAGATCCATTGGAGAAAAACAAGTCACTACATTAAATTATTTTCTACTTACCTGCATCACCCTCTCCAAGAACACATATTCTAAAATGAGACAAGTTATTACATTAAAAATGACCGGCTCTGGCATTTGGAAAACTACATCAAATAATGAAGTAAAAACTGGGTTACAAACATCCTGGTATCAACTCCAACTACCGTCTTTTACCAAACTAAAACTCTAATGATCACTAATTCACTTGCAATCTAGTGCTCCTCCCATATACAAAATCAACAACTTCCAATGTGTCATAACTTTTTTAAAATTTCCCTAACATTTTAGAGGATAATGTAAATATGTCTCCTGGAAAAGTTGAGAAAGATGGAGACACTAGGAAAGGAAAAGACGAAAATACTCCCCTAATCAATGATGTAAAACACAAGGCATGAACAACTGTTAAAAGAATTCTCTATGACATTGATCAAGTCTACTATCTCTACGCCTGGCTCTTTCCTATCAGTCATTTGATACATAAACAAATAGAATAGTGTATTTCATGGGATCAATTCTTTTAGTGGCGTGCTTTCCCTTTGACCACTACATATGCTTTTATGTGTTTGCTTTATTTTCAGGCGGCGTCACATCAGAACACCCTCATCTCGGCAGATCTTTGCCTTAAGGAACCCTACCTCGGCCCTTGATCAACTGTACTCTGTGCTATGGTCAACTCAGAGCCCTACATGGATCAGTGTTTCCTACCGCCTCTCTCCCGTGCGTTGCTCATGTCAGGGAGTATAGTCCACCGAGTGAACAGTAAGCAGTCTTCCCAAAGCATCAGATATGAAAAGGAGGAGACGCGGGGTTGGGTGTGGGACCCCATTCCGTGCCTCAGTGCAGACAAGCTAGAGGTCAATGCATCCCTCCAGAGACTGGGAGAAAAACAGGAGGTTATGAGCACGAGGTTCCCTCTGCAGGCCTTGAAGCAGGGACCTGGAATCAAACTGCTGACACCGTGGATCGTGGTTGGTTTGACAGGGAACTCACGAGGAAGATAAGGACGTGAAATAATGAAAATCATAAGAACAGCAGCGAACACTTCTACTGAGCCAAGGACTGCACCCTGAATGTAAACTCTGTGCTGGAACATATCTTAACTCACATGACCCTGAAAGCATCCCGACGTAGTCAATGTTGTTCTTTGCACCATTTGCTAGATGAAGAGACTGGGTACAGTGGCTAGAAAACTCAGCCAGGTTACAAAGCGGATAAATGGCCGAGCCCAAGCTCAGTGCTCTTCTGTGATGCTCTTGGACTACAACTCCAAGTGAAGTCTCTAACGACTATCTCCGCTCGCACTGCCAACACCATCGTCCTCCGTGGAGTGGATGGAGGCAGGCGTGGGCAGGGCAGGGAGCCGGGTGTGGCAGGCCGCCAGATCTAAGGTCTGGCACACAGGTTGCCAGGTGGCTCCCTCCTCTGAGGGGGCCCAGCACACGCCCCAGGGGACTTGGCGGCAGGCCCCAGGGCCCTTTCCCCCGGATCTTGTCCACTTGAAAGGGGCCTGGCCCAGGTGGCCGGTTGGGCTGGTTGGCCAGCCTCCTTTGGACAAAGCAGGCGAGCCCAGCCAGCCTTCCAGTCGCCCCCGGCGTGGCACCAGCGCCCTCAGGCCGAGGGCCTCACGCGTGCCCTCCAACGCGGATTTCTCCTCAGAGCCGTGGCCTGGGCACTAGGAAGGCCAGGCCCTCCCGACTCCAGAGATGATGCTGGGACCCGTCGCCGGAAGGGCCTGCCCGTGTGGCAGCGGCTCCCCAAGCCGGCGGCCTGCTGGGGCCTCACTCACTGCTTGGCCATAAGCCTGTCTCGGCCCTTCGGATTCCACAGAGCCTTTCCTCCACCTGGCTGGAGTCGACAAGTGCGGGCGTGGGGTGAGGCCGTGGTTTTGCCTTTCCAGGAAGAAATGAGGCCCGGGCAAAAGCAGCTGGCCGAGGCAGAGCCTTGACCTGGCACCCCAGTCGGCCTTTGGCCACCAGGTCCAGACCACCGCTTCCAAAGAAGGGAAGCGGCCGGCCAGCTGATTGCAAGTGGGGGATGGGAGGGAGACAACAGCTGAAGCCAAGTCCAGCAGGGCGTTGGCGTTCCTTCTTCAGCTGGGACTGGCCTGGCCTGGCGGGCGGGCGGGGCCTTCACTGAGGACCCCCGAGGCCCGCCCTAGGCCCTGGCGGTGGCGGGTGGCGCATGCGCCCTTGGCCTCAGGGGTTGAACCCAAGCCCACAGGGCACTCAAAGCAGCCGGAGAAAGAAGGGGCCAGGGGAGAGGAAGGCAGGTAGGCGAGGCGGGCGGGGCTCGCCCACCTCTTCTCCTCAGGTCCCCGAGAGAGAAAGAGAGAGAGAGAGAGAGAGTGAGAGACAGACAGACAGACAGGCAGGGAAAGAGTGAGAGATCCCTGACCTCTGAGTATCTGCATCCACCACTGCTGCCAACTCACAGGCCATCCCACTTCCCCCCCTCCATCCCCATCCCCAGGCGCGGCCCCCCGGGGCCAGCCACACCACGGAGAGGCCCCTTCATGGTCACCTCCGTGCTGTCCCTTCCGGGCCTGACCCCACTGCAGGGGAACCGGTTCAGACAATCCAATCGTCTACATGTCCCTCTCCATGACAATTGTCTTCTCCAGTCTCACATGCCCAAACCGCACCCCCAACATCCTCCTTTGTCTGCAGCTGGAGATAGGAGGAGAATCTCTGCCATTGTGTTGAGAGACTCAGTTTCGCGTGTTTCTCCCCTGTACACGTGTTCTTAAGCTGGGTATTATTTTCTCCAGCGAACCTGTCTTGTGAAGGATTTGGCCAGCCATAAGAAGCTTCAGGGAAGAGGCGGAGGGGCTTCTCTCTCCGCCCCCGACAGCCCTGAGCTGGGTCAGTGCCTCAGACCTGGCCAGGGGCAGCCCATCCCCCGGCGCCAGGATCCCGGGGCATCCCAGGAAAGCTTCACAGCCAGCCCCACCCCACTCGCCACTGCCAGGACCATCGGCCTCCCTCGGGAGGACGGGGCAGGACAGGGAACCGGGTGTGGGAGGCCGCCAGATCTCAGCTCTGGCACACAGGCTGCCAGGCTGCCTGGTCCTCTGAGGGGGCCCAGCACACGCCCCAGGAAACTTGGCGGCAGGGCAGGCCCCGGGGCTCTCTCCTCTGGAACTCGTCCACTTGAAAGGGGCCTGGCCCAGGTGGCTGGTTCGACCGGTTGGAAAGAAATCTTTTTCTTCTCTGAGAGACTGTTGCTTGTCATCTCCTGGACATGAGATGACAGACAATTGTTCCCATTTCCCTTTCTACTTGAAACCTGATGGATACATTGCCCACTGCCTTTAGAGACTGCAGGTCTTTCTGAAACTCTTTTCAGTGCGCTGGCTTACTTCAGCATCATTTCATTGTTCCATCCGAAATTCCTTTCAGTTGGATCTATTTTCCTTTCTAATCCTTTTGTATACCTAGATATTTAAAAGCTGCTCAAATCTGTAGTGGAGAAAAGTTGGGTTACAACTCTTTCAGACAGCATGTAAACCCACATTTTAGGGTTTCTACACAAAACGTCTCTGCCATGTTTCTAGCAGCTCTCCTTCCATATATTTTCCTCCAGGACTTCCTGTGACAAAATTGCCTTTCTAAAAGCCAGTCCTCCGTTCACTCTCTTGGCCAGTCACGTTTCCATAGAAAGAAAAAGGACTGGATTTTCCAAAGATGCAACAAGAATGATCAAGTCCCGATTCACACCTAGATATCCTGCTCCTGTTCTCCATGAATTGCAAAATTCAAGTTAATTATCTCGTTCATTTTGTCTAAATCTATTGGGTCACTTTGGCACTGAGCCCCTAAGCTGGTCCACAGCCTGCTTCAGCAGACACCAAACTCTCTCTCAAGTGCCTGCATTCGTGTGCTGAGTAGGTATTGTATTTATTTAGATCGTATTCAACAAAAGATCTTCACGGATTCACTCAAGTACTTAAGCATCTACTATGTGCCCAAAGGTCTTGAAATGTTGGGGGTCTGCAAGGAAGACAGATATGCCTAAACAGATAAATTACACTACTGAAATCATTTGAATGAAAGAGATGTGAATAAACTGCCGTGGGACTCCAGGCAAAGAACCCCCATGGGTTGACCTACAACTAAGAGATACAGCTCTGTCCTGGGGCTCTGAGGAGAAAAACAGCCACCATGGGGGGTGGACAGGCTCTGTACCATCTAAGGAAAGGAAAAGGAAGGGAGAGAAGATAAAGAGAAAACAAGAGAAACGGAAAGGTTTTCTTCTTCTGAGTGTTTCTGCCACCCACTTTTGGAGCACACTGCTTGCTGATGTCCTTTCCGGCCAGTCTTATCCTTCAGCCGGCTTCAGGAGACTTCACCAATTCGATTGTAAGGAGCTGGGCTCCTCCGTGCAGGCAATGCCAACTCCGGAGGGAGCCAGGAGGGGAGCCAAAGATTCACAGGACTCTGCAGCCCTTCTGCAGCTCACTGGTGTGGAGGGGCACCGAGGCTTCACCTTGGCCTCTGTCTCCAAGTTCACATAAAGGAGGGTCGGTTCCTTCCTCGCTAGATGAGCGTGGAGAGAAACCTCCTTCACAGAAGGGATTATGGAATAATTAAAGTCAGAGCCTTGAACAAGGCAAAGGGTTAGCACCATGAATCTGAAGTGACTGGACATGTGAATTAGTAACCAGTAGGACGAGGAGCTGAAGACAAAAAAAGAAAAAAGGCAAGAAACCAGTTCTCGATTTTCTAAGATGGAAATGCAAGTCTTTCTTCTTCCAAAAGAAAAAAGTCATTGAACCCTTTCCTTGAAAATAAAACTGAAAGGGGCCACATGTTGCAAAGAAGGGTTTTAACCGTGATGTCACTACACAATCATGTGTAGCCATCAGTTGTTAAGTGCACTGCAAATAGTTCACACCTTAACAATTATGTTACCAAAGTTCGCAGTTGAGAAATATAGACACACACACATATACATATATATACATGTAAGAAAAGAGTAGAGTGTGTGCCAATTGCTCACTGTACTATTGACAATATCACTCTTACAACTGAAAGCATGACTAGGAGAGAGAAGGCGGTGTGACCCTAGATTTCTAGAGTCACAGCAAGAAAAGTTAAGAAAGTGCCATCAGGTCATTTGGACAAAAGAATGCTATATGGCTGTTGGGTTTATAAGAGATCCATTGGAGAAAAACAAGTCACTACATTAAATTATTTTCTACTTACCTGCATCACCCTCTCCAAGAACACATATTCTAAAATGAGACAAGTTATTACATTAAAAATGACCGGCTCTGGCATTTGGAAAACTACATCAAATAAGGAAGTAAAAACTGGGTTACAAACATCCTGGTATCAACTCCAACTACCGTCTTTTACCAAACTAAAACTCTAATGATCACTAATTCACTTGCAATCTAGTGCTCCTCCCATATACAAAATCAACAACTTCCAATGTGTCATAACTTTTTTAAAATTTCCCTAACATTTTAGAGGATAATGTAAATATGTCTCCTGGAAAAGTTGAGAAAGATGGAGACACTAGGAAAGGAAAAGACGAAAATACTCCCCTAATCAATGATGTAAAACACAAGGCATGAACAACTGTTAAAAGAATTCTCTATGACATTGATCAAGTCTACTATCTCTACGCCTGGCTCTTTCCTATCAGTCATTTGATACATAAACAAATAGAATAGTGTATTTCATGGGATCAATTCTTTTAGTGGCGTGCTTTCCCTTTGACCACTACATATGCTTTTATGTGTTTGCTTTATTTTCAGGCGGCGTCACATCAGAACACCCTCATCTCGGCAGATCTTTGCCTTAAGGAACCCTACCTCGGCCCTTGATCAACTGTACTCTGTGTTATGGTCAACTCAGAGCCCTACATGGATCAGTGTTTCCTACCGCCTCTCTCCCGTGCGTTGCTCATGTCAGGGAGTATAGTCCACCGAGTGAACAGTAAGCAGTCTTCCCAAAGCATCAGATATGAAAAGGAGGAGACGCGGGGTTGGGTGTGGGACCCCATTCCGTGCCTCAGTGCAGACAAGCTAGAGGTCAATGCATCCCTCCAGAGACTGGGAGAAAAACAGGAGGTTATGAGCACGAGGTTCCCTCTGCAGGCCTTGAAGCAGGGACCTGGAATCAAACTGCTGACACCGTGGATCGTGGTTGGTTTGACAGGGAACTCACGAGGAAGATAAGGACGTGAAATAATGAAAATCATAAGAACAGCAGCGAACACTTCTACTGAGCCAAGGACTGCACCCTGAATGTAAACTCTGTGCTGGAACATATCTTAACTCACATGACCCTGAAAGCATCCCGACGTAGTCAATGTTGTTCTTTGCACCATTTGCTAGATGAAGAGACTGGGTACAGTGGCTAGAAAACTCAGCCAGGTTACAAAGCGGATAAATGGCCGAGCCCAAGCTCAGTGCTCCTCTGTGATGCTCTTGGACTACAACTCCAAGTGAAGTCTCTAACGACTATCTCCGCTCGCACTGCCAACACCATCGTCCTCCGTGGAGTGGATGGAGGCAGGCGTGGGCAGGGCAGGGAGCCGGGTGTGGCAGGCCGCCAGATCTAAGGTCTGGCACACAGGTTGCCAGGTGGCTCCCTCCTCTGAGGGGGCCCAGCACACGCCCCAGGGGACTTGGCGGCAGGCCCCAGGGCCCTTTCCCCCGGATCTTGTCCACTTGAAAGGGGCCTGGCCCAGGTGGCCGGTTGGGCTGGTTGGCCAGCCTCCTTTGGACAAAGCAGGCGAGCCCAGCCAGCCTTCCAGTCGCCCCCGGCGTGGCACCAGCGCCCTCAGGCCGAGGGCCTCACGCGTGCCCTCCAACGCGGATTTCTCCTCAGAGCCGTGGCCTGGGCACTAGGAAGGCCAGGCCCTCCCGACTCCAGAGATGATGCTGGGACCCGTCGCCGGAAGGGCCTGCCCGTGTGGCAGCGGCTCCCCAAGCCGGCGGCCTGCTGGGGCCTCACTCACTGCTTGGCCATAAGCCTGTCTCGGCCCTTCGGATTCCACAGAGCCTTTCCTCCACCTGGCTGGAGTCGACAAGTGCGGGCGTGGGGTGAGGCCGTGGTTTTGCCTTTCCAGGAAGAAATGAGGCCCGGGCAAAAGCAGCTGGCCGAGGCAGAGCCTTGACCTGGCACCCCAGTCGGCCTTTGGCCACCAGGTCCAGACCACCGCTTCCAAAGAAGGGAAGCGGCCGGCCAGCTGATTGCAAGTGGGGGATGGGAGGGAGACAACAGCTGAAGCCAAGTCCAGCAGGGCGTTGGCGTTCCTTCTTCAGCTGGGACTTGCCTGGCCTGGCGGGCGGGCGGGGCCTTCACTGAGGACCCCCGAGGCCCGCCCTAGGCCCTGGCGGTGGCGGGTGGCGCATGCGCCCTTGGCCTCAGGGGTTGAACCCAAGCCCACAGGGCACTCAAAGCAGCCGGAGAAAGAAGGGGCCAGGGGAGAGGAAGGCAGGTAGGCGAGGCGGGCGGGGCTCGCCCACCTCTTCTCCTCAGGTCCCCGAGAGAGAAAGAGAGAGAGAGAGAGAGAGTGAGAGACAGACAGACAGACAGGCAGGGAAAGAGTGAGAGATCCCTGACCTCTGAGTATCTGCATCCACCACTGCTGCCAACTCACAGTTGTCGGGGGAAGAGGGAGAATCTCCCTCTGCCCTTTCACTTAAGGTTCTTCTGGCTGCCCAAACAATCAACAAGACAGGTTAGCAGGAGAAAATAATACCCATTTTAATAACATGTATACATGGGAGAAGCTCAGAAATGAGCAACTCGTCCCTCTGTCTAAGCTGCTTGCTTAAGTATTGCAGCTAAAGGCGAAGGAACGTGTTGGCGGTGGGTAGTGTCCTGGGACTTCAGAGGGCAGGAGGACAATTCTTTTCAGGGTCATCTATTGATAATTTGGTCAGGGAGAGATCGAGTTTTTTGATAAAAGGGGCTTTGTGCCCCTCCCATTGCAACATCTATTTTACATTATCTTTATAGCCATCATGATAGAAAATCTGTTCCAGGAATGAGCCACCATGTCAGATTTTTTTTAGGCAGTTAGTGGGGGAGGTCAAATGTCCTTATTGTCTTCAGCTCGAAATAATCCGCATACCAGAGAGGTGTTTCCTGGGGCAGCTTGCCCTGAGCACCATCAGTCCCTCCTCTGAAACTTCCTTAGAAGTTTCACATATTAAAAGCTGAGCTGGTGACTGTGGAGAGAGAAATCGTGTTAGTATCCGAGTGTTAAGAAGTCTGCAAAGAGAGAAAAGAACGTAGATTAGAATGAGGATGAACAGGCAGAAAAGAACAAATCGGAACACTTCTCCCCACACCCCATTAAACCAGTCCCCCAATCCTGGAAATAAGTCAGTCCAATAAAATGTGTGAGCTTCGTTTATCTGATGAAAAATGTCAATCTTCTCTTTTAATAGATTTAAGTTAGATATTACTTGACCTGTTTGATTCACATAAAAGCAACATTTTTTTCCAATGATTGCACATGCTCCTCCTTGCTGGGCAGTAAGCACATCCAGAGCACGTCGATTTTGGACCACCACAGATGCTAGGCTGTTAATCTCTGACTGGAGTATGTTCAAGGTTTGCATAGTGGTGTTGAACTCTTGTTCCATTACCATAGAGAGATTTAATATTGCCTTTTCCAACTCATAATCTCCAAAGCTGGAGAATAGGACTCTCCAGGCTGAAAAGAACCTGGAGTTGTGATACACAAATGGATTTTCCACGATTTCTCGACTGCCACGTTTATGTGGCACAATCTTATGAACAAACTAACCCAAGTTTGTAATTTGGCTAGCATTTAAGGTGGAGTGTTTGGTGACAGAAGGAGCCAGGTATCCAAGTCCGCATCGTCCTGACCAATTAGATGGGAATCCTTTATGCACTTTGTTGCCGCATAAAATGAAAAGACCAGTGTAGTTTAAAGACAAGGTTAGAATTGAGTCTGTAGTTCCCAGGATCTGGACTATTTCATGATCTGTGACACTTGCACTGTTACTACCTAAACATCTCCATTTCCCATGAGCTCCTGTCAGTCTGCGAGAACAGAACAGATTGCAGAATAGCTGGTAGAGGAGGCCTGCAGTCTGATTTTGGCAGCTATAAAGCCTGGTCTTGTCACCTGACCAGGTGAGTCCAGATTTTTGATCCACTCATATATAGTCTGTGGCATTGGGCAGCCTAACCATGCGGATAGCTGCGATACCCCAAGTTGCACACGGGTGGCTCGTAGGCCATCCAGAGCACTTGGTGATTTGGCAAATGTGTGTGTCAGAGGGAGTAGTGATAGAGTCACTTACAATTCCCTTGAGAGTTCTAAAGATGCCACCTGCGGAATCAAACCACAGAGTTTGACTGCAATATTGTCTCGGTATGTCACCCAGGAAAGGTCCAGCGCTATGTTTACTTTCAATGCAGAGGGAAAAACTTTCACCTATTGCTTGTACTTGGGCAAGGGACAGTCCTTGACCTTCTAAGTAGTCTTTCTGGGGCCCAAGTGACTCACCAGGAGAAGAAGCAGAGTGAAGTTTCCCTTGTTGCGGATACCATACTCTGTTATTCATCCATTTTCCATACTTAGTCTACCAGGTGTTCATATCAGCAGGAACAAAGACTAGTTCAGGTTCTTTTGCACTATCTAGCTGTTGACATAACCAACAGTCAGATTGATTAGTTAGTGTGGCTAGGGCTTGGTAAACTGGCATAAGGGGGTGTTTGGTCTGTGCCCGACCTGTTGAAAAGGAGAGGGTTAGTAAAAGCAAGACACAGATTGGAAAAGAGCCCATAGCGGAGACTTAGAGAGGGGAAGAGGGACAGATAGAGACCAGCACTCTCCAGTCAGCTTTCTAATAAATGATTAAAAAATATATATATATATATCTACTAATAGTTTGTGTGTGTGAGTGTGTAAATATATAGGGAGTTTTGAAGCAAGGGGGAAGAAATGGGTCAAAGTAGGTTTTCTCGATCCGTGATCTTGGGAAAAGCTGTCTACTTCGTGATGTCGGCTGCTTCTGGGGCCTGGGTTTTGGCCCTCGAAATCCTTAGTTTAAGGTCACCTGTGGGGATTATCTCCCAGTTGTCTTGAGAGTGATGTTCTGGGTCTATTTTGGCGTGGCTCGCATGGATCCAGGAAGATTTTTCCTTTATTTTGATGGCAGTGCAGGTCGTCAGTAAGACTTCATAAGGTCCTTCCCAGCGAGGTGACAGTGCGTGTTTTCTTTTAAAGACCTTGATATACACCCGGTCTCCTGGTCGAAAGGGATGGCAAGGCTTGTCAGAAGGTGGTGGCCATGCCTCTTTTACCTGTTGACGATATGCTTCAAGTATACTAGTTAATTTTTGTATATAACAAGTCATAGCATCAAATTGTTCACTGAAGTTCCCATAATATTCATTTAATCCAGGAATTGAAGGTTTAGAGACGCCAGTAGGCATCGGACGTCCAAAAACTATTTCAAAAGGAGTCAGTCCATGCCTTCTATTTGGAGTATTTTGAATCTTCATAAGGGCCAAGGGCAGAGCCTCTGGCCATTTAAGTCCAGTTTCTTGACAGACTTTTCCTAGAGTTCTTTTTATATCTAGAGTTTTATGTTCCACTTGCCCTGATGACTGAGGGTGATATGGGGTATGAAATTTTAATGAATATCCCAGAGTTTTTGCAAGCAAGTGGTTTATCTCTGCTGTAAAATGAGTTCCTTGGTCTGATTCAATCCATAAAGGAATGCCAAAGCGAGGAATAACTTCAGTTATTAATTTCTTTACCACTGTTGTGGCATCTGCATGTCTGGTCGGATAGCATTCAGTCCATCCACTAAACATACAGACAATAACCAAACAGTGAGAGTAACCTAAAGCTGAAGGCAAGTCTATAAAATCCATTTGGAGTGCTGCAAAAGGCAGCGTGGGCCTGGGAGGACTTCCTGGATCACACTGATTTCTCCCAGAGACTTGGTAAGATTTGCAAGTTGTGCACTGGGAGGTGATTTGGTCAGAAATTTTATGGATGCCAGGGCAATACCAATTGTCTTTCAGTTCCTTAACTATCCCCCGTTTGCACATATGTCCCATTTGGTGGGAGATAAGTGCAAGCCAAAAAGTCAAAAGAAAAGGAGCTACTGGAAGTCCATTTGGTCCAATGTATAATCCATCTGATAATTGTTTGGCACCCTTTTGTATCCAATTGTCTTTTTCAGATTTTGGGGCATTTGCCTGATAGTTAATAACATCAGTCAGGGATAAAGGCAGGTTTAAGAATTGGGTGGAAAACGGATAAGGGGGTCCATAGTGAGCTGCATGTTTAGCAGCTGTGTCAGCCCTGTCATTCCCTAAAGATATGACATCAGTCTCCTTAGTATGGGCTGAACAATGAACAATGGCAATTTTTGAAGGAAGGTGAATAGCTTGTAATAAGGCTGCAATTAAGTGTCCATTAGCAATAGGAGTTCCTGCAGAAGTTAAGAATCCACGGGATTTCCAAATTGTGCCAACTGCATGGCAGACTCCAAAAACATATTTGTGTAAACGAAAGAAAAACAGGGTTAATGGTTAGAGCAAATTGTAAACCAGTTTTTGAGTTCAGAGGACAGCCAGTGAAGAAGAATTTTAGATGTCAGCGTCAAAGTATCTTTTGCAGTTTAAAATGTCTCTGATGGTGTCGTCAGGTCATCTCTTAAGTTTATATCAAGTTCATCAGCTTCAGTTTGTAAGGCTTCAGGAAAAAGTGCAGGTTCAGTTCTCAGTGATTTCAAATGAAAATGATGGAAAAAATAAAAAACGTTAGTTTGGACATCTGTAGCCAGCTATTTCAGGAGACTAGAAGAAATCAGGATCCAGTCCAGTCAACAGATATAAAACAAAAACCTCAAAAGACAACAAAACTAGGATCTAATATCCGCAAATTTATACTGAAATAGTTTTTACTGAAATATAATTTTTCTCTCTAAAATCACCCTCATTTTTATTGATAGCAAAATTAAAACTAGTTTGCAAAATAAGTCTAGTTCCAATAGAGTTGGCTCAATTATTTACATAAGTACAGCAAGAATAGCAGTTGATCACATAGGCTCTTTTAAATCTGCTTTGCTGGAACTTTTTATAAGAAATCTCACATTGAACTTTAAAGGTCTCTCGAGGCCAGGAAAGCCAAGCCAAGGATTTTGTCATCAGACTTTGTCTGCAATACCTATAAATTTGGGTGAATTCCTCTATTCCGAGGTTTCCCCAAAATATTTCAAGGTCCCTTGTACCTGCCAGATAAGTGACATTCTTTACTTATCCTGGTAAGTGCTGCTTGGAACATAAGGTACCAGGCCAATATTTCCACGTGGCTTTATTCCATAAAGTCCAATCTTCATTCCTCAAAAGCTGTATGGTTATATTGCAAATATGATGTTCCAGTCACAACCTTGGTAATAGAACCAGTGGTTCTAACTGTGTCCTGTTATAAGGAGAACAGATTCTTATTGAACTTATGCAAATAACTATATTGCCATGAAAACAACAATACTCACTTACTAAGAGTTTCTAAATTCGAGGGATCAGGTAGAGAGAAAAAGATAAATATTTCAATTTTACTTACAAAAGTATCATTTACCAAATTGCTATAAGTCATAGCTAGCTCAGGAGAAAAGAGAAAAAGTTTTCTTTAAATCTGAAAAAACAAAACATTAAAAATTCAGCAATACTTCAAACGAAAAATCATAAAAATTATAATCATCCTTATCAGTTCATTCAGTCCTGTGTAATCCATTCTTGATCCCAATCTTTTTGTTAGCAGCTTCACGAAGTTATCAGTCTCTCCATCAGATTTCTATAATTTTTTACCCAGTTCAGTTTTATGATCAGAAAGTTTGTCAGAAACCTGTATTCCAGTGTAAATGTCAGAGTCCTTTCCATGAATTTTTCTGAAGTTGAAACATTTTGCAAAAGCATTAGAGCAAAGAAATAAGTCTGTAAACAACAAGACCTCAAAATGGCAATTGACAAGGAAATTTGGTTAATTTTGTGACATACAACACTTTAAAATAATAATAACCAGAATTATGACTGATAACCAGGACAGATCAGAATTTCAGTAATGTTATACAATTTTAAAACACCTATGTCAATAACATTTGCCCACATAATAGCACCTAAGCAGGCTTATCATCACTGTTCTGACAATGCTTTCCATGTACTTGAACATATTGAATAAGCCTAATAAGTTCAGTATCTTTCCCCTTATAGGAAGAGAGCAAACTTCTTTGAGAAGTTCCAGGGCCCTTTGAAAATTCCTAAAGAAATAAAAGTTAAAAAAAAGACTTTAAGATATGAATTTTGGGGAGCTTGTCAAAAATATAAACAATCAAAGCAAACAGAGCATTAACAGTCCAAAAGTCTTAATAGAGAGACCTCAGTCTTTTGAACGTAGGAAATTATTTTAACAGTTTTTTTTTTTTTCTGTCTTTTAGGTAGACTTACTCAAAGGTAAAGAAAAATCTTTTGTAACCTCTTTATCAAGTTTAAGCAAATTATCCTTTTAAGAGACAGAAGACCAAATTTTAATTTTGCACCAGCTTATTTCTGCTATTAAAACTCATTTACTTAATTAAATTCATTTCAATCTTAGCCAACTTGACCATGCATAAAACTCCTTTTCCAGAATTCCTCTTCCACAAACCTTCTATAACTTTCCTTTTACATTCAGAATTTGTCCCATGTCTTTCTTTTCCCTCCTAGTACTTGAGGACAAATTTATCTTTCTTAACCAAACAAAATATTTCCATTCTTTGTACCTTTATACATCTTACTTTCCTTGTACACAGACATATTTTTCTTAATTTTTAGTAGCTTCAATCACATATACCAATTAGGAATTTTACCCGTTAGAAACCTTAATTTGTAAGTAAAAACTAAGTAAACAATTGTAAACTTTCTTTTACATTAGTATCTTCTGGCTTGGAAAATTTATAAACACTTCATAACTTCTAGAAATATATTACTTTATAGTACAATCTTTTAATAAAACACATGTTTACCAATAGACCCAAAACACCTTTCAGTTTTCCTGTAATGAAAAGCCAAAAGTAGACAAATGTACATTTAGCAATCAATGTCTAATATCTTATCTTATTTGGAAATGATGATACTCAGAGAATTTTTATCATAAAACAGCAAAACTCTCAAGATTTAAGTCACCAAAAAGAGTTTGGAAGCTGTAACCACCATAACACATAATTATTGTTTAAAGTTCATCCAACATTCATCCTTTTCACAACTATTTAGTTACTTATTCCCAATAATTATTTAGATTGCCTATAAGACTTCATAAGACTTCAGATAAAATTAGCCATCATTTAAATTACTATTTTTGTTAACCAGTTCTGTAATAGAAATAACATCAGCTTTTTTCTACAAAATTTTATGTAAATTTCATCACCTCTTATACCTTTAAACATAATTATCATTAAGATTTTTATCAATAGGTCTTGGTCTTCTAATTTTGGACAAGAGAAGCATTCCCAGTCAGACATTTTAAAACATACTCAGGCAAAGTTGATGTAACCTCTTTGTATAAAATTAGCTCAAACATTCCAATCTTTATAATCTTATCAACACTTACACTTTTACATGTTCTCAATTCAATTGAAACCTGAGTCAAGGTCTTAAGACTAGTCAAATTTTTCCCTTCCTTTTTCTGGCCTTAATTCTTAGGTACCAATTAAGCAATTATGTGAGAGCTCTCAAAACATTTTTTTCCCCAATTTAGAAGTTTTTCCAATTCAAAGGATCCGTCGTCTGGCCATTGACGAGTAGGATCTTCATTTGTATATTTATTCCAATAGTGACTCGAACCAATAAGCCTTTTTAAGGAAAGACCCGGAGGTAAATTTCCACGCTTAGAATAAATCTTTCCCATGGACGCAAGAGGCGTCCCTGGTGAGGGCGCAGATGATGTAGCCCCCATGATCCACAGAATTCACTCCCAAAGATATTCAGACTCCCCTGAGAGCTTGGCACAGCTGGACAGAGACAGTTCGGAACCCCAGTCTACTCGACTGGCCACCAAGGTGCACCCCAGTAAACGCACCTTCCGCATGGTGGAGACCAAGGAGAATATTCTCACTGGTCACAAAGCCAAGTTTTCTCAGGACACAGAACAAGACAGAAGGAAAAACCTCATCCGGTTTTTTTTTTTCTTATGTGCACAATGACAGCTTTAGTCATGCCTTAGGTCTCTTGGAGCCAGAATAATACCTAGCGGGGGAGGTGCCGCGGGGTCGGGGACTGTGTGCTTTACAGAGTACCTCGTCGTTGCACAGACATTTTCTTGCAGTTGGCGGGGGACCTGTGTCATCTACCCCGTTCCGTGATCCAACTTATCCTGTCACGGGAGTCTTCTGAAAGTGGCGAGCGCCCTAATGGCTCTCAACTGCTCGACCCGCGCCCACTTAAATTTGCGGCATTTTTGGCTTCCAAGATGCCCTTGGCAATGGCCTTCACTTCATGTGCATAATAACCCACAGCAAAGTTTGTAGACGCCGGTCTGGTGAGACCCGCAAACTCACCAGTCTGTGGGGCCGGCCCGGACAGCAGGCTTATAGGGCCTATGCCTGCGTCCTACCCTATGGTATTTCCTTCTTATGACAAAAGACACAGACAAAAGAGAAAAACAGAGACTACTTTTGGGAGGAAAAGGGATCAAGATAAAAAACCAAGAGTACTCTACCAAATTTAAACCAAGAGTCACTAAAAGCCCAAGAAACTAGTTTCCCAAATATTTTCTCCTGCCAATCTAAATTTAGAAAGAGAAAAAATTCTCACCACTTCCTTCTGCCGGACTCCGCAGATAGAGATTCCGGGAGGCTGACGTGGTAAGAAGTCTTACCTTTTGCCGGCTTTCGTCAGGCGTTCCCGTATCTCACCATCTGCAGTAGTCCAGGGAGAAGGCAGGTCTTCCAGTCAGAGAAGGCAACTTGCCAGCCAGTATGGCTCCTGGCGACTACGCCAAAACTGTCGGGGGAAGAGGGAGAATCTCCCTCTGCCCTTTCACTTAAGGTTCTTCTGGCTGGCCAAACAATCAACAAGACAGGTTAGCAGGAGAAAATAATACCAAGTTTAATAACATGTATACATGGGAAAAGCTCAGAAATGAGCAACTCATCCCTCTGTCTAAGCTGCTTGCTTAAGTATTGCAGCTAAAGGCGAAGGAACGCGTTAGGGGTGGGTAGTGGCCTGGGACTTCAGAGGGCAGGAGGACAATTCTTTTCAGGGTCATCTATTGATAATTTGGTCAGGGAGAGATAGAGTTTTTTGATAAAAGGGGCTGTGTGCCCCTCCCATTGCAACATCTATTTTACATTATCTTTATAGCCATCATGATGGAAGATCTGTTCCAGGAATGAGCCACCAGGTCAGATTTTTTTTAGGCAGATAGTGGGGGAGGTCAAATGTCCTTATTGTCTTCAGCTCGAAATAATCCGCATACCAGAGAGGTGCTTCCTGGGGCAGCTTGCCCTGAGCACCATCACAGGCCATCCCACTTCCCCCCTCCATCCCCATCCCCAGGCGCGGCCCCCCGGGGCCAACCACACCACAGAGAGGCCCCTTCATGGTCACCTCCATGCTGTCCCTTCCGGGCCTGACCCCACTGCAGGGGAACCGGTTCAGACAATCCAATCGTCTACATGTCCCTCTCCATGACAATTGTCTTCTCCAGTCTCACATGCCCAAACCGCACCCCCAACATCCTCCTTTGTCTGCAGCTGGAGATAGGAGGAGAATCTCTGCCATTGTGTTGAGAGACTCAGTTTCGCGGGTTTCTCCCCTGTACACGTGTTCTTAAGCTGGGTATTATTTTCTCCAGCGAACCTGTCTTGTGAAGGATTTGGCCAGCCATAAGAAGCTTCAGGGAAGAGGCGGAGGGGTTTCTCTCTCCGCCCCCGACAGCCCTGAGCTGGCTCAGTGCCTCAGACCTGGCCAGGGGCAGCCCATCCCCCGGCGCCCTCTCCCGGGGCATCCCAGGAAAGCTTCACAGCCAGCCCCACCCCACTCGCCACTGCCAGGACCATCGGCCTCCCTCGGGAGGACGGGGCAGGACAGGGAACCGGGTGTGGGAGGCCGCCAGATCTCAGCTCTGGCACACAGGCTGCCAGGCTGCCTGGTCCTCTGAGGGGGCCCAGCACACGCCCCAGGAAACTTGGCGGCAGGCCCCGGGGCTCTCTCCTCTGGAACTCGTCCACTTGAAAGGGGCCTGGCCCAGGTGGCTGGTTCGACCGGTTGGAAAGAAATCTTTTTCTTCTCTGAGAGACTGTTGCTTGTCATCTCCTGGACATGAGATGACAGACAATTGTTCCCATTTCCCTTTCTACTTGAAACCTGATGGATACGTTGCCCACTGCCTTTAGAGACTGCAGGTCTTTCTGAAACTCTTTTCAGTGCGCTGGCTTACTTCAGCATCATTTCATTGTTCCATCCGAAATTCCTTTCAGTTGGATCTATTTTCCTTTCTAATCCTTTTGTATACTTAGATATTTAAAAGCTGCTCAAATCTGTAGTGGAGAAAAGTTGGGTTACACTCTTTCAGACAGCACGTAAACCCAAATTTTAGGTTTTTGTGGGAGCCCAAGATTTGGCCACCCTGAAATCTCTTTCTTTACCCTGGTTGTTTTATCTAGGGACATTTGACCTCCCCCACTAACTGCCTAACGTATTTGACATGGTGGTTCCTTTCTGGAACAGATCTATCATGATGTATGTAAAGATAACCTAGGGTAAATGTTGCAATAGGAAAGGCACCAACAAGCCCATCTTATCAGACTTTCTGTCTCTCTGGCCACATTCTCTGTATGACCCTTCCAGGAGTTGCCAGACAATCATTTACATTTATAAGGGAAATCCCCTTTGTAAAGGTATATCCGTCTCTGTTTTGAGAAGAGAGCAGGATGGCCTCATTTCTAAAGGCTTATCAATGTGGAAGTTGAGGCCTTAAAGCTGCATAATAACCGTACTCTGGTTTACTGTGCTTTAGTGGTAATCTCCTTTAACTGACTCCCTCCACCCCCAAAGTCCTCCTTTGTCATTGGCTGAACATGGTATTTAAGACGAGAATTTCTGCTATTGTGTTGAGAAACGCAGTGTCCCTGCTTTCTCCCATGTATACATGTTATTAAACATGATAATATTTTTTCCTACTAACCTGTCTTGGTAATTATTTGGCTAGCCATAAGAACCTAAAGGAAAAGCACAGAGGGAGATTCTCCCTCTTCTCCCGTCAGTTTTGGCGCAGTCGCCAGGATCCACACTGTCTGGTAATTTGCCTTCTCTGGCTAAAAGATCTGCCTTTTTGGCAGGTCTAAACACATACTGATTCAAAGTTGCAAGTTGCCTTCTAGCAATAAGTTTGTATAAGACTTCCAAGATGCCCACAGCTGAGAAAAACGGGGTATGATTCCAACTCCTGGAAATAACAACATGCCCCATCTCTCTTACTTCCAGCTAGTAAGGATAACATAAATCCTAAAGAAATTTTAGAACAGATTCATATTTGGTGCACTGAAGAGAAATAGCACGTTCTTTGGAGAAGCACGTTCTGAGTCCAAGTTGCAAGTTGCTGTCTAGCAACAAGTTTGTATAGGACTTGCAAAGATTCCCAGAACTGAGCTAGCGTGGGAATGTCGCCAACTCCTAGAAATAACTTCATGCCTAATCTCCCTTACTTCCATCTAGTAAGGATCACATAATTCCTAAAAAATTGTGACAGAGATTCCCAATTAGGGCATTGGGAATGAGTAGCACGTTGCTTTGAGCAAGCACAGTCGCATTGCAGCTGGCAAGCTGCTGTGTAGAAACAAGTTTGTATAGGCCTTGCAAAGATTGCTAGAACTGAGCTAAAGCGGGTATGTCTCTATCTCCTAGAAATAACTTCAAGTCCCATCTCACTTACTTCCATCTAGTAAAGATCACATAAATCTTAAACAAGTTTTGTAACAGATTTCTAATTGGGGCATTGAAAAAAAAGAGCCCGTTCCTTTGAAGAAACACATTCTGATTCCAAGATGCAAGTTGCCTTCTAGCAATAAGTTTGTATAGGACTTCCAAGATGCCCACAGTTGAGAAAAACTGGGTCTGACTCCAAATCCTGGAAATAACATCATGCCCCTTCTCCCTTACTTCATCTAGTAAGGATCACATACATCCTAAAGAAGTTTTGGAACAGATTCATGTTTGGTGCAATGAAGATAAATAGCAATTTCCTTTGAAGAAGCACGTTCTGAGTCCAAGTTACAAGTTGCTGTCTAGCAACAAGTTTGTATAGGACTTGCAAATCTTCCCAGAATGGAACTAGAGTGAGAATGTCTCCAACTCCTAGAAATAACTTCATGCCCGATCTCCCTTACTTCCTTTTATAGTCATATGTGATCTTTATTAGGTGGAAGTAAGGGAGATGGGGCATGAATTTTTTTGTAGGAGTGGAGACATACCCATTGTAGCTCAGTTCTGGGAATCTTTGGAAGTCCTATACAACCTTGTTGCTAGATAGCATTTTGCAACTTGGAATCAGAAAGTGCTTCTTCAAAGGAACGTGCTATTTCCTCTCAATGTCGCAGACTTGAATCTGTTCCAAATATTCTTTCGGATTTATGAGATCCTTACTAGCTGGAAGTAAGGGAGATGGGGCATGAAGTGATTTCCTGAAGTTGGAGTCATACCCTGATTTTCTCAGATGTGGGCGTCTTTGCAAGTCCCATACAAACTGATTGCTAAACAGCAACTTGCAATTTGGAATCAGAATGTGTTTGTTCAAAGGAACGGGCTATTTCTTCTCAATGTGCAAAAACGGAATATGTGCCAAATCTTGTTTAGGAAATATGTGATCCTTGCTAGATGGAAGTAAGTGAGATGGGGCATGAAGTTATTCTTAGGAAATAGAGAAATACGCACATTAGCTCAGTTCTGGCCATCGTTCTAAGTCCTATACAAACTTGTGTCTACACAGCAGCTGGCACTTTAAATGAGAACGTGCTTGCTGAAAGTAACGTGCTATATGTTCTGAATGTCCGAATTGGGAATCTGGGTCCAAACATTTTTACGAATTATGTGATCCTGACAAGATGGAAGCAAGAGAGATGGGGCATGAAGTTATCTCCAGGAGTTGGAGTCATACCCAGTTTTTCCCAGCTGTGGGCATCTTTGAAAGGGCTATACAAACTTATTGCTAGACAGCAACTTGCAATTTGTAATCAGAATGTGTTTCTTCAAAGGAACGGGCTATTTCTTCTCAATGCCCAAAAAGGGAATCTGTACCAAATCTTGTTTAGGAAATATGTGATCCTTACTAGATGGAAGTAAGGCAGATGGGGCATGAAGTTATTTGTAGGATATAGAGACTTACCCACTTTAGCTCAGTTCTGGCAATCATTGAAAGTCCTATACAAACTTGTTTCTACATAGCAGCTTGAACTTGGAATGAGAAAGTGCTTGCTTACAGCAACGTGCTATATGTTCTGAATGCCCGAATTGGGAATCTGTGTCAAAACTTTGTTAGGAATTATGTGATCCTTACTAGCTGGAAGTAAGGGAGTTGGGGCATGAAGTTATTTCTAGGAGTTGGAGACATACCCACTTTAGCTCAGTTCTGGGCATCTTTGAAATACCTATATAAACTTGTTGCTAGAGAGCAACTTGCAACTGGAATCAGAAAGTGCTTCTTCAAAACAACATGCTATTTGTCTCAATGCACCAAACATGAATCTGTTCCAAGTCTTCTTTAGGATTTATGTGATCCTTACTAGCTGGAAGTAAGGGAGAAGGGGCATGAAGTTATTTCCAGAAGTTGGAGTCATACCCAGTTTTTCCCAGATGTGGGCATCATTGCAAGGCCTATACAACCTTACTGCTAGACAGCAACTTGCAATTTGGAATCAGAATGTGTTTCTTCAAAGGAACGGGTTATTTCCTCTCAATGCCCAAAAAGGGAATCTGTGCCAAATCTTGTTTAGGAAATATGTGATCCTTACTAGGTGGAAGTTAGGGAGATGGGGCATGAAGTTTTTTCTAGGAGATAGAGATATAGCCACATTAGCTCAGTTCTGGAAATAATTGCAAGTCCTATACAAATTGTTTCTACCCAGCAGCTTGCAACTTGGAATGAGAAAGTGCTTGCTTAAAGCAACATCCAATATGTTCTGAATGCCCGAATTGGGAATCTGTGTCAAAACATTGTTAGGAATTAAGTGATCCTTACTAGATGGAAGTAAGGGAGATGGGGCATGAAGTTATTTCTAGGAGTTGGAGACATACCCCCTTAGCTCAGTTCTGGGAATATTTGCAAGTCCTATACAAACTTGTTGCTAGATAGCAAATTGGAACTGGAATCAGAAAGTGCTTCTTCAAAAGAACAAGCTATGTCTTCTCAATGCACCAAACATGAATCTGTTCCAAATCTTCTTTAGGATTTATGTGATCCTTACCAGCTGGAAGTAAGGGAGATGGGGCATGAAGTTATTTCCAGGAGTTGGAGTCATACCCGGTTTTTCCCAGCTCTGGGCATCATTGCAACGCCTATACAAACTTATTGCTAGACAGCAACTTGCAATTTGGAATCAGAATGTGTTTCTTCAAAGGAACGGGTTATTTCTTCTCAATGCCCAAAAAGGGAATCTGTGTCAAATCTTGTTGAGGAAATATGTGATCCTTACTAGCTGGAAGTAAGGGAGATGGGGCATGAAGTTATTTCTAGGAGTTGGAGAAATACCCCCTTTAGCTCACTTCTGGGAATCTTTGCAAGTCCTATACAAACTTGTTGCTAGATAGCAACTTGCAACTGGAATCAGAAAGTGCTTCTTCAAAAGAACATGCTATTTCTTCTCAATGCACCAAACATGAATCTGTTCCAAATCTTCTTTAGAATTTCTGTGATTCTTACTAGCTGGAAGTAAGGGAGATGCGGCATGAAGTTATTTCCTGGAGTTGGAGTCATATCCCGATTTTCACAGATGTGGCCATCTTTGCAAGTCCTATACAAACTTATTGCTGTACAGCAACATGCAACATGGAATCAGAATGTGTTTCTTCAAAGGAACAGGCTATTTCTTCTCTATGCTCAAAAAGGGAATCTGTGCCAAATCTTGTTTAGGAAATACCAGCTCCTTACTAGATGGAAGTTAGGGAGAAGTGGCATGAAGTTTTTTCAAGGAGATAGAGATATACCAACTATAGCTCAGTTCTGGAAATCATTGCAATTCCTATACAAACTTGTTTCTACACAGCAGCTTGCAACTTGGAATGAGAAAGCGCTTGCTAAAAGCAACGTGCTATATGTTCTCAATGCCCGAATTGGGAATCTGTGTCAAAACTTTGTTAGGAATTATGAGATCCTTACTAGATGGAGATAAGGGAGATGGGGCATGAAGTTATTTCTAGGAGTTGGAGACATACCCACTTTAGCTCAGTTCTGGGAATCTTTGAAAGTCCTATACAAACTTGTTCCTACATTGTAACTTGCAACTTGGAATGAGCATGTGCTTGCTTAAACCAACGTTCTATACGTTCTGAATGCCCGAATTGGGAATCTGTAACAAAACTTTGTTAGGAATTATGTGATCCTTAGTATCTGGAAGTAAGGGAGATGGGGCATGAAGTTATTTCTAGGAGTTGGAGACATACCAAGTTTACTTCAGTCCTGGGCATCTTTAAAAAAGTTATACAAACTTGTTCCTACATAGTAACTTGCTCCTTGGAATGAGAAAATGTTTGCTTAAAGCAACGTGCTATATGTTCTGAATGCCCGAATTCGGAACCTGTGTCAAAACTTTGTTAGGAATTATGTGATCCTTACTAGCTGGAAGTGAGGGAGATGGGGCCTGAAGTTATTTCTAGGAGTTGGAGACTTACCCACTTTAGCTCACTTCTGGGGATCTTTGAAAGTCCTATACAAACTTGTTCCTAGATAGTAACTTGCAACTTGGAATGAGAAACTGGTTGCTTAAAGCAACGTGCTACATGTTCTGAATGCCCGAATTGGCAATCTGTGTCAAAACTTTTTTAGGAATCATGTGATGCTTACTAGATAGAAGTAAGGGAGATGGGTCAGGAAGTTATTTCTGGGAGCTGGAGAAATACCCACTTTAGCTCAGTTCTGGGAATCTTTGAAAGTCCTATACAAACTTGTTCCTACATGGTAACTTGCTGCTTGGAATGAGAAAGTGCTTGCTGAAAGCAACGTGCTATATGTTCTGAATGCCCGAATTGGGAATCTGTGTCAAAACTTTGTTAGGAACTATGTGATCCCTACTAGCTGGAAGTAAGGGAGACGGGGCATGAAGTTATTTCTAGGAGTTGGAGACATACCCACATTTGCTCACTTCTGGGGATCTTTGAAAGTCCTATACAAACTTGTTCCTAGATAGTAACTTGCAACTTTGAATGAGAAAGTGTTTGATTACAGCATCGTGCTATAAGTTCTGAATGCCCGAAATGGGAATCTGTGTCAAAACTTTGTTAGGAATTTTGTGATCCTTACTAGCTGGAAGTAAGGGAGATGGGGCATGAAGTTATTTCTAGGAGTTGGAGACATACACACTTCAGCTCAGTTCTGGGGATCTTTGAAAGTCCTATACTAACTTGTTCCTACATAGTAACTTGCTACTTGGAATGAGAAAGGGCTTGCTTAAAGCAACGTGCCATATATTCTGAATGCCCGAATTGGGAATCTGTGTCAAAACTTTGTTAGGAATTATGTGATCCTGACTAGCTGGAAGTAAGGGAGATGGGGCATGAAGTTATTTCTAGGAGTTGGAGACATACACAATTTAGCTCTGTTCTGGCGATCTTTGAAAGCCCTATACAAACTTGTTCCTAGATAGTAACTTGCTACTTGGAATGAGAAAGACCTTGCTTAAAGAAAGGTGCTATATGTTCTGAATGCCCGAATTGGGAATCTGTGTCAAAACTTTGTTAGGAATTTGTGATCCTGACTAGCTGGAAGTAAGGGAGATGGGGCATGAAGTTATTTCTAGGAGTTGGAGACATACCCACTTTAGCTCAGTTCTGAGGATCTTTGAAAGTCCTATACAAACTTGTTCCTAGATAGTAACTTGCTAGTTAGAATGAGAAAGTGCTTGCTTACAGCAACGTGCTATATGATCTTAATGCCCGAATTGGGAATCTGTGTCAAAACTTTGTTAGGAATTATGTGATCCTTACTAGGTGGAAGTAAGGGAGATGGGGCATGAAATTATTTCTAGGAGTTGGAGACTTACCCACTTTAGCTCAGTTCAGGGGATTTTTGAAAGTCCTATACAAACTTGTTCCTACATAGTAACTTGCAACTTGGAATGAGAAAGTGCTTGCTTAAAGCAACGTGGTATAAGTTCTGAATGCCAGAATTGGGAATCTGTGTCAAAATTTTGTTAGGAATTGTGTGATCCTTACTAGCTGAAGTAAGGGAGATGGGACATGGAGTTATTTCTAGGAGTTGGAGACATACCCACTTTAGCTCAGTTCTGGGGATCTTTGAAAGTCCTATACAAACTTGTTCCTAGATAGTAACTTGCAACTTGGAATGAGAAAGTGTTTGCTTAAAGCAACGTGCTATATGTTCCGAATGCCCGAATTGGGAATCTGTGTCAAAACATTGTTAGGAATTATGTGATCCCTACTGACTGCAAGTAAGGGAGAGGGGGCATGAAGTTATTTCTAGGAGTTGGAGACATACCCACTTTAGCTAGGTTCTCGGTATCTTTGAAAATCCTATACTAATTTGTTCCTACATAGCAACTTGCTACTTGGAATGAGAAATTGCTTGCTTAAAGCAACGTGTTATATGTTCTGAATGTCCGAAATGGGAATCTGTGTCAAAACTTTGTTAGGAACTATGTGATCCCTACTAGCTGGAAGTAAGGGAGACGGGGCATGAAGTTATTTCTAGGAGTTGGAGACATACCCACATTTGCTCACTTCTGGGGATCTTTGAAAGTCCTATACAAACTTGTTCCTAGATAGTAACTTGCAACTTTGAATGAGAAAGTGTTTGATTACAGCATCGTGCTATAAGTTCTGAATGCCCGAATTGGGAATCTGTGTCAAAACTTTGTTAGGAATTATGTGATCCTGACTAGCTGGAAGTAAGGGAGATGGGGCATGAAGTTATTTCTAGGAGTTGGAGACATACACAATTTAGCTGTGTTCTGGCGATCTTTGAAAGCCCTATACAAACTTGTTCCTAGATAGTAACTTGCTACTTGGAATGAGAAAGACCTTGCTTAAAGAAAGGTGCTATATGTTCTGAATGCCCGAATTGGGAATCTGTGTCAAAACTTTGTTAGGAATTTGTGATCCTGACTAGCTGGAAGTAAGGGAGATGGGGCATGAAGTTATTTCTAGGAGTTGGAGACATACCCACTTTAGCTCAGTTCTGAGGATCTTTGAAATTCCTATACAAACTTGTTCCTAGATAGTAACTTGCTAGTTAGAATGAGAAAGTGCTTGCTTACAGCAACGTGCTATATGATCTTAATGCCCGAATTGGGAATCTGTGTCAAAACTTTGTTAGGAATTCTGTGATCCTTACTAGGTGGAAGTAAGGGAGATGGGGCATGAAATTATTTCTAGGAGTTGGAGACTTACCCACTTTAGCTCAGTTCAGGGGATTTTTGAAAGTCCTATACAAACTTGTTCCTACATAGTAACTTGCAACTTGGAATGAGAAAGTGCTTGCTTAAAGCAACGTGGTATAAGTTCTGAATGCCAGAATTGGGAATCTGTGTCAAAATTTTGTTAGGAATTGTGTGATCCTTACTAGCTGAAGTAAGGGAGATGGGACATGGAGTTATTTCTAGGAGTTGGAGACATACCCACTTTAGCTCAGTTCTGGGGATCTTTGAAAGTCCTATACAAACTTGTTCCTAGATAGTAACTTGCAACTTGGAATGAGAAAGTGTTTGCTTAAAGCAACGTGCTATATGTTCCGAATGCCCGAATTGGGAATCTGTGTCAAAACATTGTTAGGAATTATGTGATCCCTACTGACTGCAAGTAAGGGAGAGGGGGCATGAAGTTATTTCTAGGAGTTCGAGACATACCCACTTTAGCTAGGTTCTCGGTATCTTTGAAAATCCTATACTAATTTGTTCCTACATAGCAACTTGCTACTTGGAATGAGAAATTGCTTGCTTAAAGCAACGTGTTATATGTTCTGAATGTCCGAAATGGGAATCTGTGTCAAAACTTTGTTAGGAATTATGTGATCCTTACTAGCTGGAAGTAAGGGAGAGAGGGCATGGTGTTATTTCTAGGAGTTGAAGACATAGCCACTTTAGCTCTGTTCTGGCGATCTTTGAAGGTTCTATACAAACTTGATCCTAGACAGCAACTTGCAACTTTGAATGAGAAAGTGCTTGATTACAGCAACGAGGTATATATTCTGAACACCCGAATTGGGAATCTGTGTCCAAACTTTGTTAGGAATTATGTGATCCTTACTAGCTGGAAGTAAGGGAGATGGGGCATGAAATTATTTCTAGGAGTTGGAGACTTACCCACTTAACTCAGTTCAGGGGATTTTTGAAAGTCCTATACAAACTTGTTCCTACATAGTAACTTGCAACTTGGAATGAGAAAGTGCTTGCTTAAAACAACGTGGTATAAGTTCTGAATGCCAGAATTGGGAATCTGTGTCAAAATTTTGTTAGGAATTGTGTGATCCTTACTAGCTGAAGTAAGGGAGATGGGACATGGAGTTATTTCTAGGAGTTGGAGACATACCCACTTTAGCTCAGTTCTGGGGATCTTTGAAAGTCCTATACAAACTTGTTCCTAGATAGTAACTTGCAACTTGGAATGAGAAAGTGTTTGCTTAAAGCAACGTGCTATATGTTCCGAATGCCCGAATTGGGAATCTGTGTCAAAATATTGTTAGGAATTATGTGATCCCTACTGACTGCAAGTAAGGGAGATGGGGCATGAAGTTATTTCTAGGAGTTGGAGACATACCCACTTTAGCTAGGTTCTCGGTATCTTTGAAAATCCTATACTAATTTGTTCCTACATAGCAACTTGCTACTTGGAATGAGAAAGTGCTTGCTTAAAGCAACGTGTTATATGTTCTGAATGCCCGAAATGGGAATCTGTGTCAAAACTTTGTTAGGAATTATGTGATCCTTACTAGCTGGAAGTAAGGGAGAGAGGGCATGGTGTTATTTCTACGAGTTGAAGACATACCCACTTTAGCTCTGTTCTGGCGATCTTTGAAGGTTCTATACAAACTTGTTCCTAGATAGCAACTTGCAACTTTGAATGAGAAAGTGCTTGATTACAGCAACGTGCTATATGTTCTGAATGCACGAAATGGGAATCTGTGACAAAACTTTGTTAGGAATTATGTGATCCTTACTAGCTGGAAGTAAGGGAGATGGGGCATGAACATATTTCTAGGAGTTGGAGACATACCCACTTTAGCTTACTTCTGGGGATCTTTAAATGTCCTATACAAACTTGTTTCTGCATGGTAACTTGCTACTTGGAATGAGAAATTGCTTGTTTAAAGCAACGTGCTATATGTTCTGAATGCCCGAATTGGGAATCTGTGTCAAAACTTTGTGAGGAATTATGTGATCCTTACTAGCTGGAAGCAAGGGAGATGGGGCATGAAGTTATTTCTAGGAGTTGGTGACGTACCCACTTTAACTCTGTTCTGGGGATCTTTGAAAAAGGTATACAAACTTGTTCCTACATAGTAACTTGCTACTTGGAATGAGAAAGTGCTTGCTTAAAGCAACGTGGTATATGTTCTGAATGCCCGAATTGGGAATCTGTGTCAAAACTTTGTTAGGAATTATGTTATCCTTACTAGCTGGAAGTAAGGGAGATGGGGCATGAACTTATTTCTAGGAGTTGGAGACATACCAAGTTTAGCTCAGTTCTGGGCATCTTTGAAATACCTATACAAACTTGTTCCTACATAGTAACTTGCTACTTGGAATGAGAAAGTGATTGCTTAAAGCAACGTGCTATATGTTCTGAATGTCCGAATTGGGAATCTGTGTCAAACTTTGTTAGGAATTATGTGATCCTTACTAGCTGGAAGTAAGGGAGATGGGGCATGAAGTTACTTCTAGGAGTTGGAGACATACCAAGTTTAGCTCAGTTCTGGGCATCTTTGAAAAAGCTATACAAACTTGTTCCTACATAGTAACTTGCTACTTGGAATGAGAAAATATTTGCTTAAAGCAACGTGCTATATGTTCTGAATGTCCGAATTGGGAATCTGTGTCAAAACTTTGTTAGGAATTATGTGATCCTTACTAGCTGGAAGTGAGGGCGATGGGGCCTGATGTTATTTCTAGGAGTTGGAGACATACCAAGATTAGCTCAGTTCTGGGGATATTTGAAATTCCTATGCAAACTTGTTCCACATAGTATCTTGCAACTTTGAATGAGAATGAGCTTGCTTACAGCAACGTGCTATATGTTCTGAATGCCCTAATATGGAATCTGTGTCAAATATTTGTTAGGAATTATGTGATCCTTACTATCTGGAAGTAAGGGAGATGGGGCATGAAGTGATTTCTAGGAGTTGGAGACATACCAAGATTAGCTCAGTTCTGGGCATCTTTGAAATACCTATACAAACTTGTTCCTACATATGAACTTGCAACTTTGAATGAGAAAGTGCTTGCTTACAGCAACCTACTATATGTTCTGAATGCCGGAATTGGGAATCTGTGTCAAAACTTTGTTAGGAATTATGCGATCCTTACTTGCTGGAAGTAAGGGAGATGGGGCATGAAGTTATTTCTAAGAGTTTTAGACACACCCACTTTTGCTCAGTTTGGGCATCTTTGAAATACCTATACAAATTTGTTCCTACATAGTAACTTGTTACTTGGAATGAGAAAGTGCTTGCTTAAAACAACGTGCTAAATGTTCTGAATGCCCGAATTCGGAATCTCTGTCAAAACTTGGTTAGGAATTATGTGATCCTTATTAGCTGGAAGTAAGGGAGATGAGGCATGAAGTTATTTCTAGGAGTTGGAGACATACCCACTTTAGCTCAGTTCTGGGGATCTTTGAAAGTCCTATACAAAGTTGTTCCTAGATTGTAACTTGCTACTTGGAATGAGAAAGTGCTTGCTTAAAGCAACGTGCTATATGTTCTGAATGCCCGAATTGGGAATCTGTGTCAAACTTTGTTAGGAATTATTTGATCCTTACTAGGTGGAAGTATGGGAGATGGGGCATGAAGTTATTTCTAGGAGTTGGAGACATACCAAGTTTAGCTCAGTTCAGGGGATCTTTGAGAGTCCTATACAAACTTGTTCCTACATAGTAAGATGCAACTTTGAATGAGAATGTGCTTGCTTACAGCAACGTGCTATATGTTCTGAATGCCCGAATCGGGAATCTGTATCAAAACTTTTTTTAGGAATTATGTTATCCTTACTAGATGGATGTAAGGGAGATGGGGCATGAAGATATTTCTAGGAGTTGGAGACATACCAAGTTTAGCTCAGTATTGGGCATCTTTGAAATACCTATACAAACTTGTTCCTACATAGAAACTTGCTACTTGGAATGAGAAAATGTTTTCTTAAAGCAATGTGCTATATCATCTGAATGCCCGAATTGGGAATCTGTGTCAAAACTTTGTTAGGAATTATGTGATCCTTACTAGCTGGAAGTAAGGGAGATGAGGCATGAAGTTATTTCTAGGAGTTGAGACATACCAAGTTTAGCTCAGTTCTGGGCATCTTTGAAATACCTATACAAACTTGTTCCTACATAGTAACTTGCTACTTGGAATGAGAAAGTGCTTGTTTAAAGCAACGTGCTATATGTTCTGAATGCCCGAATGGGAATCTGTGTCAAAAGTTTGTTAGGAATTATGTGATCCTTACTAGCTGGAAGTAAGGGAGATGGCGCATGAAGTTATTTCTAGGAGTTGGAGACATACCAAGTTTAGCTCAGTTCTGGCCATCTTTGAAAGTCCTATAGAAGCTTGCTCCTACATAGTAACTTGCAATTTTGAATCAGAATGTGCTTGCTTAAAGCAACGTGCTATATGTTCTGAATGCCCGAATTGGGAATCTGTGTCAAAACTTTGTTAGGAATTAGGTGATCCTTACTAGCTGGAAGTAAGTGAGATGGGGCATGAAGTTATTTCTAGGAGTTGAGACATACCAAGTTTAGCTCACTTCTGGGCATCTTTGAAATACCTATACAAACTTGTTCCTACATAGTAACTTGCTACTTGGAATGAGAAAGTGCTTGCTCAAAGCAATGTGTTATATGTTCTGAATGCCCGAATTCGGAATCTGTGTCAAAACTTTGTTACGAATTATGTGATCTTTACCAGCTGCAAGTAAGGGAGATGGGGCATGAAGTTATTTCTATGAGTTGGAGACATACCAAGTTTAGCTCAGTTCTGGACATCTTTGAGATAACTATACAAACTTGTTCCTGCATAGAATCTTGCTACTTGGAATGAGAAAGTACTTGCTTAAAGCAATGTGGGATATGTTCTGAATGCCCGAATTGGGAATCTGTGTCAAAACTTTGTTAGGAATTATGTAATCCTTACTAGTTGGAAGTAAGGGAGATGGGGCATGAAGTTATTTCTAGGAGTTGGAGACATACCAAGTTTAGCTCAGTTCTGGACATCTTTGAAATACCTATACAAACTTGTTCCTACATAGTAACTTGCTACTTGGAATGAGAAAGTGCTTGCTTAAAGCAACGTGCTATATGTTCTGAATGCCCGAATTGGGAATCTGTGTCAAAACTTTGTTAGGAATTGTGTGATCCTTATTAGCTGGAAGTAAGGGAGATGGGGCATGAAGTTACTTCTAGGAGTTGGAGACATACCAAGTTTAGCTCAGTTCTGGGTATCTTTGAAAGTCCTATAGAAACTTGCTCCTACATAGTAACTTGCAATTTTTAATCAGAATGTGCTTGCTTAAAGCAACGTGCTATATGTTCTGAATGCCCGAATTGGGAATCTGTGTCAAAACTTTGTTAGGAATTATGTCATCCTTACTAGCTGGAAGTAAGGGAGATGGGGCATGAAGTTATTTCTAGGAGTTGGAGACATACCAAGTTTAGCTCAGTTCTGGGCATCTTTGAAATACCTATACAAACTTGTTCCTACATAGAAACTTGCTACTTGGAATGAGAAAGAGCTTGCTTAAAGCAACGTACTATATGTTCTGAATGCCCGAATTGGGAATCTGTGTCAAAACATTGTTAGGAGTTATGTCATCCTTACTAGTTGGAAATAAGGGAGAAGGGGCATGAAGATATTTCTAGGAGTTGGAGACATACCAAGTTTAGCTCAGTACTGGGCATCTTTGAAATACCTATACAAACTTGTTCCTACATAGAAACTTGCTACTTGGAATGAGAAAATGTTTTCTTAAAGCAATGTGCTATATGATCTGAATGCCCGAATTGGGAATCTGTGTCAAAACTTTGTTAGGAATTATGTGATCCTTACTAGCTGGAAGTAAGGGAGATGAGGCATGAAGTTATTTCTAGGAGTTGAGACATACCAAGTTTAGCTCAGTTCTGGGCATCTTTGAAATACCTATACAAACTTGTTCCTACATAGTAACTTGCTACTTGGAATGAGAAAGTGCTTGTTTAAAGCAACGTGCTATATGTTCTGAATGCCCGAATTGGGAATCTGTGTCAAAAGTTTGTTAGGAATTATGTGATCCTTACTAGCTGGAAGTAAGGGAGATGGGGCATGAAGTTATTTCTAGGAGTTGGAGACATACCAAGTTTAGCTCAGTTCTGGCCATCTTTGAAAGTCCTATAGAAACTTGCTCTTACATAGTAACTTGCAATTTTGAATCAGAATGTGCTTGCTTAAAGCAACGTGCTATATGTTCTGAATGCCCGAATTGGGAATCTGTGTCAAAACTTTGTTAGGAATTAGGTGATCCTTACTAGCTGGAAGTAAGTGAGATGGGGCATGAAGTTATTTCTAGGAGTTGAGACATACCAAGTTTAGCTCACTTCTGGGCATCTTTGAAATACCTATACAAACTTGTTCCTACATAGTAACTTGCTACTTGGAATGAGAAAGTGCTTGCTTAAAGCAATGTGGTATATGTTCTGAATGCCCGAATTCGGAATCTGTGTCAAAACTTTGTTACGAATTATGTGATCTTTACCAGCTGCAAGTAAGGGAGATGGGGCATGAAGATATTTCTAGGAGTTGGAGACATACCAAGTTTAGCTCAGTTCTGGACATCTTTGAGATAACTATACAAACTTGTTCCTACATAGAATCTTGCTACTTGGAATGAGAAAGTACTTGCTTAAAGCAATGTGGTATATGTTCTGAATGCCCGAATTGGGAATCTGTGTCAAAACTTTGTTAGGAATTATGTAATCCTTACTAGTTGGAAGTAAGGGAGATGGGGCATGAAGTTATTTCTAGGAGTTGGAGACATACCAAGTTTAGCTCAGTTCTGGACATCTTTGAAATACCTATACAAACTTGTTCCTACATAGTAACTTGCTACTTGGAATAAGAGCTTGCTTAAAGCAACGTGGTATATGTTCTGAATGCCCGAATTGGGAATCTGTGTCAAAACTTTGTTAGGATTTATGTGATCCTTATTAGATGGAAGTAAGCGAGATAGGGCATGAAGTTACTTCTAGGAGTTGGAGACATACCCTCTTTAGCTCAGTGCTGGGCATCTTTGAAATACCTATACAAACTTGTTCCTACATAGTAACTTGCAACTTTGAATGACAATGTGCTTACTTACAGTAACGTGCTATATGTTCTGAATGCCCGAATTGGGAATCTGTGTCAAATCTTTGTTAGGAATTATGTGATTCTTACTAGCTGGAAGTAAGGGAGATGGGGCATGAAGTTATTTCTAGGAGTTTGAGACATACTACGTTTAGCTCAGTTCTGGGCTTCCTTGAAATACCTATACAAACTTGATCCTACATAGTAACTTGCTACTTGGAATGAGAAAGTGCTTGCTTAAAGCAATGTGGTATATGTTCTGAATGCCCGAATTGGGAATCTGTGTCAAAATTTTGTTAGGAATTATGTGATCCTTACTAGCTGGAAGTAAGGGAGATGGGGCATGAAGTTATTTCTAGGAGTTGGAGACATACCAAGTTTAGCTCAGTACTGGGCATCTTTGAAATAGCTATAAAATCTTGTTCCTACACAGTAACTTGCTACTTGGAATGGGAAAATGTTTGCTTAAAGAAAAGTGCTATATGGTCTGAATGCCCGAATTGGGAATCTGTGTCAAATCTTTGTTAGGAATTATGTGATCCTTACTAGCTAGAAGTGAGGGAGATGGGGCCCGATGTTATTTCTAGGAATTGGAGACATAGCAAGTTTGGCTCAGTTCTCGGCATCTTTGAAATACCTATACAAACTTGTTCCTACATAGTAACTTGCTGCTTGGAATGAGAAAGTGCTTGCTTAAAGCAACGTGCTATATGTTCTGAATGCCCGAATTGGGAATCTGTGTCAAAACTTTGTTAGGAATTATGTGATGATACTAGCTGGAAGTAAGGGAGATGGGGTATGAAGTTATTTCTAGGAGTTGGTGACATACCAAGTTTGGCTAAGTTCTCGGCATCTTTGAAATACCTATACAAACTTGTTCCTACATAGTGACTTGCTCCTTGGAATGAGAAAGTGCTTGTTTAAAGCAACGTGCTATATGTTCTGAATGCCCGAATTGGGAATCTGTGTCAAAAATTTGTTAGGAATTATGTGATCCTTACTAGCTGGAAGTAGAGGAGATGGGGCATGAAATTATTTCTAGGAGTTGGAGACATACCAAGTTTAGCTCAGTTCTGGGGATCTTTGAAAGTCCTATACAAACTTGCTCCTACATAGTAAACTGCAACATTGAATGAGAAAGTGCTTGCTTACAGCCACGTGCTATATGTTCTGAATGCCCGAATTGGGAATTTGTGTCAAAACATTGATAGGAGTTATGTGATCCTTACTAGTTGGAAGTGAGGGAGATGGGGCATGAAGTTATTTGTAGGAGTTGGAAACATACCAAGTTTAGCTCAGTTCTGGGCATCTTTGAAATACCTATACAAACTTGTTCCTACATAGTAACTTGCTACTTGGAATGAGAAAATGTTTGCTTAAAGCAACGTGCTATATGTTCTGAATGCCCGAATTGGGTATCTGTGTCAAAACTTTGTTAGGAATTATGTGATCCTTACTAGCTGGAAGTGAGGGAGATGGGGCCTGAAGTTATTTCTAGGAGTTGGAGACATAGCAAGTTTAGCTCAGTTCTGGGCATCTTTGAAATATCTATACAAACTTGTTCCTACATAGTAACTTGCTACTTGGCATGAGAAAGTGCCTGCTTAAAGCAACGTGCTATATGTTCTGAATGCCCGAATTGGGAATCTGTGTCAAAACTTTGTTAGGAATTATGTGATCCTTAATAGCTGGAAGTAAGGGAAATGGGGCATGAAGTTATTTCTAGGAGTTGGAGACATACCAAGTTTAGCTCAGTTCTGGGCATCTTTGAAAGTCCTATACAAACTTGTTCCTACATAGTAACTTGCAACTTTGAATGAGAATGTGCTTGCTTACAGCAACGTGCTATATGTTCTGAATGCCCGTATTGGGAATCTGTGTCAAAACTTTGTTAGGAATTATGTGATCCTTACTAGCTGGAAGTAATGGAGATGGGGCATGAAGTTATTTCTAGGAGTTTGAGACATACCAAGTTTAGCTCAGTTCTGGGCATCTTTGAAATACCTATACTAACTTGTTCCTACATAGTAACTTGCAACTTTGAATGAGAATGTGCTTGCTTACAGCAACGTGCTATATGTTCTGAATGCCCGAATTGGGAATCTGTGTCAAAACTTTGTTAGGAATTATGTGATCCTTACTAGCTGGAAGTAAGGGAGATGGGGCAGGAAGATTTTTCTAGGAGTTTGAGACATATCAAGTTTAGCTCAGTTCTGGGCATCTTTGAAATACCTATACAAACTTGTTCCTACATAGTAACTTGCAACTTTGAATGAGAATGTGCTTGCTTACAGCAACGTGCTATATTTTCTGAATGCCCGAATTGGGAATCTGTGTCAAAAGTTTGTTAGGAATTATGTGATCCTTACTAGCTGGAAGTAAGGGAGATGGGTCATGAAGTAATTTCTAGGAGTTGGAGACATACCCACTTTAGATCAATTCTGGGCATCTTTGAAATACCTATACAAACATGTTCCTACATAGTAACTTGCAACTTTGAATGAGAATGTGCTTGCTTACAGCAACGAGCTATATGTTCTGAATGCCCGAATTGGGAATCTGTGTCAAAACTTTGTTAGGAATTATGTGATCCTTACTAGCTAGAAGTAAGGGAGATGGGGCAAGAAGTTATTTCTATGAGTTGGAGACATACCCACTTTAGCTCAGTTCTGGGCATCTTTGAAATAACTATACAAACTTGTTCCTACATAGTAACTTGCGTCGTGGAATGAGAATGTACTTGCTTACAGCAACGTGCTATATGTTCTGAATGCCCGAATTGGGAATCTGTGTCAAAACTTTCTTAGGTATTATGTGATTCTTACTAGCTGGAAGTAAGGGAGATGGGGCATGAAGTTATTTCTAGGAGTTGGAGACATACCAAGTTTAGCTCAGTTCTGGGCATCTCTGAAAGTCCTATATAAACTTGTTCCTACATAGTAACTTCCAACATTGAATGAGAATGTGCTTGCTTACAGCAACGTGCTATATGTTCTGAATGCCCGTATTGGGAATCTGTGTCAAAACTTTGTTAGGAATTATGTGATCCTTACTAGCTGGAAGTAAGGGAGATGGGGCATGAAGTTATTTCTAGGAGTTGGAGACATACAACGTTTAGCTCAGTTCTGGGCATCTTTGAAATACCTATACAAACTTGTTCCTACATAGTAACTTGCAACTTTGAATGAGAATGTGCTTGCTTACAGCAACGTGCTATATGTTCTGAATGCCCATATTGGGAATCTATGTCAAAACTTTGTTAGGAATTATGTGATCGTTACTAGCTGGAAGTAAGGGAGATGGGGCAGGAAGATATTTCTAGGAGTTGGAGACATACCAAGTTTAGCTCAGTTCTGGGCATCTTTGAAATACCTATACAAACTTGTTCCTACATAGTAACTTGCAACTTTGAATGAGAATGTGCTTGCTTACATCAACGTGCTATATGTTCTGAATGCCCGAATTGGGAATCTGTGTCAAAACTTTGTTAGGAATTATGTGATCCTTACTAGCTGGAAGTAAGGGAGTTGGGGCATGAAGTTATTTCTAGGAGTTGGAGACATACCAAATTTAGCTCAGTTCTGGGCATCTTTGAAAGTCCTATACAAACTTGTTCCTACATAGTAACTTGCAACTTTGAATGAAAATGTGCTTGCTTACAGCAACGTGCTATATGTTCTGAATGCCCAAATTGGGAATCTGTGTCAAAACGTTGTTAGAAATTATGTGATACTTACTAGATGGAAGTAAGGGAGACGGGGCATGAAGTTATTTCTAGGAGTTGGAGACATACAACGTTTAGCTCAGTTCTGGGCATCTTTGAAATACCTATACAAACTTGTTCCTACACAGTAACTATCAACTTTGAATGAGAATGTGCTTGCTTACAGCAACGTGCTATATGTTCTGAATGCCCGAATTGGGAATCTGTGTCAAAACTTTGTTCGAAATTATGTGATCCTTACTAGATGGAAGTAAGGGAGACGGGGCATGAAGTTATTTCTAGGAGTTGGAGACATACAACGTTTAGCTCAGTTCTGGGCATCTTTGAAATACCTATACAAACTTGTTCCTACATAGTAACTTGCAACTTTGAATGAGAATGTGCTTGCTTACAGCAACGTGCTATATGTTCTGAATGCCCGAATTGGGAATCTGTGTCAAAACTTTGTTAGGAATTATGTGATCCTTACTTGCTGGAAGTAAGGGAGTTGGGGCATGAAGTTATTTCTAGGAGTTGGACACATACCAAGTTTAGCTCAGTTCTGGGCATCTTTGAAAGTCCTATACAAACTTGTTCCTACATACTAACTTGCAACTTTGAATGAGAATGTGCTTGCTTACAGCAACGTGCTATATATTCTGAATGCCCGAATTGGGAATCTGTGTCAAAACTTTGTTAAGAATTATGTGATCCTTACAAGCTGGAAGTAAGGGAGATGGGGCATGAAGTTATTTCTAGGAGTTGGAGACATACCCACTTTAGCTTAGTTCCGGGCATCTTTGAAATACCTATATAAACTTGTTCCTACATAGTAACTTGCAACCTGGAATGAGAAAGTGCTTGCTTAAAGCAACGTCCTATATGTTCTGAATGCCCGAATTGGGAATCTGTGTCAAATCTTTGTTAGGAATTATGTGATCCTTACTACCTGGAAGTAAGGGAAATGGGGCATGAAGTTATTTCTAGGAGTTGGAGACATACCAAGTTTAGCTCAGTTCTGGGCATCTTTGAAAGTCCTATACAAACTTGTACCTACGTAGTAACTTGCAACTTTGAATGAGAATGTGCTTGCTTACAGCAACGTGCTATATGTTCTGAAGGCTCGTATTGGGAATCTGTGTCAAAACTTTGTTAGGAATTATGTGATCCTTACTAGCTAGAAGCAAGGGAGAAGGGGCATGATGTTATTTCTAGGAGTTGGAGACATACCAAGTTTAGCTCAGTTCTGGGCATCTTTGAAATACCTATACAAACTTGTTCCTACATAGTAACTTGCAAATTTGAATGAGAATGTGCTTGCTTACAGCAACGTGCTATATGTTCTGAATGTCCGAATTGGGAATCTGTGTCAAAACTTTGTTAGAAATTATGTGATCCTTACTAGCTGGAAGTAAGGGAGTTGGGGCATGAAGTTATTTCTAGGAGTTGGAGACATACAACGCGTAGCTCAGTTCTGGGCATCTTTGAAATACCTATACAAACTTTTTCCTACATAGTAACTTGCTACTTGGAATGAGAATGTGCTTGCTTACAGCAACGTGCTATATGTTCTGAATGCCCGAATTGGGAATCTGTGTCAAAACTTTGTTAGAAATTATGTGAACCTTACTAGATGGAAGTAAGGGAGATGGGAAAGGAAGATATTTCTAGGAGTTGGAGACATACCAAGTTTAGCTCAGTTCTGGGCATCTTTCAAATACCTATACAAACTTGTTCCTACATAGTAACTTGCAACTTTGAATGAGAATGTGCTTGCTTACAGCAACGTGCTATAGGTTCTGAATGCCCGAATCGGAAATCTGTGTCAAAACATTGTTAGGAATTATGTGATCCTTACTAGCTGGAAGTAAGGGAGATGGGGCATGAAGTTATTTCTAGGAGTTGGAGACATACCAAGTTTAACTCAGTTCTGGGCATCTTTGAAATACCTATACAAACTTGTTCCTACATAGTAACTTGCAACTTTGAATGAGAATGTGCTTGCTTACAGCAACGTGCTATATGTTCTGAATGCCCGAATTGGGAATCTGTGTCAAAACTTTGCTAGAAATTATGTGATCCTTACTAGATGGAAGTAAGGGAGACGGGGCATGAAGTTATTTCTAGGAGTTGGAGACATACAACGTGTAGCTCAGTTCTGGGCATCTTTGAAATACCTATACAAACTTGTTCCTACATAGTAACTTGCTACTTGGAATGAGAATGTGCTTGCTTACAGCAACGTGCTATATGTTCTGAATGCCCGAATTGGGAATCTGTGTCAAAACTTTGTTAGAAATTATGTGATCCTTACTAGCTGGAAGTAAGGTAGATGGGGCATGAAGTTATTTCTAGGAGTTGGAGACATACCAAGTTTAGCTCAGTTCTGGCCATCTTTGAAAGTCCTATAGAAACTTGCTCCTACATAGTAACTTGCAATTTTGAATCAGAATGTGCTTGCTTAAAGCAACGTGCTATATGTTCTGAATGCCCGAATTGGGAATCTGTGTCAAAACTTTGTTAGGAATTAGGTGATCCTTACTAGCTGGAAGTAAGTGAGATGGGGCATGAAGTTATTTCTAGGAGTTGAGACATACCAAGTTTAGCTCACTTCTGGGCATCTTTGAAATACCTATACAAACTTGTTCCTACATAGTAACTTGCTACTTGGAATGAGAAAGTGCTTGCTTAAAGCAATGTGGTATATGTTCTGAATGCCCGAATTCGGAATCTGTGTCAAAACTTTGTTACGAATTATGTGATCTTTACCAGCTGCAAGTAAGGGAGATGGGGCATGAAGATATTTCTAGGAGTTGGAGACATACCAAGTTTAGCTCAGTTCTGGACATCTTTGAGATAACTATACAAACTTGTTCCTACATAGAATCTTGCTACTTGGAATGAGAAAGTACTTGCTTAAAGCAATGTGGTATATGTTCTGAATGCCCGAATTGGGAATCTGTGTCAAAACTTTGTTAGGAATTATGTAATCCTTACTAGTTGGAAGTAAGGGAGATGGGGCATGAAGTTATTTCTAGGAGTTGGAGACATACCAAGTTTAGCTCAGTTCTGGACATCTTTGAAATACCTATACAAACTTGTTCCTACATAGTAACTTGCTACTTGGAATAAGAGCTTGCTTAAAGCAACGTGGTATATGTTCTGAATGCCCGAATTGGGAATCTGTGTCAAAACTTTGTTAGGAATTATGTGATCCTTATTAGATGGAAGTAAGCGAGATAGGGCATGAAGTTACTTCTAGGAGTTGGAGACATACCCTCTTTAGCTCAGTGCTGGGCATCTTTGAAATACCTATACAAACTTGTTCCTACATAGTAACTTGCAACTTTGAATGACAATGTGCTTACTTACAGTAACGTGCTATATGTTCTGAATGCCCGAATTGGGAATCTGTGTCAAATCTTTGTTAGGAATTATGTGATTCTTACTAGCTGGAAGTAAGGGAGATGCGGCATGAAGTTATTTCTAGGAGTTTGAGACATACTACGTTTAGCTCAGTTCTGGGCTTCCTTGAAATACCTATACAAACTTGATCCTACATAGTAACTTGCTACTTGGAATGAGAAAGTGCTTGCTTAAAGCAATGTGGTATATGTTCTGAATGCCCGAATTGGGAATCTGTGTCAAAATTTTGTTAGGAATTATGTGATCCTTACTAGCTGGAAGTAAGGGAGATGGGGCATGAAGTTATTTCTAGGAGTTGGAGACATACCAAGTTTAGCTCAGTACTGGGCATCTTTGAAATAGCTATAAAATCTTGTTCCTACACAGTAACTTGCTACTTGGAATGGGAAAATGTTTGCTTAAAGAAAAGTGCTATATGGTCTGAATGCCCGAATTGGGAATCTGTGTCAAATCTTTGTTAGGAATTATGTGATCCTTACTAGCTAGAAGTGAGGGAGATGGGGCCCGATGTTATTTCTAGGAATTGGAGACATAGCAAGTTTGGCTCAGTTCTCGGCATCTTTGAAATACCTATACAAACTTGTTCCTACATAGTAACTTGCTGCTTGGAATGAGAAAGTGCTTGCTTAAAGCAACGTGCTATATGTTCTGACTGCCCGAATTGGGAATCTGTGTCAAAACTTTGTTAGGAATTATGTGATGATACTAGCTGGAAGTAAGGGAGATGGGGTATGAAGTTATTTCTAGGAGTTGGTGACATACCAAGTTTGGCTAAGTTCTCGGCATCTTTGAAATACCTATACAAACTTGTTCCTACATAGTGACTTGCTCCTTGGAATGAGAAAGTGCTTGTTTAAAGCAACGTGCTATATGTTCTGAATGCCCGAATTGGGAATCTGTGTCAAAAATTTGTTAGGAATTATGTGATCCTTACTAGCTGGAAGTAGAGGAGATGGGGCATGAAATTATTTCTAGGAGTTGGAGACATACCAAGTTTAGCTCAGTTCTGGGGATCTTTGAAAGTCCTATACAAACTTGCTCCTACATAGTAAACTGCAACATTGAATGAGAAAGTGCTTGCTTACAGCCACGTGCTATATGTTCTGAATGCCCGAATTGGGAATTTGTGTCAAAACATTGATAGGAGTTATGTGATCCTTACTAGTTGGAAGTGAGGGAGATGGGGCATGAAGTTATTTGTAGGAGTTGGAAACATACCAAGTTTAGCTCAGTTCTGGGCATCTTTGAAATACCTATACAAACTTGTTCCTACATAGTAACTTGCTACTTGGAATGAGAAAATGTTTGCTTAAAGCAACGTGCTATATGTTCTGAATGCCCGAATTGGGTATCTGTGTCAAAACTTTGTTAGGAATTATGTGATCCTTACTAGCTGGAAGTGAGGGAGATGGGGCCTGAAGTTATTTCTAGGAGTTGGAGACATAGCAAGTTTAGCTCAGTTCTGGGCATCTTTGAAATATCTATACAAACTTGTTCCTACATAGTAACTTGCTACTTGGCATGAGAAAGTGCCTGCTTAAGTAACGTGCTATATGTTCTGAATGCCCGAATTGGGAATCTGTGTCAAAACTTTGTTAGGAATTATGTGATCCTTAATAGCTGGAAGTAAGGGAAATGGGGCATGAAGTTATTTCTAGGAGTTGGAGACATACCAAGTTTAGCTCAGTTCTGGGCATCTTTGAAAGTCCTATACAAACTTGTTCCTACATAGTAACTTGCAACTTTGAATGAGAATGTGCTTGCTTACAGCAACGTGCTATATGTTCTGAATGCCCGTATTGGGAATCTGTGTCAAAACTTTGTTAGGAATTATGTGATCCTTACTAGCTGGAAGTAATGGAGATGGGGCATGAAGTTATTTCTAGGAGTTTGAGACATACCAAGTTTAGCTCAGTTCTGGGCATCTTTGAAATACCTATACAAAATTGTTCCTACATAGTAACTTGCAACTTTGAATGAGAATGTGCTTGCTTACAGCAACGTGCTATATGTTCTGAATGCCCGAATTGGGAATCTGTGTCAAAACTTTGTTAGGAGTAATGTGATCCTTACTAGCTGGAAGTAAGGGAGATGGGGCAGGAAGATTTTTCTAGGAGTTTGAGACATATCAAGTTTAGCTCAGTTCTGGGCATCTTTGAAATACCTATACAAACTTGTTCCTACATAGTAACTTGCAACTTTGAATGAGAATGTGCTTGCTTACAGCAACGTGCTATATTTTCTGAATGCCCGAATTGGGAATCTGTGTCAAAAGTTTGTTAGGAATTATGTGATCCTTACTAGCTGGAAGTAAGGGAGATGGGTCATGAAGTAATTTCTAGGAGTTGGAGACATACCCACTTTAGATCAATTCTGGGCATCTTTGAAATACCTATACAAACATGTTCCTACATAGTAACTTGCAACTTTGAATGAGAATGTGCTTGCTTACAGCAACGAGCTATATGTTCTGAATGCCCGAATTGGGAATCTGTGTCAAAACTTTGTTAGGAATTATGTGATCCTTACTAGCTAGAAGTAAGGGAGATGGGGCAAGAAGTTATTTCTATGAGTTGGAGACATACCCACTTTAGCTCAGTTCTGGGCATCTTTGAAATAACTATACAAACTTGTTCCTACATAGTAACTTGCGTCGTGGAATGAGAATGTACTTGCTTACAGCAACGTGCTATATGTTCTGAATGCCCGAATTGGGAATCTGTGTCAAAACTTTCTTAGGTATTATGTGATTCTTACTAGCTGGAAGTAAGGGAGATGGGGCATGAAGTTATTTCTAGGAGTTGGAGACATACCAAGTTTAGCTCAGTTCTGGGCATCTCTGAAAGTCCTATATAAACTTGTTCCTACATAGTAACTTCCAACATTGAATGAGAATGTGCTTGCTTACAGCAACGTGCTATATGTTCTGAATGCCCGTATTGGGAATCTGTGTCAAAACTTTGTTAGGAATTATGTGATCCTTACTAGCTGGAATTAAGGGAGATGGGGCATGAAGTTATTTCTAGGAGTTGGAGACATACAACGTTTAGCTCAGTTCTGGGCATCTTTGAAATACCTATACAAACTTGTTCCTACATAGTAACTTGCAACTTTGAATGAGAATGTGCTTGCTTACAGCAACGTGCTATATGTTCTGAATGCCCATATTGGGAATCTATGTCAAAACTTTGTTAGGAATTATGTGATCGTTACTAGCTGGAAGTAAGGGAGATGGGGCAGGAAGATATTTCTAGGAGTTGGAGACATACCAAGTTTAGCTCAGTTCTGGGCATCTTTGAAATACCTATACAAACTTGTTCCTACATAGTAACTTGCAACTTTGAATGAGAATGTGCTTGCTTACAGCATCGTGCTATATGTTCTGAATGCCCGAATTGGGAATCTGTGTCAAAACTTTGTTAGGAATTATGTGATCCTTACTAGCTGGAAGTAAGGGAGTTGGGGCATGAAGTTATTTCTAGGAGTTGGAGACATACCAAATTTAGCTCAGTTCTGGGCATCTTTGAAAGTCCTATACAAACTTGTTCCTACATAGTAACTTGCAACTTTGAATGAAAATGTGCTTGCTTACAGCAACGTGCTATATTATCTGAATGCCCAAATTGGGAATCTGTGTCAAAACGTTGTTAGAAATTATGTGATACTTACTAGATGGAAGTAAGGGAGACGGGGCATGAAGTTATTTCTAGGAGTTGGAGACATACAACGTTTAGCTCAGTTCTGGGCATCTTTGAAATACCTATACAAACTTGTTCCTACACAGTAACTATCAACTTTGAATGAGAATGTGCTTGCTTACAGCAACGTGCTATATGTTCTGAATGCCCGAATTGGGAATCTGTGTCAAAACTTTGTTCGAAATTATGTGATCCTTACTAGATGGAAGTAAGGGAGACGGGGCATGAAGTTATTTCTAGGAGTTGGAGACATACAACGTTTAGCTCAGTTCTGGGCATCTTTGAAATACCTATACAAACTTGTTCCTACATAGTAACTTGCAACTTTGAATGAGAATGTGCTTGCTTACAGCAACGTGCTATATGTTCTGAATGCCCGAATTGGGAATCTGTGTCAAAACTTTGTTAGGAATTATGTGATCCTTACTTGCTGGAAGTAAGGGAGTTGGGGCATGAAGTTATTTCTAGGAGTTGGACACATACCAAGTTTAGCTCAGTTCTGGGCATCTTTGAAAGTCCTATACAAACTTGTTCCTACATACTAACTTGCAACTTTGAATGAGAATGTGCTTGCTTACAGCAACGTGCTATATATTCTGAATGCCCGAATTGGGAATCTGTGTCAAAACTTTGTTAAGAATTATGTGATCCTTACAAGCTGGAAGTAAGGGAGATGGGGCATGAAGTTATTTCTAGGAGTTGGAGACATACCCACTTTAGCTTAGTTCCGGGCATCTTTGAAATACCTATATAAACTTGTTCCTACATAGTAACTTGCAACCTGGAATGAGAAAGTGCTTGCTTAAAGCAACGTCCTATATGTTCTGAATGCCCGAATTGGGAATCTGTGTCAAATCTTTGTTAGGAATTATGTGATCCTTACTACCTGGAAGTAAGGGAAATGGGGCATGAAGTTATTTCTAGGAGTTGGAGACATACCAAGTTTAGCTCAGTTCTGGGCATCTTTGAAAGTCCTATACAAACTTGTACCTACGTAGTAACTTGCAACTTTGAATGAGAATGTGCTTGCTTACAGCAACGTGCTATATGTTCTGAAGGCTCGTATTGGGAATCTGTGTCAAAACTTTGTTAGGAATTATGTGATCCTTACTAGCTAGAAGCAAGGGAGAAGGGGCATGATGTTATTTCTAGGAGTTGGAGACATACCAAGTTTAGCTCAGTTCTGGGCATCTTTGAAATACCTATACAAACTTGTTCCTACATAGTAACTTGCAAATTTGAATGAGAATGTGCTTGCTTACAGCAACGTGCTATATGTTCTGAATGTCCGAATTGGGAATCTGTGTCAAAACTTTGTTAGAAATTATGTGATCCTTACTAGCTGGAAGTAAGGGAGTTGGGGCATGAAGTTATTTCTAGGAGTTGGAGACATACAACGCGTAGCTCAGTTCTGGGCATCTTTGAAATACCTATACAAACTTTTTCCTACATAGTAACTTGCTACTTGGAATGAGAATGTGCTTGCTTACAGCAACGTGCTATATGTTCTGAATGCCCGAATTGGGAATCTGTGTCAAAACTTTGTTAGAAATTATGTGAACCTTACTAGATGGAAGTAAGGGAGATGGGAAAGGAAGATATTTCTAGGAGTTGGAGACATACCAAGTTTAGCTCAGTTCTGGGCATCTTTCAAATACCTATACAAACTTGTTCCTACATAGTAACTTGCAACTTTGAATGAGAATGTGCTTGCTTACAGCAACGTGCTATAGGTTCTGAATGCCCGAATCGGAAATCTGTGTCAAAACATTGTTAGGAATTATGTGATCCTTACTAGCTGGAAGTAAGGGAGATGGGGCATGAAGTTATTGCTAGGAGTTGGAGACATACCAAGTTTAACTCAGTTCTGGGCATCTTTGAAATACCTATACAAACTTGTTCCTACATAGTAACTTGCAACTTTGAATGAGAATGTGCTTGCTTACAGCAACGTGCTATATGTTCTGAATGCCCGAATTGGGAATCTGTGTCAAAACTTTGCTAGAAATTATGTGATCCTTACTAGATGGAAGTAAGGGAGACGGGGCATGAAGTTATTTCTAGGAGTTGGAGACATACAACGTGTAGCTCAGTTCTGGGCATCTTTGAAATACCTATACAAACTTGTTCCTACATAGTAACTTGCTACTTGGAATGAGAATGTGCTTGCTTACAGCAACGTGCTATATGTTCTGAATGCCCGAATTGGGAATCTGTGTCAAAACTTTGTTAGAAATTATGTGATCCTTACTAGCTGGAAGTAAGGGAGATGGGGCATGAAGTTATTTGTAGGAGTTGGAGACATACCAAGTTTAGCTCAGTTCTGGCCATCTTTGAAAGTCCTATAGAAACTTGCTCCTACATAGTAACTTGCAATTTTGAATCAGAATGTGCTTGCTTAAAGCAACGTGCTATATGTTCTGAATGCCCGAATTGGGAATCTGTGTCAAAACTTTGTTAGGAATTAGGTGATCCTTACTAGCTGGAAGTAAGTGAGATGGGGCATGAAGTTATTTCTAGGAGTTGAGACATACCAAGTTTAGCTCACTTCTGGGCATCTTTGAAATACCTATACAAACTTGTTCCTACATAGTAACTTGCTACTTGGAATGAGAAAGTGCTTGCTTAAAGCAATGTGGTATATGTTCTGAATGCCCGAATTCGGAATCTGTGTCAAAACTTTGTTACGAATTATGTGATCTTTACCAGCTGCAAGTAAGGGAGATGGGGCATGAAGATATTTCTAGGAGTTGGAGACATACCAAGTTTAGCTCAGTTCTGGACATCTTTGAGATAACTATACAAACTTGTTCCTACATAGAATCTTGCTACTTGGAATGAGAAAGTACTTGCTTAAAGCAATGTGGTATATGTTCTGAATGCCCGAATTGGGAATCTGTGTCAAAACTTTGTTAGGAATTATGTAATCCTTACTAGTTGGAAGTAAGGGAGATGGGGCATGAAGTTATTTCTAGGAGTTGGAGACATACCAAGTTTAGCTCAGTTCTGGACATCTTTGAAATACCTATACAAACTTGTTCCTACATAGTAACTTGCTACTTGGAATAAGAGCTTGCTTAAAGCAACGTGGTATATGTTCTGAATGCCCGAATTGGGAATCTGTGTCAAAACTTTGTTAGGAATTATGTGATCCTTATTAGATGGAAGTAAGCGAGATAGGGCATGAAGTTACTTCTAGGAGTTGGAGACATACCCTCTTTAGCTCAGTGCTGGGCATCTTTGAAATACCTATACAAACTTGTTCCTACATAGTAACTTGCAACTTTGAATGACAATGTGCTTACTTACAGTAACGTGCTATATGTTCTGAATGCCCGAATTGGGAATCTGTGTCAAATCTTTGTTAGGAATTATGTGATTCTTACTAGCTGGAAGTAAGGGAGATGCGGCATGAAGTTATTTCTAGGAGTTTGAGACATACTACGTTTAGCTCAGTTCTGGGCTTCCTTGAAATACCTATACAAACTTGATCCTACATAGTAACTTGCTACTTGGAATGAGAAAGTGCTTGCTTAAAGCAATGTGGTATATGTTCTGAATGCCCGAATTGGGAATCTGTGTCAAAATTTTGTTAGGAATTATGTGATCCTTACTAGCTGGAAGTAAGGGAGATGGGGCATGAAGTTATTTCTAGGAGTTGGAGACATACCAAGTTTAGCTCAGTACTGGGCATCTTTGAAATAGCTATAAAATCTTGTTCCTACACAGTAACTTGCTACTTGGAATGGGAAAATGTTTGCTTAAAGAAAAGTGCTATATGGTCTGAATGCCCGAATTGGGAATCTGTGTCAAATCTTTGTTAGGAATTATGTGATCCTTACTAGCTAGAAGTGAGGGAGATGGGGCCCGATGTTATTTCTAGGAATTGGAGACATAGCAAGTTTGGCTCAGTTCTCGGCATCTTTGAAATACCTATACAAACTTGTTCCTACATAGTAACTTGCTGCTTGGAATGAGAAAGTGCTTGCTTAAAGCAACGTGCTATATGTTCTGAATGCCCGAATTGGGAATCTGTGTCAAAACTTTGTTAGGAATTATGTGATGATACTAGCTGGAAGTAAGGGAGATGGGGTATGAAGTTATTTCTAGGAGTTGGTGACATACCAAGTTTGGCTAAGTTCTCGGCATCTTTGAAATACCTATACAAACTTGTTCCTACATAGTGACTTGCTCCTTGGAATGAGAAAGTGCTTGTTTAAAGCAACGTGCTATATGTTCTGAATGCCCGAATTGGGAATCTGTGTCAAAAATTTGTTAGGAATTATGTGATCCTTACTAGCTGGAAGTAGAGGAGATGGGGCATGAAATTATTTCTAGGAGTTGGAGACATACCAAGTTTAGCTCAGTTCTGGGGATCTTTGAAAGTCCTATACAAACTTGCTCCTACATAGTAAACTGCAACATTGAATGAGAAAGTGCTTGCTTACAGCCACGTGCTATATGTTCTGAATGCCCGAATTGGGAATTTGTGTCAAAACATTGATAGGAGTTATGTGATCCTTACTAGTTGGAAGTGAGGGAGATGGGGCATGAAGTTATTTGTAGGAGTTGGAAACATACCAAGTTTAGCTCAGTTCTGGGCATCTTTGAAATACCTATACAAACTTGTTCCTACATAGTAACTTGCTACTTGGAATGAGAAAATGTTTGCTTAAAGCAACGTGCTATATGTTCTGAATGCCCGAATTGGGTATCTGTGTCAAAACTTTGTTAGGAATTATGTGATCCTTACTAGCTGGAAGTGAGGGAGATGGGGCCTGAAGTTATTTCTAGGAGTTGGAGACATAGCAAGTTTAGCTCAGTTCTGGGCATCTTTGAAATATCTATACAAACTTGTTCCTACATAGTAACTTGCTACTTGGCATGAGAAAGTGCCTGCTTAAAGCAACGTGCTATATGTTCTGAATGCCCGAATTGGGAATCTGTGTCAAAACTTTGTTAGGAATTATGTGATCCTTAATAGCTGGAAGTAAGGGAAATGGGGCATGAAGTTATTTCTAGGAGTTGGAGACATACCAAGTTTAGCTCAGTTCTGGGCATCTTTGAAAGTCCTATACAAACTTGTTCCTACATAGTAACTTGCAACTTTGAATGAGAATGTGCTTGCTTACAGCAACGTGCTATATGTTCTGAATGCCCGTATTGGGAATCTGTGTCAAAACTTTGTTAGGAATTATGTGATCCTTACTAGCTGGAAGTAATGGAGATGGGGCATGAAGTTATTTCTAGGAGTTTGAGACATACCAAGTTTAGCTCAGTTCTGGGCATCTTTGAAATACCTATACAAACTTGTTCCTACATAGTAACTTGCAACTTTGAATGAGAATGTGCTTGCTTACAGCAACGTGCTATATGTTCTGAATGCCCGAATTGGGAATCTGTGTCAAAACTTTGTTAGGAGTAATGTGATCCTTACTAGCTGGAAGTAAGGGAGATGGGGCAGGAAGATTTTTCTAGGAGTTTGAGACATATCAAGTTTAGCTCAGTTCTGGGCATCTTTGAAATACCTATACAAACTTGTTCCTACATAGTAACTTGCAACTTTGAATGAGAATGTGCTTGCTTACAGCAACGTGCTATATTTTCTGAATGCCCGAATTGGGAATCTGTGTCAAAAGTTTGTTAGGAATTATGTGATCCTTACTAGCTGGAAGTAAGGGAGATGGGTCATGAAGTAATTTCTAGGAGTTGGAGACATACCCACTTTAGATCAATTCTGGGCATCTTTGAAATACCTATACAAACATGTTCCTACATAGTAACTTGCAACTTTGAATGAGAATGTGCTTGCTTACAGCAACGAGCTATATGTTCTGAATGCCCGAATTGGGAATCTGTGTCAAAACTTTGTTAGGAATTATGTGATCCTTACTAGCTAGAAGTAAGGGAGATGGGGCAAGAAGTTATTTCTATGAGTTGGAGACATACCCACTTTAGCTCAGTTCTGGGCATCTTTGAAATAACTATACAAACTTGTTCCTACATAGTAACTTGCGTCGTGGAATGAGAATGTACTTGCTTACAGCAACGTGCTATATGTTCTGAATGCCCGAATTGGGAATCTGTGTCAAAACTTTCTTAGGTATTATGTGATTCTTACTAGCTGGAAGTAAGGGAGATGGGGCATGAAGTTATTTCTAGGAGTTGGAGACATACCAAGTTTAGCTCAGTTCTGGGCATCTCTGAAAGTCCTATATAAACTTGTTCCTACATAGTAACTTCCAACATTGAATGAGAATGTGCTTGCTTACAGCAACGTGCTATATGTTCTGAATGCCCGTATTGGGAATCTGTGTCAAAACTTTGTTAGGAATTATGTGATCCTTACTAGCTGGAAGTAAGGGAGATGGGGCATGAAGTTATTTCTAGGAGTTGGAGACATACAACGTTTAGCTCAGTTCTGGGCATCTTTGAAATACCTATACAAACTTGTTCCTACATAGTAACTTGCAACTTTGAATGAGAATGTGCTTGCTTACAGCAACGTGCTATATGTTCTGAATGCCCATATTGGGAATCTATGTCAAAACTTTGTTAGGAATTATGTGATCGTTACTAGCTGGAAGTAAGGGAGATGGGGCAGGAAGATATTTCTAGGAGTTGGAGACATACCAAGTTTAGCTCAGTTCTGGGCATCTTTGAAATACCTATACAAACTTGTTCCTACATAGTAACTTGCAACTTTGAATGAGAATGTGCTTGCTTACAGCATCGTGCTATATGTTCTGAATGCCCGAATTGGGAATCTGTGTCAAAACTTTGTTAGGAATTATGTGATCCTTACTAGCTGGAAGTAAGGGAGTTGGGGCATGAAGTTATTTCTAGGAGTTGGAGACATACCAAATTTAGCTCAGTTCTGGGCATCTTTGAAAGTCCTATACAAACTTGTTCCTACATAGTAACTTGCAACTTTGAATGAAAATGTGCTTGCTTACAGCAACGTGCTATATGTTCTGAATGCCCAAATTGGGAATCTGTGTCAAAACGTTGTTAGAAATTATGTGATACTTACTAGATGGAAGTAAGGGAGACGGGGCATGAAGTTATTTCTAGGAGTTGGAGACATACAACGTTTAGCTCAGTTCTGGGCATCTTTGAAATACCTATACAAACTTGTTCCTACACAGTAACTATCAACTTTGAATGAGAATGTGCTTGCTTACAGCAACGTGCTATATGTTCTGAATGCCCGAATTGGGAATCTGTGTCAAAACTTTGTTCGAAATTATGTGATCCTTACTAGATGGAAGTAAGGGAGACGGGGCATGAAGTTATTTCTAGGAGTTGGAGACATACAACGTTTAGCTCAGTTCTGGGCATCTTTGAAATACCTATACAAACTTGTTCCTACATAGTAACTTGCAACTTTGAATGAGAATGTGCTTGCTTACAGCAACGTGCTATATGTTCTGAATGCCCGAATTGGGAATCTGTGTCAAAACTTTGTTAGGAATTATGTGATCCTTACTTGCTGGAAGTAAGGGAGTTGGGGCATGAAGTTATTTCTAGGAGTTGGACACATACCAAGTTTAGCTCAGTTCTGGGCATCTTTGAAAGTCCTATACAAACTTGTTCCTACATACTAACTTGCAACTTTGAATGAGAATGTGCTTGCTTACAGCAACGTGCTATATATTCTGAATGCCCGAATTGGGAATCTGTGTCAAAACTTTGTTAAGAATTATGTGATCCTTACAAGCTGGAAGTAAGGGAGATGGGGCATGAAGTTATTTCTAGGAGTTGGAGACATACCCACTTTAGCTTAGTTCCGGGCATCTTTGAAATACCTATATAAACTTGTTCCTACATAGTAACTTGCAACCTGGAATGAGAAAGTGCTTGCTTAAAGCAACGTCCTATATGTTCTGAATGCCCGAATTGGGAATCTGTGTCAAATCTTTGTTAGGAATTATGTGATCCTTACTACCTGGAAGTAAGGGAAATGGGGCATGAAGTTATTTCTAGGAGTTGGAGACATACCAAGTTTAGCTCAGTTCTGGGCATCTTTGAAAGTCCTATACAAACTTGTACCTACGTAGTAACTTGCAACTTTGAATGAGAATGTGCTTGCTTACAGCAACGTGCTATATGTTCTGAAGGCTCGTATTGGGAATCTGTGTCAAAACTTTGTTAGGAATTATGTGATCCTTACTAGCTAGAAGCAAGGGAGAAGGGGCATGATGTTATTTCTAGGAGTTGGAGACATACCAAGTTTAGCTCAGTTCTGGGCATCTTTGAAATACCTATACAAACTTGTTCCTACATAGTAACTTGCAAATTTGAATGAGAATGTGCTTGCTTACAGCAACGTGCTATATGTTCTGAATGTCCGAATTGGGAATCTGTGTCAAAACTTTGTTAGAAATTATGTGATCCTTACTAGCTGGAAGTAAGGGAGTTGGGGCATGAAGTTATTTCTAGGAGTTGGAGACATACAACGCGTAGCTCAGTTCTGGGCATCTTTGAAATACCTATACAAACTTTTTCCTACATAGTAACTTGCTACTTGGAATGAGAATGTGCTTGCTTACAGCAACGTGCTATATGTTCTGAATGCCCGAATTGGGAATCTGTGTCAAAACTTTGTTAGAAATTATGTGAACCTTACTAGATGGAAGTAAGGGAGATGGGAAAGGAAGATATTTCTAGGAGTTGGAGACATACCAAGTTTAGCTCAGTTCTGGGCATCTTTCAAATACCTATACAAACTTGTTCCTACATAGTAACTTGCAACTTTGAATGAGAATGTGCTTGCTTACAGCAACGTGCTATAGGTTCTGAATGCCCGAATCGGAAATCTGTGTCAAAACATTGTTAGGAATTATGTGATCCTTACTAGCTGGAAGTAAGGGAGATGGGGCATGAAGTTATTTCTAGGAGTTGGAGACATACCAAGTTTAACTCAGTTCTGGGCATCTTTGAAATACCTATACAAACTTGTTCCTACATAGTAACTTGCAACTTTGAATGAGAATGTGCTTGCTTACAGCAACGTGCTATATGTTCTGAATGCCCGAATTAGGAATCTGTGTCAAAACTTTGTTAGAAATTATGTGATCCTTACTAGATGGAAGTAAGGGAGACGGGGCATGAAGTTATTTCTAGGAGTTGGAGACATACAACGTGTAGCTCAGTTCTGGGCATCTTTGAAATACCTATACAAACTTGTTCCTACATAGTAACTTGCTACTTGGAATGAGAATGTGCTTGCTTACAGCAACGTGCTATATGTTCTGAATGCCCGAATTGGGAATCTGTGTCAAAACTTTGTTAGAAATTATGTGATCCTTACTAGCTGGAAGTAAGGGAGATGGGGCATGAAGTTATTTCTAGTAGTTGGAGTCATACAACGTTTAGCTCAGTTCTGGGTATCTTTGAAATGCCTATACAAACTTGTTCCTACAAAGTAACTTGCAACTTTGCATGAGAATGTGCTTGCTTACAGCAACGTGCTATATGTTCTGAATGCCCGAATTGGGAATCTGTGTCAAAACTTTGTTAGGAATTATGTGATCCTTACCAGCTGGAAGTAAGGGAGTTGGGGCATGAAGTTATTTCTAGAGGTTGGAGACATACCAAGTTTAGCTCAGTTCTGGGCATCTTTAAAATACCTATACAAACTTGTTCTTACATAGCAACTTGCAGCTTTGAATGAGAATGTGCTTGCTTACAGCAACGTGCTATATGTTCTGAATGCCCGAATTGGGAATCTGTGTCAAAACTTTGTTAGGAATTATGTGATCCTTACTAGATGGAAGCAAGGGAGACGGGGCATGAAGTTATTTCTAGGAGTTGGAGACATACAACGTGTAGCTCAGTTCTAGGCATCCTTGAAATACCTATACAAACTTGTTCCTACATAGTAACTTGCTACTTGGAATGAGAATGTGCTTGCTTACAGAACGTGATATATGTTCTGAATGCCCGAATTGGGAATCTGTGTCAAATCTTTGTTAGGAATTATGTGATCCTTACTAGCTGGAAGTAAGGGAGATGCGGCATGAAGTTATTTCTAGGAGTTGGACACATACCAAGTTTAGCTCAGTTCTGGCCATCTTTGAAATACCTATACAAACTTGTTCCTACATAGTAACTTGCAACTTTGAATGAGAATGTGCTTGCTTACAGCAACGTGCTATATGTTCTGAATGCCCGAATTGGGAATCTGTGTCAATAGTTTGTTAGGAATTATGTGATCCTTACTAGCTGGAAGTAAGGGAGTTGGGGCATGAAGTTATTTCTAGGAGTTGGAGACCTACCAAGTTAGCTCAGTTCTGGGCATCTTTGAAATACCTATACAAACTTATTCCTACATAGTAACTTGCAACTTTGAATGAGAATGTGCTTGCTTACAGCAACGTGCTATATGTTCTGAATGCCCAAATTGGGAATCTGTGTCAAAACGTTGTTAGAAATTATGTGATACTTACTAGATGGAAGTAAGGGAGACGGGGCATGAATTTATTTCTAGGAGTTGGAGACATACAACGTTTAGCTCAGTTCTGGGCATCTTTGAAATACCTATACAAACTTGTTCCTACACAGTAACTATCAACTTTGAATGAGAATGTGCTTGCTTACAGCAACGTGCTATATGTTCTGAATGCCCGAATTGGGAATCTGTGTCAACACTTTGTTCGAAATTATGTGATCCTTACTAGATGGAAGTAAGGGAGACGGGGCATGAAGTTATTTCTAGGAGTTGGAGACATACAACGTTTAGCTCAGTTCTGGGCATCTTTGAAATACCTATACAAACTTGTTCCTACATAGTAACTTGCAACTTTGAATGAGAATGTGCTTGCTTACAGCAACGTGCTATATGTTCTGAATGCCCGAATTGGGAATCTGTGTCAAAACTTTGTTAGGAATTATGTGATCCTTACTAGCTGGAAGTAAGGGAGATGGGGCATGAAGTTATTTCTAGGAGTTGGACACATACCAAGTTTAGCTCAGTTCTGGGCATCTTTGAAAGTCCTATACAAACTTGTTCCTACATACTAACTTGCAACTTTGAATGAGAATGTGCTTGCTTACAGCAACGTGCTATATGTTCTGAATGCCCGAATTGGGAATCTGTGTCAAAACTTTGTTAAGAATTATGTGATCCTTACAAGCTGGAAGTAAGGGAGATGGGGCATGAAGTTATTTCTAGGAGTTGGAGACATACCCACTTTAGCTTAGTTCCGGGCATCTTTGAAATACCTATATAAACTTGTTCCTACATAGTAACTTGCAACCTGGAATGAGAAAGTGCTTGCTTAAAGCAACGTCCTATATGTTCTGAATGCCCGAATTGGGAATCTGTGTCAAATCTTTGTTAGGAATTATGTGATCCTTACTACCTGGAAGTAAGGGAAATGGGGCATGAAGTTATTTCTAGGAGTTGGAGACATACCAAGTTTAGCTCAGTTCTGGGCATCTTTGAAAGTCCTATACAAACTTGTACCTACGTAGTAACTTGCAACTTTGAATGAGAATGTGCTTGCTTACAGCAACGTGCTATATGTTCTGAATGCTCGTATTGGGAATCTGTGTCAAAACTTTGTTAGGAATTATGTGATCCTTACTAGCTGGAAGCAAGGGAGAATGGGCATGATGTTATTTCTAGGAGTTGGAGACATACCAAGTTTAGCTCAGTTCTGGGCATCTTTGAAATACCTATACAAACTTGTTCCTACATAGTAACTTGCAAATTTGAATGAGAATGTGCTTGCTTACAGCAACGTGCTATATGTTCTGAATGTCCGAATTGGGAATCTGTGTCAAAACTTTGTTAGGAATTATGTGATCCTTACTAGCTGGAAGTAAGGGAGATGGGGCATGAAGTTATTTCTAGGAGTTGGAGACAACCAAGTTTAGCACAGTTCGGGGCATCTTTGAAATACCTATACAAACTTGTTCCTACATAGTAACTTGCAAATTTGAATGAGAATGTGCTTGCTTAGAGCAACGTGCTATATGTTCTGAATGCTCAAATTGGGAATCTGTGTCAAAACTTTGTTAGGAATTATGTGATCCTTACTAGATGGAAGTAAGGGAGATGGGGCATGAAATTATTTCTAGGAGTTGGAGACATACCAAGTTTAGCTCAGTTCTGGGCATCTTTGAAATACCTATACAAACTTGTTCCTACATAGTAACTTGCAACTTTGAATGAGAATGTGCATGCTTACAGCAACGTGCTATATGTTCTGAATGCCCGAATTGGAATCTGTGTCAAAACTTTGTTAGACATTATGTGATCCTTACTAGATGGAAGTAAGTGTGATGGGGTATGAAGTTATTTCTAGGAGTTGGAGACATACCAAGTTTAGCTCAAATCTGGGCATCTTTGAAATACCTTTACAAACTTATTCCTACATAGTAACTTGCAACTTTGAATGAGTATGTGCTTGCTTACAGGAACGTGCTATATGTTCTGAATGCCCGAATTGGGAATCTGTGTCAAAACTTTGTTAGGAATTATGTGATCCTTACTAGATGGAAGTAAGGGAGATGGGGCATGAAGTTATTTCTGGGAGTTTGAGACATACAAAGTTAAGCTCAGTTCTGGGCATCTTTGAAAGACCTTTACAAACTTGTTCCTACATAGTAACTTGCAACTTTGAATGAGAATGTGCTTGCTTACAGCAACGTGCTACATGTTCTGAATGCCCGAATTGGGAATCTGTGTCAAAACTTTGTTAGGAATTATGTGATCCTTACTAGCTGGAAGTAAGGGAGATGGGGCATGAAGTTATTTCTAGTAGTTGGAGACATACAACGTTTAGCTCAGTTCTGGGCATCTTTGAAATACCTATACAAACTTGTTCCTACATATTAACTTGCATCTTTGAATGAGAATGTGCTTGCTTACAGCAACGTGCTATATGTTCTGAATGCCCGAATTGGGAATCTGTGTCAAAACTTTGTTAGGAATTATGTGATCCTTACTAGCTGGAAGTAAGGGAATTGGGGCATGAAGTTATTTCTAGGAGTTGGAGACATACCAAGTTCAGCTCAGTTCTGGGCATCTTTGAAAGTCCTATTCAAACTTGTTCCTACATAGTAACTTGCAACTGTGAATGAGAATGTGCTTGCTTACAGCAACGTGCTATATGTTCTGAATGCCCGAATTGGGAATCTGTGTCAAAATTTGTTAGGAATTATGTGATCCTTACTAGCTGGAAGTAAGGGTGATGGGGCATGAAGTTATTTCTAGGAGTTGGAGACATACCAAGTTTAGCTCAGTTCTGGGCATCTTTGAAATACCTTTACAAACTTGTTCCTACATAGTAACTTGCAACTTTGAATGAGAATGCGCTTGCTTACAGCAACGTGCTACATGTTCTGAATGCCCGAATTGGGAATCTGTGTCAAAACTTTGTTAGAAACTATGTGATCCTTACTAGCTGGAAGTAAGTGAGATGGGGCATGAAGTTATTTCTAGGAGTTGGAGACATACAACCTTTAGCTCAGTTCTGGGCATCTTTGAAATACCTATACAAACTTGTTCCTACATAGTAACTTGCAACTTTGAATGAGAATGTGCTTGCTTACAGCAACGTGTTATATGTTCTGAATGCCCGAATTGGGAATCTGTGTCAAAACTTTGTTAGGAATTATGTGATCCTTACTAGCTGGAAGTCAGGGAGTTGGGGCATGAAGTTATTTCTAGAGGTTGGACACATACCAAGTTTAGCACTGTTCTGGGCATCTTTGAAATACCTATACAAACTTGTTCCTACATAGTAACTTGCAACTTTGAATGAGAATGTGCTTGCTTACAGCAACGTGCTATATGTTCTGAATGCCCGAATTGGGAATCTTTGTCAAAACTTTGTTAGGAATTATGTGATCCTTACTAGCTGGAAGTAAGGGAGTTGGGGCATGAAGTTATTTCTAGAGGTTGGACACATACCAAGTTTAGCTCAGTTCTGGGCATCTTTGAAATACCTATACAAACTTGTTCGTACATAGTAACTTGCAACTTTGAATGAGAATGTGCTTGCTTACAGCAACGTGCTATATGTTCTGAATGCCCGAATTGGGAATCTGTGTCAAAACTTTGTTAGGAATTATGTGACCCTTACTAGCTGGAAGTAAGGGAGATGGGGCATGAAGTTATTTCTAGGAGTTGGAGACAACCAAGTTTAGCTCAGTTCTGGGCATCTTTGAAATACCTATACAAACTTGTTCCTACATAGTAACTTGCAACTTTGAATGAGAATGTGCTTGCTTACAGCATCGTGCTATATGTTCTGAATGCCCGAATTGGGAATCTGTGTCAAAACTTTGTTAGGAGTAATGTGATCCTTACTAGCTGGAAGTAAGGGAGATGGGGCATGAAGTTATTTCTAGGAGTTGGAGACATACCAAGTTTAGCTCAGTTCTGGGCATCTTTGAAATACCTATACAAACTTGTTCCTACATAGTAACTTGCAACTTTGAATGAGAATGTGCTTGCTTACAGCAACGTGCTGTATGTTCTGAATGCCCGAATTGGGAATCTGTGTCAAAACTTTGTTAGGAATTATGTGATCCTTACTAGATGGAAGTAAGGGAGATGGGGCATGAAGTAATTTCTGGGAGTTTGAGACATACAAAGTTAAGCTCAGTTCTGGGCATCTTTGAAATACCTTTACAAACTTGTTCCTACATAGTAACTTGCAACTTTGAATGAGAATGTGCTTGCTTACAGCAACGTGCTACATGTTCTGAATGCCCGAATTGGGAATCTGTGTCAAAACTTTGTTAGGAATTATGTGATCCTTACTAGCTGGAAGTAAGGGAGATGGGGCATGAAGTTATTTCTAGTAGTTGGAGACATACAACGTTTAGCTCAGTTCTGGGCATCTTTGAAATACCTATACAAACTTGTTCCTACATATTAACTTGCATCTTTGAATGAGAATGTGCTTGCTTACAGCAACGTGCTATATGTTCTGAATGCCCGAATTGGGAATCTGTGTCAAAACTTTGTTAGGAATTATGTGATCCTTACTAGCTGGAAGTAAGGGAATTGGGGCATGAAGTTATTTCTAGGAGTTGGAGACATACCAAGTTCAGCTCAGTTCTGGGCATCTTTGAAAGTCCTATTCAAACTTGTTCCTACATAGTAACTTGCAACTGTGAATGAGAATGTGCTTGCTTACAGCAACGTGCTATATGTTCTGAATGCCCGAATTGGGAATCTGTGTCAAAATTTGTTAGGAATTATGTGATCCTTACTAGCTGGAAGTAAGGGTGATGGGGCATGAAGTTATTTCTAGGAGTTGGAGACAACCAAGTTTAGCTCAGTTCTGGGCATCTTTGAAATACCTATACAAACTTGTTCCTACATAGTAACTTGCAACTTTGAATGAGAATGTGCTTGCTTACAGCATCGTGCTCTATGTTCTGAATGCCCGAATTGGGAATCTGTGTCAAAACTTTGTTAGGAGTAATGTGATCCTTACTAGCTGGAAGTAAGGGAGATGGGGCATGAAGTTATTTCTAGGAGTTGGAGACATACCAAGTTTAGCTCAGTTCTGGGCATCTTTGAAATACCTATACAAACTTGTTCCTACATAGTAACTTGCAACTTTGAATGAGAATGTGCTTGCTTACAGCAACGTGCTATATGTTCTGAATGCCCGAATTGGGAATCTGTGTCAAAACTTTGTTAGGAATTATGTGATCCTTACTAGATGGAAGTAAGGGAGATGGGGCATGAAGTTATTTCTGGGAGTTTGAGACATACAAAGTTAAGCTCAGTTCTGGGCATCTTTGAAATACCTTTACAAACTTGTTCCTACATAGTAACTTGCAACTTTGAATGAGAATGTGCTTGCTTACAGCAACGTGCTACATGTTCTGAATGCCCGAATTGGGAATCTGTGTCAAAACTTTGTTAGGAATTATGTGATCCTTACTAGCTGGAAGTAAGGCAGATGGGGCATGAAGTTATTTCTAGTAGTTGGAGACATACAACGTTTAGCTCAGTTCTGGGCATCTTTGAAATACCTATACAAACTTGTTCCTACATATTAACTTGCATCTTTGAATGAGAATGTGCTTGCTTACAGCAACGTGCTATATCTTCTGAATGCCCGAATTGGGAATCTGTGTCAAAACTTTGTTAGGAATTATGTGATCCTTACTAGCTGGAAGTAAGGGAATTGGGGCATGAAGTTATTTCTAGGAGTTGGAGACATACCAAGTTCAGCTCAGTTCTGGGCATCTTTGAAAGTCCTATTCAAACTTGTTCCTACATAGTAACTTGCAACTTTGAATGAGAATGCGCTTGCTTACAGCAACGTGCTATATGTTCTGAATGCCCCAATTGGGAATCTGTGTCAAAATTTGTTAGGAATTATGTGATCCTTACTAGCTGGAAGTAAGGGTGATGGGGCATGAAGTTATTTCTAGGAGTTGGAGACATACCAAGTTTAGCTCAGTTCTGGGCATCTTTGAAATACCTTTACAAACTTGTTCCTACATAGTAACTTGCAACTTTGAATGAGAATGCGCTTGCTTACAGCAACGTGCTACATGTTCTGAATGCCCGAATTGGGAATCTGTGTCAAAACTTTGTTAGAAACTATGTGATCCTTACTAGCTGGAAGTAAGTGAGATGGGGCATGAAGTTATTTCTAGGAGTTGGAGACATACAACGTTTAGCTCAGTTCTGGGCATCTTTGAAATACCTATACAAACTTGTTCCTACATAGTAACTTGCAACTTTGAATGAGAATGTGCTTGCTTACAGCAACGTGTTATATGTTCTGAATGCCCGAATTGGGAATCTGTGTCAAATCTTTCTTAGGAATTATGTGATCCTTACTAGCTGGAAGTCAGGGAGTTGGGGCATGAAGTTATTTCTAGAGGTTGGACACATACCAAATTTAGCACTGTTCTGGGCATCTTTGAAATACCTATACAAACTTGTTCCTACATAATAACTTGCAACTTTGAATGAGAATGTGCTTGCTTACAGCAACGTGCTATATGTTCTGAATGCCCGAATTGGGAATCTTTGTCAAAACTTTGTTAGGAATTATGTGATCCTTACTAGCTGGAAGTAAGGGAGTTGGGGCATGAAGTTATTTCTAGAGGTTGGACACATACCAAGTTTAGCTCAGTTCTGGGCATCTTTGAAATACCTATACAAACTTGTTCCTACATAGTAACTTGCAACTTTGAATGAGAATGTGCTTGCTTACAGCAACGTGCTATATGTTCTGAATGCCCGAATTGGGAATCTGTGTCAAAACTTTGTTAGGAATTATGTGACCCTTACTAGCTGGAAGTAAGGGAGATGGGGCATGAAGTTATTTCTAGGAGTTGGAGACAACCAAGTTTAGCTCAGTTCTGGGCATCTTTGAAATACCTATACAAACTTGTTCCTACATAGTAACTTGCAACTTTGAATGAGAATGTGCTTGCTTATAGCATCGTGCTATATGTTCTGAATGCCCGAATTGGGAATCTGTGTCAAAACTTTGTTAGGAGTAATGTGATCCTTACTAGCTGGAAGTAAGGGAGATGGGGCATGAAGTTATTTCTAGGAGTTGGAGACATACCAAGTTTAGCTCAGTTCTGGGCATCTTTGAAATACCTATACAAACTTGTTCCTACATAGTAACTTGCAACTTTGAATGAGAATGTGCTTGCTTACAGCAACGTGCTATATGTTCTGAATGCCCGAATTGGGAATCTGTGTCAAAACTTTGTTAGGAATTATGTGATCCTTACTAGCTGGAAGTAAAGGAGATGGGGCATGAAGTTATTTCTAGGAGTTGGAGACATATCAAGTTTAGCACAGTTCTCGGCATCTTTGAAATACCTATACAAACTTGTTCCTACATAGTAACTTGCAACTTTGAATGAGAATGTGCTTGCTTAGAGCAACGTGCTATATGTTCTGAATGCCCGAATTGGGAATCTGTGTCAAAAGTTTGTTAGGAATTATGTGATCCTTACTAGATGGAAGTAAGGGAGATGGGGCATGAAATTATTTCTAGGAGTTGGAGACATACCAAGTTTAGCTCAGTTCTGGGCATCTTTGAAATACCTATACAAATTGGTTCCTACATAGTAACTTGCAACTTTGAATGAGAATGTGCTTGCTTGCAGCAACGTGCTATATGTTCTGAATGCCCGAATTGGGAATCTGTGTCAAAACTTTGATAGAAATTATGTGATCCTTAATAGATGGAAGTAAGGGAGATGGGGCATGAAGTTATTTCTAGGATTTGGAGACATACAACGTTTAACTCAGTTCTGGGCATCTTTGAAATACCTATACAAACTTGTTCCTACATAGTAACTTGCAACTTTGAATGAGAATGTGCTTGCTTACAGCAACGTGCTATATTTTCTGAATGCCCGAATTGGATTCTGTGTCAAAACTTTGTTAGAAATTAGGTGATCCTTACTAGATGGAAGTAAGGGTGATGGGGCATGAAGTTATTTCTAGGAGTTTGAGACATACCAAGTTTAGCTCAGTTCTGGGCATCTTTGAAATACCTTTACAAACTTGTTCCTACATAGTAACTTGCAACTTTGAATGAGAATGTGCTTGCTTACAGGAACGTGCTATATGTTCTGAATGCCCGAATTGGGAATCTGTGTCAAAACTTTGTTAGAAATTATGTGATCCTTACTAGATGGAAGTAACGGAGATGGGGCATGAAGTTATTTCTGGGAGTTTGAGACATACAAAGTTAAGCTCAGTTCTGGGCATCTTTGAAATACCTATACAAACTTGTTCCTACATAGTAACTTGCAACTTTGAATGAGAATGTGCTTGCTTACAGCAACGTGCTATATGTTCTGAATGCCCGAATTGGGAATCTGTGTCAAAACTTTGTTAGGAATTATGTGATCCTTACTAGCTGGAAGTAAGGGAGATGGGGCATGAAGTTATTTCTAGGAGTTGGAGACAACCAAGTTTAGCTCAGTTCTGGGCATCTTTGAAATACCTATACAAACTTGTTCCTACAAAGTAACTTGCAACTTTGAATGAGAATGTGCTTGCTTACAGCAACGTGCTATATGTTCTGAATGCCCGAATTGGGAATCTGTGTCAAAACTTTGTTAGGAGTAATGTGATCCTTACTAGCTGGAAGTAAGGGAGATGGGGCATGAAGTTATTTCTAGGAGTTGGAGACATATCAATTTTAGCACAGTTCGGGGCATCTTTGAAATACCTATACAAACTTGTTCCTACATAGTAACTTGCAACTTTGAATGAGAATGTGCTTGCTTAGAGCAACGTGCTACATGTTCTGAATGCTCAAATTGGGAATCTGTGTCAAAACTTTGTTAGGAATTATGTGATCCTTACTAGATGGAAGTAAGGGAGATGGGGCATGAAATTATTTCTAGGAGTTGGAGACATACCAAGTTTAGCTCAGTGCTGGGCATCTTTGAAATACCTATACAAACTTGTTCCTACATAGTAACTTGCAACTTTGAATGAGAATGTGCATGCTTACAGCAACGTGCTATATGTTCTGAATGCCCGAATTGGAATCTGTGTCAAAACTTTGTTAGACATTATGTGATCCTTACTAGATGGAAGTAAGGGTGATGGGGTATGAAGTTATTTCTAGGAGTTGGAGACATACCAAGTTTAGCTCAATTCTGGGCATCTTTGAAATACCTTTACAAACTTATTCCTACATAGTAACTTGCAACTTTGAATGAGTATGTGCTTGCTTACAGGAACGTGCTATATTTTCTGAATGCCCGAATTGGGAATCTGTGTCAAAACTTTGTTAGGAATTATGTGATCCTTACTAGATGGAAGTAAGGGAGATGGGGCATGAAGTTATTTCTGGGAGTTTGAGACATACAAAGTTAAGCTCAGTTCTGGGCATCTTTGAAATACCTTTACAAACTTGTTCCTACATAGTAACTTGCAACTTTGAATGAGAATGTGCTTGCTTACAGCAACGTGCTACATGTTCTGAATGCCCGAATTGGGAATCTGTGTCAAAACTTTGTTAGGAATTATGTGATCCTTACTAGCTGGAAGTAAGGGAGATGGGGCATGAAGTTATTTCTAGTAGTTGGAGACATACAACGTTTAGCTCAGTTCTGGGCATCTTTGAAATACCTATACAAACTTGTTCCTACATATTAACTTGCATCTTTGAATGAGAATGTGCTTGCTTACAGCAACGTGCTATATGTTCTGAATGCCCGAATTGGGAATCTGTGTCAAAACTTTGTTAGGAATTATGTGATCCTTACTAGCTGGAAGTAAGGGAATTGGGGCATGAAGTTATTTCTAGGAGTTGGAGACATACCAAGTTCAGCTCAGTTCTGGGCATCTTTGAAAGTCCTATTCAAACTTGTTCCTACATAGTAACTTGCAACTTTGAATGAGAATGCGCTTGCTTACAGCAACGTGCTATATGTTCTGAATGCCCCAATTGGGAATCTGTGTCAAAATTTGTTAGGAATTATGTGATCCTTACTAGCTGGAAGTAAGGGTGATGGGGCATGAAGTTATTTCTAGGAGTTGGAGACATACCAAGTTTAGCTCAGTTCTGGGCATCTTTGAAATACCTTTACAAACTTGTTCCTACATAGTAACTTGCAACTTTGAATGAGAATGCGCTTGCTTACAGCAACGTGCTACATGTTCTGAATGCCCGAATTGGGAATCTGTGTCAAAACTTTGTTAGAAACTATGTGATCCTTACTAGCTGGAAGTAAGTGAGATGGGGCATGAAGTTATTTCTAGGAGTTGGAGACATACAACGTTTAGCTCAGTTCTGGGCATCTTTGAAATACCTATACAAACTTGTTCCTACATAGTAACTTGCAACTTTGAATGAGAATGTGCTTGCTTACAGCAACGTGTTATATGTTCTGAATGCCCGAATTGGGAATCTGTGTCAAAACTTTCTTAGGAATTATGTGATCCTTACTAGCTGGAAGTCAGGGAGTTGGGGCATGAAGTTATTTCTAGAGGTTGGACACATACCAAATTTAGCACTGTTCTGGGCATCTTTGAAATACCTATACAACCTTGTTCCTACATAATAACTTGCAACTTTGAATGAGAATGTGCTTGCTTACAGCAACGTGCTATATGTTCTGAATGCCCGAATTGGGAATCTTTGTCAAAACTTTGTTAGGAATTATGTGATCCTTACTAGCTGGAAGTAAGGGAGTTGGGGCATGAAGTTATTTCTAGAGGTTGGACACATACCAAGTTTAGCTCAGTTCTGGGCATCTTTGAAATACCTATACAAACTTGTTCCTACATAGTAACTTGCAACTTTGAATGAGAATGTGCTTGCTTACAGCAACGTGCTATATGTTCTGAATGCCCGAATTGGGAATCTGTGTCAAAACTTTGTTAGGAATTATGTGACCCTTACTAGCTGGAAGTAAGGGAGATGGGGCATGAAGTTATTTCTAGGATTTGGAGACAACCAAGTTTAGCTCAGTTCTGGGCATCTTTGAAATACCTATACAAACTTGTTCCTACATAGTAACTTGCAACTTTGAATGAGAATGTGCTTGCTTACAGCATCGTGCTATATGTTCTGAATGCCCGAATTGGGAATCTGTGTCAAAACTTTGTTAGGAGTAATGTGATCCTTACTAGCTGGAAGTAAGGGAGATGGGGCATGAAGTTATTTCTAGGAGTTGGAGACATACCAAGTTTAGCTCAGTTCTGGGCATCTTTGAAAGTCCTATACAAACTTCTTCCTACATACTAACTTGCAACTTTGAATGAGAATGTGCTTGCTTACAGCAACGTGCTATATGTTCTGAATGCCCGAATTGGGAATCTGTGTCAAAACTTTGTTAGGAATTATGTGATCCTTACTAGCTGGAAGTAAAGGAGATGGGGCATGAAGTTATTTCTAGGAGTTGGAGACATATCAAGTTTAGCACAGTTTTCGGCATCTTTGAAATACCTATACAAACTTGTTCCTACATAGTAACTTGCAACTTTGAATGAGAATGTGCTTGCTTAGAGCAACGTGCTATATGTTCTGAATGCCCGAATTGGGAATCTGTGTCAAAACTTTGTTAGGAATTATGTGATCCTTACTAGATGGAAGTAAGGGAGATGGGGCATAAAATTATTTCTAGGAGTTGGAGACATACCAAGTTTAGCTCAGTTCTGGGCATCTTTGAAATACCTATACAAATTGGTTCCTACATAGTAACTTGCAACTTTGAATGAGAATGTGCTTGCTTGCAGCAACGTGCTATATGTTCTGAATGCCCGAATTGGGAATCTGTGTCAAAACTTTGATAGAAATTATGTGATCCTTACTAGATGGAAGTAAGGGAGATGGGACATGAAGTTATTTCTAGGATTTGGAGACATACAACGTTTAACTCAGTTCTGGGCATCTTTGAAATACCTATACAAACTTGTTCCTACATAGTAACTTGCAACTTTGAATGAGAATGTGCTTGCTTACAGCAACGTGCTATATTTTCTGAATGCCCGAATTGGATTCTGTGTCAAAACTTTGTTAGAAATTATGTGATCCTTACTAGATGGAAGTAAGGGTGATGGGGCATGAAGTTATTTCTGGGAGTTTGAGACATACAAAGTTAAGCTCAGTTCTGGGCATCTTTGAAATACCTATACAAACTTGTTCCTACATAGTAACTTGCAACTTTGAATGAGAATGTGCTTGCTTACAGCAACGTGCTATATGTTCTGAATGCCCGAATTGGGAATCTGTGTCAAAACTTTGTTAGGAATTATGTGATCCTTACTAGCTGGAAGTAAGGGAGATGGGGCATGAAGTTATTTCTAGGAGTTGGAGACAACCAAGTTTAGCTCAGTTCTGGGCATCTTTGAAATACCTATACAAACTTGTTCCTACAAAGTAACTTGCAACTTTGAATGAGAATGTGCTTGCTTACAGCAACGTGCTATTTGTTCTGAATGCCCGAATTGGGAATCTGTGTCAAAACTTTGTTAGGAGTAATGTGATCCTTACTAGCTGGAAGTAAGGGAGATGGGGCATGAAGTTATTTCTAGGAGTTGGAGACATATCAATTTTAGCACAGTTCGGGGCATCTTTGAAATACCTATACAAACTTGTTCCTACATAGTAACTTGCAACTTTGAATGAGAATGTGCTTGCTTAGAGCAACGTGCTACATGTTCTGAATGCTCAAATTGGGAATCTGTGTCAAAACTTTGTTAGGAATTATGTGATCCTTACTAGAGGGAAGTAAGGGAGATGGGGCATGAAATTATTTCTAGGAGTTGGAGACATACCAAGTTTAGCTCAGTTCTGGGCATCTTTGAAATACCTATACAAACTTATTCCTACATAGTAACTTGCAACTTTGAATGAGTATGTGCTTGCTTACAGGAACGTGCTATATGTTCTGAATGCCCGAATTGGGAATCTGTGTCAAAACTTTGTTAGGAATTATGTGATCCTTACTAGATGGAAGTAAGGGAGATGGGGCATGAAGTTATTTCTGGGAGTTTGAGACATACAAAGTTAAGCTCAGTTCTGGGCATCTTTGAAATACCTTTACAAACTTGTTCCTACATAGTAACTTGCAACTTTGAATGAGAATGTGCTTGCTTACAGCAACGTGCTACATGTTCTGAATGCCCGAATTGGGAATCTGTGTCAAAACTTTGTTAGGAATTATGTGATCCTTACTAGCTGGAAGTAAGGGAGATGGGGCATGAAGTTATTTCTAGTAGTTGGAGACATACAACGTTTAGCTCAGTTCTGGGCATCTTTGAAATACCTATACAAACTTGTTCCTACATATTAACTTGCATCTTCTAATGAGAATGTGCTTGCTTACAGCAACGTGCTATATGTTCTGAATGCCCGAATTGGGAATCTGTGTCAAAACTTTGTTAGGAATTATGTGATCCTTACTAGCTGGAAGTAAGGGAATTGGGGCATGAAGTTATTTCTAGGAGTTGGAGACATACCAAGTTCAGCTCAGTTCTGGGCATCTTTGAAAGTCCTATTCAAACTTGTTCCTACATAGTAACTTGCAACTGTGAATGAGAATGTGCTTGCTTACAGCAACGTGCTATATGTTCTGAATGCCCGAATTGGGAATCTGTGTCAAAATTTGTTAGGAATTATGTGATCCTTACTAGCTGGAAGTAAGGGTGATGGGGCATGAAGTTATTTCTAGGAGTTGGAGACATACCAAGTTTAGCTCAGTTCTGGGCATCTTTGAAATACCTTTACAAACTTGTTCCTACATAGTAACTTGCAACTTTGAATGAGAATGCGCTTGCTTACAGCAACGTGCTACATGTTCTGAATGCCCGAATTGGGAATCTGTGTCTAAACTTTGTTAGAAACTATGTGATCCTTACTAGCTGGAAGTAAGTGAGATGGGGCATGAAGTTATTTCTAGGAGTTGGAGACATACAACGTTTAGCTCAGTTCTGGGCATCTTTGAAATACCTATACAAACTTGTTCCTACATAGTAACTTGCAACTTTGAATGAGAATGTGCTTGCTTACAGCAACGTGCTACATGTTCTGAATGCCCGAATTGGGAATCTGTGTCAAAACTTTGTTAGGAATTATGTGATCCTTACTAGCTGGAAGTAAGGGAGTTGGGGTATGAAGTTATTTCTAGAGGTTGGACACATACCAAGTTTAGCTCAGTTCTGGGCATCTTTGAAATACCTATACAAACTTGTTCCTACATAGTAACTTGCAACTTTGAATGAGAATGTGCTTGCTTACAGCAACGTGCTATATGTTCTGAATGCCCGAAATGGGAATCTGTGTCAAAACTTTGTTAGGAATTATGTGATCCTTACTAGCTGGAAGTAAGGGTGATGGGGCATGAAGTTATTTCTAGGAGTTGGAGACATACCAAGTTTAGCTCAGTTCTGGGCATCTTTGAAATACCTTTACAAACTTGTTCCTACATAGTAACTTGCAACTTTGAATGAGAATGTGCTTGCTTACAGCAACGGGCTATATGTTCTGAATGCCTGAATTGGGATTCTGTGTCAAAACTTTGTTAGGAATTATGTGATCCTTACCAGCTGGAAGTAAGGGAGATGGGGCATGAAGTTATTACTAGGAGTTGGAGACATACCAAGTTTAGCTCAGTTCTGGACATCTTTGAAATACCTATACAAAATTGTTCCTACATAGTAACTTGCAACTTTGCATGAGAATGTGCTTGCTTACAGCAACGTGCTACATGTTCTGAATGCCCGAATTGGGAATCTGTGTCAAAACTTTGTTAGGAATTATGTGATCCTTACTAGCTGGAAGTAAGAGAGATGGGGCATGAAATTATTTCTAGGAGTTGGAGACATACCAAGTTTAGCTCAGTTCTGGGCATCTTTGAAATACCTATACAAACTTGTTTCTACATAGTAACTTGCAACTTTGAATGAGAATGTGCTTGCTTGCAGCAACGTGCTATATGTTCTGAATGCCCGAATTGGGAATCTGTGTCAAAACTTTGATAGAAATTATGTGATCCTTACTAGATGGACGTAAGGGAGATGGGGCATGAAGTTATTTCTAGGAGTTGGAGACATACAACGTTTAACTCAGTTCTGGGCATCTTTGAAATACCTATACAAACTTGTTCCTCCATAGTAACTTGCAACTTTGAATGAGAATGTGCTTGCTTACAGCAACGTGCTATATGTTCTGAATGCCCGAATTGGGAATCTGTGTCAAAACTTTGTTAGGAATTATGTGATCCTTACTAGCTGGAAGTAAGGGAGATGGGGCATGAAGTTATTTCTAGGAGTTGGAGACATACAACGTTTAGCTCAGTTCTGGGCATCTTTGAAATACCTATACAAACTTGTTCCTACATAGTAACTTGCAACTTTGAATGAGAATGTGCTTGCTTACAGCAACGTGCTATATGCTCTGAATGCCCCAATTGGGAATCTGTGTCAAAACTTTGTTAGGAATTATGTGGTCTTTATTAGCTGGAAGTAAGGGGGTTGGGGCATGAAGTTATTTCTAGGATTTGGAGACATACCAAGTTTAGCTCAGTTCTGGGCATCTTTGAAAGTCCTATACAAACTTGTTCCTACATACTAACTTGCAACTTTGAATGAGAATGTGCTTGCTTACAGCAACGTGCTATATGTTCTGAATGCCCGAATTGGGAATCTGTGTCAAAACTTTGTTAGGAATTATGTGATCCTTACAAGCTGGAAGTAAGGGAGTTGGGGCATGAAGTTATTTCTAGGAGTTGCACACATACCAAGTTTAGCTCAGTTCTGGGCATCTTTGAAATACCTATACAAACTTGTTCCTACATAGTAACTTGCAACTTTGAATGAGAATGTGCTTGCTTACAGCAACGTGCTATATGTTCTGAATGCCCGAATTGGGAATCTGTGTCAAATCTTTGTTAGGAGTAATGTGATCCTTACTAGCTGGAAGTAAGGGAGATGGGGCATGAAGTTATTTCTAGGAGTTGGAGACATACCAAGTTTAGCTCAGTTCTGGGCATCTTTGAAATACCTATACAAACTTGTTCCTACATAGTAACTTGCAACTTTGCATGAGAATGTGCTTGCTTACAGCAACGTGCTATATGTTCTGAATGCCCGAATTGGAATCTGTGTCAAAACTTTGTTAGAAATTATGTGATCCTTAATGGATGGAAGTCAGGGTGATGGGGCATGAAGTTATTTCTAGGAGTTGGAGACATACCAAGTTTAGCTCAGTTCTGGGCATCTTTGAAATACCTTTACAAACTTGTTCCTACATAGTAACTTGCAACTTTGAATGAGAATGTGCTTGCTTACAGGAACGTGCTATATGTTCTGAATGCCCGAATTGGGAATCTGTGTCAAAACTTTGTTAGAAATTATGTGATCCTTACTAGCTGGAAGTAAGGGAGATGGGGCATGAAGTTATTTCTAGGAGTTGGAGACTTACAACGTTTAGCTCAGTTCTGGGCATCTTTGAAATACCTATACAAACTTGTTCCTACATATTAACTTGCATCTTTGAATGAGAATGTGCTTGCTTACAGCAACGTGCTATATGTTCTGAATGCCCGAATTGGGAATCTGTGTCAAAACTTTGTTAGGAATTATGTGATCCTTACTAGCTGGAAGTAAGGGAATTGGGGCATGAAGTTATTTCTAGGAGTTGGAGACATACCAAGTTCAGCTCAGTTCTGGGCATCTTTGAAAGTCCTATTCAAACTTGTTCCTACATGGTAACTTGCAACTGTGAATGAGAATGTGCTTGCTTACAGCAACGTGCTATATGTTCTGAATGCCCAAAATGGGAATCTGTGTCAAAACTTTGTTAGGAATTATGTGATCCTTACTAGCTGGAAGTAAGGGTGATGGGGCATGAAGTTATTTCTAGGAGTTGGAGACATACCAAGTTTAGCTCAGTTCTCGGCATCTTTGAAATACCTTTACAAACTTGTTCCTACATAGTAACTTGCAACTTTGAATGAGAATGTGCTTGCTTACAGCAACGTGCTATATATTCTCAATGACCGAATTGGAATCTGTGTCAAAACTTTGTTAGAAATTATGTGATCCTTACTAGATGTAAGTAAGGGTGATGGGGCATGAAGTTATTTCTTGGAGTTGGAGACATACCAAGTTTAGCTCAGTTCTGGGCATCTTTGAAATACATTTACAAACTTGATCCTACATAGTAACTTGCAACTTTGAATGAGAATGCGCTTGCTTACAGCAACGTGCTACATGTTCTGAATGCCCGAATTGGGAATCTGTGTCAAAACTTTGTTAGAAACTATGTGATCCTTACTAGCTGGAAGTAAGTGAGATGGGGCATGAAGTTATTTCTAGGAGTTGGAGACATACAACGTTTAGCTCAGTTCTGGGCATCTTTGAAATACCTATACAAACTTGTTCCTACATAGTAACTTGCAACTTTGAATGAGAATGTGCTTGCTTAGAGCAACGTGTTATATGTTCTGAATGCCCGAATTGGGAATCTGTGTCAAAACTTTGTTAGGAATTATGTGATCCTTACTAGCTGGAAGTAAGGAAGTTGGGGCATGAAGTTATTTCTGGGAGTTGGACATATACCAAGTTTAGTTCAGTTCTGGGCATCTTTGAAATATCTATACAAACTTGTTCCTACACAGTAACATGCAAAATTGAATGAGAATGTGCTTGCTTACAGCAACGTGCTATATGTTCTGAATGCCCGAATTGGGAATCTGTGTCAAAACTTTGTTAGGAATTATGTGATCCTTACTAGCTGGAAGTAATGGAGATCGGGCATGAAGTTATTTCTAGAGGTTGGACACATACAACGTTTAGCTCAGTTCTGGGCATCTTTGAAATACCTATACAAACTTGTTCCTACATAGTAACTTGCAACTTTGAATGAGAATGTGCTTGCTTACAGCATTGTGCTATATGTTGTGAACGCCCGAATTGGGGATCTGTGTCAAAACTTTGTTAGGAATTATGTGATCCTTATTAGATGGAAGTAAGGGAGATGGGGCATGAAATTATTTCTAGGAGTTGGAGACATACAACGTTTAGCTCAGTTCTGGGCATCTTTGAAATACCTATACAAACTTGTTCCTACATAGTAACTTGCAACTTTGAATGAGAATGTGCTTGCTTACAGCAACGTGCTATATGTTCTGAATGCCCGATTTGGGAATCTGTGTCAAATCTTTGTTAGGAATTATGTGATCCTTACAAGCTTGATGTAAGGGAGTTGGGGCATGAAGTTATTTCTAGGAGCTGGAGACATACAACGTTTAGCTCAGTTCTGGGCATCTTTGAAATACCTATACAAACTTGTTCCTACATAGTAACTTGCAACTTTGAATGAGAATGTGCTTGCTTACAGCAACGTGCTATATGTTCTGAATGCCCGAATTGGGAATCTGTGTCAAATCTTTGTTAGGAATTATGTGATCCTTACTAGCTGGAAGTAAGGGAGATGGGGCATGAAGTTATTTCTAGGAGTTGGAGACATACAACGTTAAGCTCAGTTCTGGGCATCTTTGAAATACCTATACAAACTTGTTCCTACATAGTAACTTGCAACTTTGAATGAGAATGTGCTTGCTTACAGCAACGTGCTACATGTTCTGAATGCCCGAATTGGGAATCTGTGTCAAAACTTTGTTAGGAATTATGTGATCCTTACAAGCTGGAAGTAATGGTGATGGGGCATGAAGTTATTTCTAGGAGTTGGAGACATACAACGTTTAGCTCAGTTCTGGGCATCTTTGAAATACCTTTACAAACTTGTTCCTACATTGTAACTTGCAACTTTGAATGAGAATGTGCTTGCTTACAGCAACGTGCTATATGTTCTGAATACCCGAATTGGGAATCTGTGTCAAAACTTTGTTAGAAATTATGTGATCCTTAATAGATGGAAGTAAGGGAGATGGGGCATGAAGTTATTTCTGGGAGTTGGAGACATACAACGTTAAGCTCAGTTCTGGGCATCTTTGAAATACCTATACAAACTTGTTCCTACATAGTAACTTGCAACTTTGAATGAGAATGTGCTTGCTTACAGCAACGTGCTACATGTTCTGAATGCCCGAATTGGGAATCTGTGTCAAAACTTTGTTAGGAATTATGTCATCCTTACTAGCTGGAAGTATGAGAGATGGGGCATGAAGTTATTTCTAGAGGTTGGACACATACAGCGTTTAGCTCAGTTCTGGGCATCTTTGAAATACCTATACAAACTTGTTCCTACATAGTAACTTGCAACTTTGAATGAGAATGTGCTTGCTTACAGCAACGTGCTATATGTTCTGAATGCCCGAATTGGGAATCTGTGTCAAAACTTAGTTAGGAATTATGTGATCCTTACTAGCTGGAAGTAAGGGAGTTGGGGCATGAAGTTATTTCTAGGAGTTGGACACATACCAAGTTTAGCTCAGTTCTGGGCATCTTTGAAATACCTATACAAACTTGTTCCTACATAGTAACTTGCAACTTTGAATGAGAATGTGCTTGCTTACAGCAACGTGCTATATGTTCTGAATGCCCGAATTGGGAATCAGCGTCAAAACTTTGTTAGGAATTATGTGATCCTTACTAGATGGAAGTAATGGAGATCGGGCATGAAGTTATTTCTAGAGGTTGGAGACATACAACGTTTAGCTCAGTTCTGGGCATCTTTGAAATACCTATACAAACTTGTTCCTACATAGTAACTTGCAACTTTTAATGAGAATGTGCTTGCTTACAGCATTGTGCTATATGTTCTGAATGCCCGAATTGGGAATCTGTGTCAAAACTTTGTTAGGGATTGTGTGATCCTCACTAGATTGAAGTAAGGGAGATGGGGCATGAAGTTATTTCTAGGAGTTGGAGACATACCAAGTTTAGCTCAGTTCTGGGCATCTTTGAAATACCTATACTAACTTGTTCCTACATAGTAACTTGCATCTTTGAATGAGAATGTGCTTGCTTACAGCAACGTGCTATATGTTCTGAATGCCCGAAATGGGAATCTGTGTCCAAAACTTTTTTAGGAATTATGTGATCCTTACTAGCTGGAAGTAAGGGAAATGGGGCATGAAGTTATTTCTAGAGGTTGGACACATACAACGTTAACTCAGTTCTGGGCATCTTTGAAGTACCTATACAAACTTGTTCCTACATAGTAACTTGCAACTTTGAATGAGAATGTGCTTGCTTACAGCAACGTGCTATATGTTCTGAATGCCCGAATTGGGAATCTGTGTCAAAACTTTGTTAGGAATTATGTGATCCTTACTAGCTGGAAGTAAGGGAGATGGGGCATGAAGTTATTTCTAGGAGTTGGAGACATACCAAGTTTAGCTCAGTTCTGGGCATCTTTGAAATACCTATACAAACTTGTACCTACATAGTAACTTGCAACTTTGAATGAGAATGTGCTTGCTTACAGCAACGTGCTATATGTTCTGAATGCCCGAATTGGGAATCTGTGTCAAAACTTTGTTAGGAATTATGTGATCCTTACTAGCTGGAAGTAAGGGAGATGGGGCATGAAGTTATTTCTAGGAGTTGGAGACATACCAAGTTTATCTCAGTTCTGGGCATCTTTGAAATAGCTATACAAACTTGTTACTACATAGTAACTTGCATCTTTGAATGAGAATATGCTTGCTTACAGCAACGTGCTATATGTTCTGAATGCCCGAATTGGGAATCTGTGTTCAAAACTTTGTTAGGAATTATGTGATCATTAGTAGCTGGAAGTAAGGGAGATGGGGCATGAAGTTATTTCTAGAGGTTGGACACATACAAGGTTTAGCTCAGTTCTGGGCATCTTTGAAATACCTATACAAACTTGTTCCTACATAGTTACTTGCAACTTTGAATGAGAATGTGCTTGCTTAAAGCAACGTGCTATATGTTCTGAATGCCCGAATTGGGAATCTGTGTCAAAACTTTGTTAGGAATTATGTGATCCTTACTAGCTGGAAGTAAGGGTGATGGGGCATGAAGTTATTTCTAGGAGTTGGAGACATACAACGTTTAGCTCAGGTCTGGGCATCTTTGAAATACCTTTACAAACTTGTTCCTACATAGTAACTTGCAACTTTGAATGAGAATGTGCTTGCTTACAGCAAGGTGCTATATGTTCTGAATACCCGAATTGGGAATCTGTGTCAAAACTTTGTTAGAAATTATGTGATCCTTAATAGATGGAAGTAAGGGAGATGGGGCATGAAGTTATTTCTGGGAGTTGGAGACATACAACGTTAAGCTCAGTTCTGGGCATCTTTGAAATACCTATACAAACTTGTTCCTACATAGTAACTTGCAACTTTGAATGAGAATGTGCTTGCTTACAGCAACGTGCTACATGTTCTGAATGCCCGAATTGGGAATCTGTGTCAAAACTTTGTTAGGAATTATGTCATCCTTACTAGCTGGAAGTATGAGAGATGGGGCATGAAGTTATTTCTAGAGGTTGGACACATACAGCGTTTAGCTCAGTTCTGGGCATCTTTGAAATACCTATACAAACTTGTTCCTACATAGTAACTTGCAACTTTGAATGAGAATGTGCTTGCTTACAGCAACGTGCTATATGTTCTGAATGCCCGAATTGGAATCTGTGTCAAAACTTAGTTAGGAATTATGTGATCCTTACTAGCTGGAAGTAAGGGAGTTGGGGCATGAAGTTATTTCTAGGAGTTGGACACATACCAAGTTTAGCTCAGTTCTGGGCATCTTTGAAATACCTATACAAACTTGTTCCTACATAGTAACTTGCAACTTTGAATGAGAATGTGCTTGCTTACAGCAACGTGCTATATGTTCTGAATGCCCGAATTGGGAATCAGCGTCAAAACTTTGTTAGGACTTATGTGATCCTTACTAGATGGAAGTAACGGAGATCGGGCATGAAGTTATTTCTAGAGGTTGGAGACATACAACGTTTAGCTCAGTTCTGGGCATCTTTGAAATACCTATACAAACTTGTTCCTACATAGTAACTTGCAACTTTTAATGAGAATGTGCTTGCTTACAGCATTGTGCTATATGTTCTGAATGCCCGAATTGGGAATCTGTGTCAAAACTTTGTTAGGGATTGTGTGATCCTCACTAGATTGAAGTAAGGGAGATGGGGCATGAAGTTATTTCTAGGAGTTGGAGACATACCAAGTTTAGCTCAGTTCTGGGCATCTTTGAAATACCTATACTAACTTGTTCCTACATAGTAACTTGCATCTTTGAATGAGAATGTGCTTGCTTACAGCAACGTGCTATATGTTCTGAATGCCCGAATTGGGAATCTGTGTCCAAAACTTTTTTAGGAATTATGTGATCCTTACTAGCTGGAAGTAAGGGAAATGGGGCATGAAGTTATTTCTAGAGGTTGGACACATACAACGTTAACTCAGTTCTGGGCATCTTTGAAATACCTATACAAACTTGTTCCTACATAGTAACTTGCAACTGTGAATGAGAATGTGCTTCCTTACAGCAACGTGCTATATGTTCTGAATGCCCGAATTCGGAATCTGTGTCAAAACTTTGTTAGGAATTATGTGATCCTTACTAGCTGGATGTAAGTGAGATGCGGCATGAAGTTATTTCTAGGAGTTTGAGACATACAAAGTTTAGCTCAGTTCTGGGCATCTTTGAAATACCTATACAAACTTGTTCCTACATAGTAACTTGCAACTTTGAATGAGAATGTGCTTGCTTACAGCAACGTGCTATATGTTCTGAATGCTCGAATTGGGAATCTGTGTCAAAACTTTGTTAGGAATTATGTGATCCTTACTAGCTGGTAGTAAGGGAGATGGGGCATGAGGTTATTTCTAGGAGTTGGACACATACCAAGTTTAGCTCAGTTCTGGGCATCTTTGCAATACCTATACAACCTTGTTCCTACATAGTAACTTGCAACTTTGAATGAGAATGTGCTTCCTTACAGCAACGTGCTATATGTTCTGAATGCCCGAATTGGGAATCTGTGTCAAAACTTTGTTAGGAATTATGTGATCCTTACTAGCTGGAAGTAACGGAGATGGGGCATGAAGTTATTTCTAGGAGTTGGAGACATACAACGTTTAGCTCAGTTCTGGGCATCTTTGACATACCTATACAAACTTGTACCTACATACTAACTTGCATCTTTGAATGAGAATGTGCTTGCTTACAGCAACGTGCTATATGTTCTGAATGCCCGAATTGGGAATCTGTGTCAAAACTTTGTTAGGAATTATGTGATCCTTACTAGCTGGAAGTAAGTGAGATGGGGCATGAAGTTATTTCTAGAGGTTGGACTCATACAACGTTTAGCTCAGTTCTGGGCATCTTTGAAATGCCTATACAAACTTGTTCCTACTAGTAACTTGCAACTGTGAATGAGAATGTGCTTGCTTACAGCAACGTGCTATATGTTCTGAATGCCCGAATTGGGAATCTGTGTCAAAACTTTGTTAGGAATTATGTGATCCTTACTAGATGGAAGTAATGGAGATCGGGCATGAAGTTATTTCTAGAGGTTGGACACATACAACGTTTAGCTCAGTTCTGGGCATCTTTGAAATACCTATACAAACTTGTTCCTACATAGTAACTTGCAACTTTGAATGAGAATGTGCTTGCTTACAGCATTGTGCTATATGTTCTGAATGCCCGAATTGGGAATCTGTGTCAAAACTTTGTTAGGAATTATGTGATCCTTACTAGATGGAAGTAAGGGAGATGGGGCATGAAGTTATTTCTGGGAGCTGGAGACATACAACGTTTAGCTCAGTTCTGGGCATCTTTGAAATACCTATACAAACTTGTTCCTACATAGTAACTTGCAACTTTGAATGAGAATGTGCTTGCTCACAGCAACGTGCTATATGTTCTGAATGCCCGAATTCGGAATCTGAGTCAAAACTTTGTTAGGAATTATGTGATCCTTACTAGCTGGAAGTAAGGGAGTTGGGGCATGAAGTTATTTCTAGGAGTTGGAGACATACCAAGTTTAGCTCAGTTCTGGGCATCTTTGAAATACCTACACAAACTTGTTCCTACATAGTAACTTGCAACTTTGAATGAGAATGTGCTTGCTTACAGCAACGTGCTATATGTTCTGAATGACCGAATTGGGAATCTGTGTCTAAACTTTGTTAGAAATTATGTGATCCTTACTAGCTGGAAGTAAGGGAGATGGGGCATGAAGTTATTTCTGGGAGTTGGAGACATACAACGTTAAGCTCAGTTCTGGGCATCTTTGAAATACCTATACAAACTTGTTCCTACAGAGTGACTTGCAACTTTGAATGAGAATGTGCTTGCTTACAGCAACGTGCTATATGTTCTGAATGCCCGAATTGGGAATCTGTGTCAAAACTTTGTTAGGAATTATGTGATCATTACTAGCTGGAAGTAAGGGAGTTGGGGCATGAAGTTATTTCTAGGAGTTGGACACATACCAAGTTTAGCTCAGTTCTGGCCATCTTTGAAATACCTATACAAACTTGTTCCTGCATAGTAACTTGCAACTTTGAATGAGAATGTGCTTGCTTACAGCATTGTGCTATATGTTCTGAATGCCCGAATTGGGAATCTGTGTCAAAACTTTGTTAGGAATTATGTGATCCTTACTAGATGGAAGTAAGGGAGATGGGGCATGAAGTTATTTCTAGGAGTTGGAGACATACAACATTTAGCTCAGTTCTGGGCATCTTTGAAATACCTATACAAACTTGTTCCTACATAGTAACTTGCAACTGTGAATGAGAATGTGCTTGCTTACAGCAACGTGCTATATGTTCTGAATGCCCGAATTGGGAATCTGTGTCAAAACTTTGTTAGGAATTATGTGATCCTTACTAGATGGAAGTAATGGAGATCGGGCATGAAGTTATTTCTAGAGGTTGGACACATACCACGTTTAGCTCAGTTCTGGGCATCTTTGAAATACCTATACAAACTTGTTCCTACATAGTAACTTGCAACTTTGAATGAGAATGTGTTTGCTTACAGTAACGTGCTATATGTTCTGAATGCTCGAAGTGGGAATCTGTGTCAAAACTTTCTTAGGAATTATGTGATCCTTACTAGCTGGAAGTAAGGGAGATGGGGCATGAAGTTATTTCTAGGAGTTGGAGACATACCAAGTTTAGCTCAGTTCTGGGCATCTTTGAAATACCTATACAAACTTGTTCCTTAATAGTAACTTTCAACTTTGAATGAGAATGTGCTTGCTTACAGCATTGTGCTATATGTTCTGAATGCCCGAATTGGGAATCTGTGTCAAATCTTTGTTAGAAATTATGTGATCCTTACAAGCTGGATGTAAGGGAGTTGGGGCATGAAGTTATTTCTAGGAGCTGGAGACATACAACGTTTAGCTCAGTTCTGGGCATCTTTGAAATACCTATACAAACTTGTTCCTACTTAGTAACTTGCAACTTTGAATGAGAATGTGCTTGCTTACAGCAACGTGCTGTATGTTCTGAATGCCCGAAGTGGGAATCTGTGTCAAAACTTTGTTAGGAATTATGTGATCCTTACTAGATGGAAGTAATGGAGATCGGGCATGAAGTTATTTCTAGAGGTTGGACACATAGAACGTTTAGTTCAGTTCTGGGCATCTTTGAAATACCTATACAAACTTGTTCCTACATAGTAACTTGCAAGTTTGAATGAGAATGTGCTTGCTTACAGCAACGTGCTATATGTTCTGAATGCCCGAATTGGGAATCTGTGTCAAAACTTTGTTAGGAATTATGTGATCCTTACTAGATGGAAGTAAGGGAGATGGGGCATGAAGTTATTTCTAGGAGCTGGAGACATACAACGTTTAGCTCAGTTCTGGGCATCTTTGAAATACCTATACAAACTTGTTCCTACATAGTAACTTGCAACTTTGAATGAGAATGTGCTTGCTTACAGCAACGTGCCATATGTTCTGAATGCCCGAATTGGGAATCTGTGTCAAAACTTAGTTAGGAATTATGTGATCCTTACTAGCTGGAAGTAAGGGAGTTGGGGCATGAAGTTATTTCTAGGAGTTGGACACATACCAAGTTTAGCTCAGTTCTGGGCATCTTTGAAGTACCTATACAAACTTGTGCCTACATAGTAACTTGCAACTTTGAATGAGAATGTGCTTGCTTACAGCAACGTGCTATATGTTCTGAATGCCCGAATTGGGAATCTGTGTCAAAACTTTGTTAGAAATTATGTGATCCTTACTAAATGGAAGTAAGGGAGATGGGGCATGAAGTTATTTCTGGTAGTTGGAGACATACAACGTTAAGCTCAGTTCTGGGCATCTTTGAAATACCTATACAAACTTGTTCCTACATAGTAACTTGCAACTTTGAATGAGAATGTGTTTGCTTACAGTAACGTGCTATATGTTCTGAATGCTCGAAGTGGGAATCTGTGTCAAAACTTTCTTAGGAATTATGTGATCCTTACTAGCTGGAAGTAAGGGAGATGGGGCATGAAGTTTTTTCTAGGAGCTGGAGACATACAACGTTTAGCTCAGTTCTGGGCATCTTTGAAATACCTATACAAACTTGTTCCTACATAGTAACTTGCAACTTTGAATGAGAATGTGCTTGCTTACAGCAACGTGCTATATGTTCTGAATGCCCGAAGTGGGAATCTGTGTCAAAACTTTGTTAGGAATTATGTGATCCTTACTAGATGGAAGTAATGGAGATCGGGCATGAAGTTATTTCTAGAGGTTGGACACATACAACGTTTAGCTCAGTTCTGGGCATCTTTGAAATACCTATACAAACTTGTTCCTACCTAGTAACTTGCAACTTTGAATGAGAATGTGCTTGCTTACAGCATTGTGCTATATGTTCTGAATGCCCGAATTGGGAATCTGTGTCAAAACTTTGTTAGGAATTATGTGATCCTTACTAGATGGAAGTAAGGGAGATGGGGCATGAAGTTATTTCTAGGAGCTGGAGACATACAACGTTTAGCTCAGTTCTGGGCATCTTTGAAGTACCTATACAAACTTGTTCCTACATAGTAACTTGCAACTTTGAATGAGAATGTGCTTGCTTACAGCAACGTGCTATATGTTCTGAATGCCCGAATTCGGAATCTGTGTCAAAACTTTGTTAGGAATTATGTGATCCTTACTAGCTGTAAGTAAGGGAGTTGGGGCATGAAGTTATTTCTAGGAGTTGGAGACATACCAAGTTTAGCTCAGTTCTGGGCATCTTTGAAATACCTATACAAACTTGTTCCTACATAGTAACTTGCAACTTTGAATGAGAATGTGCTTGCTTACAGCAACTTGCTATATGTTCTGAATGCCCGATTTGGGAATCTGTGTCAAAACTTTGTTAGGAATTATGTGATCCTTACTAGCTGGAAGTAAGGGTGATGGGGCATGAAGTTATTTCTAGGAGTTGGAGACATACAACGTTTAGTTCAGTTCTGGGCATCTTTGAAAAACCTACACAAACTTGTTCCTACATAGTAACTTGCAACTTTGAATGAGAATGTGCTTGCTTACAGCAACGTGCTATATGTTCTGAATGCCCGAATTGGGAATCTGTGTCTAAACTTTGTTAGAAATTATGTGATCCTTACTAGCTGGAAGTAAGGGAGATGGGGCATGAAGTTATTTCTGGGAGTTGGAGACATACAACGTTAAGCTCAGTTCTGGGCATCTTTGAAATACCTATACAAACTTGTTCCTACAGAGTAACTTGCAACTTTGAATGAGAATGTGCTTGCTTACAGCAACGTGCTATATGTTCTGAATGCCCGAATTGGGAATCTGTGTCTAAACTTTGTTAGGAATTATGTGATCATTACTAGCTGGAAGTAAGGGAGTTGGGGCATGAAGTTATTTCTAGGAGTTGGACACATACCAACTTTAGCTCAGTTCTGGGCATCTTTGAAATACCTATACAAACTTGTTCCTGCATAGTAACTTGCAACTTTGAATGAGAATGTGCTTGCTTACAGCATTGTGCTATATGTTCTGAATGCCCGAATTGGGAATCTGTGTCAAAACTTTGTTAGAAATTATGTGATCCTTACAAGCTGGATGTAAGGGAGTTGGGGCATGAAGTTATTTCTAGGAGCTGGAGACATACAACGTTTAGCTCAGTTCTGGGCATCTTTGAAATACCTATACAAACTTGTTCCTACATAGTAACTTGCAACTTTGAATGAGAATGTGCTTGCTTACAGCAACGTGCTATATGTTCTGAATGCCCGAAGTGGGAATCTGTGTCAAAACTTTGTTAGGAATTATGTGATCCTTACTAGATGGAAGTAATGGAGATCGGGCATGAAGTTATTTCTAGAGGTTGGACACATAGAACGTTTAGCTCAGTTCTGGGCATCTTTGAAATACCTATACAAACTTGTTCCTACATAGTAACTTGCAACTTTGAATGAGAAAGTGCTTGCTTACAGCAACGTGCTATATGTTCTGAATGCCCGAATTGGGAATCTGTGTCAAAACTTTGTTAGGAATTATGTGATCCTTACTAGCTGGAAGTAAGGGAGATGGGGCATGAAGTTATTTCTAGGAGCTGGAGACATACAACGTTTAGCTCAGTTCTGGGCATCTTTGAAATACCTATACAAACTTGTTCCTACATAGTAACTTGCAACTTTGAATGAGAATGTGCTTGCTTACAGCAACGTGCTATATGTTCTGAATGCCCGAAGTGGGAATCTGTGTCAAAACTTTGTTAGGAATTATGTGATCCTTACTAGCTGGAAGTAAGGGAGATGGGGCATGAAGTTATTTCTAGGAGTTGGAGACATACCAAGTTTAGCTCAGTTCTGGGCGTGTTTGAAATACCTAAGCAAACTTGTTCCTACATACTAACTTGCAACTGTGAATGAGAATGTGCTTGCTTACAGCAAGGTGCTATATGTTCTGAATGCCCCAATTGGGAATCTGTGTCAAAACTTTGTTAGGAATTATGTGATCCTTAATAGCTGGATGTAAGGGTGATGGGGCATGATGTTATTTCTAGGAGTTGGAGACATACAACGTTTAGCTCCGTTCTGGGCATCTTTGAAATACCTTTACAAACTTGTTCCTACATAGTAACTTGCAACTTTGAATGAGAATGTGCTTGCTTACAGCAACGTGCTATATGTTCTGAATGCCCGAGTTGGGAATCTGTGTCAAAACTTTGTTAGAAATTATGTGATCCTTACTAGATGGAAGTAAGGGAGATGGGGCATGAAGTTATTTCTGGCAGTTGGAGACATACAACGTTAAGCTCAGTTCTGGGCATCTTTGAAATACCTATACAAACTTGTTCCTACATAGTAACTTGCAACTTTGAAAGAGAATGTGCTTGCTTACAGCAACGTGCTACATGTTCTGAATGCCCGAATTGGGAATCTGTGTCAAAACTTTGTTAGGAATTATGTGATCCTTACTAGCTGGAAGTATGGGAGATGGGGCATGAAGTTATTCCTAGAGGTTGGACACATACCAAGTTTAGCTCAGTTCTGGGCATCTTTGAAATACCTATACAAACTTGTTCCTACATAGTAACTTGCAACGTTGAATGAGAATGTGCTTGCTTACAGCAACGTGCTATATGTTCTGAATGCCCGAATTGGGAATCTGAGTCAAAACTTTGTTAGGAATTATGTGATCCTTACTAGCTGGAAGTAAGGGTGATGGGGCATGAAGTTATTTCTAGGAGTTGGACACATACAACGTTTAGCTCAGTTCTGGGCATCTTTGAAATACCTTTACAAACTTGTTCCTACATAGTAACTTGCAACTTTGAATGAGAATATGCTTGCTTAGAGCAATGTGCTACATGTTCTGAATGCCCGAATTGGTAATCTGTGTCAAAACTTTGTTAGGAATTATGTGATCCTTACTGGCTGGAAGTATGGGAGATGGGACATGAAGTTATTTCTAGAGGTTGGACACATACAGCGTTTAGCTCAGTTCTGGGCATCTTTGCAATACCTATACAAACTTGTTCCTACATAGTAACTTGCAAATTTGAATGAGCATGTGCTTGCTTACAGCAACGTGCTATATGTTCTGAATGCCCGAATTGGGAATCTGTGTCAAAACTTTGTTAGGAATTATGTGATCCTTACTAGCTGGAAGTAAGGGAGATGGGGCATGAAGTTATTTCTAGGAGTTGGAGACATGCCAAGTTTAGCTCAGTTCTGGGCATCTTTGAAATACCTATACATACTTGTTCCTACATTGTAACTTGCAACTTTGAATGAGAATGTGTTTGCTTACATCAACGTGCTATATGTTCTGAATGCCCGAATTGGGAATCTGTGTCAAAACTTTGTTAGGAATTATGTGATCCTTACTAGCTGGAAGTAAGGGAGATGGGGCATGAAGTTATTTCTAGGAGTTGGAGACATACCAAGTTTAGCTCAGTTCTCGGCATCTTTGAAATACCTATACAAACTTGTTCCTACATAGTAACTTGCAACTTTGAATGAGAATGTGCTTGCTTAGAGCATTGTGCTATATGTTCTGAATGCCCGAATTGGGAATCTGTGTCAAAACTTTGTTAGGAATTATGTGATCCTTACTAGCTGGAAGTAAGGGAGATGGGGCATGAAGTTATTTCTAGGAGTTGGAGAAATACAACGTTTAGCTCAGTTCTGGGCATCTTTGAAATACCTATACAAACTTGTTCCTACATAGTAACTTGCAACTTTGAATGAGAATGTGCTTGCTTAGAGCAATGTGCAACATGTTCTGAATGCCCGAATTGGGAATCTGTGTCAAAACTTTGTTAGGAATTATGTGATCCTTACTGGCTGAAAGTATGGGAGATGGGGCATGAAGTTATTTCTAGAGGTTGGACACATACAGCGTTTAGCTCAGTTCTGGGCATCTTTGAAATACCTATACAAACTTGTTTCTACATAGTAACTTGCAACTTTGAATGAGAATGTGCTTGCTTACAGCAACGTGCTATATGTTCTGAATGCCCGAATTGGGAATCTGTGTCAAAACTTTGTTAGGAATTATGTGATCCTTACTAGGTGGAAGTAAGGGAGATGGGGCATGAAGTTATTTCTAGGAGTTGGAGACATACAACGTTTAGCTCAGTTCTGGGCATCTTTGAAAAACCTATACAAACTTGTTCCTACATAGTAACTTGCAACTTTGAATGAGAATGTGCTTGCTTACAGCAACGTGCTATATGTTCTGAATGCCCGAATTGGGAATCTGTGTCAAATCTTTGTTAGGAATTATGTGATCCTTACAAGCTGGAAGTAAGGGAGTTGGGGCATGAAGTTATTTCTAGGAGCTGGAGACATACAACGTTTAGCTCAGTTCTGGGCATCTTTGAAATACCTATACAAACTTGTTCCTACATAGTAACTTGCAACTTTGAATGAGAATGTGCTTACTTACAGCAACGTGCTATATGTTCTGAATGCCCGAAGTGGGAATCTGTGTCAAAACTTTGTTAGGAATAATGTGATCCTTACTAGCTGGAAGTAAGGGAGATGGGGCATGAAGTTATTTCTAGAGGTTGGACACATACAACGTTTAGCTCAGTTCTGGGCATCTTTGAAATACCTATACAAACTTGTTCCTACATAGTAACTTGCAACTTTGAATGAGAATGTGCTTGCTTACAGCAACGTGCTATATGTTCTGAATGCCCGAAGTGGGAATCTGTGTCAAAACTTTGTTAGGAATTATGTGATCCTTACTAGATGGAAGTAATGGAGATCGGGCATGAAGTTATTTCTAGAGGTTGGACACATAGAACGTTTAGCTCAGTTCTGGGCATCTTTGAAATACCTATACAAACTTGTTCCTACATAGTAACTTGCAACTTTGAATGAGAAAGTGCTTGCTTACAGCAACGTGCTATATGTTCTGAATGCCCGAATTGGGAATCTGTGTCAAAACTTTGTTAGGAATTATGTGATCCTTACTAGCTGGAAGTAAGGGAGATGGGGCATGAAGTTATTTCTAGGAGCTGGAGACATACAACGTTTAGCTCAGTTCTGGGCATCTTTGAAATACCTATACAAACTTGTTCCTACATAGTAACTTGCAACTTTGAATGAGAATGTGCTTGCTTACAGCAACGTGCTATATGTTCTGAATGCCCGAAGTGGGAATCTGTGTCAAAACTTTGTTAGGAATTATGTGATCCTTACTAGCTGGAAGTAAGGGAGATGGGGCATGAAGTTATTTCTAGGAGTTGGAGACATACCAAGTTTAGCTCAGTTCTGGGCGTGTTTGAAATACCTATGCAAACTTGTTCCTACATACTAACTTGCAACTGTGAATGAGAATGTGCTTGCTTACAGCAAGGTGCTATATGTTCTGAATGCCCCAATTGGGAATCTGTGTCAAAACTTTGTTAGGAATTATGTGATCCTTAATAGCTGGATGTAAGGGTGATGGGGCATGATGTTATTTCTAGGAGTTGGAGACATACAACGTTTAGCTCCGTTCTGGGCATCTTTGAAATACCTTTACAAACTTGTTCCTACATAGTAACTTGCAACTTTGAATGAGAATGTGCTTGCTTACAGCAACGTGCTATATGTTCTGAATGCCCGAGTTGGGAATCTGTGTCAAAACTTTGTTAGAAATTATGTGATCCTTACTAGATGGAAGTAAGGGAGATGGGGCATGAAGTTATTTCTGGCAGTTGGAGACATACAACGTTAAGCTCAGTTCTGGGCATCTTTGAAATACCTATACAAACTTGTTCCTACATAGTAACTTGCAACTTTGAAAGAGAATGTGCTTGCTTACAGCAACGTGCTACATGTTCTGAATGCCCGAATTGGGAATCTGTGTCAAAACTTTGTTAGGAATTATGTGATCCTTACTAGCTGGAAGTATGGGAGATGGGGCATGAAGTTATTCCTAGAGGTTGGACACATACCAAGTTTAGCTCAGTTCTGGGCATCTTTGAAATACCTATACAAACTTGTTCCTACATAGTAACTTGCAACGTTGAATGAGAATGTGCTTGCTTACAGCAACGTGCTATATGTTCTGAATGCCCGAATTGGGAATCTGAGTCAAAACTTTGTTAGGAATTATGTGATCCTTACTAGCTGGAAGTAAGGGTGATGGGGCATGAAGTTATTTCTAGGAGTTGGACACACACAACGTTTAGCTCAGTTCTGGGCATCTTTGAAATACCTTTACAAACTTGTTCCTACATAGTAACTTGCAACTTTGAATGAGAATATGCTTGCTTAGAGCAATGTGCTACATGTTCTGAATGCCCGAATTGGTAATCTGTGTCAAAACTTTGTTAGGAATTATGTGATCCTTACTGGCTGGAAGTATGGGAGATGGGACATGAAGTTATTTCTAGAGGTTGGACACATACAGCGTTTAGCTCAGTTCTGGGCATCTTTGCAATACCTATACAAACTTGTTCCTACATAGTAACTTGCAAATTTGAATGAGCATGTGCTTGCTTACAGCAACGTGCTATATGTTCTGAATGCCCGAATTGGGAATCTGTGTCAAAACTTTGTTAGGAATTATGTGATCCTTACTAGCTGGAAGTAAGGGAGATGGGGCATGAAGTTATTTCTAGGAGTTGGAGACATGCCAAGTTTAGCTCAGTTCTGGGCATCTTTGAAATACCTATACATACTTGTTCCTACATTGTAACTTGCAACTTTGAATGAGAATGTGTTTGCTTACATCAACGTGCTATATGTTCTGAATGCCCGAATTGGGAATCTGTGTCAAAACTTTGTTAGGAATTATGTGATCCTTACTAGCTGGAAGTAAGGGAGATGGGGCATGAAGTTATTTCTAGGAGTTGGAGACATACCAAGTTTAGCTCAGTTCTCGGCATCTTTGAAATACCTATACAAACTTGTTCCTACATAGTAACTTGCAACTTTGAATGAGAATGTGCTTGCTTAGAGCATTGTGCTATATGTTCTGAATGCCCGAATTGGGAATCTGTGTCAAAACTTTGTTAGGAATTATGTGATCCTTACTAGCTGGAAGTAAGGGAGATGGGGCATGAAGTTATTTCTAGGAGTTGGAGAAATACAACGTTTAGCTCAGTTCTGGGCATCTTTGAAATACCTATACAAACTTGTTCCTACATAGTAACTTGCAACTTTGAATGAGAATGTGCTTGCTTAGAGCAATGTGCAACATGTTCTGAATGCCCGAATTGGGAATCTGTGTCAAAACTTTGTTAGGAATTATGTGATCCTTACTGGCTGAAAGTATGGGAGATGGGGCATGAAGTTATTTCTAGAGGTTGGACACATACAGCGTTTAGCTCAGTTCTGGGCATCTTTGAAATACCTATACAAACTTGTTTCTACATAGTAACTTGCAACTTTGAATGAGAATGTGCTTGCTTACAGCAACGTGCTATATGTTCTGAATGCCCGAATTGGGAATCTGTGTCAAAACTTTGTTAGGAATTATGTGATCCTTACTAGGTGGAAGTAAGGGAGATGGGGCATGAAGTTATTTCTAGGAGTTGGAGACATACAACGTTTAGCTCAGTTCTGGGCATCTTTGAAAAACCTATACAAACTTGTTCCTACATAGTAACTTGCAACTTTGAATGAGAATGTGCTTGCTTACAGCAACGTGCTATATGTTCTGAATGCCCGAATTGGGAATCTGTGTCAAATCTTTGTTAGGAATTATGTGATCCTTACAAGCTGGAAGTAAGGGAGTTGGGGCATGAAGTTATTTCTAGGAGCTGGAGACATACATCGTTTAGCTCAGTTCTGGGCATCTTTGAAATACCTATACAAACTTGTTCCTACATAGTAACTTGCAACTTTGAATGAGAATGTGCTTACTTACAGCAACGTGCTATATGTTCTGAATGCCCGAAGTGGGAATCTGTGTCAAAACTTTGTTAGGAATAATGTGATCCTTACTAGCTGGAAGTAAGGGAGATGGGGCATGAAGTTATTTCTAGAGGTTGGACACATACAACGTTTAGCTCAGTTCTGGGCATCTTTGAAATACCTATACAAACTTGTTCCTACATAGTAACTTGCAACTTTGAATGAGAATGTGCTTGCTTACAGCAACGTGCTATATGTTCTGAATGCCCGAATTGGGAATCTGTGTCAAAACTTTGTTAGGAATTATGTGATCCTTAATAGATGGAAGTAAGGGAGATGGGGCATGAAGTTATTTCTAGGAGTTGGAGACATACCAAGTTTAGCTCAATTCTGGGCATCTTTGAAATACCTATACAAACTTGTTCCTACATAGTAACTTGAAACTGTGAATGAGAAAGTGCTTGCTTACAGCAATGTGCTATATGTTCTGAATGCCCGAATTGGGAATCTGTGTCAAAACTTTGTTAGGAATTATGTGATCCTTACTAGCTGGAAGTAAGGGAGATGGGGCATGAAGTTATTTCTAGGAGTTGGAGACATAAATTCTATAGCTCAGTTCTGGGCATCTTTGAAATACCTATACAAACTTGTTCCTACATAGTAACTTGCAACTTTGAATGAGAAGGTGCTTGCTTACAGCAACGTGCTATATGTTCTGAATGCCCGAATTGGGAATCTGTGTCAAAACTTTGTTAGGAATTATGTGATCCTTACTAGATGGAAGTAAGTGAGATGGGGAATTAAGTTATTTCTAGGAGTTGGAGACATACCAAGTTTAGCTCAGTTCTGGGCATCTTTGAAATACCTATACAATCTTGTTCCTACATAGTAACTTGCAACTTTGAATGAGAATGTGCTTGCTTACAGCAACGTGCTATATGTTCTGAATGCCCGAATTGGGAATTTGTGTCAAAACTTTGTTAGGAATTATGTGATCCTTACTAGCTGGAAGTAAGGGTGATGGGGCATGAAGTTATTTCTAGGAGTTGGAGACAAACCAAGTTTAGCTCAGTTCTGGGCAACTTTGAAATACCTTTACAAACTTGTTCCTACATAGTAACTTGCAACTTTGAATGAGAATGTGCTTGCTTACAGCAACGTGCTATATGTTCTGAATGCCTGAATTGGGAATCTGTGTCAAAACTTTGTTAGGAATTATGTGATCCTTACTAGATGGAAGTAAGGGAGATGGGGCATGAAGTTATTTCTAGGAGTTGGAGACATACCAAGTTTAGCTCAGTTCTGGGCATCTTTGAAACACCTATACAAACTTGTTCCTACATAGTAACTTGCAACTTTGAATTGAATGTGCTTGCTTACAGCAACGTGCTACATGTTCTGAATGCCCTAATTGGGAATCTGTGTCAAAACTTTGTTAGGAATTATGTGATCCTTACTAGCTGGAAGTAAGGGAGATGGGGCATGAAGTTATTTCTAGGAGTTGGAGACATACCAAGTTTAGCTCAGTTCTGGGCATCTTTGAAAGTCCTATTCAAACTTGTTCCTACATAGTAACTTGCAACTGTGAATGAGAATGTGCTTGCTTACAGCAACGTGCTATATGTTCTGAATATCCGAATTCGGAACTGTGTCAAAACTTTGTTAGGAATTATGTGATCCTTACTAGCTGGAAGTAAGGTAGTTGGGCCATGAAGTTATTTCTAGGAGTTGGAGACATACCAAGTTTAGCTCAGTTCTGGGCATCTTTGAAATACCTATACAAACTTGTTCCTACATAGTAACTTGCAACTTTGAATGAGAATGTGCTTGCTTACAGCAACGTGCTATATGTTCTGAATGCCCGAATTGGGAATCTGTGTCAATACTTTGTTAGGAATTATGTGATCCTTACTAGCTGGAAGTAAGGGAGATGGGGCATGAAGTTATTTCTAGAGGTTGGACACATACAACGTTTAGCTCAGTTCTGGGCATCTTTGAAATACCTATACAAACTTGTTCCTACATAGTAACTTGAAACTTTGAATGAGAATGTGCTTGTTTACAGCAACGTGCTATATGTTCTGAATGCCCGAATTGAGAATCTGTGTCAAAACTTTGTTAGGAATTATGTGATCCTTACTAGATGGAAGTAAGTGAGATGGGGTATGAAGTTATTTCTAGGAGTTGGAGACATACCACGTTTAGCTCAGTTCTGTGCATCTTTGAAATACCTATACAAACTTGTTCCTACGTAGTAACTTGCAACTTTGAATGAGAATGTGCTTGCTTACAGCAACGTGCTATATGTTCTGAATGCCCGAATTGGGAATCTGTGTCAAAACTTTCTTAGAAATTTTGTGATCCTTACTAGCTGGAAGTAAGGGAGATGGGGCATGAAGTTATTTCTAGGAGTTGGAGACATACCAAGTTTAGCTCAGTTCTGGTCATCTTTGAAATACCTATACAAACTTGTTCCTACATATTAACTTGCAACTTTGAATGAGAATGTGCTTGCTTACAGCAACGTGCTATATGTTCTGAATGCCCGAATTGGGAATCTGTGTCAATACTTTGTTAGGAATTATGTGATCCTTACTAGCTGGAAGTAAGGAAGTTGGGGCATGAAGGTATTTCTAGGATTTGGACACATACCAAGTTTAGCACAGGTCTGGGCATCTTTGAAATACCTATACAAACTTGTTCCTACATAGTAACTTGCAACTTTGACTGAGAATGTGCTTGCTTACAGCAACGTGCTATATGTTCTGAATGCCCGAATTGGGAATCTGTGTCAAAACTTTGTTAGGAATTATATGATCCTTACTAGCTGGAAGTAAGGGAGTTGGGGCATGAAGTTATTTCTAGAGGTTGGACAGATACCAAGTTTAGCTCAGTTCTCGGCATCTTTGAAATACCTATACAAACTTGTTCCTACATAGCAACTTGCAACTTTGAATGAGAATGTGCTTGCTTACAGCAACGTGCTATATGTTCTGAATGCCCGAATTGGGAATCTGTGTCAAAACTTTGTTAGATATTATGTGATACTTACTAGCTGGAAGTAAGTGAGATGGGGCATGAAGTTATTTCTAGGAGTTGGAGACATACAACCTTTAGCTCAATTCTGTGCATCTTTGAAATACCTATACAAACTTGTTCCTACATAGTAACTTGCAACTTTGAATGAGAATGTGCTTGCTTACAGCAACGTGCTATATGTTCTGAATGCCCGAATTGGGAATCTGTGTCAAAACTTTGTTAGGAATTATGTGATCCTTACTAGCTGGAAGTAAGGGAGATGGGGCATGAAGTTATTTCTAGGAGTTGGAGACATACCAAGTTTAGCTCAATTCTGGGCATCTTTGAAATACCTATACAAACTTGTTCCTACATAGTAACTTGCAACTGTGAATGAGAATGTGCTTGCTTACAGCAACGTGCTATATGTTCTGAATGCCCGAATTGGGAATCTGTGTCAAAACAGATTTGTTAGGAAATATGTGATCCTTACTAGCTGGAAGTAAGTGTGATAGGGCATGAAGTCATTTCTAGGAGTTGGAGATATACCAAGTTTAGCTCAGTTCTGGGCATCTTTGAAATACCTTTACAAACTTGTTCCTACATAGTAACTTGCAACTTTGAATGAGAATGTGCTTGCTTACAGCAACGTGCTATATGTTCTGAATGCCCGAATTGGGAATCTGTGTCAAAACTTTGTTAGGAATTATGTGATCCTTACTAGCTGGAAGTAAGTGAGATGGGGCATGAAGATATTTCTAGGAGTTGGAGACATACAACGTTTAGCTCAGTTCTGGGCATCTTTGAAATACCTATACAAACTTGTTCCTACATAGTAACTTGCAACTTTGAATGAGAATGTGCTTGCTTACAGCAACGTGCTATATGTTCTGAATGCCCGAATTGGGAATCTGTGTCAAAACTTTGTTAGGAATTATGTGATCTTTACTAGCTGGAAGTAAGGGAGATGGGGCATGAAGTTATTTCTAGTAGTTGGAGACATACCAAGGTTAGCTCAATTCTGGGCATCTTTGAAATACCTATACAAACTTGTTCCTACATAGTAACTTGCCACTGTAAATGAGAATGTGCTTGCTTACAGCAACGTGCTATATGTTCTGAATGCCCGAATTGGGAATCTGTGTCAAAACTTTGTTAGGAAATATGTGATCCTTACTAGCTGGAAGTAAGTGTGATAGGGCATGAAGTCATTTCTAGGAGTTGGAGACATACCAAGCTTAGCTCAGTTCTGGGCATCTTTGAAATACCTTTACAAACTTGTTCCTACATAGTAACTTGCAACTTTGAATGAGAATGTGCTTGCTTACAGCAACGTGCTATATGTTCTTAATGCCCGAATTGGGAATCTGTGTCAAAACTTTGTTTGAAATTATGTGATCCTTACTAGCTAGAAGTAAGGGAGTTGGGACATGAAGTTATTTCTAGAGGTTGGACACATACCAAGTTTAGCTCAGTTCTGGGCATCTTTGAAATACCTATACAAACTTGTTCCTACATAGTAACTTGCAACTTTGAATGAGAATGTGCTTAATTACATCAACGTGCTATATGTTCTGAATGCCCGAATTGGGAATCTGTGTCAAAACTTTGTTAGGAATTATGTGATCCTTACTAGCTGGAAGTAAGGGAGATTGGGCATGAAGTTATTTCTAGGAGTTGGAGACATATAACGTTTAGCTCAGTTCTGGGCATCTTTGAAATACCTATACAAACTTGTTCCTACATAGTAACTTGCAACTTTGAATGAGAATGTGCTTGCTTACAGCAACGTGCTATATGTTCTGAGTGCCCGAATTGGGAATCTGTGTCAAAATTTGTTAGGAATTATGTGATCCTTACTAGCTGGAAGTAAGTGAGATGGGGTATGAAGTTATTTCTAGGAGTTGGAGACATACCACGTTTAGCTCAGTTCTGGGCATCTTTGAAATACCTATACAAACTTGTTCCTACATAGTAACATGCAACTTTGAGTGAGAATGTGCTTGCTTACAGCAACGTGCTATATGTTCTGAATGCCCGAATTGGGAATCTGTGTTAAATCTTTGTTAGAAATTATGTGATCCTTACTAGCTGGAAGTAAGGGACTTGGGGCATGAAGTTATTTCTAGGAGTTGGAGACATAAAACGTTTAGCTCAGTTCTGGGCATCTTTGAAATACCTTTACAAACTTGTTCCTACATCGTAACTTGCAACTTTGAATTGAATGTGCTTGCCTACAGCAACGTGCTACATGTTCTGAATGCCCGAATTGGGAATCTGTGTCAAAAGTTTATTAGGAATTATGTGATCCTTACTAGCTGGAAGTAAGGGAGTTGGGGCATGAAGTTATTTCTAGGAGTTGGAGACATACAACGTTTAGCTCAGTTCTGGGCATCTTTGAAATACCTTTACAAACTTGTTCCTACATAGTAACTTGCAACTTTGAATGAGAATGTGCTTGCTTACAGCAACGTGCTACATGTTCTGAATGCCCGAATTGGGCATCTGTGTCAAAACTTTGTTAGGAATTATGTAATTCTTACTAGCTGGAAGTAAGGGAGATGGGGCATGAAGTTATTTCTAGGAGTTGGAGACATAACATGTTTAGCTCAGTTCTGGGCATCTTTGAAATACCTATACAAACTTGTGCCTACATAGTAACTTGCAACTTTGAATAGAATGTGCATGCTTACAGCAACGTGCTATATGTTCTGAATGCCCGAATTGGGAATATGTGTCAAAACTTTGTTAGGAATTATGTGATCCTTACTAGCTGGAAGTAAGGGAGATGGGGCATGAAGTTATTTCTAGGAGTTGGAGACATACCAAGTTTAGCTCAGTTCTGGGCATCTTTGAAATACCTTTACAAACTTGTTCCTACATGGTAACTTGCAACGTTGAATGAGAATGTGCTTGCTTACAGCAACGTGCTATATATTCTGAATGCCCGAATTGGGAATCTGTGTCAAAACTTTGTTAGAAATTATGTGATCCTTACTAGATGGAAGTAAGGGAGATGGGGCATGAAGTTATTTCTAGGAGTTGGAGACATACAACGTTTAGCTCAGTTCTGGGCATCTTTGAAACACCTATAGAAACTTGTTCCTACATAGTAACTTGCAGCTTTGAATTGAATGTGCTTGCTTACAGCAACGTGCTACATGTTCTGAATGCCCGAATTGGGAATCTGTGTCAAAACTTTGTTAGGAATTATGTGATCCTTACTAGCTGGAAGTAAGGGAGATGGGGCATGAAGTTATTTCTAGGAGTTGGAGACATACAACGTTTAGCTCAGTTCTGGGCATCTTTGAAATACCTTTACAAACTTGTTCCTACATAGTAACTTGCAACTTTGAATGAGAATGTGCTTGCTTACAGCAACGTGCTACATGTTCTGAATGCCCGAATTGGGCATCTGTGTCAAAACTTTGTTAGGAATTATGTAATCCTTACTAGCTGGAAGTAAGGGAGATGGGGCATGAAGTTATTTCTACGAGTTGGAGACATACCAGGTTTAGCTCAGTTCTTGGCATCTTAAGAAATACCTTTACAAACTTGTTCCTACATGGTAACTTGCAACTTTGCATGAGAATGTGCTTGCTTACAGCAACGTGCTATATGTTCTGAATGCCCGAATTGGGAATCTGTGTCAAAACTTTGTTAGGAATTATGTGATCCTTACTAGATGGAAGTAAGGGAGATGGGGCATGAAGTTATTTCTAGGAGTTGGAGACATACCAAGTTTAGCTCTGTTCTGGGCATCTTTGAAATACCTATACAAACTTGTTCCTACATAGTAACTTGCAACTTTGAATTGAATGTGCTTGCTTACAGCAACGTGCCACATATTCTGAATGCCCGAATTGGGAATCTGTGTCAAAACTTTGTTAGGAATTATGTGATCCTTACTAGCTGGAAGTAAGGGAGATGGGGCATGAAGTTATTTCTAGGAGTTGAAGACATACCAAGTTTAGCTCAGTTCTGGGCATCTTTGAAATACCTATACAAACTTGTTCCTACATAGTAACTTGCAACTTTGAATAGAATGTTCTTGCTTACATCAACGTGCTATATTTTCTGAATGCCCGAATTGGGAATCTGTGTCAAAACTTTGTTAGGAATTATGTGATCCTTACTAGCTGGAAGTAAGTGTGATGGGGCATGAAGTTATTTATAGGAGTTGAAGACATACAACGTTTAGCTCAGTTCTGGGCATCTTTGAAATACCTTTACAAACTTGTTCCTACATAGTAACTTGCAACTTTGAATGAGAATGTGCTTGCTTACAGCAACGTGCTATATGTTCTGAATGCACGAATTGGGAATCTGCTTTAAAACTTTTTTAGAAATTATGTGATCCTTACTAGCTTGAAGTAAGGGAGATGGGGCATGAAGTTATTTCTAGGAGTTGGAGACATACCAAGTTTAGCTCAGTTCTGGGAATCTTTGAAATTCCTATACAAACTTGTTCCTACATAGTAACTTGCAACTTTGAATGAGAATGTGCTTGCTTACAGCAACGTGCTACATGTTCTGAATGCCCGAATTGGGAATCTGTGTCAAAACTTTGTTAGGAATTATGTGATCCTTACTAGCTGGAAGTAAGGGAGATGGGGCATGAAGTTATTTCTAGGAGTTGGACACATACCAAGTTTAGCTCAGTTCTGGGCATCTTTGAAATACCTATACAAACTTGTTCCTATATATTAACTTGCAACTTTGAATGAGAATGTGCTTGCTTACACAACGTGCTATATGTTCTGAATCCCCGAATTGGGAATCTGTGTCAAAATTTGTTAGGAATTATGTGATCCTTACTAGCTGGAAGTAAGGGTGATGGGGCATGAAGTTATTTCTAGGAGTTGGACACATACCAAGTTTAGCACAGTTCTGGGCATCTTTGAAATACCTATACAAACTTGTTCCTACATAGTAACTTGCATCTTTGAATGAGAATGTGCTTGCTTACAGCAACGTGCTATATGATCTGAATGCCCGAAGTGGGAATCTGTGTCAAAACTTTGTTAGGAATTATGTGATCCTTACTAGCTGGAAGTAAGGGAGATGGGGCATGAAGTTATTTCTAGGAGTTGGACACATACCAAGTTTAGCTCAGTTCTGGGCATCTTTGAAATACCTATACAAACTTGTTCCTACATAGTAACTTGCAACATTGAATGAGAATGTGCTTGCTTACAGCAACGTGCTATATGTTCTGAATGCCCGAATTGGGAATCTGTATCAAATCTTCGTTAGGAATTATGTGATCCTTACTAGCTGGAAGTAAGTGAGATGGAGTATGAAGTTATTTCTAGGAGTTGGAGACATACCACGTTTAGCTCAGTTCTGGGCATCTTTGAAATACCTATACAAACTTGTTCCTACATAGTAACATGCAACTTTGAATGAGAATGTGCTTGCTTACAGCAACGTGCTATATGTTCTGAATGCCCGAATTGGGAATCTGTGTTAAATCTTTGTTAGAAATTATGTGATCCTTACTAGCTGGAAGTAAGGGACTTGGGGCATGAAGTTATTTCTAGGAGTTGGAGACATAAAACGTTTAGCTCAGTTCTGGGCATCTTTGAAATACCTTTACAAACTTGTTCCTACATAGTAACTTGCAACTTTGAATTGAATGTGCTTGCCTACAGCAACGTGCTACATGTTCTGAATGCTCGAATTGCTAATCTGTGTCAAAAGTTTATTAGGAATTATGTGATCCTTACTAGCTGGAAGTAAGGGAGTTGGGGCATGAAGTTATTTCTAGGAGTTGGAGACATACAACGTTTAGCTCAGTTCTGGGCATCTTTGAAATACCTTTACAAACTTGTTCCTACATAGTAACTTGCAACTTTGAATGAGAATGTGCTTGCTTACAGCAACGTGCTATATGTTCTGAATCCCCGAATTGGGAATCTGTGTCAAAATTTGTTAGGAATTATGTGATCCTTACTAGCTGGAAGTAAGGGTGATGGGGCATGAAGTTATTTCTAGGAGTTGGACACATACCAAGTTTAGCACAGTTCTGGGCATCTTTGAAATACCTATACAAACTTGTTCCTACATAGTAACTTGCATCTTTGAATGAGAATGTGCTTGCTTACAGCAACGTGCTATATGATCTGAATGCCCGAAGTGGGAATCTGTGTCAAAACTTTGTTAGGAATTATGTGATCCTTACTAGCTGGAAGTAAGGGAGATGGGGCATGAAGTTATTTCTAGGAGTTGGACACATACCAAGTTTAGCTCAGTTCTGGGCATCTTTGAAATACCTATACAAACTTGTTCCTACATAGTAACTTGCAACATTGAATGAGAATGTGCTTGCTTACAGCAACGTGCTATATGTTCTGAATGCCCGAATTGGGAATCTGTATCAAATCTTCGTTAGGAATTATGTGATCCTTACTAGCTGGAAGTAAGTGAGATGGAGTATGAAGTTATTTCTAGGAGTTGGAGACATACCACGTTTAGCTCAGTTCTGGGCATCTTTGAAATACCTATACAAACTTGTTCCTACATAGTAACATGCAACTTTGAATGAGAATGTGCTTGCTTACTGCAACGTGCTATATGTTCTGAATGCCCGAATTGGGAATCTGTGTTAAATCTTTGTTAGAAATTATGTGATCCTTACTAGCTGGAAGTAAGGGACTTGGGGCATGAAGTTATTTCTAGGAGTTGGAGACATAAAACGTTTAGCTCAGTTCTGGGCATCTTTGAAATACCTTTACAAACTTGTTCCTACATAGTAACTTGCAACTTTGAATTGAATGTGCTTGCCTACAGCAACGTGCTACATGTTCTGAATGCCCGAATTGCTAATCTGTGTCAAAAGTTTATTAGGAATTATGTGATCCTTACTAGCTGGAAGTAAGGGAGTTGGGGCATGAAGTTATTTCTAGGAGTTGGAGACATACAACGTTTAGCTCAGTTCTGGGCATCTTTGAAATACCTTTACAAACTTGTTCCTACATAGTAACTTGCAACTTTGAATGAGAATGTGCTTGCTTACAGCAACGTGCTACATGTTCTGAATGCCCGAATTGGGCATCTGTGTCAAAACTTTGTTAGGAATTATGTAATTCTTACTAGCTGGAAGTAAGGGAGATGGGGCATGAAGTTATTTCTAGGAGTTGGAGACATAACATGTTTAGCTCAGTTCTGGGCATCTTTGAAATACCTATACAAACTTGTGCCTACATAGTAACTTGCAACTTTGAATAGAATGTGCTTGCTTACAGCAACGTGCTATATGTTCTGAATGCCCGAATTGGGAATATGTGTCAAAACTTTGTTAGGAATTATGTGATCCTTACTAGCTGGAAGTAAGGGAGATGGGGCATGAAGTTATTTCTAGGAGTTGGAGACATACCAAGTTTAGCTCAGTTCTGGGCATCTTTGAAATACCTTTACAAACTTGTTCCTACATGGTAACTTGCAACGTTGAATGAGAATGTGCTTGCTTACAGCAACGTGCTATATATTCTGAATGCCCGAATTGGGAATCTGTGTCAAAACTTTGTTAGAAATTATGTGATCCTTACTAGATGGAAGTAAGGGAGATGGGGCATGAAGTTATTTCTAGGAGTTGGAGACATACAACGTTTAGCTCAGTTCTGGGCATCTTTGAAACACCTATAGAAACTTGTTCCTACATAGTAACTTGCAACTTTGAATTGAATGTGCTTGCTTACAGCAACGTGCTACATGTTCTGAATGCCCGAATTGGGAATCTGTGTCAAAACTTTGTTAGGAATTATGTGATCCTTACTAGCTGGAAGTAAGGGAGATGGGGCATGAAGTTATTTCTAGGAGTTGGAGACATACAACGTTTAGCTCAGTTCTGGGCATCTTTGAAATACCTTTACAAACTTGTTCCTACATAGTAACTTGCAACTTTGAATGAGAATGTGCTTGCTTACAGCAACGTGCTACATGTTCTGAATGCCCGAATTGGGCATCTGTGTCAAAACTTTGTTAGGAATTATGTAATCCTTACTAGCTGGAAGTAAGGGAGATGGGGCATGAAGTTATTTCTAGGAGTTGGAGACATACCAGGTTTAGCTCAGTTCTTGGCATCTTAAGAAATACCTTTACAAACTTGTTCCTACATGGTAACTTGCAACTTTGCATGAGAATGTGCTTGCTTACAGCAACGTGCTATATGTTCTGAATGCCCGAATTGGGAATCTGTGTCAAAACTTTGTTAGGAATTATGTGATCCTTACTAGATGGAAGTAAGGGAGATGGGGCATGAAGTTATTTCTAGGAGTTGGAGACATACCAAGTTTAGCTCTGTTCTGGGCATCTTTGAAATACCTATACAAACTTGTTCCTACATAGTAACTTGCAACTTTGAATTGAATGTGCTTGCTTACAGCAACGTGCCACATATTCTGAATGCCCGAATTGGGAATCTGTGTCAAAACTTTGTTAGGAATTATGTGATCCTTACTAGCTGGAAGTAAGGGAGATGGGGCATGAAGTTATTTCTAGGAGTTGAAGACATACCAAGTTTAGCTCAGTTCTGGGCATCTTTGAAATACCTATACAAACTTGTTCCTACATAGTAACTTGCAACTTTGAATAGAATGTTCTTGCTTACATCAACGTGCTATATTTTCTGAATGCCCGAATTGGGAATCTGTGTCAAAACTTTGTTAGGAATTATGTGATCCTTACTAGCTGGAAGTAAGTGTGATGGGGCATGAAGTTATTTATAGGAGTTGAAGACATACAACGTTTAGCTCAGTTCTGGGCATCTTTGAAATACCTTTACAAACTTGTTCCTACATAGTAACTTGCAACTTTGAATGAGAATGTGCTTGCTTACAGCAACGTGCTATATGTTCTGAATGCACGAATTGGGAATCTGCTTTAAAACTTTTTTAGAAATTATGTGATCCTTACTAGCTTGAAGTAAGGGAGATGGGGCATGAAGTTATTTCTAGGAGTTGGAGACATACCAAGTTTAGCTCAGTTCTGGGAATCTTTGAAATTCCTATACAAACTTGTTCCTACATAGTAACTTGCAACTTTGAATGAGAATGTGCTTGCTTACAGCAACGTGCTACATGTTCTGAATGCCCGAATTGGGAATCTGTGTCAAAACTTTGTTAGGAATTATGTGATCCTTACTAGCTGGAAGTAAGGGAGATGGGGCATGAAGTTATTTCTAGGAGTTGGACACATACCAAATTTAGCTCAGTTCTGGGCATCTTTGAAATACCTATACAAACTTGTTCCTATATATTAACTTGCAACTTTGAATGAGAATGTGCTTGCTTACACAACGTGCTATATGTTCTGAATCCCCGAATTGGGAATCTGTGTCAAAATTTGTTAGGAATTATGTGATCCTTACTAGCTGGAAGTAAGGGTGATGGGGCATGAAGTTATTTCTAGGAGTTGGACACATACCAAGTTTAGCACAGTTCTGGGCATCTTTGAAATACCTATACAAACTTGTTCCTACATAGTAACTTGCATCTTTGAATGAGAATGTGCTTGCTTACAGCAACGTGCTATATGATCTGAATGCCCGAAGTGGGAATCTGTGTCAAAACTTTGTTAGGAATTATGTGATCCTTACTAGCTGGAAGTAAGGGAGATGGGGCATGAAGTTATTTCTAGGAGTTGGACACATACCAAGTTTAGCTCAGTTCTGGGCATCTTTGAAATACCTATACAAACATGTTCCTACATAGTAACTTGCAACTTTGAATGAGAATGTGCTTGCTTACAGCAACGTGCTATATGTTCTGAAGGCCCGAATTGGGAATCTGTGTCAAAACTTTGTTAGGAATTATGTGATCCTTACTAGCTGCCAGTAAGGGAGATGGGGCATGAAGTTATTTCTAGGAGTTGGAGACATACAACCTTTAGCTCAGTTCTGGGCATCTTTGAAATACCTTTACAAACTTGTTCCTACATAGTAACTTGCAACTTTGAATTAGAATGTGCTTGCTTACAGCAACGTGCTATATGTTCTGAATGCCCGAATCGGGAATCTGTGTTAAAACTTTGTTAGAAATTATGTGATCCTTACTAGATGGATGTAAGGGAGATGGGGCATGAAGTTATTTCTAGGAGTTGGAGACATACAACCTTTAGCTCAGTTCTGGGCATCTTTGAAATACCTACACAAACTTTTTCCTACATAGTAACTTGCAACTTTGAATGAGAATGTGCTTGCTTACAGCAACGTGCTACATGTTCTGAATGACCGAATTGGGAATCTGTGTCAAAACTTTGTTAGGAATTATGTGATCCTTACTAGCTGGAAGTAAGGGAGATGGGGCATGAAGTTATTTCTAGGAGTTGGAGACATACCAAGTTTAGCTTAGTTCTGGGCATCTTTAAAATACCTATATAAACTTGTTCCTACATAGTAACTTGCAACTTTGAATGAGAATGTGCTTGCTTACAGCAACGTGCTATATGTTCTGAATGCCCGAATTGGGAATCTGTGTCAAAACTTTGTTAGGAATTATGTGATCCTTACTAGCTGGAAGTAAGGGAGATGAGGCATGAAGTTATTTCTAGGAGTTGGAGAAATACCAAATTTAGCTCAGTTCTGGGCATCTTTGAAAGTCCTATTCAAACTTGTTCCTACATAGTAACTTGCAACTTTGAATGAGAATGTGCTTGCTTACAGCAACGTGCTATATGTTCTAAATGCCCGATTTGGGAATCTGTATCAAATCTTTGTTAGGAATTACGTGATCCTTACTAGCTGGAAGTAAGTGAGATGGGGCATGAAGTTATTTCTAGGAGTTGGAGACATACCACGTTTAGCTCAGTTCTGGGCATCTTTGAAATACCTATACAAACTTGTTCCTACATAGTAACTTGCAACTTTGAATGAGAATGTGCTTGCTTACAGCAACGTGCTATATGTTCTGAATGCCCGAATTGGGAATTTGTGTCAAAACTTTGTTAGAAATTATGTGATCCTTACTAGCTGGAAGTAAGGGAGATGGGGCGTGAAGTTATTTCTAGGAGTTGGGGACATACCAAGTTTAGCTCAGTGCTGGGCATCTTTGAAAGTCCTATACAAACTTGTTCCTACATAGTAACTTGCAACTTTGAATGAGAATGTGCTTGCTTACAGCAACGTGCTATATGTTCTGAATGCCCGAATTGGGAATCTGTGTCAAAACTTTGTTAGAAATTATGTGATCCTTACTAGCTGGAAGTAAGGGAGTTGGGGCATGAAGTTATTTCTAGGAGTTGGACACATACCAAGTTTAGCTCATTTCTGGGCATCTTTGAAAGTCCTAAACAAACTTGTTCCTACACAGTAACTTGCAACTTTGAATGAGAATGTGCTTGCTTACAGCAACGTGCTATATGTTCTGAATGCCCGAATTGGGAATCTGTGTCAAAACTTTGTTAGGAACTATGTGATCCTTACTAGCTGGAAGTAAGGGAGATGGGGCATGAAGTTATTTCTAGGAGTTGGAGACATACAACGTTTAGCTCAGTTCTGGGCATCTTTGAAAGTCCTATACAAACTTGTTCCTACATAGTAACTTGCATCTTTGAATGAGAATGTGCTTGCTTACAGCAACGTGCTATATGTTCTGGATGCCCGAATTGGGAATCTGTGTCAAAACTTTTTTGGAAATATGTGATCCTTACTAGCTGGAAGTAAGGGACATGGGGCATGAAGTTATTTCTAGGAGTTGGACACATACCAAGTTTAGCTCAGTTCTGGGCATCTTTGAAAGTCCTATACAAACATGTACCTACATAGTAAATTGCGACTTTGAATGAGAATGTGCTTGCTTACAGCAACGTGCTATATGTTCTGAATGCCCGAATTGGGAATCTGTGTCAAAATTTTGTTAGGAATTATGTGATCCTTACTAGCTGGAAATAAGGGAGTTGGGGCATGAAGTTATTTCTAGGAGTTGGACACATACAAAGTTTAGCTCAGTTCTGGGCATCTTTGAAAGTCCTATACAAACTTATTCCTACATAGTAACTTGCAACTTTGAATGAGAATGTGCTTGCTTACAGCAACGTGCTATATGTTCTGAATGCCCGAATTGGGAATCTGTGTCAAAACTTTGTTAGGAATTATGTGATCCTTACTAGCTTGAAGTAAGGGACATGGGGCATGAAGTTATTTCTAGGAGTTGGAGACATACCAAGTTTAGCTCAGTTCTGGGCATCTTTGAAATACCTATACAAACTTGTTCCTACATAGTAACTTGTAACTTTGAATGAGAATGTGCTTGCTTACAGCAACGTGCTATATGTTCTTAATGCCCGAATTGGGAATCTGTGTCAAAACTTTGTTAGGAATTATGTGATCCTTACTAGCTGGAAGTAAGGGAGATGAGGCATGAAGTTATTTCTAGGAGTTGGAGACATACAACGTTTAGCTCAGTTCTGGGCATCTTTGAAAGTCCTATACAAACTTGTTCCTACATAGTAACTTGCATATTTGAATGAGAATGTTCTTGCTTACAGCAACGTGCTATATGTTCTGAATGCCCGAATTGGGAATATGTGTCAAAACTTTGTTAGGAATTATGTGATCCTTACTAGCTGGAAGTAAGGGAGTTGGGGCATGAAGTTATTTCTAGGAGTTGGACACATACCAAGTTTAGCTCAGTTCTGGGCATCTTTGAAGTCCTATACAAACTTGTTCCTACATAGTAACTTGCAACTTTGAATGAGAATGTGCTTGCTTACAGCAACGTGCTATATGTTCTGAATGCCCGAATTGGGAATCTGTGTCAAATCTTTGTTAGGAATTATGTGATCCTTACTAGCTGGAAGTAAGGGAGATGGGGCATGAAGTTATTTCTAGGAGTTGGAGACATACCAAGTTTAGCTCAGTTCAGGGCATCTTTGAAATACCTATACAAACTTGTTCCTACATAGTAACTTGCAACTTTGAATGAGAATGTGCTTGCATACAGCAACGTGCTATATGTTCTTAATGCCCGAATTGGGAATCTGTGTCAAAACTTTTTTAGAAATTATGTGATCCTTACTAGCTGGAAGCAAGGGAGATGGGGCATGAAGTTATTTCTAGGAGTTGGAGACATACAACGTTTAGCTCAGTTCTGGGCATCCTTGAAAGTCCTATACAAACTTGTTCCTACATAGTAACTTGCATATGTGAATGAGAATGTGCTTGCTTACAGCAACGTGCTATATGTTCTGAATGCCCGAAGTGGGAATCTGTGTCAAAACTTTGTTAGGAAATATGTGATCCTTACTAGCTGGAAGTAAGGGAGATGGGGCATGAAGATATTTCTAGGAGTTGGACACATACAACGTTTAGCTCAGTTCTGGGCATCTTTGAAAGTCCTATACAAACATGTACCTACATAGTAACTTGCAACTTTGAATGAGAATGTGCTTGCTTACAGCAACGTACTATATGATCTGAATGGCCGAATTGGGAATCTGTGTCAAAACTTTGTTAGGAATTATGTGATCCTTACTAACTGGAAGTAAGGGAGTTGGGGCATGAAGTTATTTCTAGGAGTTGGACACATACCAAGTTTAGCTCATTTCTGGGCATCTTTGAAAGTCCTAAACAAACACGTTCCTACACAGTAACTTGCAACTTTGAATGAGAATGTGCTTGCTTACAGCAACGTGCTATATGTTCTGAATGCCCGAATTGGGAATCTGTGTCAAAACTTTGTTAGGAATTATGTGATCCTTACTAGCTGGAAGTAAGGGAGATGGGGCATGAAGTTATTTCTAGGAGTTGAGACATACAACGTTTAGCTCAGTTCTGGGTATCTTTGAAAGTCCTATACAAACTTGTTCCTACATAGTAACTTGCATCTTTGAATGAGAATGTGCTTGCTTACAGCAACGTGCTATATGTTCTGGATGCCCGAATTGGGAATCTGTGTCAAAACTTTGTTAGGAAATATGTGATCCTTACTAGCTGGAAGTAAGGGACATGGGGCATGAATTTATTTCTAGGAGTTGGACACATACCAAGTTTAGCTCAGTTCTGGGCATCTTTCAAAGTCCTATACAAACATGTACCTACATAGTAAATTGCGACTTTGAATGAGAATGTGCTTGCTTACAGCAACGTGCTATATGTTCTGAATGCCCGAATTGGGAATCTGTGTCAAATCTTTGTTAGGAATTATGTGATCCTTACTAGCTGGAAATAAGGGAGTTGGGGCATGAAGTTATTTCTAGGAGTTGGACACATACAAAGTTTAGCTCAGTTCTGGGCATCTTTGAAAGTCCTATACAAACTTGTTCCTACATAGTAACTTGCAACATTGAATGAGAATGTGCTTGCTTACAGCAACGTGCTATATGTTCTTAATGCCCGAATTGTGAATCTGTGTCAAAACTTTGTTAGAAATTATGTGATCCTTACTAGCTGGAAGTAAGGGAGATGAGGCATGAAGTTATTTCTAGGAGTTGGAGACATACAACGTTTAGCTCAGTTCTGGGCATCTTTGAAAGTCCTATACAAACTTGTTCCTACATAGTAACTTGCATATTTGAATGAGAATGTGCTTGCTTACAGCAACGTGCTATATGTTCTGAATGCCCGAATTGGGAATATGTGTCAAAACTTTGTTAGGAGTTATGTGATCCTTACTAGCTGGAAGTAAGGGAGTTGGGGGATGAAGTTATTTCTAGGAGTTGGACACATACCAAGTTTAGCTCAGTTCTGGGCATCTTTCAAAGTCCTATACAAACATGTACCTACATAGTAAATTGCGACTTTGAATGAGAATGTGCTTGCTTACAGCAACGTGCTATATGTTCTGAATGCCCGAATTGGGAATCTGTGTCAAATCTTTGTTAGGAATTATGTGATCCTTACTAGCTGGAAATAAGGGAGTTGGGGCATGAAGTTATTTCTAGGAGTTGGACACATACAAAGTTTAGCTCAGTTCTGGGCATCTTTGAAAGTCCTATACAAACTTGTTCCTACATAGTAACTTGCAACATTGAATGAGAATGTGCTTGCTTACAGCAACGTGCTATATGTTCTGAATGCCCGAATTGGGAATCTGTGTCAAAACTTTGTTAGGAATTATGTGATCCTTACTAGCTTGAAGTAAGGGAGATGGGGCATGAAGTTATTTCTAGGAGTTGGAGACATACCAAGTTTAGCTCAGTTCTGGGCATCTTTGAAATACCTATACAAACTTGTTCCTACATAGTAACTTGCAACTTTGAATGAGAATGTGCTTGCTTACAGCAACGTGCTATATGTTCTTAATGCCCGAATTGGGAATCTGTGTCAAAACTTTGTTAGAAATTATGTGATCCTTACTAGCTGGAAGTAAGGGAGATGAGGCATGAAGTTATTTCTAGGAGTTGGAGACATACAACGTTTAGCTCAGTTCTGGGCATCTTTGAAAGTCCTATACAAACTTGTTCCTACATAGTAACTTGCATATTTGAATGAGAATGTGCTTGCTTACAGCAACGTGCTATATGTTCTGAATGCCCGAATTGGGAATATGTGTCAAAACTTTGTTAGGGGTTATGTGATCCTTACTAGCTGGAAGTAAGGGAGTTGGGGGATGAAGTTATTTCTAGGAGTTGGACACATACCAAGTTTAGCTCAGTTCTGGGCATCTTTTAAAGTCCTCAACAAACTTGTTCCTACAGAGTAACTTGCAACATTGAATGAGAATGTGCTTGCTTACAGCAACGTGCTATATGTTCTGAATGCCCGAATTGGGAATCTGTGTCAAAACTTTGTTAGGAATTATGTGATCCTTACTAGATGGAAGTAAGGGAGATGGGGCATGAAGTTATTTCTAGGAGTTGGAGACATACCACGTTTAGCTCAGTTCTGTGCATCTTTGAAATACCTATACAAACTTGTTCCTACATAGTAACTTGCAACTTTGAATGAGAATGTGCTTGCTTACAGCAACTTGCTATACGTTCTGAATACCCGAATTGGGAATCTGTGTCAAAACTTTGTTAGGAATTATGTGATCCTTACTAGATGGAAGTAAGGGAGTTGGGGCATGAAGTTAATTCTAGAGGTTGGACACATACCAAGTTTAGCTCAGTTCTGGGCATCTTTGAAATACCTATACAAACTTGTTCCTACATAGTAACTTGCAACTTTGAATGAGATTGTGCTTGCTTACAGCAACGTGCTATATGTTCTGAATGCCCGAATTAGGAATCTGTGTCAAAACTTTGTTAGGAATTATGTGATCCTTACTAGCTGGAAGTAAGGTTGATGGGGCATGAAGTTATTTCTAGGAGTTGGAGACATACCAAGTTTAGCTCAGTTCTGGGAATCTTTGAAATACCTATACAAACTTGTTCCTACATAGTAACTTGCAACTTTGAATGAGAATGTGCTTGCTTACAGCAACGTGCTATATGTTCTGAATGCCCGAATTGGGAATCTGTGTTAAAACTTTGTTGGAAATTATGTGATCCTTACTAGATGGAAGTAAGGGAGATGGGGCATGAAGTTATTTCTAGGAGTTGGAGACATACAACGATTAGCTCAGTTCTGGGCATCTTTGTAATACCTATACAGTCTTGTTCCTACATAGTAACTTGCAACTTTGAATGAGAATGTGCTTGCTTACAGCAACGTGCTATATGTTCCGAATGCCCGAATTGGGAATCTGTGTCAAAACTTTGTTAGGAATTATGTGATCCTTACTAGCTGGAAGTAAGGGAGTTGGGACATGAAGTTATTTCTAGAGGTTGGACACATACCAAGTTTAGCTCAGTTCTGTGCATCTTTGAAATACCTATACAAACTTGTTCCTACTTAGTAACTTGCCACTTTGAATGAGAATGTGCTTGCTTACATCAACGTGCAATATGTTCTGAATGCCCGAATTCGGAATCTGTGTCAAAACTTTGTTAGGAATTATGTTATCCTTAATAGATGGAAGTAAGGGAGATGGGGCATGAAGTTATTTCTAGGAGTTGGAGACATATAACGTTTAGCTCAGTTCTGGGCATCTTTGAAATACCTATACAAACTTGTTCCTACATAGTAACTTGCAACTTTGAATGAGAATGTGCTTGCTTACAGCAACGTGCTATATGATCTGAATGCCCGAATTGGGAATCTGTGTCAAATCTTTGTTAGTAATTATGTGATCCTTATTGGCTGGAAGTAATGATGACGGGTCATGAAGTTATTTCTAGGAGTTGGAGACATACAACGTTTAGCTCAGTTCTGGGCATCTTTGAAATACCTATACAAACTTGTTCCTACATAGTAACTTGCAAATTTGAATGAGAATGTGCTTGCTTACAGCAACGTGCTATATGTTCTGAATGCCCGAATTGGGAATCTGTGTCAAAATTTTGTTAGGAATTATGTGATCCTTACTACCTGGAAGAAAGGGTGATGGGGCATGAAGTTATTTCTAGGAGTTGGAGACATACAACGTTTAGCTCAGTTCTGGGCATCCTTGAAATACCTTTACAAACTTGTTCCTACATAGTAACTTGCAACTTTGAATGAGAATGTGCTTGCTTACAGCAACGTGCTATATGTTCTTAATGCCCGAATTGGGAATCTGTGTTAAATCTTTGTTAGAAATTATGTGATCCTTACTAGCTGGAAGTAAGGGAGTTGGGGCATGAAGTTATTTCTATGAGTTGGAGACATACAACGTTTAGCTCAGTTCTGGGCATCTTTGAAATACCTTTACAAACTTGTTCCTACATAGTAACTTGCAACTTTGAATGAGAATGTGCTTGCTTACAGCAACGTGCTACAAGTTCTGAATGCACGAATTGGGAATCTGTGTCAAAACATTGTTAGGAAATGTGTTCCTTACTAGCTGGAAGTAAGGGAGATGGGGCATGAAGTTATTTCTAGGAGTTGGAGACATACCAAGTTTAGCTCAGTTCTGGGCATCTTTGAAATACCTTTACAAACTTGTTCCTACATGGTAACTTGCAACTTTGAATGAGAATGTGCTTGCTTACAGCAACGTGCTATATATTCTGAATGCCCGAAGTGGGAATCTGTGTCAAAATTTTGTTAGAAATTATGTGATCCTTACTAGATGGAAGTAAGGGAGATGGGGCAAGAAGTTATTTCTAGGAGTTGGAGACATACAACGTTTAGCTCAGTTCTGGGCATCTTTGAAATACCTATACAAACTTGTTCCTACATAGTAACTTGCAACTTTGAATGAGAATGTGCTTGCTTACAGCAACGTGCTATATGTTCTGAATGCCCGAATTGGGAATCTGTGTCAAAACTTTGTTAGGAATTATGTGATCCTTACTAGCTGGAAGTAAGGGAGATGGGGCATGAAGTTATTTCTAGGAGTTGGAGACATACCAAGTTTAGCTCAGTTCTGGGCATCATTGAAATAGCTATACAAACTTGTTCCTACATAGTAACTTGCAACTTTGAATGAGAATGTGCTTGCTTACAGCAACGTGCTATATGTTCTGAATGCCCGAATTGGGAATCTGTGTCAAAACTTTGTTAGGAATTATGTGATCCTTACTAGCTGAAAGTAAGGGAGATGGGGCATGAAGTTATTTCTAGGAGTTGGAGACATACCAAGTTTAGCTCAGTTCTGGGCATCTTTGAAATACCTATACAAACTTGTTCCTACATATTAACCTACAATTTTGAATGAGAATGTGCTTGCTTACAGCAACGTGCTATATGTTCTGAATGCCCGAATTGGGAATCTGTGTCAAAACTTTGTTAGGAATTATGTGATCCTTACTAGCTGTCAGTAAGGGAGTTGGGGCATGAAGTTATTTCTAGAGGTTGGACACATACCAAGTTTAGCTCAGTTCTGGGCATCTTTGAAATACCTATACAAACTTGTTCCTACATAGTAACTTGCAACTTTGAATGAGAATGTGCTTGCTTACAGCAACGTGCTATATGTTCTGAATGCCAGAATTGGGAATCTGTGTCAAAACTTTGTTAGGAATTATGTGATCGTTACTAGCTGGAAGTAAGGGAGATGGGGCATGAAGTTATTTCTAGGAGTTGGAGACATACCAAGTTTAGCTCAGTTCTGGGCATCTTTGAAATACCTATACGAACTTGTTCCTACATATTAACTTGCAACTTTGAATGAGAATGTGCTTGCTTACAGCAACGTGCTATATGTTCTGAATGCCCGAATTGGGAATCTGTGTCAAAATTTGTTAGGAATTATGTGATTCTTACTAGCTGGAAGTAAGGGAGATGGGGCATGAAGTTATTTCTAGGAGTTGGACACATACAAACTTTAGCACCGTTCGGGGTATCTTTGAAATACCTATACAAACTTGTTCCTACATAGTAACTTGCAACTTTGAATGAGAATGTGCTTGCTTACAGCAACGTGCTATATGTTCTGAATGCCTGAATTGGGAATGTGTGTCAAAAGTTTGTTAGGAATTATGTGATCCTTACTAGCTGGAAATAAGGGAGATGGGGCATCACGTTATTTCTAGGAGTTGGAGACATACCAGTTTAGCTCAGTTCTGGGCATCTTTGAAATACCTATACAAACTTGTTCCTACATAGTAACTTGCAACTTTGAATGAGAATGTGCTTGCTTACAGCAACGTGCTATATGTTCTGAATGCCCGAATTGGGAATCTGGGTCAAAACTTTGTTAGGAATTATGTGATCCTTACTAGCTGGAAGTAAGGGAGATGGGGCATGAAGTTATTTCTAGGAGTTGGAGCCATACCACGTTTAGCTCAGTTCTGGGCATCTTTGAAATACCTATACAAACTTGTTCCTACATAGTAACTTGCAACTTTGAATGAGAATGTGCTTGCTTACAGCAACGTGCTATATGTTCTGAATGCCCGAATTGGGAATCTGTGTCAAAACTTTGTTAGGAATGATGTGATCCTTACTAGCTGGAAGTAAGGGAGATGGGGCATGAAGGTATTTCTAGGAGTTGGAGACATACCAAGTTTAGCTCAGTTCTGGGCATCTTTGAAATACCTATACAAACTTGTTCCTTCATAGTAACTTGAAACTTTGAATGAGAATGTGCTTGCTTACAGCAACGTGCTACATGTTCTGAATGCCCGCATTGGGAATCTGTGTCAAAACTTTGTTAGGAATTATGTGATCCTTACTAGCTGGAAGTAAGGGAGATGGGGCATGAAGTTATTTCTAGGAGTTGGAGACATACAATGTTTAGCTCAGTTCTGGGCATCTTTGAAATACCTATACAAACTTGTTCCTACATAGTAACTTGCAACTTTGAATGAGAATGTGCTTGCCTACAGCAACGTGCTATATGTTCTGAATGCCCGAATTGGGAATCTGTGTCAAATCTTTGTTAGGAATTATGTGATCCTTACTAGATGGAAGTAAGGGAGATGGGGCGTGAAGTTATTTCTAGGAGTTGGAGACATACCAAGTTTAGCTCAGTTCTAGGCATCTTTGAAATACCTTTACAAACTTGTTCCCACATAGTAACTTGCAACTTTGAATGAGAATGTGCTTGCTTACAGCAACGTGCTATATGTTCTGAATGCCCGAATTGGGAATCTGTGTCAAAACATTGTTAGGAATTATGTGATCCTTACTAGCTGGAAGTAAGGGAGATGGGGCATGACGTTATTTCTAGGAGTTGGAGACATACCAAGTTTAGCTCAGTTCTGGGCATCTTTGAAATACCTATACAAACTTGTTCCTACATAGTAACTTGCAACTTTGAATGAGAATGTGCTTGCTTACAGCAACGTGCTACATGTTCTGAATGCCCCAATTGGGAATCTGTGTCAAAACTTTGTTAGGAATTATGTGATCCTTACTAGCTGGAAGTAAGGAAGTTGGGGCATGAAGTTATTTCTAGGAGTAGGAGACATACCACGTTTAGCTCAGTTCTGGGCATCTTTGAAATACCTATACAAACTTGTTCCTACATAGTAACTTGCAACTTTGAATGAGAATGTGCTTGCTTACAGCAACGTGCTATATGTTCTGAATGCCAGAATTGGGAATCTGTGTCAAAACTTTGTTAGGAATTATGTGATCCTTATTAGCTGGAAGTAAGGGAGATGGGGCATGAAGTTATTTCTAGGAGTTGGAGACATACCAAGTTTAGCTCAGTTCTGGGCATCTTTGAAATACCTATACAAACTTGTTCCTACATATTAACTTACAACTTTGAATGAGAATGTGCTTGCTTACAGCAACGTGCTATATGTTCTGAATGCCCGAATTGGGAATGTGTGTCAAATCTTTGTTAGTAATTATGTGATCCTTACTAGCTGGAAGTAAGGGAGTTGGGGCATGAAGATATTTCTAGAGGTTGGACACATACCAAGTTTAGCTCAGTTCTGGGCATCTTTGAAATACCTATACAAACTTGTTCCTACATAGTAACTTGCAACTTTGAATGAGAATGTGCTTGCTTACAGCAACGTGCTATATGTTCTGAATGCCCGAATTGGGAATCTGTGTCAAAACTTTGTTAGGAATTATGTGATCCTTACTAGCTGGAAGTAAGGGTGATGGGGCATGAAGTTATTTCAAGGAGTTGGAGACATACAACGTTTAGCTCAGTTCTGGGCATCTTTGATATACCTATACAAACTTGTTCCTTCATAGTAACTTGCAAATTTGAATGAGATTGTGCTTGCTTACAGCAACGTGCTACATGTTCTGAATGCCCGAATTGGGAATCTGTGTCAAAACTTTGTTAGGAATTATGTGATCCTTACTAGCTGGAAGTAAGGGAGATGGGGCATGAAGTTATTTCTAGGAGTTGGAGACATACAATGTTTAGCTCAGTTCTGGGCATCTTTGAAATACCTATACAAACCTTTCCTACATAGTAACTTGCAACTTTGAATGAGAATGTGCTTGCCTACAGCAACGTGCTATATGTTCTGAATGCCCGAATTGGGAATCTGTGTCAAAATTTTTTAGGAATTATGTGATCCTTACTAGCTGGAAGTAAGAGAGTTGGGGCATGAAGTTATTTCTAGCAGTTGGACACATACCAAGTTTAGCTCAGTTCTGGGCATCTTTGAAATACCTATACAAACTTGTTCCTACATAGTAACTTGCAACTTTGAATGAGAATGTGCTTGCATACAGCAACGTGCTATATGTTCTGACTGCCCGAATTGGTAATCTGTGTCAAAACTTTGTTAGAAATTATGTGATCCTTACTAGCTGGAAGTAAGTGAGATGGGGCATGAAATTATTTCTAGGAGTTGGAGACATACCAAGTTTAGCTCAGTTCTGGGCATCTTTGAAATACCTATACAAACTTGTTCCTACATATTAACTTACAAATTTTAATGAGAATGTGCTTGCTTACAGCAACGTGCTATATGTTCTGAATGCCCGAATTGGGAATGTGTGTCAAATCTTTGTTAGGAATTATGTGATCCTTACTAGCTGGAAGTAAGGGAGTTGGGGCATGAAGATATTTCTAGAGGTTGGACACATACCAAGTTTAGCTCAGTTCTGGGCATCTTTGAAATACCTATACAAACTTGTTCCTACATAGTAACTTGCAACTTTGAATGAGAATGTGCTTGCTTACAGCAACGTGCTATATGTTCTGAATGCCCGAATTGGGAATCTGTGTCAAAACTTTGTTAGGAATTATGTGATCCTTACTAGCTGGAAGTAAGGGTGATGGGGCATGAAGTTATTTCTAGGAGTTGGAGACATACAACGTTTAGCTCAGTTCTGGGCATCTTTGAAATACCTATACAAACTTGTTCCTTCATAGTAACTTGCAAATTTGAATGAGATTGTGCTTGCTTACAGCAACGTGCTACATGTTCTGAATGCCCGAATTGGGAATCTGTGTCAAAACTTTGTTAGGAATTATGTGATCCTTACTAGCTGGAAGTAAGGGAGATGGGGCATGAAGTTATTTCTAGGAGTTGGAGACATACAATGTTTAGCTCAGTTCTGGGCATCTTTGAAATACCTATACAAACCTTTCCTACATAGTAACTTGCAACTTTGAATGAGAATGTGCTTGCCTACAGCAACGTGCTATATGTTCTGAATGCCCGAATTGGGAATCTGTGTCAAAATTTTTTAGGAATTATGTGATCCTTACTAGCTGGAAGTAAGAGAGTTGGGGCATGAAGTTATTTCTAGCAGTTGGACACATACCAAGTTTAGCTCAGTTCTGGGCATCTTTGAAATACCTATACAAACTTGTTCCTACATAGTAACTTGCAACTTTGAATGAGAATGTGCTTGCATACAGCAACGTGCTATATGTTCTGACTGCCCGAATTGGTAATCTGTGTCAAAACTTTGTTAGAAATTATGTGATCCTTACTAGCTGGAAGTAAGGGAGATGGGGCATGAAATTATTTCTAGGAGTTGGAGACATACCAAGTTTAGCTCAGTTCTGGGCATCTTTGAAATACCTATACAAACTTGTTCCTACATATTAACTTACAACTTTGAATGAGAATGTGCTTGCTTACAGCAACGTGCTATATGTTCTGAATGCCCGAATTGGGAATGTGTGTCAAATCTTTGTTAGGAATTATGTGATCCTTACTAGCTGGAAGTAAGGGAGTTGGGGCATGAAGATATTTCTAGAGGTTGGACACATACCAAGTTTAGCTCAGTTCTGGGCATCTTTGAAATACCTATACAAACTTGTTCCTACATAGTAACTTGCAACTTTGAATGAGAATGTGCTTGCTTACAGCAACGTGCTATATGTTCTGAATGCCCGAATTGGGAATCTGTGTCAAAACTTTGTTAGGAATTATGTGATCCTTACTAGCTGGAAGTAAGGGTGATGGGGCATGAAGTTATTTCTAGGAGTTGGAGACATACAACGTTTAGCTCAGTTCTGGGCATCTTTGAAATACCTATACAAACTTGTTCCTTCATAGTAGCTTGCAAATTTGAATGAGATTGTGCTTGCTTACAGCACCGTGCTACATGTTCTGAATGCCCGAATTGGGAATCTGTGTCAAAACTTTGTTAGGAATTATGTGATCCTTACTAGCTGGAAGTAAGGGAGATGGAGCATGAAGTTATTTCTAGGAGTTGGAGACATACGAAGTTTAGCTCAGTTCTGGGCATCTTTGAAATACCTATACAAACTTGTTCCTACATAGTAACTTGCAACTTTGAATGAGAATGTGCTTGCTTACAGCAACGTGCTACATGTTCTGAATGCCCGAATTGGGAATCTGTGTCAAAACTTTGTTAGGAATTATGTGATCCTTACTAGCTGGAAGTAAGGGAGATGGGGCATGAAGTTATTTCTAGGAGTTGGAGACATACAATGTTTAGCTCAGTTCTGGGCATCTTTGAAATACCTATACAAACTTGTTCCTACATAGTAACTTGCAACTTTGAATGAGAATGTGCTTGCTTACAGCAACGTGCTATATGTTCTGAATGCCCGAATTGGGAATCTGTGTCAAAATTTGTTAGGAATTATGTGATCCTTACTAGCTGGAAGTAAGAGAGTTGGGGCATGAAGGTATTTCTAGTAGTTGGACACATACCAAGTTTAGCACAGTTCTGGGCATCTTTGAAGTACCTTTACAAACTTGTTCCTACATAGTAACTTGCAACTTTGAATGAGAATGTGCTTGCTTACAGCAACGTGCTATATGTTCTGAATGCCCGAATTGGGAATCTGTGTCAAAACTTTGTTAGGAATTATGTTATCCTTACTAGCTGGAAGTAAGGGAGATGGGGCATGAAGTTATTTCTAGGAGTTGGACACATACCAAGTTTAGCTCAGTTCTGGGCATCTTTGAAATACCTATACAAACTTGTTCCTACATAGTAACTTGCAACTTTGAATGAGAATGTGCTTGCATACAGCAACGTGCTATATGTTCTGACTGCCCGAATTGGTAATCTGTGTCAAAACTTTGTTAGAAATTATGTGATCCTTACTAGCTGGAAGTAAGGGAGATGGGGCATGAAATTATTTCTAGGAGTTGGAGACATACAACGTTTAGCTCAGTTCTGGGCATCTTTGAAATACCTATACAAACTTGTTCCTACATAGTAACTTGCAACTTTGAATGAGAATGTGCTTGCTTACAGCAACGTGCTATATGTTCTGAATGCCCCAATTGGGAATCTGTGTCAAAACTTTGTTAGGAATTATGTGATCCTTACTAGCTGGAAGTAAGGGAGATGGGGCATGAAGTTATTTCTAGTAGTTGGAGACATACCACGTTTAGCTCAGTTCTGGGCATCTTTGAAATACCTATACAAACTTATTCCTACATAGTAACTTGCAACATTGAATGAGAATGTGCTTGCTTACAGCAACGTGCTACATGTTCTGAATGCCCGAATTGGGAATCTGTGTCAAAACTTTGTTAGTAATTATGTGATCCTTACTAGTTGGAAATAAGGGAGTTGGGGCATGAAGTTATTTTTTAGAGGTTGGACACATACCAAGTTTAGCTCAGTTCTGGGCATCTTTGAAATACCTATACAAACTTGTTCCTACATAGTAACTTGCAACTTTGAATGAGAATGTTCTTGCTTACAGCAACGTGCTATATGTTCTGAATGCCCGAATTGGGAATCTGTGTCAAAACTTTGTTAGGAATTATGTGATCTTTACTAGCTGGAAGTAAGGGTGATGGGGCATGAAGATATTTCTAGGAGTTGGAGACATACAACGTTTAGCTCAGTTCTGGGCATCTTTGAAATACCTTTACAAACTTGTTCCTACATAGTAACTTGCAACTTTGAATGAGAATGTGCTTGCTTACAGCAACGTGCTATATGTTCTGAATGCCCGAATTGGGAATCTGTGTCAAAACTTTGTTAGGAATTATGTGATCCTTATTAGCTGGAAGTAAGGGTGATGGGGCATGAAATTATTTCTAGGAGTTGGAGACATACAACGTTTAGCTCAGTTCTGGGCATCTTTGAAATACCTTTACAAACTTGTTCCTACATAGTAACTTGCAACTTTGAATGAGAATGTGCTTGCTTACAGCAACGTGCTATATGTTCTGAATGCCCGAATTGGGAATCTGTGTTAAAACTTTGTTAGAAATTATGTGATCCTTACTAGATGGAAGTAAGGGAGATGGGGCATGAAGTTATTTCTATGAGTTGGAGACATACCAAGTTTAGCTCAGTTCTGGGCATCTTTGAAATACCTATACAAACTTGTTCCTTCATAGTAACTTGAAACTTTGAATGAGAATGTGCTTGCTTACAGCAACGCGCTACATGTTCTGAATGCCCGAATTGGGAATCTGTGTCAAAACTTTGTTAGGAATTATGTGATCCTTACTAGCTGGAAGTAAGGGAGATGGAGCATGAAGTTATTTCTAGGAGTTGGAGACATACCAAGTTTAGCTCAGTTCTGGGCATCTTTGAAATACCTATACAAACTTGTTCCTACATAGTAACTTGCAACTTTGAATGAGAATGTGCTTGCTTACAGCAACGTGCTACATGTTCTGAATGCCCGAATTGGGAATCTGTGTCAAAACTTTGTTAGGAATTATGTGATCCTTACTAGCTGGAAGTAAGGGAGATGGGGCATGAAGTTATTTCTAGGAGTTGGAGACATACAATGTTTAGCTCAGTTCTGGGCATCTTTGAAATACCTATACAAACTTGTTCCTACATAGTAACTTGCAACTTTGAATGAGAATGTGCTTGCTTACAGCAACGTGCTATATGTTCTGAATGCCCCAATTGGGAATCTGTGTCAAAACTTTGTTAGGAATTATGTGATCCTTACTAGCTGGAAGTAAGGGAGATGGGGCATGAAGTTATTTCCAGGAGTTGGAGACATACCACGTTTAGCTCAGTTCTGGGCATCTTTGAAATACCTATACAAACTTGTTCCTACATAGTAACTTGCAACTTTGAATGAGAATGTGCTTGCTTACAGCAACGTGCTACATGTTCTGAATGCCCGAATTGGGAATCTGTGTCAAAACTTTGTTAGGAATTATGTGATCCTTACTAGCTGGAAATAAGGGAGTTGGGGCATGAAGTTATTTCTAGAGGTTGGACACATACCAAGTTTAGCTCAGTTCTGGGCATCTTTGAAATACCTATACAAACTTGTTCCTACATAGTAACTTGCAACTTTGAATGAGAATGTGCTTGCTTACAGCAACGTGCTATATGTTCTGAATGCCCGAATTGGGAATCTGTGTCAAAACTTTGTTAGGAATTATGTGATCCTTACTAGCTGGAAGTAAGGGTGATGGGGCATGAAGTTATTTCTAGGAGTTGGAGACATACAACGTTTAGCTCAGTTCTGGGCATCTTTGAAATACCTTTACAAACTTGTTCCTACATAGTAACTTGCAACTTTGAATGAGAATGTGCTTGCTTACAGCAACGTGCTATATGTTCTGAATGCCCGAATTGGGAATCTGTGTTAAAACTTTGTTAGAAACTATGTGATCCTTACTAGATGGAAGTAAGGGAGATGGGGCATGAAGTTATTTCTATGAGTTGGAGACATACCAAGTTTAGCTCAGTTCTGGGCATCTTTGAAATACCTATAAAAACTTGTTCCTTCATAGTAACTTGCAACTTTGAATGAGAATGTGCTTGCTTACAGCAACGCGCTACATTTTCTGAATGCCCGAATTGGGAATTGTGTTAAAACTTTGTTAGGAATTATGTGATCCTTACTAGCTGGAAGTAAGGGAGATGGGGCATGAAGTTATTTCTATGAGTTGGAGACATACCAAGTTTAGCTCAGTTCTGGGCATCTTTGAAATACCTATACAAACTTGTTCCTACATAGTAACTTGCAACTTTGAATGAGAATGTGCTTGCTTACAGCAACGTGCTACATGTTCTGAATGCCTGAATTGGGAATCTGTGTCAAAATTTGTTAGGAATTATGTGATCCTTACTAGCTGGAAGTAAGGGAGATGGAGCATGAAGTTATTTCTAGGAGTTGGAGACATACAAAGTTTAGCTCAGTTCTGGGCATCTTTGAAATACCTATACAAACTTGTTCCTACATAGTAACTTGCAACTTTGAATGAGAATGTGCTTGCTTACAGCAACGTGCTACATGTTCTGAATGCCCGAATTGGGAATCTGTGTCAAAACTTTGTTAGGAATTATGTGATCCTTACTAGCTGGAAGTAAGGGAGATGGGGCATGAAGTTATTTCTAGGAGTTGGAGACATACAATGTTTAGCTCAGTTCTGGGCATCTTTGAAATACCTATACAAACTTGTTCCTACATAGTAACTTGCAACTTTGAATGAGAATGTGCTTGCTTACAGCAACGTGCTATATGTTCTGAATGCCCGAATTGGGAATCTGTGTCAAAATTTGTTAGGAATTATGTGATCCTTACTAGCTGGAAGTAAGAGAGTTGGGGCATGAAGGTATTTCTAGGAGTTGGACACATACCAAGTTTAGCACAGTTCTGGGCATCTTTGAAGTACCTTTACAAACTTGTTCCTACATAGTAACTTGAAACTTTGAATGAGAATGTGCTTGCTTACAGCAACGTGCTATATGTTCTGAATGCCCGAATTGGGAATCTGTGTCAAAACTTTGTTAGGAATTATGTGATCCTTACTAGCTGGAAGTAAGGGAGATGGGGCATGAAGTTATTTCTAGGAGTTGGACACATACCAAGTTTAGCTCAGTTCTGGGAATCTTTGAAATACCTATACAAACTTGTTCCTACATAGTAACTTGCATCTTTGAATGAGAATGTGCTTGCTTACAGCAACGTGGTATATGTTCTGAATGCCCGAATTGGGAATCTGTGTCAAAACTTTGTTAGGAATTATGTGATCCTTACTAGCTGGAAGTAAGGGAGATGGAGCATGAAGTTATTTCTAGGAGTTGGACACATACCAAGTTTAGCTCAGTTCTGGGCATCTTTGAAATACCTATACAAACTTGTTCCTACATAGTAACTTGCAACTTTGAATGAGAATGTGCTTGCTTACAGCAACGTGCTATATGTTCTGAATGCCCGAATTGGGAATCTGTGTCAAAACTTTGTTAGGAATTATGTGATCCTTACTAGCTGGAAGTAAGGGTGATGGGGCATGAAGTTATTTCTATGAGTTGGAGACATACCAAGTTTAGCTCAGTTCTGGGCATCTTTGACATACCTATAAAAACTTGTTCCTTCATAGTAACTTGCAACTTTGAATGAGAATGTGCTTGCTTACAGCAACGCGCTACATTTTCTGAATGCCCGAATTGGGAATTGTGTTAAAACTTTGTTAGGAATTATGTGATCCTTACTAGCTGGAAGTAAGGGAGATGGGGCATGAAGTTATTTCTAGGAGTTGGAGACATACCAAGTTTAGCTCAGTTCTGGGCATCTTTGAAATACCTATACAAACTTGTTCCTACATAGTAACTTGCAACTTTGAATGAGAATGTGCTTGCTTACAGCAACGTGCTACATGTTCTGAATGCCCGAATTGGGAATCTGTGTCAAAATTTGTTAGGAATTATGTGATCCTTACTAGCTGGAAGTAAGGGAGATGGGGCATGAAGTTATTTCTAGGAGTTGGAGACATAGAATGTTTAGCTCAGTTCTGGGCATCTTTGAAATACCTGTACAAACTTGTTCCTACATAGTAACTTGCAACTTTGAATGAGAATGTGCTTGCTTACAGCAACGTGCTATATGTTCTGACTGCCCGAATTGGTAATCTGTGTCAATACTTTGTTAGAAATTATGTGATCCTTACTAGATGGAAGTAAGGGAGATGGGGCATGAAGTTATTTCTAGGAGTTGGAGACATACCAATTTTAGCTCAGTTCTGGGCATCTTTGAAATACCTATACAAACTTGTTCCTACATAGTAACTTGCATCTTTGAATGAGAATGTGCTTGCTTACAGCAACGTGCTATATGTTCTGAATGTCCGAATTGGGAATCTGTGTCAAAAGGTTCTTAGGAATTATGTGATCCTTACTAGCTGGAAGTAAGGGAGATGGGGCATGAAGTTATTTCCAGGAGTTGGAGACATACCAAGTTTAACTCAGTTCTGGGCATCTTTGAAATACCTTTACAAACTTGTTCCCACATAGTAACTTGCAACTTTGAATGAGAATGTGCTTGCTTACAGCAACGTGCTATATGTTCTGAATACCCGAATTGGGAATCAGTGTCAAAACTCTGTTAGGAATCATGTGATCCTTACTAGCTGGAAGTAAGGGAGATGGGTAATGAAGTTATTTCTAGGAGTTGGACACATACAAAGTTTAGCACCGTTCGGGGTATCTTTGAAATACCTATTCAAACTTGTTCCTACATAGTAACTTGCAACTTTGAATGAGACTGTGCTTGCTTACAGCAACGTGCTATATGTTCTGAATGCCCGAATTGGGAATCTGTGTCAAAACTTTGTTAGGAATTATGTGATCCTTACTAGCTGGAAGTAAGGGAGATGGGGCATGAAGTTATTTCTAGGAGTTGGAGACATACCACGTTTAGCTCAGTTCTGGGCATCTTTGAAATACCTATAGAAACTTGTTCCTACATAGTAACTTGCAACTTTGAATGAGAATGTGCTTGCTTACAGCAACGTGCTATATGTTCTGAATGCCCGAATTGGGAATCTGTGTCAAAACTTTGTTAGGAATTATGTGATCCTTACTAGCTGGAAGTAAGGGAGATGGGGCATGAAGTTATTTCTAGGAGTTGGAGACATACCAAGTTTTGCTCAGTTCTGGGCATCTTTGAAAGTCCTATTCAAACTTGTTCCTACATAGTAACTTGCAACTTTGAATGAGAATGTGCTTCCTTACAGCAACGTGCTATATGTTCTGAATGAACGAATTGGGAATCTGAGTCAAAACTTTGTTAGAATTATGTGATCCTAACTAGATGGAAGTAAGCGAGATGGGGCATGAAGTTATTTCTAGGAGTTGGAGACATACAACGTTTAGCTCAGTTTTGGGCATCTTTCAAATACCTATACAAACTTGTTCCTACATAGTAACTTGCAACTTTGAATGAGAATGTGCTTGCTTACAGCAACGTGCTATATGTTCTGAATGCCCGAATTGGGAATCTGTGTTAAAACTTTGTTAGAAATTATGTGATCCTTACTAGCTGGAAGTAAGGGAGATGGGGCATGAAGTTATTTCTAGGAGTTGGACACATACCAAGTTTAGCTCAGTTCTGGGCATCTTGAAATACCTATACGAACTTGTTCCTACATATTAACTTGTAACTTTGAATGAGAATGGGCTTGCTTACAGAAACGTGCTATATGTTCTGAATGCCCGAATTGGGAAACTGTGTCAAAATTTGTTAGGAATTATGTGATCCTTACTAGCCTGAAGTAAGGGAGTTGGGGCATGAAGGTATTTCTAGGAGTTGGACACATACCAAGTTTAGCACAGTTCTGGGCATCTTTGAAATACCTTTACAAACTTGTTCCTACATAGTAACTTGCAACTTTGAATGAGAATGTGCTTGCTTACAGCAACGTGCTATATGTTCTGAATGCCCGAATTGGGAATCTGTGTCAAAACTTTGTTAGGAATTATGTGATCCTTACTAGCTGGAAGTAAGGGAGATGGGGCATGAAGTTATTTCTAGGAGATGGACACATACCAAGTTTAGCTCAGTTCTGGGCATCTTTCAAATACGTATACAAACTTGTTCCTACATAGTAACTTGCAACTTTGAATGAGAATGTGCTTGCTTACAGCAACGTGCTATATGTTGTGAATGCCCGAATTGGGAATCTGTGTCATATCTTTGTTAGGAATCATGTGATCCTTACTAGATGGAAGTAAGGGAGATGGGGCATGAAGTTATTTCTAGGAGTTGGAGACATGCCAAGTTTAGCTCAGTTCTGGGCATCTTTGAAATACCTATACAAACTTGTTCCTACATAGTAACTTGCATCTTTGAATGAGAATGTGCTTGCTTACAGCAACGTGCTATATGTTCTGAATGCCCGAATTGGGAATCTGTGTCAAAACTTTGTTAGGAATTATGTGATCCTTACTAGCTGGAAGTAAGGGAGATGGGTCATGAAGTTATTTCTAGGAGTTGGAGACATACCAAGTTTAGCTCAGTTCTGGGCATCTTTGAAAGTCCTATTTAAACTTGTTCCTACAGAGTAACTTGCAACTTTGAATGAGAATGTGCTTGCTTACAGCAACGTACTATATGTTCTGAATGCCCGAATTGGGAATCTGTGTCAAAACTTTGTTAGGAATTATGTGATCCTTACTAGCTGGAAGTCAGTGAGTTGGGGCATGAAGTTATTTCTAGGAGTTGGACACATACAACGTTTAGCTCAGTTCTGGGCATCTTTGAAATACCTATACAAACTTGTTCCTACATAGTAACTTGCAACTCTGAATGAGAATGTGCTTGCTTACAGCAACGTGCTATATGTTCTGAATGCCCGAATTGGGAATCTGTGTCAAAACTTCGTTAGGAATTATGTGATCCTTACTAGATGGAAGTAAGGGAGTTGGGGCATGAAGTTATTTCTAGAGGTTGGACACATACCAAGTTTAGCTCAGTTCTGGGCATCTTTGAAATACCTATACAAACTTGTTCCTACATAGTAACTTGCAACTCTGAATGAGAATGTGCTTGCTTACAGCAACGTGCTATATGTTCTGAATGCCCGAATTGGGAATCTGTGTCAAAACTTTGTTAGGAATTATGTGATCCTTACTAGCTTTAAGTAAGGGAGTTGGGGCATGAAGTTATTTCTAGAGGTTGGACACATACCAAGTTTAGCTCAGTTCTGGGCATCTTTGAAATACCTATACAAACTTGTTCCTACATAGTAACTTGCAACTTTGAATGAGAATGTGCTTGCTTACAGCAACTTACTATATGTTCTGAATGCCCGAATTTGGAATCTGTGTCAAAACTTTGTTAGGAATTATGTGATCCTTACTAGCTGCCAGTAAGGGAGATGGGGCATGAAGTTATTTCTAGGAGTTGGAGACATACCAAGTTTAGCTCAGTTCTGGGCATCTTTGAAAGTCCTATTCAAACTTGTTCCTACATAGTAACTTGCAACTTTGAATGAGAATGTGCTTGCTTACAGCAACGTACTATAGGTTCTGAATGCCCGAATTGGGAATCTGTGTCAAAACATTGTTAGGAATTATGTGATCCTTACTAGCTGGAAGTAAGGGAGTTGGGGCATGACGTCATTTCTATGAGTTGGACACATACCAAGTTTAGATCAGTTCTGGGCATCTTTGAAATACCTATACAAACTTGTTCCTACATAGTAACTTGCAACTCTGAATGAAAATGTGCTTGCTTACACCAACGTGCTATATGTTCTGAATGCCCGAATTGGGAATCTGTGTCAAAACTTTGTTAGGAATTATGTGATCCTTACTAGCTTTAAGTAAGGGAGTTGGGGCATGAAGTTATTTCTAGAGGTTGGACTCATACCAAGTTTAGCTCAGTTCTGGGCATCTTTGAAATACCTATACAAACTTGTTCCTACATAGTAACTTGCAACTTTGAATGAGAATGTGCTTGCTTACAGCAACGTGCTATATGTTCTGAATACCCGAATTGGGAATCTGTGTCAAATCTTTGTTAGGAATTATGTGATCCTTACTAGATGGAAGTAAGGGAGATGGGGCATGAAGTTATTTCTAGGAGTTGGAGACATACCAAGTTTAGCTCAGTTCTGGGCATCTTTGAAATACCTATACAAACTTGTTCCTACATAGTAACTTGCAACTCTGAATGAGAATGTGCTTGCTTACAGCAACGTGCTATATGTTCTGAATGCCCGAATTGGGAATCTGTGTCAAAACGCTGTTAGGAATTATGTGATCGTTACTAGCTTTAAGTAAGGGAGTTGGGGCATGAAGATATTTCTAGAGGTTGGACACATACCAAGTTTAGCTCAGTTCTGGGCATCTTTGAAATACCTATACAAACTTGTTCCTACATAGTAACTTGCAACTTTGAATGAGAATGTGCTTGCTTACAGCAACGTGCTATATGTTCTGAATACCCGAATTGGGAATCTGTGTCAAATCTTTGTTAGGAATTATGTGATCCTTACTAGATGGAAGTAAGGGAGATGGGGCATGAAATTATTTCTAGGAGTTGGAGACATACCAAGTTTAGCTCAGTTCTGGGCATCTTTGAAATACCTATACAAACTTGTTCCCACATAGTAACTTGCAACTTTGAATGAGAATGTGCTTGCTTACAGCAACGTGCTATATGTTCTGAATGCCCGAATTGGGAATCTGTGTCAAAACTTTGTTAGGAATTATGTGATCCTTACTAGCTGGAAGTAAGGGAGATGGGGCATGAAGTTATTACTAGGAATTGGACACATACAAAGTTTAGCACCGTTCGGGGTATCTTTGAAATACCTATACAAACTTGTTCCTACATAGTAACTTGCAACTTTGAATGAGAATGTGCTTGCTTACAGCAACGTGCTATATGTTCTGAATGCCCGAATTGGGAATGTGTGTCAAAAGTTTCTTAGGAATTATGTGATCCTTACTAGCTGGAAGTAAGGGAGATGGGGTATGACGTTATTTCTAGGAGTTGGAGACATACCAAGTTTAGCTCAGTTCTGGGCATCTTTGAAATACCTTTACAAACATGTTCCTACATAGTAACTTGCAACTTTGAATGAGAATGTGCTTGCTTACAGCAACGTGCTATATGTTCTGAATGCCCGAATTGGGAATCTGTGTCAAATCTTTGTTAGGAATTATGTGATCCTTACTAGATGGAAGTAAGGGAGATGGGGCAAGAAGTTATTTCTAGGAGTTGGAGACATACCAAGTTTAGCTCAGTTCTGGGCATCTTTGAAATACCTTTACAAACTTGGCCCCACATAGTAACTTGCAACTTTGAATGAGAATGTGCTTGCTTACAGCAACGTGCTATATGTTTGAATGCCCGAATTGGGAATCTGTGTCAAAACTTTGTTAGGAATTATGTGATCCTTACTAGCTGGAAGTAAGGGAGATGGGGCATGAAGTTATTACTAGGAATTGGACACATACAATGTTTAGCACCGTTCGGGGTATCTTTGAAATACCTATACAAACTTGTTCCTACATAGTATCATGCAACTTTGAATGAGAATGTGCTTGCTTACAGCAACGTGCTATATGTTCTGAATGCCCGAATTGGGAATGTGTGTCAAAAGTTTCTTAGGAATTATGTGATCCTTACTAGCTGGAAGTAAGGGAGATGGGGTATGACGTTATTTCTAGGAGTTGGAGACATACCAAGTTTAGCTCAGTTCTGGGCATCTTTGAAATACCTTTACAAACTTGTTCCTACATAGTAACTTGCAACTTTGAATGAGAATGTGCTTGCTTACAGCAACGTGCTATATGTTCTGAATGCCCGAATTGGGATTCTGTGTTAAAACTTTGTTAGAAATTATGTGATCCTTACTAGATGGAAGTAAGGGAGATGGGGCATGAAGTTATTTCTAGGAGTTGGAGACATACAACGTTTAGCTCAGTTCTGGGCATCTTTGAAATACCTATACAAACTTGTTCCTACATAGTAACTTGCAACTTTGAATGAGAATGTGCTTGCTTACAGCAACGTGCTATATGTTCTGAATGCCCGAATTGGGAATCTGTGTCAAAATTTGTTAGGAATTATGTGATCCTTACTAGCTGGAAGTAAGGGAGTTGGGGCATGAAGGTATTTCTAGGAGTTGGACACATACCAAGTTTAGCACAGTTTTGAGCATCTTTGAAATACCTTTACAAACTTGTTCCTACATAGTAACTTGCAACTTTGAATGAGAATGTGCTTGCTTACAGCAACGTGCTATATGTTCTGAATGCCCGAATTGGGAATGTGTGTCAAAAGTTTGTTAGGAATTATGTGGACCTTACTAGCTGGAAGTAAGGGAGATGGGGCATGAAGTTATTTCTAGGAGTTGGACACATACCAAGTTTAGCTCAGTTCTGGGCAGCTTTGAAATACCTATACAAACTTGTTCCTACATAGTAACTTGCAACTTTGAATGAGAATGTGCTTGCTTACAGCAATGTGCTATATGTTCTGACTGCCCGAATTGGTAATCTGTGTCAAAACTTTGTTAGAAATTATGTGATCCTTACTAGATGGAAGTAAGGGATATGGGGCATGAAGTTATTTCTAGGAGGTGGAGACATACCAAGTTTAGCTCAGTTCTGGGCATCTTTGAAAGTCCTATTCAAACTTGTTCCTACACAGTAACTTGCAACTTTGAATGAGAATGTGCTTGCTTACAGCAACGTACTATATGTTCTGAATGCCCGAATTGGGAATCTGTGTCAAAACTTTGTTAGGAATTATGTGATCCTTACTAGCTGGAAGTAAGGGAGTTGGGGCATGAAGTTATTTCTAGGAGTTGGAGACAAACCACGTTTAGCTCAGTTCTGGGCATCTTTGAATTACCTATACAAACTTGTTCCTACATAGTAACTTTCATCTTTGAATGAGAATGTGCTTGCATACAGCAACGTGCTATATGTTCTGAATGTCCGAATTGGGAATCTGTGTCAAAACTTTGTTAGGAATTATGTGATCCTTACTAGGTGCCAGTAAGGGAGATGGGGCATGAAGTTATATCTAGGAGTTGGAGACATACCAAGTTTAGCTCAGTTCTGGGCATCTTTGAAAGTCCTATTCAAACTTGTTCCTACATAGTAACTTGCAACTTTGAATGGGAATGTGCTTGCTTACAGCAACGTACTATATGTTCTGAATGCCACAATTGTGAATCTGTGTCAAAACTTTGTTAGGAATTATGTGATCCTTACTAGCTGGAAGTAAGGGAGAAGGGGCATGAAGTTATTTCTAGGAGTTGGAGACATACCACGTTTAGCTCAGTTCTGGGCATCTTTGAAATACCTATACAAACTTGTTCCTACATAGTAACTTGCAACTTTGAATGAGAATGTGCTTGCTTACAGCAACGTGCTATATGTTCTGAATGCCCGAATTGGGAATCTGTGTCAAATCTTTGTTAGGAATTATGTGATCCTTACTAGCTGGAAGTAAGGGAGATGGGGCATGAAGTTATTTCTAGGAGTTGGAGACATACCACGTTTAGCTCAGTTCTGGGCATCTTTGAAATACCTATACAAACTTGTTCCTACATAGTAACTTTCATCTTTGAATGAGAATGTGCTTGCTTACAGCAACGTGCTATATGTTCTGAATGTCCAAATTGGGAATCTGTGTCAAAACTTTGTTAGGAATTATGTGATCCTTACTAGCTGGAAGTAAGGGAGATGGGGCATGAAGTTATTTCTAGGAGTTGGAGACAGACCAAGTTTAGCTCAGTTCTGGGCATCTTTGAAAGTCCTATTCAAACTTGTTCCTACATAGTAACTTGCAACTTTGAATGAGAATGTGCTTGCTTACAGCAACGTACTATATGTTCTGAATGCCCGAATTGGGAATCTGTGTCAAAACTTTGTTAGGAATTATGTGATCCTTACTAGCTGGAAGTAAGGGAGTTGGGGCATGAAGTTATTTCTAGGAGTTGGACACATACCAAGTTTAGCTCAGTTCTGGGCATCTTTGAAATACCTATACAAACTTGTTCCTACATAGTAACTTGCAACTTTGAATGAGAATGTGCTTGCTTACAGCAACGTGCTATATGTTCTGAATGCCCGAATTCTGAATCTGTGTCAAAACTTTGTTAGGAATTATGTGATCCTTACTAGCTGGAAGTAAGGGAGTTGGGTCATGAAGGTATTTCTAGGAGTTCGACACATACCAAGTTTAGCACAGTTCTGGGCATCTTTGAAATACCTATACAAACTTGTTCCTACATAGTAACTTGCAACTTTGAATGAGAATGTGCTTGCTTACAGAAACGTGCTATATGTTCTGAATGCCCGATTTGGGAATCTGTGTCAAAACTTTGTTAGGAATTATGTGATCCTTACTAGCTGGAAGTAAGGGAGATGGGGCATGAAGTTATTTCTAGGAGTTGGAGACATACAATGTTTAGCTCAGTTCTGGGCATCTTTGAAAGTCCTATTCAAACTTGTTCCTACATAGTAACTTGCAACTTTGAATGAGAATGTGCTTGCATACAGCAACGTGCTATATGTTCTGACTGCCCGAATTGGTAATCTGTGTCAAAACTTTGTTAGAAATTATGTGATCCTTACTAGCTGGAAGTAAGGGAGATGGGGCATGAAATTATTTCTAGGAGTTGGAGACATACCAAGTTTAGCTCAGTTCTGGGCATCTTTGAAATACCTATACAAACTTGTTCCTACATATTAACTTACAACTTTGAATGAGAATGTGCTTGCTTACAGCAACGTGCTATATGTTCTGAATGCCCGAATTGGGAATGTGTGTCAAATCTTTGTTAGGAATTATGTGATCCTTACTAGCTGGAAGTAAGGGAGTTGGGGCATGAAGATATTTCTAGAGGTTGGACACATACCAAGTTTAGCTCAGTTCTGGGCATCTTTGAAATACCTATACAAACTTGTTCCTACATAGTAACTTGCAACTTTGAATGAGAATGTGCTTGCTTACAGCAACGTGCTATATGTTCTGAATGCCCGAATTGGGAATCTGTGTCAAAACTTTGTTAGGAATTATGTGATCCTTACTAGCTGGAAGTAAGGGTGATGGGGCATGAAGTTATTTCTAGGAGTTGGAGACATACAACGTTTAGCTCAGTTCTGGGCATCTTTGAAATACCTATACAAACTTGTTCCTTCATAGTAGCTTGCAAATTTGAATGAGATTGTGCTTGCTTACAGCACCGTGCTACATGTTCTGAATGCCCGAATTGGGAATCTGTGTCAAAACTTTGTTAGGAATTATGTGATCCTTACTAGCTGGAAGTAAGGGAGATGGAGCATGAAGTTATTTCTAGGAGTTGGAGACATACGAAGTTTAGCTCAGTTCTGGGCATCTTTGAAATACCTATACAAACTTGTTCCTACATAGTAACTTGCAACTTTGAATGAGAATGTGCTTGCTTACAGCAACGTGCTACATGTTCTGAATGCCCGAATTGGGAATCTGTGTCAAAACTTTGTTAGGAATTATGTGATCCTTACTAGCTGGAAGTAAGGGAGATGGGGCATGAAGTTATTTCTAGGAGTTGGAGACATACAATGTTTAGCTCAGTTCTGGGCATCTTTGAAATACCTATACAAACTTGTTCCTACATAGTAACTTGCAACTTTGAATGAGAATGTGCTTGCTTACAGCAACGTGCTATATGTTCTGAATGCCCGAATTGGGAATCTGTGTCAAAATTTGTTAGGAATTATGTGATCCTTACTAGCTGGAAGTAAGAGAGTTGGGGCATGAAGGTATTTCTAGTAGTTGGACACATACCAAGTTTAGCACAGTTCTGGGCATCTTTGAAGTACCTTTACAAACTTGTTCCTACATAGTAACTTGCAACTTTGAATGAGAATGTGCTTGCTTACAGCAACGTGCTATATGTTCTGAATGCCCGAATTGGGAATCTGTGTCAAAACTTTGTTAGGAATTATGTTATCCTTACTAGCTGGAAGTAAGGGAGATGGGGCATGAAGTTATTTCTAGGAGTTGGACACATACCAAGTTTAGCTCAGTTCTGGGCATCTTTGAAATACCTATACAAACTTGTTCCTACATAGTAACTTGCAACTTTGAATGAGAATGTGCTTGCATACAGCAACGTGCTATATGTTCTGACTGCCCGAATTGGTAATCTGTGTCAAAACTTTGTTAGAAATTATGTGATCCTTACTAGCTGGAAGTAAGGGAGATGGGGCATGAAATTATTTCTAGGAGTTGGAGACATACAACGTTTAACTCAGTTCTGGGCATCTTTGAAATACCTATACAAACTTGTTCCTACATAGTAACTTGCAACTTTGAATGAGAATGTGCTTGCTTACAGCAACGTGCTATATGTTCTGAATGCCCCAATTGGGAATCTGTGTCAAAACTTTGTTAGGAATTATGTGATCCTTACTAGCTGGAAGTAAGGGAGATGGGGCATGAAGTTATTTCTAGTAGTTGGAGACATACCACGTTTAGCTCAGTTCTGGGCATCTTTGAAATACCTATACAAACTTATTCCTACATAGTAACTTGCAACTTTGAATGAGAATGTGCTTGCTTACAGCAACGTGCTACATGTTCTGAATGCCCGAATTGGGAATCTGTGTCAAAACTTTGTTAGTAATTATGTGATCCTTACTAGTTGGAAATAAGGGAGTTGGGGCATGAAGTTATTTTTTAGAGGTTGGACACATACCAAGTTTAGCTCAGTTCTGGGCATCTTTGAAATACCTATACAAACTTGTTCCTACATAGTAACTTGCAACTTTGAATGAGAATGTTCTTGCTTACAGCAACGTGCTATATGTTCTGAATGCCCGAATTGGGAATCTGTGTCAAAACTTTGTTAGGAATTATGTGATCTTTACTAGCTGGAAGTAAGGGTGATGGGGCATGAAGTTATTTCTAGGAGTTGGAGACATACAACGTTTAGCTCAGTTCTGGGCATCTTTGAAATACCTTTACAAACTTGTTCCTACATAGTAACTTGCAACTTTGAATGAGAATGTGCTTGCTTACAGCAACGTGCTATATGTTCTGAATGCCCGAATTGGGAATCTGTGTCAAAACTTTGTTAGGAATTATGTGATCCTTATTAGCTGGAAGTAAGGGTGATGGGGCATGAAATTATTTCTAGGAGTTGGAGACATACAACGTTTAGCTCAGTTCTGGGCATCTTTGAAATACCTTTACAAACTTGTTCCTACATAGTAACTTGCAACTTTGAATGAGAATGTGCTTGCTTACAGCAACGTGCTATATGTTCTGAATGCCCGAATTGGGAATCTGTGTTAAAACTTTGTTAGAAATTATGTGATCCTTACTAGATGGAAGTAAGGGAGATGGGGCATGAAGTTATTTCTATGAGTTGGAGACATACCAAGTTTAGCTCAGTTCTGGGCATCTTTGAAATACCTATACAAACTTGTTCCTTCATAGTAACTTGAAACTTTGAATGAGAATGTGCTTGCTTACAGCAACGCGCTACATGTTCTGAATGCCCGAATTGGGAATCTGTGTCAAAACTTTGTTAGGAATTATGTGATCCTTACTAGCTGGAAGTAAGGGAGATGGAGCATGAAGTTATTTCTAGGAGTTGGAGACATACCAAGTTTAGCTCAGTTCTGGGCATCTTTGAAATACCTATACAAACTTGTTCCTACATAGTAACTTGCAACTTTGAATGAGAATGTGCTTGCTTACAGCAACGTGCTACATGTTCTGAATGCCCGAATTGGGAATCTGTGTCAAAACTTTGTTAGGAATTATGTGATCCTTACTAGCTGGAAGTAAGGGAGATGGGGCATGAAGTTATTTCTAGGAGTTGGAGACATACAATGTTTAGCTCAGTTCTGGGCATCTTTGAAATACCTATACAAACTTGTTCCTACATAGTAACTTGCAACTTTGAATGAGAATGTGCTTGCTTACAGCAACGTGCTATATGTTCTGAATGCCCCAATTGGGAATCTGTGTCAAAACTTTGTTAGGAATTATGTGATCCTTACTAGCTGGAAGTAAGGGAGATGGGGCATGAAGTTATTTCCAGGAGTTGGAGACATACCACGTTTAGCTCAGTTCTGGGCATCTTTGAAATACCTATACAAACTTGTTCCTACATAGTAACTTGCAACTTTGAATGAGAATGTGCTTGCTTACAGCAACGTGCTACATGTTCTGAATGCCCGAATTGGGAATCTGTGTCAAAACTTTGTTAGGAATTATGTGATCCTTACTAGCTGGAAATAAGGGAGTTGGGGCATGAAGTTATTTCTAGAGGTTGGACACATACCAAGTTTAGCTCAGTTCTGGGCATCTTTGAAATACCTATACAAACTTGTTCCTACATAGTAACTTGCAACTTTGAATGAGAATGTGCTTGCTTACAGCAACGTGCTATATGTTCTGAATGCCCGAATTGGGAATCTGTGTCAAAACTTTGTTAGGAATTATGTGATCCTTACTAGCTGGAAGTAAGGGTGATGGGGCATGAAGTTATTTCTAGGAGTTGGAGACATACAACGTTTAGCTCAGTTCTGGGCATCTTTGAAATACCTTTACAAACTTGTTCCTACATAGTAACTTGCAACTTTGAATGAGAATGTGCTTGCTTACAGCAACGTGCTATATGTTCTGAATGCCCGAATTGGGAATCTGTGTTAAAACTTTGTTAGAAATTATGTGATCCTTACTAGATGGAAGTAAGGGAGATGGGGCATGAAGTTATTTCTATGAGTTGGAGACATACCAAGTTTAGCTCAGTTCTGGGCATCTTTGAAATACCTATAAAAACTTGTTCCTTCATAGTAACTTGCAACTTTGAATGAGAATGTGCTTGCTTACAGCAACGCGCTACATTTTCTGAATGCCCGAATTGGGAATTGTGTTAAAACTTTGTTAGGAATTATGTGATCCTTACTAGCTGGAAGTAAGGGAGATGGGGCATGAAGTTATTTCTATGAGTTGGAGACATACCAAGTTTAGCTCAGTTCTGGGCATCTTTGAAATACCTATACAAACTTGTTCCTACATAGTAACTTGCAACTTTGAATGAGAATGTGCTTGCTTACAGCAACGTGCTACATGTTCTGAATGCCTGAATTGGGAATCTGTGTCAAAATTTGTTAGGAATTATGTGATCCTTACTAGCTGGAAGTAAGGGAGATGGAGCATGAAGTTATTTCTAGGAGTTGTAGACATACAAAGTTTAGCTCAGTTCTGGGCATCTTTGAAATACCTATACAAACTTGTTCCTACATAGTAACTTGCAACTTTGAATGAGAATGTGCTTGCTTACAGCAACGTGCTACATGTTCTGAATGCCCGAATTGGGAATCTGTGTCAAAACTTTGTTAGGAATTATGTGATCCTTACTAGCTGGAAGTAAGGGAGATGGGGCATGAAGTTATTTCTAGGAGTTGGAGACATACAATGTTTAGCTCAGTTCTGGGCATCTTTGAAATACCTATACAAACTTGTTCCTACATAGTAACTTGCAACTTTGAATGAGAATGTGCTTGCTTACAGCAACGTGCTATATGTTCTGAATGCCCGAATTGGGAATCTGTGTCAAAATTTGTTAGGAATTATGTGATCCTTACTAGCTGGAAGTAAGAGAGTTGGGGCATGAAGGTATTTCTAGGAGTTGGACACATACCAAGTTTAACACAGTTCTGGGCATCTTTGAAGTACCTTTACAAACTTGTTCCTACATAGTAACTTGAAACTTTGAATGAGAATGTGCTTGCTTACAGCAACGTGCTATATGTTCTGAATGCCCGAATTGGGAATCTGTGTCAAAACTTTGTTAGGAATTATGTTATCCTTACTAGCTGGAAGTAAGGGAGATGGGGCAAGAAGTTATTTCTAGGAGTTGGACACATACCAAGTTTAGCTCAGTTCTGGGCATCTTTGAAATACCTATACAAACTTGTTCCTACATAGTAACTTGCAACTTTGAATGAGAATGTGCTTGCATACAGCAACGTGCTATATGTTCTGACTGCCCGAATTGGTAATCTGTGTCAAAACTTTGTTAGAAATTATGTGATCCTTACTAGCTGGAAGTAAGGGAGATTGGGCATGAAATTATTTCTAGGAGTTGGAGACATACCAAGTTTAGCTCAGTTCTGGGCATCTTTGAAATACCTATACAAACTTGTTCCTACATAGTAACTTGCAACTTTGAATGAGAATGTGCTTGCTTACAGCAACGTGCTATATGTTCTGAATGCCCCAATTGGGAATCTGTGTCAAAACTTTGTTAGGAATTATGTGATCCTTACTAGCTGGAAGTAAGGGAGATGGGGCATGAAGTTATTTCTAGGAGTTGGAGACATACCACGTTTAGCTCAGTTCTGGGCATCTTTGAAATACCTATACAAACTTGTTCCTACATAGTAACTTGCAACTTTGAATGAGAATGTGCTTGCTTACAGCAACGTGCTACATGTTCTGAATGCCCGAATTGGGAATCTGTGTCAAAACTTTGTTAGGAATTATGTGATCCTTACTAGCTGGAAATAAGGGAGTTGGGGCATGAAGTTATTTCTAGAGGTTGGACACATACCAAGTTTAGCTCAGTTCTGGGCATCTTTGAAATACCTATACAAACTTGTTCCTACATAGTAACTTGCAACTTTGAATGAGAATGTGCTTGCTTACAGCAACGTGCTATATGTTCTGAATGCCCGAATTGGGAATCTGTGTCAAAACTTTGTTAGGAATTATGTGATCCTTACTAGCTGGAAGTAAGGGTGATGGGGCATGAAGTTATTTCTATGAGTTGGAGACATACCAAGTTTAGCTCAGTTCTGGGCATCTTTGAAATACCTATAAAAACTTGTTCCTTCATAGTAACTTGCAACTTTGAATGAGAATGTGCTTGCTTACAGCAACGCGCTACATTTTCTGAATGCCCGAATTGGGAATTGTGTTAAAACTTTGTTAGGAATTATGTGATCCTTACTAGCTGGAAGTAAGGGAGATGGGGCATGAAGTTATTTCTAGGAGTTGGAGACATACCAAGTTTAGCTCAGTTCTGGGCATCTTTGAAATACCTATACAAACTTGTTCCTACATAGTAACTTGCAACTTTGAATGAGAATGTGCTTGCTTACAGCAACGTGCTACATGTTCTGAATGCCCGAATTGGGAATCTGTGTCAAAATTTGTTAGGAATTATGTGATCCTTACTAGCTGGAAGTAAGGGAGATGGGGCATGAAGTTATTTCTAGGAGTTGGAGACATAGAATGTTTAGCTCAGTTCTGGGCATCTTTGAAATACCTGTACAAACTTGTTCCTACATAGTAACTTGCAACTTTGAATGAGAATGTGCTTGCTTACAGCAACGTGCTATATGTTCTGAATGCCCGAATTGGGAATCTGTGTCAAAACTTTGTTAGGAATTATGTGATCCTTACTAGCTGGAAGTAAGGGAGATGGGGCATGAAGTTATTACTAGGAATTGGACACATACAAAGTTTAGCACCGTTCGGGGTATCTTTGAAATACCTATACAAACTTGTTCCTACATAGTAACTTGCAACTTTGAATGAGAATGTGCTTGCTTACAGCAACGTGCTATATGTTCTGAATGCCCGAATTGGGAATGTGTGTCAAAAGTTTCTTAGGAATTATGTGATCCTTACTAGCTGGAAGTAAGGGAGATGGGGTATGACGTTATTTCTAGGAGTTGGAGACATACCAAGTTTAGCTCAGTTCTGGGCATCTTTGAAATACCTTTACAAACATGTTCCTACATAGTAACTTGCAACTTTGAATGAGAATGTGCTTGCTTACAGCAACGTGCTATATGTTCTGAATGCCCGAATTGGGAATCTGTGTCAAATCTTTGTTAGGAATTATGTGATCCTTACTAGATGGAAGTAAGGGAGATGGGGCAAGAAGTTATTTCTAGGAGTTGGAGACATACCAAGTTTAGCTCAGTTCTGGGCATCTTTGAAATACCTTTACAAACTTGGCCCCACATAGTAACTTGCAACTTTGAATGAGAATGTGCTTGCTTACAGCAACGTGCTATATGTTTGAATGCCCGAATTGGGAATCTGTGTCAAAACTTTGTTAGGAATTATGTGATCCTTACTAGCTGGAAGTAAGGGAGATGGGGCATGAAGTTATTACTAGGAATTGGACACATACAATGTTTAGCACCGTTCGGGGTATCTTTGAAATACCTATACAAACTTGTTCCTACATAGTATCTTGCAACTTTGAATGAGAATGTGCTTGCTTACAGCAACGTGCTATATGTTCTGAATGCCCGAATTGGGAATGTGTGTCAAAAGTTTCTTAGGAATTATGTGATCCTTACTAGCTGGAAGTAAGGGAGATGGGGTATGACGTTATTTCTAGGAGTTGGAGACATACCAAGTTTAGCTCAGTTCTGGGCATCTTTGAAATACCTTTACAAACTTGTTCCTACATAGTAACTTGCAACTTTGAATGAGAATGTGCTTGCTTACAGCAACGTGCTATATGTTCTGAATGCCCGAATTGGGATTCTGTGTTAAAACTTTGTTAGAAATTATGTGATCCTTACTAGATGGAAGTAAGGGAGATGGGGCATGAAGTTATTTCTAGGAGTTGGAGACATACAACGTTTAGCTCAGTTCTGGGCATCTTTGAAATACCTATACAAACTTGTTCCTACATAGTAACTTGCAACTTTGAATGAGAATGTGCTTGCTTACAGCAACGTGCTATATGTTCTGAATGCCCGAATTGGGAATCTGTGTCAAAATTTGTTAGGAATTATGTGATCCTTACTAGCTGGAAGTAAGGGAGTTGGGGCATGAAGGTATTTCTAGGAGTTGGACACATACCAAGTTTAGCACAGTTTTGAGCATCTTTGAAATACCTTTACAAACTTGTTCCTACATAGTAACTTGCAACTTTGAATGAGAATGTGCTTGCTTACAGCAACGTGCTATATGTTCTGAATGCCCGAATTGGGAATGTGTGTCAAAAGTTTGTTAGGAATTATGTGGACCTTACTAGCTGGAAGTAAGGGAGATGGGGCATGAAGTTATTTCTAGGAGTTGGACACATACCAAGTTTAGCTCAGTTCTGGGCAGCTTTGAAATACCTATACAAACTTGTTCCTACATAGTAACTTGCAACTTTGAATGAGAATGTGCTTGCTTACAGCAATGTGCTATATGTTCTGACTGCCCGAATTGGTAATCTGTGTCAAAACTTTGTTAGAAATTATGTGATCCTTACTAGATGGAAGTAAGGGATATGGGGCATGAAGTTATTTCTAGGAGGTGGAGACATACCAAGTTTAGCTCAGTTCTGGGCATCTTTGAAAGTCCTATTCAAACTTGTTCCTACACAGTAACTTGCAACTTTGAATGAGAATGTGCTTGCTTACAGCAACGTACTATATGTTCTGAATGCCCGAATTGGGAATCTGTGTCAAAACTTTGTTAGGAATTATGTGATCCTTACTAGCTGGAAGTAAGGGAGTTGGGGCATGAAGTTATTTCTAGGAGTTGGAGACAAACCACGTTTAGCTCAGTTCTGGGCATCTTTGAATTACCTATACAAACTTGTTCCTACATAGTAACTTTCATCTTTGAATGAGAATGTGCTTGCATACAGCAACGTGCTATATGTTCTGAATGTCCGAATTGGGAATCTGTGTCAAAACTTTGTTAGGAATTATGTGATCCTTACTAGGTGCCAGTAAGGGAGATGGGGCATGAAGTTATATCTAGGAGTTGGAGACATACCAAGTTTAGCTCAGTTCTGGGCATCTTTGAAAGTCCTATTCAAACTTGTTCCTACATAGTAACTTGCAACTTTGAATGGGAATGTGCTTGCTTACAGCAACGTACTATATGTTCTGAATGCCACAATTGTGAATCTGTGTCAAAACTTTGTTAGGAATTATGTGATCCTTACTAGCTGGAAGTAAGGGAGAAGGGGCATGAAGTTATTTCTAGGAGTTGGAGACATACCACGTTTAGCTCAGTTCTGGGCATCTTTGAAATACCTATACAAACTTGTTCCTACATAGTAACTTGCAACTTTGAATGAGAATGTGCTTGCTTACAGCAACGTGCTATATGTTCTGAATGCCCGAATTGGGAATCTGTGTCAAATCTTTGTTAGGAATTATGTGATCCTTACTAGCTGGAAGTAAGGGAGATGGGGCATGAAGTTATTTCTAGGAGTTGGAGACATACCACGTTTAGCTCAGTTCTGGGCATCTTTGAAATACCTATACAAACTTGTTCCTACATAGTAACTTTCATCTTTGAATGAGAATGTGCTTGCTTACAGCAACGTGCTATATGTTCTGAATGTCCAAATTGGGAATCTGTGTCAAAACTTTGTTAGGAATTATGTGATCCTTACTAGCTGGAAGTAAGGGAGATGGGGCATGAAGTTATTTCTAGGAGTTGGAGACAGACCAAGTTTAGCTCAGTTCTGGGCATCTTTGAAAGTCCTATTCAAACTTGTTCCTACATAGTAACTTGCAACTTTGAATGAGAATGTGCTTGCTTACAGCAACGTACTATATGTTCTGAATGCCCGAATTGGGAATCTGTGTCAAAACTTTGTTAGGAATTATGTGATCCTTACTAGCTGGAAGTAAGGGAGTTGGGGCATGAAGTTATTTCTAGGAGTTGGACACATACCAAGTTTAGCTCAGTTCTGGGCATCTTTGAAATACCTATACAAACTTGTTCCTACATAGTAACTTGCAACTTTGAATGAGAATGTGCTTGCTTACAGCAACGTGCTATATGTTCTGAATGCCCGAATTCTGAATCTGTGTCAAAACTTTGTTAGGAATTATGTGATCCTTACTAGCTGGAAGTAAGGGAGTTGGGTCATGAAGGTATTTCTAGGAGTTCGACACATACCAAGTTTAGCACAGTTCTGGGCATCTTTGAAATACCTATACAAACTTGTTCCTACATAGTAACTTGCAACTTTGAATGAGAATGTGCTTGCTTACAGAAACGTGCTATATGTTCTGAATGCCCGATTTGGGAATCTGTGTCAAAACTTTGTTAGGAATTATGTGATCCTTACTAGCTGGAAGTAAGGGAGATGGGGCATGAAGTTATTTCTAGGAGTTGGAGACATACAATGTTTAGCTCAGTTCTGGGCATCTTTGAAAGTCCTATTCAAACTTGTTCCTACATAGTAACTTGCAACTTTGAATGAGAATGTGCTTGCATACAGCAACGTGCTATATGTTCTGACTGCCCGAATTGGTAATCTGTGTCAAAACTTTGTTAGAAATTATGTGATCCTTACTAGCTGGAAGTAAGGGAGATGGGGCATGAAATTATTTCTAGGAGTTGGAGACATACCAAGTTTAGCTCAGTTCTGGGCATCTTTGAAATACCTATACAAACTTGTTCCTACATATTAACTTACAACTTTGAATGAGAATGTGCTTGCTTACAGCAACGTGCTATATGTTCTGAATGCCCGAATTGGGAATGTGTGTCAAATCTTTGTTAGGAATTATGTGATCCTTACTAGCTGGAAGTAAGGGAGTTGGGGCATGAAGATATTTCTAGAGGTTGGACACATACCAAGTTTAGCTCAGTTCTGGGCATCTTTGAAATACCTATACAAACTTGTTCCTACATAGTAACTTGCAACTTTGAATGAGAATGTGCTTGCTTACAGCAACGTGCTATATGTTCTGAATGCCCGAATTGGGAATCTGTGTCAAAACTTTGTTAGGAATTATGTGATCCTTACTAGCTGGAAGTAAGGGTGATGGGGCATGAAGTTATTTCTAGGAGTTGGAGACATACAACGTTTAGCTCAGTTCTGGGCATCTTTGAAATACCTATACAAACTTGTTCCTTCATAGTAGCTTGCAAATTTGAATGAGATTGTGCTTGCTTACAGCACCGTGCTACATGTTCTGAATGCCCGAATTGGGAATCTGTGTCAAAACTTTGTTAGGAATTATGTGATCCTTACTAGCTGGAAGTAAGGGAGATGGAGCATGAAGTTATTTCTAGGAGTTGGAGACATACGAAGTTTAGCTCAGTTCTGGGCATCTTTGAAATACCTATACAAACTTGTTCCTACATAGTAACTTGCAACTTTGAATGAGAATGTGCTTGCTTACAGCAACGTGCTACATGTTCTGAATGCCCGAATTGGGAATCTGTGTCAAAACTTTGTTAGGAATTATGTGATCCTTACTAGCTGGAAGTAAGGGAGATGGGGCATGAAGTTATTTCTAGGAGTTGGAGACATACAATGTTTAGCTCAGTTCTGGGCATCTTTGAAATACCTATACAAACTTGTTCCTACATAGTAACTTGCAACTTTGAATGAGAATGTGCTTGCTTACAGCAACGTGCTATATGTTCTGAATGCCCGAATTGGGAATCTGTGTCAAAATTTGTTAGGAATTATGTGATCCTTACTAGCTGGAAGTAAGAGAGTTGGGGCATGAAGGTATTTCTAGTAGTTGGACACATACCAAGTTTAGCACAGTTCTGGGCATCTTTGAAGTACCTTTACAAACTTGTTCCTACATAGTAACTTGCAACTTTGAATGAGAATGTGCTTGCTTACAGCAACGTGCTATATGTTCTGAATGCCCGAATTGGGAATCTGTGTCAAAACTTTGTTAGGAATTATGTTATCCTTACTAGCTGGAAGTAAGGGAGATGGGGCATGAAGTTATTTCTAGGAGTTGGACACATACCAAGTTTAGCTCAGTTCTGGGCATCTTTGAAATACCTATACAAACTTGTTCCTACATAGTAACTTGCAACTTTGAATGAGAATGTGCTTGCATACAGCAACGTGCTATATGTTCTGACTGCCCGAATTGGTAATCTGTGTCAAAACTTTGTTAGAAATTATGTGATCCTTACTAGCTGGAAGTAAGGGAGATGGGGCATGAAATTATTTCTAGGAGTTGGAGACATACAACGTTTAACTCAGTTCTGGGCATCTTTGAAATACCTATACAAACTTGTTCCTACATAGTAACTTGCAACTTTGAATGAGAATGTGCTTGCTTACAGCAACGTGCTATATGTTCTGAATGCCCCAATTGGGAATCTGTGTCAAAACTTTGTTAGGAATTATGTGATCCTTACTAGCTGGAAGTAAGGGAGATGGGGCATGAAGTTATTTCTAGTAGTTGGAGACATACCACGTTTAGCTCAGTTCTGGGCATCTTTGAAATACCTATACAAACTTATTCCTACATAGTAACTTGCAACTTTGAATGAGAATGTGCTTGCTTACAGCAACGTGCTACATGTTCTGAATGCCCGAATTGGGAATCTGTGTCAAAACTTTGTTAGTAATTATGTGATCCTTACTAGTTGGAAATAAGGGAGTTGGGGCATGAAGTTATTTTTTAGAGGTTGGACACATACCAAGTTTAGCTCAGTTCTGGGCATCTTTGAAATACCTATACAAACTTGTTCCTACATAGTAACTTGCAACTTTGAATGAGAATGTTCTTGCTTACAGCAACGTGCTATATGTTCTGAATGCCCGAATTGGGAATCTGTGTCAAAACTTTGTTAGGAATTATGTGATCTTTACTAGCTGGAAGTAAGGGTGATGGGGCATGAAGTTATTTCTAGGAGTTGGAGACATACAACGTTTAGCTCAGTTCTGGGCATCTTTGAAATACCTTTACAAACTTGTTCCTACATAGTAACTTGCAACTTTGAATGAGAATGTGCTTGCTTACAGCAACGTGCTATATGTTCTGAATGCCCGAATTGGGAATCTGTGTCAAAACTTTGTTAGGAATTATGTGATCCTTATTAGCTGGAAGTAAGGGTGATGGGGCATGAAATTATTTCTAGGAGTTGGAGACATACAACGTTTAGCTCAGTTCTGGGCATCTTTGAAATACCTTTACAAACTTGTTCCTACATAGTAACTTGCAACTTTGAATGAGAATGTGCTTGCTTACAGCAACGTGCTATATGTTCTGAATGCCCGAATTGGGAATCTGTGTTAAAACTTTGTTAGAAATTATGTGATCCTTACTAGATGGAAGTAAGGGAGATGGGGCATGAAGTTATTTCTATGAGTTGGAGACATACCAAGTTTAGCTCAGTTCTGGGCATCTTTGAAATACCTATACAAACTTGTTCCTTCATAGTAACTTGAAACTTTGAATGAGAATGTGCTTGCTTACAGCAACGCGCTACATGTTCTGAATGCCCGAATTGGGAATCTGTGTCAAAACTTTGTTAGGAATTATGTGATCCTTACTAGCTGGAAGTAAGGGAGATGGAGCATGAAGTTATTTCTAGGAGTTGGAGACATACCAAGTTTAGCTCAGTTCTGGGCATCTTTGAAATACCTATACAAACTTGTTCCTACATAGTAACTTGCAACTTTGAATGAGAATGTGCTTGCTTACAGCAACGTGCTACATGTTCTGAATGCCCGAATTGGGAATCTGTGTCAAAACTTTGTTAGGAATTATGTGATCCTTACTAGCTGGAAGTAAGGGAGATGGGGCATGAAGTTATTTCTAGGAGTTGGAGACATACAATGTTTAGCTCAGTTCTGGGCATCTTTGAAATACCTATACAAACTTGTTCCTACATAGTAACTTGCAACTTTGAATGAGAATGTGCTTGCTTACAGCAACGTGCTATATGTTCTGAATGCCCCAATTGGGAATCTGTGTCAAAACTTTGTTAGGAATTATGTGATCCTTACTAGCTGGAAGTAAGGGAGATGGGGCATGAAGTTATTTCCAGGAGTTGGAGACATACCACGTTTAGCTCAGTTCTGGGCATCTTTGAAATACCTATACAAACTTGTTCCTACATAGTAACTTGCAACTTTGAATGAGAATGTGCTTGCTTACAGCAACGTGCTACATGTTCTGAATGCCCGAATTGGGAATCTGTGTCAAAACTTTGTTAGGAATTATGTGATCCTTACTAGCTGGAAATAAGGGAGTTGGGGCATGAAGTTATTTCTAGAGGTTGGACACATACCAAGTTTAGCTCAGTTCTGGGCATCTTTGAAATACCTATACAAACTTGTTCCTACATAGTAACTTGCAACTTTGAATGAGAATGTGCTTGCTTACAGCAACGTGCTATATGTTCTGAATGCCCGAATTGGGAATCTGTGTCAAAACTTTGTTAGGAATTATGTGATCCTTACTAGCTGGAAGTAAGGGTGATGGGGCATGAAGTTATTTCTAGGAGTTGGAGACATACAACGTTTAGCTCAGTTCTGGGCATCTTTGAAATACCTTTACAAACTTGTTCCTACATAGTAACTTGCAACTTTGAATGAGAATGTGCTTGCTTACAGCAACGTGCTATATGTTCTGAATGCCCGAATTGGGAATCTGTGTTAAAACTTTGTTAGAAATTATGTGATCCTTACTAGATGGAAGTAAGGGAGATGGGGCATGAAGTTATTTCTATGAGTTGGAGACATACCAAGTTTAGCTCAGTTCTGGGCATCTTTGAAATACCTATAAAAACTTGTTCCTTCATAGTAACTTGCAACTTTGAATGAGAATGTGCTTGCTTACAGCAACGCGCTACATTTTCTGAATGCCCGAATTGGGAATTGTGTTAAAACTTTGTTAGGAATTATGTGATCCTTACTAGCTGGAAGTAAGGGAGATGGGGCATGAAGTTATTTCTATGAGTTGGAGACATACCAAGTTTAGCTCAGTTCTGGGCATCTTTGAAATACCTATACAAACTTGTTCCTACATAGTAACTTGCAACTTTGAATGAGAATGTGCTTGCTTACAGCAACGTGCTACATGTTCTGAATGCCTGAATTGGGAATCTGTGTCAAAATTTGTTAGGAATTATGTGATCCTTACTAGCTGGAAGTAAGGGAGATGGAGCATGAAGTTATTTCTAGGAGTTGTAGACATACAAAGTTTAGCTCAGTTCTGGGCATCTTTGAAATACCTATACAAACTTGTTCCTACATAGTAACTTGCAACTTTGAATGAGAATGTGCTTGCTTACAGCAACGTGCTACATGTTCTGAATGCCCGAATTGGGAATCTGTGTCAAAACTTTGTTAGGAATTATGTGATCCTTACTAGCTGGAAGTAAGGGAGATGGGGCATGAAGTTATTTCTAGGAGTTGGAGACATACAATGTTTAGCTCAGTTCTGGGCATCTTTGAAATACCTATACAAACTTGTTCCTACATAGTAACTTGCAACTTTGAATGAGAATGTGCTTGCTTACAGCAACGTGCTATATGTTCTGAATGCCCGAATTGGGAATCTGTGTCAAAATTTGTTAGGAATTATGTGATCCTTACTAGCTGGAAGTAAGAGAGTTGGGGCATGAAGGTATTTCTAGGAGTTGGACACATACCAAGTTTAACACAGTTCTGGGCATCTTTGAAGTACCTTTACAAACTTGTTCCTACATAGTAACTTGAAACTTTGAATGAGAATGTGCTTGCTTACAGCAACGTGCTATATGTTCTGAATGCCCGAATTGGGAATCTGTGTCAAAACTTTGTTAGGAATTATGTTATCCTTACTAGCTGGAAGTAAGGGAGATGGGGCAAGAAGTTATTTCTAGGAGTTGGACACATACCAAGTTTAGCTCAGTTCTGGGCATCTTTGAAATACCTATACAAACTTGTTCCTACATAGTAACTTGCAACTTTGAATGAGAATGTGCTTGCATACAGCAACGTGCTATATGTTCTGACTGCCCGAATTGGTAATCTGTGTCAAAACTTTGTTAGAAATTATGTGATCCTTACTAGCTGGAAGTAAGGGAGATTGGGCATGAAATTATTTCTAGGAGTTGGAGACATACCAAGTTTAGCTCAGTTCTGGGCATCTTTGAAATACCTATACAAACTTGTTCCTACATAGTAACTTGCAACTTTGAATGAGAATGTGCTTGCTTACAGCAACGTGCTATATGTTCTGAATGCCCCAATTGGGAATCTGTGTCAAAACTTTGTTAGGAATTATGTGATCCTTACTAGCTGGAAGTAAGGGAGATGGGGCATGAAGTTATTTCTAGGAGTTGGAGACATACCACGTTTAGCTCAGTTCTGGGCATCTTTGAAATACCTATACAAACTTGTTCCTACATAGTAACTTGCAACTTTGAATGAGAATGTGCTTGCTTACAGCAACGTGCTACATGTTCTGAATGCCCGAATTGGGAATCTGTGTCAAAACTTTGTTAGGAATTATGTGATCCTTACTAGCTGGAAATAAGGGAGTTGGGGCATGAAGTTATTTCTAGAGGTTGGACACATACCAAGTTTAGCTCAGTTCTGGGCATCTTTGAAATACCTATACAAACTTGTTCCTACATAGTAACTTGCAACTTTGAATGAGAATGTGCTTGCTTACAGCAACGTGCTATATGTTCTGAATGCCCGAATTGGGAATCTGTGTCAAAACTTTGTTAGGAATTATGTGATCCTTACTAGCTGGAAGTAAGGGTGATGGGGCATGAAGTTATTTCTATGAGTTGGAGACATACCAAGTTTAGCTCAGTTCTGGGCATCTTTGAAATACCTATAAAAACTTGTTCCTTCATAGTAACTTGCAACTTTGAATGAGAATGTGCTTGCTTACAGCAACGCGCTACATTTTCTGAATGCCCGAATTGGGAATTGTGTTAAAACTTTGTTAGGAATTATGTGATCCTTACTAGCTGGAAGTAAGGGAGATGGGGCATGAAGTTATTTCTAGGAGTTGGAGACATACCAAGTTTAGCTCAGTTCTGGGCATCTTTGAAATACCTATACAAACTTGTTCCTACATAGTAACTTGCAACTTTGAATGAGAATGTGCTTGCTTACAGCAACGTGCTACATGTTCTGAATGCCCGAATTGGGAATCTGTGTCAAAATTTGTTAGGAATTATGTGATCCTTACTAGCTGGAAGTAAGGGAGATGGGGCATGAAGTTATTTCTAGGAGTTGGAGACATAGAATGTTTAGCTCAGTTCTGGGCATCTTTGAAATACCTGTACAAACTTGTTCCTACATAGTAACTTGCAACTTTGAATGAGAATGTGCTTGCTTACAGCAACGTGCTATATGTTCTGACTGCCCGAATTGGTAATCTGTGTCAATACTTTGTTAGAAATTATGTGATCCTTACTAGATGGAAGTAAGGGAGATGGGGCATGAAGTTATTTCTAGGAGTTGGAGACATACCAATTTTAGCTCAGTTCTGGGCATCTTTGAAATACCTATACAAACTTGTTCCTACATAGTAACTTGCATCTTTGAATGAGAATGTGCTTGCTTACAGCAACGTGCTATATGTTCTGAATGTCCGAATTGGGAATCTGTGTCAAAAGGTTCTTAGGAATTATGTGATCCTTACTAGCTGGAAGTAAGGGAGATGGGGCATGAAGTTATTTCTAGGAGTTGGAGACATACCAAGTTTAACTCAGTTCTGGGCATCTTTGAAATACCTTTACAAACTTGTTCCCACATAGTAACTTGCAACTTTGAATGAGAATGTGCTTGCTTACAGCAACGTGCTATATGTTCTGAATACCCGAATTGGGAATCAGTGTCAAAACTCTGTTAGGAATCATGTGATCCTTACTAGCTGGAAGTAAGGGAGATGGGGCATGAAGTTATTTCTAGGAGTTGGACACATACAAAGTTTAGCACCGTTCGGGGTATCTTTGAAATAACTATACAAACTTGTTCCTACATAGTAACTTGCAACTTTGAATGAGAATGTGCTTGCTTACAGCAACGTGCTATATGTTCTGAATGCCCGAATTGGAAATGTGTGTCAAAACTTTGTTAGGAATTATGTGATCCTTACTAGCTGGAAGTAAGGGAGATGGGGCATGACGTTATTTCTAGGAGTTGGAGACATACCAAGTTTAGCTCAGTTCTGGGCATCTTTGAAATACCTATACAAACTTGTTCCTACATAGTAACTTGCAACTTTGAATGAGACTGTGCTTGCTTACAGCAACGTGCTATATGTTCTGAATGCCCGAATTGGGAATCTGTGTCAAAACTTTGTTAGGAATTATGTGATCCTTACTAGCTGGAAGTAAGGGAGATGGGGCATGAAGTTATTTCTAGGAGTTGGAGACATACCACGTTTAGCTCAGTTCTGGGCATCTTTAAAAAACCTATAGAAACTTGTTCCTACATAGTAACTTGCAACTTTGAATGAGAATGTGCTTGCTTACAGCAACGTGCTATATGTTCTGAATGCCCGAATTGGGAATCTGTGTCAAAACTTTGTTAGGAATTATGTGATCCTTACTAGCTGGAAGTAAGGGAGATGGGGCATGAAGTTATTTCTAGGAGTTGGAGACATACCAAGTTTTGCTCAGTTCTGGGCATCTTTGAAAGTCCTATTCAAACTTGTTCCTACATAGTAACTTGCAACTTTGAATGAGAATGTGCTTCCTTACAGCAACGTGCTATATGTTCTGAATGAACGAATTGGGAATCTGAGTCAAAACTTTGTTAGAATTATGTGATCCTAACTAGATGGAAGTAAGCGAGATGGGGCATGAAGTTATTTCTAGGAGTTGGAGACATACAACGTTTAGCTCAGTTTTGGGCATCTTTCAAATACCTATACAAACTTGTTCCTACATAGTAACTTGCAACTTTGAATGAGAATGTGCTTGCTTACAGCAACGTGCTATATGTTCTGAATGCCCGAATTGGGAATCTGTGTTAAAACTTTGTTAGAAATTATGTGATCCTTACTAGCTGGAAGTAAGGGAGATGGGGCATGAAGTTATTTCTAGGAGTTGGACACATACCAAGTTTAGCTCAGTTCTGGGCATCTTGAAATACCTATACGAACTTGTTCCTACATATTAACTTGTAACTTTGAATGAGAATGGGCTTGCTTACAGAAACGTGCTATATGTTCTGAATGCCCGAATTGGGAAACTGTGTCAAAATTTGTTAGGAATTATGTGATCCTTACTAGCCTGAAGTAAGGGAGTTGGGGCATGAAGTTATTTCTAGGAGTTGGAGACATACCAAGTTTAGCTCAGTTCTGGGCATCTTTGAAAGTCCTATTTAAACTTGTTCCTACAGAGTAACTTGCAACTTTGAATGAGAATGTGCTTGCTTACAGCAACGTACTATATGTTCTGAATGCCCGAATTGGGAATCTGTGTCAAAACTTTGTTAGGTATTATGTGATCCTTACTAGCTGGAAGTCAGTGAGTTGGGGCATGAAGTTATTTCTAGGAGTTGGACACATACAACGTTTAGCTCAGTTCTGGGCATCTTTGAATACCTATACAAACTTGTTCCTACATAGTAACTTGCAACTCTGAATGAGAATGTGCTTGCTTACAGCAACGTGCTATATGTTCTGAATGCCCGAATTGGGAATCTGTGTTAAAACTTTGTTAGAAATTATGTGATCCTTACTAGATGGAAGTAAGGGAGATGGGGCATGAAGTTATTTCTATGAGTTGGAGACATACCAAGTTTAGCTCAGTTCTGGGCATCTTTGAAATACCTATGAAAACTTGTTCCTTCATAGTAACTTGCAACTTTGAATGAGAATGTGCTTGCTTACAGCAACGCGCTACATTTTCTGAATGCCCGAATTGGGAATTGTGTTAAAACTTTGTTAGGAATTATGTGATCCTTACTAGCTGGAAGTAAGGGAGATGGGGCATGAAGTTATTTCTATGAGTTGGAGACATACCAAGTTTAGCTCAGTTCTGGGCATCTTTGATATACCTATACAAACTTGTTCCTACATAGTAACTTGCAACTTTGAATGAGAATGTGCTTGCTTACAGCAACGTGCTACATGTTCTGAATGCCTGAATTGGGAATCTGTGTCAAAATTTGTTAGGAATTATGTGATCCTTACTAGCTGGAAGTAAGGGAGATGGAGCATGAAGTTATTTCTAGGAGTTGGAGACATACAAAGTTTAGCTCAGTTCTGGGCATCTTTGAAATACCTATACAAACTTGTTCCTACATAGTAACTTGCAACTTTGAATGAGAATGTGCTTGCTTACAGCAACGTGCTACATGTTCTGAATGCCCGAATTGGGAATCTGTGTCAAAACTTTGTTAGGAATTATGTGATCCTTACTAGCTGGAAGTAAGGGAGATGGGGCATGAAGTTATTTCTAGGAGTTGGAGACATACAATGTTTAGCTCAGTTCTGGGCATCTTTGAAATACCTATACAAACTTGATCCTACATAGTAACTTGCAACTTTGAATGAGAATGTGCTTGCTTACAGCAACGTGCTATATGTTCTGAATGCCCGAATTGGGAATCTGTGTCAAAATTTGTTAGGAATTATGTGATCCTTACTAGCTGGAAGTAAGAGAGTTGGGGCATGAAGGTATTTCTAGGAGTTGGACACATACCAAGTTTAACACAGTTCTGGGCATCTTTGAAGTACCTTTACAAACTTGTTCCTACATAGTAACTTGAAACTTTGAATGAGAATGTGCTTGCTTACAGCAACGTGCTATATGTTCTGAATGCCCGAATTGGGAATCTGTGTCAAAACTTTGTTAGGAATTATGTTATCCTTACTAGCTGGAAGTAAGGGAGATGGGGCAAGAAGTTATTTCTAGGAGTTGGACACATACCAAGTTTAGCTCAGTTCTGGGCATCTTTGAAATACCTATACAAACTTGTTCCTACATAGTAACTTGCAACTTTGAATGAGAATGTGCTTGCATACAGCAACGTGCTATATGTTCTGACTGCCCGAATTGGTAATCTGTGTCAAAACTTTGTTAGAAATTATGTGATCCTTACTAGCTGGAAGTAAGGGAGATTGGGCATGAAATTATTTCTAGGAGTTGGAGACATACCAAGTTTAGCTCAGTTCTGGGCATCTTTGAAATACCTATACAAACTTGTTCCTACATAGTAACTTGCAACTTTGAATGAGAATGTGCTTGCTTACAGCAACGTGCTATATGTTCTGAATGCCCCAATTGGGAATCTGTGTCAAAACTTTGTTAGGAATTATGTGATCCTTACTAGCTGGAAGTAAGGGAGATGGGGCATGAAGCTATTTCTAGGAGTTGGAGACATACCACGTTTAGCTCAGTTCTGGGCATCTTTGAAATACCTATACAAACTTGTTCCTACATAGTAACTTGCAACTTTGAATGAGAATGTGCTTGCTTACAGCAACGTGCTACATGTTCTGAATGCCCGAATTGGGAATCTGTGTCAAAACTTTGTTAGGAATTATGTGATCCTTACTAGCTGGAAATAAGGGAGTTGGGGCATGAAGTTATTTCTAGAGGTTGGACACATACCAAGTTTAGCTCAGTTCTGGGCATCTTTGAAATACCTATACAAACTTGTTCCTACATAGTAACTTGCAACTTTGAATGAGAATTTGCTTGCTTACAGCAACGTGCTATATGTTCTGAATGCCCGAATTGGGAATCTGTGTCAAAACTTTGTTAGGAATTATGTGATCCTTACTAGCTGGAAGTAAGGGTGATGGGGCATGAAGTTATTTCTATGAGTTGGAGACATACCAAGTTTAGCTCAGTTCTGGGCATCTTTGAAATACCTATATAAACTTGTTCCTTCATAGTAACTTGCAACTTTGAATGAGAATGTGCTTGCTTACAGCAACGCGCTACATTTTCTGAATGCCCGAATTGGGAATTGTGTTAAAACTTTGTTAGGAATTATGTGACCCTTACTAGCTGGAAGTAAGGGAGATGGGGCATGAAGTTATTTCTAGGAGTTGGAGACATACCAAGTTTAGCTCAGTTCTGGGCCTCTTTGAAATACCTATACAAACTTGTTCCTACATAGTAACTTGCAACTTTGAATGAGAATGTGCTTGCTTACAGCAACGTGCTACATGTTCTGAATGCCCGAATTGGGAATCTGTGTCAAAATTTGTTAGGAATTATGTGATCCTTACTAGCTGGAAGTAAGGGAGATGGGGCATGAAGTTATTTCTAGGAGTTGGAGACATAGAATGTTTAGCTCAGTTCTGGGCATCTTTGAAATACCTGTACAAACTTGTTCCTACATAGTAACTTGCAACTTTGAATGAGAATGTGCTTGCTTACAGCAACGTGCTATATGTTCTGACTGCCCGAATTGGTAATCTGTGTCAATACTTTGTTAGAAATTATGTGATCCTTACTAGATGGAAGTAAGGGAGATGGGGCATGAAGTTATTTCTAGGAGTTGGAGACATACCAATTTTAGCTCAGTTCTGGGCATCTTTGAAATACCTATACAAACTTGTTCCTACATAGTAACTTGCATCTTTGAATGAGAATGTGCTTGCTTACAGCAACGTGCTATATGTTCTGAATGTCCGAATTGGGAATCTGTGTCAAAAGGTTCTTAGGAATTATGTGATCCTTACTAGCTGGAAGTAAGGGAGATGGGGCATGAAGTTATTTCTAGGAGTTGGAGACATACCAAGTTTAACTCAGTTCTGGGCATCTTTGAAATACCTTTACAAACTTGTTCCCACATAGTAACTTGCAACTTTGAATGAGAATGTGCTTGCTTACAGCAACGTGCTATATGTTCTGAATACCCGAATTGGGAATCAGTGTCAAAACTCTGTTAGGAATCATGTGATCCTTACTAGCTGGAAGTAAGGGAGATGGGGCATGAAGTTATTTCTAGGAGTTGGACACATACAAAGTTTAGCACCGTTCGGGGTATCTTTGAAATAACTATACAAACTTGTTCCTACATAGTAACTTGCAACTTTGAATGAGAATGTGCTTGCTTACAGCAACGTGCTATATGTTCTGAATGCCCGAATTGGAAATGTGTGTCAAAACTTTGTTAGGAATTATGTGATCCTTACTAGCTGGAAGTAAGGGAGATGGGGCATGACGTTATTTCTAGGAGTTGGAGACATACCAAGTTTAGCTCAGTTCTGGGCATCTTTGAAATACCTATACAAACTTGTTCCTACATAGTAACTTGCAACTTTGAATGAGAATGTGCTTGCTTACAGCAACGTGCTATATGTTCTGAATGCCCGAATTGGGAATCTGTGTCAAAACTTTGTTAGGAATTATGTGATCCTTACTAGCTGGAAGTAAGGGAGATGGGGCATGAAGTTATTTCTAGGAGTTGGAGACATACCACGTTTAGCTCAGTTCTGGGCATCTTTGAAATACCTATAGAAACTTGTTCCTACATAGTAACTTGCAACTTTGAATGAGAATGTGCTTGCTTACAGCAACGTGCTATATGTTCTGAATGCCCGAATTGGGAATCTGTGTCAAAACTTTGTTAGGAATTATGTGATCCTTACTAGCTGGAAGTAAGGGAGATGGGGCATGAAGTTATTTCTAGGAGTTGGAGACATACCAAGTTTTGCTCAGTTCTGGGCATCTTTGAAAGTCCTATTCAAACTTGTTCCTACATAGTAACTTGCAACTTTGAATGAGAATGTGCTTCCTTACAGCAACGTGCTATATGTTCTGAATGAACGAATTGGGAATCTGAGTCAAAACTTTGTTAGAATTATGTGATCCTAACTAGATGGAAGTAAGCGAGATGGGGCATGAAGTTATTTCTAGGAGTTGGAGACATACAACGTTTAGCTCAGTTTTGGGCATCTTTCAAATACCTATACAAACTTGTTCCTACATAGTAACTTGCAACTTTGAATGAGAATGTGCTTGCTTACAGCAACGTGCTATATGTTCTGAATGCCCGAATTGGGAATCTGTGTTAAAACTTTGTTAGAAATTATGTGATCCTTACTAGCTGGAAGTAAGGGAGATGGGGCATGAAGTTATTTCTAGGAGTTGGACACATACCAAGTTTAGCTCAGTTCTGGGCATCTTGAAATACCTATACGAACTTGTTCCTACATATTAACTTGTAACTTTGAATGAGAATGGGCTTGCTTACAGAAACGTGCTATATGTTCTGAATGCCCGAATTGGGAAACTGTGTCAAAATTTGTTAGGAATTATGTGATCCTTACTAGCCTGAAGTAAGGGAGTTGGGGCATGAAGGTATTTCTAGGAGTTGGACACATACCAAGTTTAGCACAGTTCTGGGCATCTTTGAAATACCTTTACAAACTTGTTCCTACATAGTAACTTGCAACTTTGAATGAGAATGTGCTTGCTTACAGCAACGTGCTATATGTTCTGAATGCCCGAATTGGGAATCTGTGTCAAAACTTTGTTAGGAATTATGTGATCCTTACTAGCTGGAAGTAAGGGAGATGGGGCATGAAGTTATTTCTAGGAGATGGACACATACCAAGTTTAGCTCAGTTCTGGGCATCTTTCAAATACGTATACAAACTTGTTCCTACATAGTAACTTGCAACTTTGAATGAGAATGTGCTTGCTTACAGCAACGTGCTATATGTTGTGAATGCCCGAATTGGGAATCTGTGTCATATCTTTGTTAGGAATCATGTGATCCTTACTAGATGGAAGTAAGGGAGATGGGGCATGAAGTTATTTCTAGGAGTTGGAGACATGCCAAGTTTAGCTCAGTTCTGGGCATCTTTGAAATACCTATACAAACTTGTTCCTACATAGTAACTTGCATCTTTGAATGAGAATGTGCTTGCTTACAGCAACGTGCTATATGTTCTGAATGCCCGAATTGGGAATCTGTGTCAAAACTTTGTTAGGAATTATGTGATCCTTACTAGCTGGAAGTAAGGGAGATGGGTCATGAAGTTATTTCTAGGAGTTGGAGACATACCAAGTTTAGCTCAGTTCTGGGCATCTTTGAAAGTCCTATTTAAACTTGTTCCTACAGAGTAACTTGCAACTTTGAATGAGAATGTGCTTGCTTACAGCAACGTACTATATGTTCTGAATGCCCGAATTGGGAATCTGTGTCAAAACTTTGTTAGGAATTATGTGATCCTTACTAGCTGGAAGTCAGTGAGTTGGGGCATGAAGTTATTTCTAGGAGTTGGACACATACAACGTTTAGCTCAGTTCTGGGCATCTTTGAAATACCTATACAAACTTGTTCCTACATAGTAACTTGCAACTCTGAATGAGAATGTGCTTGCTTACAGCAACGTGCTATATGTTCTGAATGCCCGAATTGGGAATCTGTGTCAAAACTTTGTTAGGAATTATGTGATCCTTACTAGATGGAAGTAAGGGAGATGGGGCATGAAGTTATTTCTAGGAGTTGGAGACATACCAAGTTTAGCTCAGTTCTGGGCATCTTTGAAATACCTATACAAACTTGTTCCTACATAGTAACTTGCAACTCTGAATGAGAATGTGCTTGCTTACAGCAACGTGCTATATGTTCTGAATGCCCGAATTGGGAATCTGTGTCAAAACGCTGTTAGGAATTATGTGATCGTTACTAGCTTTAAGTAAGGGAGTTGGGGCATGAAGATATTTCTAGAGGTTGGACACATACCAAGTTTAGCTCAGTTCTGGGCATCTTTGAAATACCTATACAAACTTGTTCCTACATAGTAACTTGCAACTTTGAATGAGAATGTGCTTGCTTACAGCAACGTGCTATATGTTCTGAATACCCGAATTGGGAATCTGTGTCAAATCTTTGTTAGGAATTATGTGATCCTTACTAGATGGAAGTAAGGGAGATGGGGCATGAAATTATTTCTAGGAGTTGGAGACATACCAAGTTTAGCTCAGTTCTGGGCATCTTTGAAATACCTTTACAAACTTGTTCCCACATAGTAACTTGCAACTTTGAATGAGAATGTGCTTGCTTACAGCAACGTGCTATATGTTCTGAATGCCCGAATTGGGAATCTGTGTCAAAACTTTGTTAGGAATTATGTGATCCTTACTAGCTGGAAGTAAGGGAGATGGGGCATGAAGTTATTACTAGGAATTGGACACATACAAAGTTTAGCACCGTTCGGGGTATCTTTGAAATACCTATACAAACTTGTTCCTACATAGTAACTTGCAACTTTGAATGAGAATGTGCTTGCTTACAGCAACGTGCTATATGTTCTGAATGTCCGAATTGGGAATGTGTGTCAAAAATTTCTTAGGAATTATGTGATCCTTACTAGCTGGAAGTAAGGGAGATGGGGTATGACGTTATTTCTAGGAGTTGGAGACATACCAAGTTTAGCTCAGTTCTGGGCATCTTTGAAATACCTTTACAAACTTGTTCCTACATAGTAACTTGCAACTTTGAATGAGAATGTGCTTGCTTACAGCAACGTGCTATATGTTCTGAATGCCCGAATTGGGAATCTGTGTCAAATCTTTGTTAGGAATTATGTGATCCTTACTAGATGGAAGTAAGGGAGATGGGGCATGAAGTTATTTCTAGGAGTTGGAGACATACCAAGTTTAGCTCAGTTCTGGGCATCTTTGAAATACCTTTACAAACTTGGCCCCACATAGCAACTTGCAACTTTGAATGAGAATGTGCTTGCTTACAGCAACGTGCTATATGTTTGAATGCCCGAATTGGGAATCTGTGTCAAAACTTTGTTAGGAATTATGTGATCCTTACTAGCTGGAAGTAAGGGAGATGGGGCATGAAGTTATTACTAGGAATTTGACACATACAATGTTTAGCACCGTTCGGGGTATCTTTGAAATACCTATACAAACTTGTTCCTACATAGTATCTTGCAACTTTGAATGAGAATGTGCTTGCTTACAGCAACGTGCTATATGTTCTGAATGCCCGAATTGGGAATGTGTGTCAAAAGTTTCTTAGGAATTATGTGATCCTTACTAGCTGGAAGTAAGGGAGATGGGGTATGACGTTATTTCTAGGAGTTGGAGACATACCAAGTTTAGCTCAGTTCTGGGCATCTTTGAAATACCTTTACAAACTTGTTCCTACATAGTAACTTGCAACTTTGAATGAGAATGTGCTTGCTTACAGCAACGTGCTATATGTTCTGAATGCCCGAATTGGGATTCTGTGTTAAAACTTTGTTAGAAATTATGTGATCTTACTAGATGGAAGTAAGGGAGATGGGGCATGAAGTTATTTCTAGGAGTTGGAGACATACAACGTTTAGCTCAGTTCTGGGCATCTTTGAAATACCTATACAAACTTGTTCCTACATAGTAACTTGCAACTTTGAATGAGAATGTGCTTGCTTACAGCAACGTGCTATATGTTCTGAATGCCCGAATTGGGAATCTGTGTCAAAATTTGTTAGGAATTATGTGATCCTTACTAGCTGGAAGTAAGGGAGTTGGGGCATGAAGGTATTTCTAGGAGTTGGACACATACCAAGTTTAGCACAGTTTTGAGCATCTTTGAAATACCTTTACAAACTTGTTCCTACATAGTAACTTGCAACTTTGAATGAGAATGTGCTTGCTTACAGCAACGTGCTATATGATCTGACTGCCCGAATTGGTAATCTGTGTCAAAACTTTGTTAGAAATTATGTGATCCTTACTAGATGGAAGTAAGGGATATGGGGCATGAAGTTATTTCTAGGAGGTGGAGACATACCAAGTTTAGCTCAGTTCTGTGCATCTTTGAAAGTCCTATTCAAACTTGTTCCTACACAGTAACTTGCAACTTTGAATGAGAATGTGCTTGCTTACAGCAACGTACTATATGTTCTGAATGCCCGAATTGGGAATCTGTGTCAAAACTTTGTTAGGAATTATGTGATCCTTACTAGCTGGAAGTAAGGGAGTTGGGGCATGAAGTTATTTCTAGGAGTTGGAGACAAACCACGTTTAGCTCAGTTCTGGGCATCTTTGAAATACCTATACAAACTTGTTCCTACATAGTAACTTTCATCTTTGAATGAGAATGTGCTTGCTTACAGCAACGTGCTATATGTTCTGAATGTCCGAATTGGGAATCTGTGTCAAAACTTTGTTAGGAATTATGTGATCCTTACTAGCTGCCAGTAAGGGAGATGGGGCATGAAGTTATTTCTAGGAGTTGGAGACATACCAAGTTTAGCTCAGTTCTGGGCATCTTTGAAAGTCCTATTCAAACTTGTTCCTACATAGTAACTTGCAACTTTGAATGAGAATGTGCTTGCTTACAGCAACGTGCTATATGTTCTGAATGCCCGAATTGGGAATGTGTGTCAAAAGTTTGTTAGGAATTATGTGATCCTTACTAGCTGGAAGTAAGGGAGATGGGGCATGAAGTTATTTCTAGGAGTTGGACACATACCAAGTTTAGCTCAGTTCTGGGCATCTTTGAAATACCTATACAAACTTGTTCCTACATAGTAACTTGCAACTTTGAATGAGAATGTGCTTGCTTACAGCAACGTGCTATATGTTCTGACTGCCCGAATTGGTAATCTGTGTCAAAACTTTGTTAGAAATTATGTGATCCTTACTAGATGGAAGTAAGGGATATGGGGCATGAAGTTATTTCTAGGAGGTGGAGACATACCAAGATTAGCTCAGTTCTGGGCATCTTTGAAAGTCCTATTCAAACTTGTTCCTACATAGTAACTTGCAACTTTGAATGAGAATGTGCTTGCTTACAGCAACGTACTATATGTTCTGAATGCCCGAATTGGGAATCTGTGTCAAAACTTTGTTAGGAATTATGTGATCCTTACTAGCTGGAAGTAAGGGAGTTGGGGCATGAAGTTATTTCTAGGAATTGGAGACAAACCACGTTTAGCTCAGTTCTGGGCATCTTTGAAATACCTATACAAACTTGTTCCTACATAGTAACTTGCATCTTTGAATGAGAATGTGCTTGCTTACAGCAACGTGCTATATGTTCTGAATGTCCGAATTGGGAATCTGTGTCAAAACTTTGTTAGGAATTATGTGATCCTTACTAGGTGCCAGTAAGGGAGATGGGGCATGAAGTTATTTCTAGGAGTTGGAGACATACCAAGTTTAGCTCAGTTCTGGGCATCTTTGAAAGTCCTATTCAAACTTGTTCCTACATAGTAACTTGCAACTTTGAATGGGAATGTGCTTGCTTACAGCAACGTACTATATGTTCTGAATGCCCCAATTGTGAATCTGTGTCAAAACTTTGTTAGGAATTATGTGATCCTTACTAGCTGGAAGTAAGGGAGAAGGGGCATGAAGTTATTTCTAGGAGTTGGAGACATACCACGTTTAGCTCAGTTCTGGGCATCTTTGAAATACCTATACAAACTTGTTCCTACATAGTAACTTGCAACTTTGAATGAGAATGTGCTTGCTTACAGCAACGTGCTATATGTTCTGAATGCCCGAATTGGGAATCTGTGTCAAATCTTTGTTAGGAATTATGTGATCCTTACTAGCTGGAAGTAAGGGAGATGGGGCATGAAGTTATTTCTAGGAGTTGGAGACATACCACGTTTAGCTCAGTTCTGGGCATCTTTGAAATACCTATACAAACTTGTTCCTACATAGTAACTTTCATCTTTGAATGAGAATGTGCTTGCTTACAGCAACGTGCTATATGTTCTGAATGTCCAAATTATGAATCTGTGTCAAAACTTTGTTAGGAATTATGTGATCCTTACTAGCTGGAAGTAAGGGAGATGGGGCATGAAGTTATTTCTAGGAGTGGGAGACAGACCAAGTTTAGCTCAGTTCTGGGCATCTTTGAAAGTCCTATTCAAACTTGTTCCTACATAGTAACTTGCAACTTTGAATGAGAATGTGCTTGCTTACAGCAACGTACTATATGTTCTGAATGCCCGAATTGGGAATCTGTGTCAAAACTTTGTTAGGAATTATGTGATCCTTACTAGCTGGAAGTAAGGGAGTTGGGGCATGAAGTTATTTCTAGGAGTTGGACACATACCAAGTTTAGCTCAGTTCTGGGCATCTTTGAAATACCTATACAAACTTGTTCCTACATAGTAACTTGCAACTTTGAATGAGAATGTGCTTGCTTACAGCAACGTGCTATATGTTCTGAATACCCGAATTCTGAATCTGTGTCAAAACTTTGTTAGGAATTATGTGATCCTTACTAGCTGGAAGTAAGGGAGTTGGGCCATGAAGGTATTTCTAGGAGTTCGACACATACCAAGTTTAGCACAGTTCTGGGCATCTTTGAAATACCTATACAAACTTGTTCCTACATAGTAACTTGCAACTTTGAATCAGAATGTGCTTGCTTACAGAAACGTGCTATATGTTCTGAATGCCCGATTTGGGAATCTGTGTCAAAACTTTGTTAGGAATTATGTGATCCTTACTAGATGGAAGTAAGGGAGTTGGGGCATGAAGGTATTTCTAGGAGTTCGACACATACCAAGTTTAGCACAGTTCTGGGCATCTTTGAAATACCTATACAAACTTGTTCCTACATAGTAACTTGCAACTTTGAATGAGAATGTGCTTGCTTACAGCAACGTGCTATATGTTCTGAATGCCCGATTTGGGAATCTGTGTCAAAACTTTGTTAGGAATTATGTGATCCTTACTAGCTGGAAGTAAGGGAGATGGGGCATGAAGTTATTTCTAGGAGTTGGACACATACCAAGTTTAGCTCAGTTCTGGGCATCTTTGAAATACCTATACTAACTTGTTCATACATAGTAACTTGCAACTTTGAATGAGAATGTGCTTGCTTACAGCAACGTGCTATATGTTCTGAATGCCCGAATTGGGAATCTGTGTCAAAACTTTGTTAGGAATTATGTGATCCTTACTAGATGGAAGTAAGGGAGATGGGGCATGAAGTTATTTCTAGGAGTTGGAGACATACAACGTTTAGCTCAGTTCTGGGCATCTTTGAAATACCTATACAAACTTGTTCCTACATAGTAACTTGCAACTTTGAATTGAATGTGCTTGCTTACAGCAACGTGCTACATGTTCTGAATGCCCGAATTGGGAATTGTGTTAAAACTTTGTTAGGAATTATGTGATCCTTACTAGCTGGAAGTAAGGGAGATGGGGCATGAAGTTATTTCTAGGAGTTGGAGACATACCAAGTTTAGCTCAGTTCTGGGCATCTTTGAAATACCTATACAAACTTGTTCCTACATAGTAACTTGCAACTTTGAATGAGAATGTGCTTGCTTACAGCAACGTGCTATATGTTCTGAATGCCCGAATTGGGAATCTGTGTGAAAACTTTGTTAGGAATTATGTGATCCTTACTAGATGGAAGTAAGTGAGAAGCGGCATGATGTTATTTCTAGGAGTTGGAGACATACAACGTTTAGCTGAGTTCTGGGCATCTTTGAAATACCTATACAAACTTGTTCCTACATAGTAACTTGCAACTTTGAATGAGAATGTGCTTGCTTACAGCAACGTGCTATATGTTCTGAATGCCCGAATTGGGAATCTGTTGCAAAAGTGTGTTAGGAATTATGTGATCCTTACTAGCTGGAAATAAGGGAGTTGGGGCATGAAGTTATTTCTAGAGGTTGGACACATACCAAGTTTAGCTCAGTTCTGGGCATCTTTGAAATACCTATAGAAACTTGTTCCTACTTAGTAACTTGCAACTTTGAATGAGAATGTGCTTGCTTACAGCAACGTGCTATATGTTCTGAATGCCCGAATTCTGAATCTGTGTCAAAACTTTGTTAGGAATTATGTGATCCTTACTAGCTGGAAGTAAGGGAGTTGGGGTATGAAGGTATTTCTAGGAGTTCGACACATACCAAGTTTAGCACAGTTCTGGGCATCTTTGAAATACCTATACAAACTTGTTCCTACATAGTAACTTGCAACTTTGAATGAGAATGTGCTTGCTTACAGCAACGTGCTATATGTTCTGAATGCCCGATTTGGGAATCTGTGTCAAAACTTTGTTAGGAATTATGTGATCCTTACTAGCTGGAAGTAAGGGAGATGGGGCATGAAGTTATTTCTAGGAGTTGGACACATACCAAGTTTAGCTCAGTTCTGGGCATCCTTGATATACCTATACTAACTTGTTCCTACATAGTAACTTGCAACTTTGAATGAGAATGTGCTTGCGTACAGCAACGTGCTATATGTTCTGAATGCCCGAATTGGGAATCTGTGTCAAAACTTTGTTAGGAATTATGTGATCCTTACTAGATGGAAGTAAGGGAGTTGGGGCATGAAGGTATTTCTAGGAGTTCGACACATACCAAGTTTAGCACAGTTCTGGGCATCTTTGAAATACCTATACAAACTTGTTCCTACATAGTAACTTGCAACTTTGAATGAGAAGGTGCTTGCTTACAACAACGTGCTATATGTTCTGAATGCCCGATTTGGGAATCTGTGTCAAAACTTTGTTAGGAATTATGTGATCCTTACTAGCTGGAAGTAAGGGAGATGGGGCATGAAGTTATTTCTAGGAGTTGGACACATACCAAGTTTAGCTCAGTTCTGGGCATCTTTGAAATACCTATACTAACTTGTTCCTACATAGTAACTTGCAACTTTGAATGAGAATGTGCTTGCTTACAGCAACGTGCTATATGTTCTGAATGCCCGAATTGGGAATCTGTGTCAAAACTTTGTTAGGAATTATGTGATCCTTACTAGATGGAAGTAAGGGAGATGGGGCATGAAGTTATTTCTAGGAGTTGGAGACATACAACGTGTAGCTCACTTCTGGGCATCTTTGAAATACCTATACAAACTTATTCCTACATAGTAACTTGCAACTTTGAATTGAATGTGCTTGCTTACAGCAACGTGCTACATGTTCTGAATGCCCGAATTGGGAATCTGTGTCAAAACTTTGTTAGGAATTATGTGATCCTTACTAGCTGGAAGTAAGGGAGATGGGGCATGAAGTTATTTCTAGGAGTTGGAGACATACCAAGTTTAGCTGAGTTCTGGGCATCTTTGAAATACCTATACAAACTTGTTCCTACATAGTAACTTGCAACTTTGAATGAGAATGTGCTTGCTTACAGCAACGTGCTATATGTTCTGAATGCCCGAATTGGGAATCTGTGTCAAAACTTTGTTAGGAATTATGTGATCCTTACTATCTGGAAGTAAGGGTGATGGGGCATGAAGTTATTTCTAGAAGTTGGAGACATACCAAGTTTAGCTCAGTTCTGGGCATCTTTGAAATACCTTTACAAACTTGTTCCTACATAGTAACTTGCAACTTTGAATGAGAATGTGCTTGCTTACAGCAACGTGCTATATGTTCTGAATGCCCGAATTGGGAATCTGTGTCAAAACTTTGTTAGAAATTATGTGATCCTTACTAGCTGGAAGTAAGGGAGATGGGGCATGAAGATATTTCTAGGAGTTGGAGACATACAACGTTTAGCTCAGTTCTGGGCATCTTTGAACTACCTATACAAACTTGTTCCTACATAGTAACTTGCAACTTTGAATGAGAATGTGCTTGCTTACAGCAACGTGCTATATGTTCTGAATGCCCGAATTGGGAATCTGTGTGAAAACTTTGTTAGGAATTATGTGATCCTTACTAGCTGGAAGTAAGGGAGTTGGGGCATGAAGTATTTCTAGGAGTTGGACACATACCAAGTTTAACACAGTTCTGGGCATCTTTGAAATACCTATACAAACTTGTTCCTACATAGTAACTTGCAACTTTGAATGAGAATGTGCTTGCTTACAGCAACGTGCTATATGTTCTGAATGCCCGAATTGGGAATCTGTGTCAAAACTTTGTTAGGAATTATGTGATCCTTACTAGCTGGAAGTAAGGGAGATGGGGCATGAAGTTATTTCTAGGAGTTGGACACATACCAAGTTTAGCTCAGTTCTGGGCATCTTTGAAATACCTATACAAACTTGTTCCTACATAGTAACTTGCAACTTTGAATGAGAATGTGCTTGCTTACAGCAACGTGCTATATGTTCTGAATGCCCGAATTGGGAATCTGTGTCAAAACTTTGTTAGGAATTATGTGATCCTTACTAGATGGAAGTAAGGGAGATGGGGCATGAAGTTATTTCTAGGAGTTGGAGACATACAAGGTTTAGCTCAGTTCTGGGCATCTTTGAAATACCTATACAAACTTGTTCCTACATAGTAACTTGCAACTTTGAATGAGAATGTGCTTGCTTACAGCAACGTGCTATATGTTCTGAATGCCCGAATTGGGAATCTGTGTCAAAACTTTGTTAGAAATTATGTGATCCTTACTAGATGGAAGTAAGGGAGATGGGGCATGAAGTTATTTCTAGGAGTTGGAGACATACCAAGTTTAGCTCAGTTCTGGGCATCTTTGAAATACCTATACAAACTTCTTCCTACATAGTAACCTGCATCTTTGAATGAGAATGTGCTTCCTTACAGCAACGTGCTATATGTTCTGAATGCCCGATTTGGGAATCTGTGTGAAAACTTTGTTAGGAATTATGTGACCCTTACTAGATGGAAGTAAGGGCGATGGGGCATGAAGTTATTTCTAGGAGTTGGACACATACCAAGTTTAGCTCAGTTCTGGGCATCTTTGAAATACCTATACAAACTTGTTCCTACATAGTAACATGCATCAGAATGTGCTTGCTTACAGCAACGTGCTATATGTTCTGAATGCCCGAATTGGGAGTCTGTGTCAAAACTTTGTTAGGAATTTTGTGATCGTTACTAGCTGGAAATAAGGGAGATGGGGCATGAAGTTATTTCTAGGAGTTGGACAAATACCAAGTTTAGCTCAGTTCTGGGCATCTTTGAAAGTCCTATTCAAACTTGTTCCTACATAGTAACTTGCAACTTTGAATGAGAATGTGCTTGCTTACAGCAACGTACTATATGTTCTGAATGCCCGAATTGGGAATCTGTGTCAAATCTTTGTTAGGAATTATGTGATCCTTACAAGCTGTAAGTAAGGGATTTGTGGCATGAAGTTATTTCTAGGAATTGGACTCATACCAAGTTTAGCTCAGTACTGGGCATCTTTGAAATACCTATACAAACTTGATCCTACATAGTAACTTGCAACTTTGAATGAGAATGTGCTTGCTTACAGCAACGTGCTATATGTTCTGAATGCCCGAATTGGGAATCTGTGTCAAAATTTGTTAGGAATTATGAGATCCTTACTACCTGGAAGTAAGGGAGATGGGGCATGAAGTTATTTCTAGGAGTTGGAGACATACAACGTTTAGCTCAGTTCTGGGCATCTTTGAAATACCTTTACACACTTGTTCCTACATAATAACTTGCAACTTTGAATGAGAATGTGCTTGCTTACAGCAACGTGCTATATGTTCTGAATGCCCGAATTGGGAATCTGTGTCAAAACTTTGTTAGGAATTATGTGATCCTTACTAGCTGGAAGTAAGGGAGATGGGGCATGAAGTTATTTCTAGGAGTTGGACACATACAACGTTTAGCTCAGTTCTGGGCATCTTTGAAATACCTATGCAAACTTGTTCCTACATAGTAACTTGCAACTTTGAATGAGAATGTGCTTGCTTACAGCAACGTGCTATATGTTCTGAATGACCGAATTGGGAATCTGTGTTAAAACTTTGTTAGGAATTATGTGATCCTTACTAGATGGAAGTAAGTGAGAAGCGGCATGATGTTATTTCTAGGAGTTGGAGACATACAACGTTTAGCTCAGTTCTGGGCATCTTTGAAATACCTATACAAACTTGTTCCTACATAGTAACTTGCAACTTTGAATGAGAATGTGCTTGCTTACAGCAACGTGCTATATGTTCTGAATGCCCGAATTGGGAATCTGTGTCAAAACTTTGTTAGGAATTATGTGAACCTTACTACCTGGAAATAAGGGAGTTGGGGCATGAAGTTATTTCTAGAGGTTGCACACATACCAAGTTTAGCTCAGTTCTGGGCATCTTTGAAATACCTATACAAACTTGTTCCTACATAGTAACTTGCAACTTTGAATGAGAATGTGCTTGCTTACAGCAACGTGCTATATGTTCTGAATGCCCGAATTGGGAATCTGTGTGAAAACTTTGTTAGGAATTATGTGATCCTTACTAGATGGAAGTAAGTGAGAAGCGGCATGATGTTATTTCTAGGAGTTGGAGACATACAACGTTTAGCTCAGTTCTGGGCATCTTTCTAATACCTATACAAACTTGTTCCTACATAGTAACTTGCAACTTTGAATGAGAATGTGCTTGCTTACAGCAACGTGCTATATGTTCTGAATGCCCGAATTGGGAATCTGTGTCAAAACTTTGTTAGGAATTATGTGATCCTTACTAGCTGGAAATAAGGGAGTTGGGGCATTAAGTTATTTCTAGAGGTTGGACACATACCAAGTTTAGCTCAGTTCTGGGCATCTTTGAAATACCTATACAAACTTGTTCCTACATAGTAACTTGCAACTTTGAATGAGAATGTGCTTGCTTACAGCAACGTGCTGTATATTCTGAATGCCCGAATTCTGAATCTGTGTCAAAACTTTGTTAGGAATTATGTGATCCTTACTAGCTGGAAGTAAGGGAGTTGTGGCATGAAGTATTTCTAGGAGTTGGACACATACCAAGTTTAGCACAGTTCTGGGCATCTTTGAAATACCTATACAAACTTGTTCCTACATAGTAACTTGCAACTTTGAATGAGAATGTGCTTGCTTACAGCAACGTGCTATATGTTCTGAATGCCCGAATTGGGAATCTGTGTCAAAACTTTGTTAGGAAATATGTGATCCTTACTAGCTGGAAGTAAGGGAGATGTGGCATGATGTTATTTCTAGGAGTTGGACACATACCAAGTTTAGCTCAGTTCTGGGCATCTTTGAAATACCTATACAAACTTGTTCCTACATAGTAACTTGCAACTTTGAATGAGAATGTGCTTGCTTACAGCAACGTGCTATATGTTCTGAATGCCCGAATTGGGAATCTGTGTCAAAACTTTGTTAGGAATTATGTGATCCTTACTAGATGGAAGTAAGGGAGATGGGGCATGAAGTTATTTCTAGGAGTTGGAGACATACAACGTTTAGCTAAGTTCTGGGCATCTTTGAAATACCTATACAAACTTGTTCCTACATAGTAACTTGCAACTTTGAATGAGAATGTGCTTGCTTACAGCAACGTGCTATATGTTCTGAATGCCCGAATTGGGAATCTGTGTCAAAACTTTGTTAGAAATTATGTAATCCTTACTAGATGGAAGTAAGGGAGATGGGGCATGAAGTTATTTCTAGGAGTTGGAGACATACCAAGTTTAGCTCAGTTCTGGGCATCTTTGAAATACCTATACAAACTTCTTCCTACATAGTAACTTGCATCTTTGAATGAGAATGTGCTTCCTTACAGCAACGTGCTATATGTTCTGAATGCCCGAATTGGGAATCTGTGTGAAAACTTTGTTAGGAATTATGTGATCCTTACTAGATGGAAGTAAGGGAGATGGGGCATGAAGTTATTTCTAGGAGTTGGACACATACCAAGTTTAGCTCAGTTCTGGGCATCTTTGAAATACCTATACAAACTTGTTCCTACATAGTAACATGTATCAGAATGTGCTTGCTTACAGCAACGTGCTATATGTTCTGAATGCCCGAATTGGGAGTCTGTGTCAAAACTTTGTTATGAATTTTGTGATCGTTACTTGCTGGAAGTAAGGGAGATGGGGCATGAAGTTATTTCTAGGAGTTGGACACATACCAAGTTTAGCTCAGTTCTGGGCATCTTTGAAAGTCCTATTCAAACTTGTTCCTACATAGTAACTTGCAACTTTGAATGAGAATGTGCTTGCTTACAGCAACGTACTATATGTTCTGAATGCCCGAATTGGGAATCTGTGTCAAAACTTTGTTAGGAATTATGTGATCCTTACAAGCTGTAAGTAAGGGAGTTGTTGCATGAAGTTATTTCTAGGAATTTGACTCATACCAAGTTTAGCTCAGTACTGGGCATCTTTGAAATACCTATAGAAACTTGATCCTACATAGTAACTTGCAACTTTGAATGAGAATGTGCTTGCTTACAGCAACGTGCTATATGTTCTGAATGCCCGAATTGGGAATCTGTGTCAAAATTTGTTAGGAATTATGAGATCCTTACTAGCTGGAAGTAAGTGAGATGGGGCATGAAGTTATTTCTAGGAGTTGGAGACATACAAAGTTTAGCTCAGTTCTGGGCATCTTTGAAATACCTTTACACACTTGTTCCTACATAGTAACTTGCAACTTTGAATGAGAATGTGCTTGCTTACAGCAACGTGCTATATGTTCTGAATGCCCGAATTGGGAATCTGTGTCAAAACTTTGTTAGGAAATATGTGATCCTTACTAGCTGGAAGTAAGGGAGATGGGGCATGAAGTTATTTCTAGGAGTTGGACACATACCAAGTTTAGCTCAGTTCTGGGCATCTTTGAAATACCTATACAAACTTGTTCCTACATAGTAACTTGCAACTTTGAATGAGAATGTGCTTGCTTACAGCAACGTGCTATATGTTCTGAATGCCCGAATTGGGAATCTGTGTCAAAACTTTGTTAGGAATTATGTGATCCTTACTAGATGGAAGTAAGGGAGATGGGGCATGAAGTTATTTCTAGGAGTTGGAGACATACCAAGTTTAGCTGAGTTCTGGGCATCTTTGAAATACCTATACAAACTTGTTCCTACATAGTAACTTGCAACTTTGAATGAGAATGTGCTTGCTTACAGCAACGTGCTATATGTTCTGAATGCCCGAATTGGGAATCTGTGTCAAAACTTTGTTAGGAATTATGTGATCCTTACTATCTGGAAGTAAGGGTGATGGGGCATGAAGTTATTTCTAGGAGTTGGAGACATACCAAGTTTAGCTCAGTTCTGGGCATCTTTGAAATACCTTTACAAACTTGTTCCTACATAGTAACTTGCAACTTTGAATGAGAATGTGCTTGCTTACAGCAACGTGCTATATGTTCTGAATGCCCGAATTGGGAATCTGTGTCAAAACTTTGTTAGGAATTATGTGATCCTTACTAGATGGAAGTAAGGGAGATGGGGCATGAAGTTATTTCTAGGAGTTGGAGACATACAAGGTTTAGCTCAGTTCTGGGCATCTTTGAAATACCTATACAAACTTGTTCCTACATAGTAACTTGCAACTTTGAATGAGAATGTGCTTGCTTACAGCAACGTGCTATATGTTCTGAATGCCCGAATTGGGAATCTGTGTCAAAACTTTGTTAGAAATTATGTGATCCTTACTAGATGGAAGTAAGGGAGATGGGGCATGAAGTTATTTCTAGGAGTTGGAGACATACCAAGTTTAGCTCAGTTCTGGGCATCTTTGAAATACCTATACAAACTTCTTCCTACATAGTAACTTGCATCTTGAATGAGAATGTGCTTCCTTACAGCAACGTGCTATATGTTCTGAATGCCCGATTTGGGAATCTGTGTGAAAACTTTGTTAGGAATTATGTGACCCTTACTAGATGGAAGTAAGGGCGATGGGGCATGAAGTTATTTCTAGGAGTTGGACACATACCAAGTTTAGCTCAGTTCTGGGCATCTTTGAAATACCTATACAAACTTGTTCCTACATAGTAACATGCATCAGAATGTGCTTGCTTACAGCAACGTGCTATATGTTCTGAATGCCCGAATTGGGAGTCTGTGTCAAAACTTTGTTAGGAATTTTGTGATCGTTACTAGCTGGAAATAAGGGAGATGGGGCATGAAGTTATTTCTAGGAGTTGGACAAATACCAAGTTTAGCTCAGTTCTGGGCATCTTTGAAAGTCCTATTCAAACTTGTTCCTACATAGTAACTTGCAACTTTGAATGAGAATGTCCTTGCTTACAGCAACGTACTATATGTTCTGAATGCCCGAATTGGGAATCTGTGTCAAAACTTTGTTAGGAATTATGTGATCCTTACAAGCTGTAAGTAAGGGATTTGTGGCATGAAGTTATTTCTAGGAATTGGACTCATACCAAGTTTAGCTCAGTACTGGGCATCTTTGAAATACCTATACAAACTTGATCCTACATAGTAACTTGCAACTTTGAATGAGAATGTGCTTGCTTACAGCAACGTGCTATATGTTCTGAATGCCCGAATTGGGAATCTGTGTCAAAATTTGTTAGGAATTATGAGATCCTTACTACTTGGAAGTAAGGGAGATGGGGCATGAAGTTATTTCTAGGAGTTGGAGACATACAACGTTTAGCTCAGTTCTGGGCATCTTTGAAATACCTTTACACACTTGTTCCTACATAATAACTTGCAACTTTGAATGAGAATGTGCTTGCTTACAGCAACGTGCTATATGTTCTGAATGCCCGAATTGGGAATCTGTGTCAAAACTTTGTTAGGAATTATGTGATCCTTACTAGCTGGAAGTAAGGGAGATGGGGCATGAAGTTATTTCTAGGAGTTGGACACATACAACGTTTAGCTCAGTTCTGGGCATCTTTGAAATACCTATGCAAACTTGTTCCTACATAGTAACTTGCAACTTTGAATGAGAATGTGCTTGCTTACAGCAACGTGCTATATGTTCTGAATGCCCGAATTGGGAATCTGTGTTAAAACTTTGTTAGGAATTATGTGATCCTTACTAGATGGAAGTAAGTGAGAAGCGGCATGATGTTATTTCTAGGAGTTGGAGACATACAACGTTTAGCTCAGTTCTGGGCATCTTTGAAATACCTATACAAACTTGTTCCTACATAGTAACTTGCAACTTTGAATGAGAATGTGCTTGCTTACAGCAACGTGCTATATGTTCTGAATGCCCGAATTGGGAATCTGTGTCAAAACTTTGTTAGGAATTATGTGAACCTTACTACCTGGAAATAAGGGAGTTGGGGCATGAAGTTATTTCTAGAGGTTGGACACATACCAAGTTTAGCTCAGTTCTGGGCATCTTTGAAATACCTATACAAACTTGTTCCTACATAGTAACTTGCAACTTTGAATGAGAATGTGCTTGCTTACAGCAACGTGCTATATGTTCTGAATGCCCGAATTGGGAATCTGTGTGAAAACTTTGTTAGGAATTATGTGCTCCTTACTAGATGGAAGTAAGTGAGAAGCGGCATGATGTTTTTTCTAGGAGTTGGAGACATACAACGTTTAGCTCAGTTCTGGGCATCTTTCTAATACCTATACAAACTTGTTCCTACATAGTAACTTGCAACTTTGAATGAGAATGTGCTTGCTTACAGCAACGTGCTATATGTTCTGAATGCCCGAATTGGGAATCTGTGTCAAAACTTTGTTAGGAATTATGTGATCCTTACTAGCTGGAAATAAGGGAGTTGGGGCATTAAGTTATTTCTAGAGGTTGGACACATACCAAGTTTAGCTCAGTTCTGGGCATCTTTGAAATACCTATACAAACTTGTTCCTACATAGTAACTTGCAACTTTGAATGAGAATGTGCTTGCTTACAGCAACGTGCTGTATATTCTGAATGCCCGAATTCTGAATCTGTGTCAAAACTTTGTTAGGAATTTTGTGATCCTTACTAGCTGGAAGTAAGGGAGTTGGGGCATGAAGTATTTCTAGGAGTTGGACACATACCAAGTTTAGCACAGTTCTGGGCATCTTTGAAATACCTATACAAACTTGTTCCTACATAGTAACTTGCAACTTTGAATGAGAATGTGCTTGCTTACAGCAACGTGCTATATGTTCTGAATGCCCGAATTGGGAATCTGTGTCAAAACTTTGTTAGGAAATATGTGATCCTTACTAGCTGGAAGTAAGGGAGATGTGGCATGAAGTTATTTCTAGGAGTTGGACACATACCAAGTTTAGCTCAGTTCTGGGCATCTTTGAAATACCTATACAAACTTGTTCCTACATAGTAACTTGCAACTTTGAATGAGAATGTGCTTGCTTACAGCAACGTGCTATATGTTCTGAATGCCCGAATTGGGAATCTGTGTCAAAACTTTGTTAGGAATTATGTGATCCTTACTAGATGGAAGTAAGGGAGATGGGGCATGAAGTTATTTCTAGGAGTTGGAGACATACAACGTTTAGCTCAGTTCTGGGCATCTTTGAAATACCTATACAAACTTGTTCCTACATAGTAACTTGCAACTTTGAATGAGAATGTGCTTGCTTACAGCAACGTGCTATATGTTCTGAATGCCCGAATTGGGAATCTGTGTCAAAACTTTGTTAGAAATTATGTAATCCTTACTAGATGGAAGTAAGGGAGATGGGGCATGAAGTTATTTCTAGGAGTTGGAGACATACCAAGTTTAGCTCAGTTCTGGGCATCTTTGAAATACCTATACAAACTTCTTCCTACATAGTAACTTGCATCTTTGAATGAGAATGTGCTTCCTTACAGCAACGTGCTATATGTTCTGAATGCCCGAATTGGGAATCTGTGTGAAAACTTTGTTAGGAATTATGTGATCCTTACTAGATGGAAGTAAGGGAGATGGGGCATGAAGTTATTTCTAGGAGTTGGACACATACCAAGTTTAGCTCAGTTCTGGGCATCTTTGAAATACCTATACAAACTTGTTCCTACATAGTAACATGTATCAGAATGTGCTTGCTTACAGCAACGTGCTATATGTTCTGAATGCCCGAATTGGGAGTCTGTGTCAAAACTTTGTTATGAATTTTGTGATCGTTACTAGCTGGAAGTAAGGGAGATGGGGCATGAAGTTATTTCTAGGAGTTGGACACATACCAAGTTTAGCTCAGTTCTGGGCATCTTTGAAAGTCCTATTCAAACTTGTTCCTACATAGTAACTTGCAACTTTGAATGAGAATGTGCTTGCTTACAGCAACGTACTATATGTTCTGAATGCCCGAATTGGGAATCTGTGTCAAAACTTTGTTAGGAATTATGTGATCCTTACAAGCTGTAAGTAAGGGAGTTGTTGCATGAAGTTATTTCTAGGAATTTGACTCATACCAAGTTTAGCTCAGTACTGGGCATCTTTGAAATACCTATACAAACTTGATCCTACATAGTAACTTGCAACTTTGAATGAGAATGTGCTTGCATACAGCAACGTGCTATATGTTCTGAATGCCCGAATTGGGAATCTGTGTCAAAATTTGTTAGGAATTATGAGATCCTTACTAGCTGGAAGTAAGTGAGATGGGGCATGAAGTTATTTCTAGGAGTTGGAGACATACAACGTTTAGCTCAGTTCTGGGCATCTTTGAAATACCTTTACACACTTGTTCCTACATAGTAACTTGCAACTTTGAATGAGAATGTGCTTGCTTACAGCAACGTGCTATATGTTCTGAATGCCCGAATTGGGAATCTGTGTCAAAACTTTGTTAGGAAATATGTGATCCTTACTAGCTGGAAGTAAGGGAGATGGGGCATGAAGTTATTTCTAGGAGTTGGACACATACCAAGTTTAGCTCAGTTCTGGGCATCTTTGAAATACCTATACAAACTTGTTCCTACATAGTATCTTGCAACTTTGAATGAGAATGTGCTTGCTTACAGCAACGTGCTATATGTTCTGAATGCCCGAATTGGGAATCTGTGTCAAAACTTTGTTAGGAATTATGTGATCCTTACTAGATGGAAGTAAGAGAGATGGGGCATGAAGTTATTTCTAGGAGTTGGAGACATACAACGTTTAGCTCAGTTCTGGGCATCTTTGAAATACCTATACAAACTTGTTCCTACATAGTAACTTGCAACTTTGAATGAGAATGTGCTTGCTTACAGCAACGTGCTATATGTTCTGAATGCCCGAATTGGGAATCTGTGTCAAAACTTTGTTAGAAATTATGTAATCCTTACTAGATGGAAGTAAGGGAGATGGGGCATGAAGTTATTTCTAGGAGTTGGAGACATACCAAGTTTAGCTCAGTTCTGGGCATCTTTGAAATACCTATACAAACTTCTTCCTACATAGTAACTTGCATCTTTGAATGAGAATGTGCTTCCTTACAGCAACGTGCTATAGGTTCTGAATGCCCGAATTGGGAATATGTGTGAAAACTTTGTTAGGAATTATGTGATCCTTACTAGATGGAAGTAAGGGAGATGGGGCATGAAGTTATTTCTAGGAGTTGGACACATACCAAGTTTAGCTCAGTTCTGGGCATCTTTGAAATACCTATACAAACTTGTTCCTACATAGTAACATGTATCAGAATGTGCTTGCTTACAGCAACGTGCTATATGTTCTGAATGCCCGAATTGGGAGTCTGTGTCAAAACTTTGTTATGAATTTTGTGATCGTTACTAGCTGGAAGTAAGGGAGATGGGGCATGAAGTTATTTCTAGGAGTTGGAGACATACCAAGTTTAGCTCAGTTCTGGGCATCTTTGAAAGTCCTATTGAAACTAGTTCCTACATAGTAACTTGCAACTTTGAATGAGTATGTGCTTGCTTACAGCAACGTGCTATATGTTCTGACTGCCCGAATTGGGAATCTGTGTCAAAACTTTGTTAGGAATTATGTGATCCTTACTAGCTGGAAGTAAGGGAGTTGGGGCATGAAGTTATTTCTAGGAGTTGGACACATACCAGGTTTAGCTGAGTTCTGGGCATCTTTGAAATACCTATACAAACTTGTTCCTACATAGTAACTTGCAAATTTGAATGAGAATGTGCTTGCTTACAGCAACGTGCTATATGTTCTAAATGCCCGAATTGGGTATCTGTGTCAAAACTTTGTTAGGAATTATGTGATCCTTACTAGCTGGAAGTAAGGGAGTTGGCGCATGAAGTTATTTCTAGAGGTTGGACACATACCAAGTTTGGCTCAGTTCTGGGCATCTTTGAAATACCTATACAAACTTGTTCCTACATAGTAACTTGCAACTTTGAATGAGAATGTGCTTGCTTACAGCAACGTGCTATATGTTCTGAATGCCCGAATTGGGAATCTGTGTCAAAACTTTGTTAGGAATTATGTGATCCTTACTAGCTGGAAGTACGGGAGATGGGGCATGAAGTTATTTCTAGGAGTTGGACACATACCAAGTTTAGCTCAGTTCTGGGCATCTTTGAAATACCTATACAAACTTGTTCCTACATAGTAACTTGCAACTTTGAATGAGAATGTGCTTGCTTACAGCAACGTGCTATATGTTCTAAATGCCCGAAATGGGAATCTGTGTCAAAACTTTGTTAGAAATTATGTGATCCTTACTAGCTGGAAGTAAGGGAGTTGGGGCATGAAGTTATTTCTAGAGATTGGACACATACCAAGTTTAGCTCAGTTCTGGGCATCTTTGAAACACCTATACAAACTTGTTCCTACATAGTAACTTGCAACTTTGAATGAGAATGTGCTTGCTTACGGCAACGTGCTATATGTTCTGAATGCCCGAATTGGGAATCTGTGTCAAAACTTTGTTAGGAATTATGTGATCCTTACTAGATGGAAGTAAGGGAGATGGGGCATGAAGTTATTTCTAGGAGTTGGAGACATACAACGTTTAGCTCAGTTCTGGGCATCTTTGAAATACCTATACAAACTTGTTCCTACATAGTAACTTGCAACTTTGAATTAGAATGTGCTTGCTTACAGCAACGTGCTATATGTTCTGAATGCCCGAATTGGGAATCTGTGTCAAAATTTGTTAGGAATTATGTGATCCTTACTAGATGGAAGTAAGGGAGATGGGGCATGAAGTTATTTCTAGGAGTTGGAGACATACAACGTTTAGCTCAGTTCTGGGCATCTTTGAAAAACCTATACAAACTTGTTCCTACATAGTAACTTGCATCTTTGAATGAGAATGTGCTTCCTTACAGCAACGTGCTATATGTTCTGAATGCCCGAATTGGGAATCTGTGTCAAAACTTTGTTAGGAATTATGTGATCCTTACTAGCTGGAAGTAAGGGAGATGGGGCATGAAGTTATTTCTAGGAGTTGGAGACATACCAAGTTTAGCTCAGTTCTGGGCATCTTTGAAAGTCCTATTCAAACTTGTTCCTACATAGTAACTTGCAACTTAGAATGAGAATGTGCTTGCTTACAGCAACGTGCTATATGTTCTAAATGCCCGAATTGGGAATCTGTGTCAAAACTTTGTTAGGAATTATGTGATCCTTACTAGCTTGAAGTAAGGGAGTTGGGGCATTAAGTTATTTCTAGGAGTTGGACACATACAAAGTTTAGCTGAGTTCTGGGCATCTTTGAAATACATATACACACTTGTTCCTACATAGTATCTTGCAACTTTGAAAGAGAATGTGCTTGCTTACAGCAACGTGCTATATGTTCTGAATGCCCGAATTGGGAATCTGTGTCAAAACTTTGTTAGAAATTATGTGATCCTGACTAGATGGAAGTAAGGGAGATGGGGCATGAAGTTATTTCTAGGAGTTGGAGACATACCAAGTTTAGCTCAGTTCTGGGCATCTTTGAAATACCTATACAAACTTGTTCCTACTTAGTAACTTGCATCTTTGAATGAGAATGTGCTTCCTTACAGCAACGTGCTATATGTTCTGAATGCCCGAATTGGGAATCTGTGTCAAAACTTTGTTAGGAATGATGTGATCCTTACTAGCTGGAAGTAAGGGAGATGGGGCATGAAGTTATTTCTAGGAGTTGGACACATACCAAGTTTAGCTCAGTTCTGGGCATCTTTGAAAGTCCTATTCAAACTTGTTCCTACATAGTAACTTGCAACTTTGAAGGAGAATGTGCTTGCTTACAGCAAGGTGCTATATGTTCTGAATGCCCGAATTGGGAATCTGTGTCAAAACTTTGTTAGGAATTATGTGATCCTTACTAGCTGGAAGTAAGGGAGTTGGGGCATGAAGTTATTTCTAGGAGGTGGACACATACCAAGTTTAGCTGAGTTCTGGGCATCTTTGAAATACCTATACAAACTTGTTCCTACATAGTAACTTGCAACTTTGAATGAGAATGTGCTTGCTTACAGCAACGTGCTATATGTTCTAAATGCCCGAAATGGGAATCTGTGTCAAAACTTTGTTAGGAATTATGTGATCCTTACTAGCTGGAAGTAAGGGAGTTGGGGCATGAAGTTATTTCTAGAGATTGGACACATACCAAGTTTAGCTCAGTTCTGGGCATCTTTGAAACACCTATACAAACTTGTTCCTACATAGTAACTTGCAACTTTGAATGAGAATGTGCTTGCTTACGGCAACGTGCTATATGTTCCGAATGCCCGAATTGGGAATCTGTGTCAAAACTTTGTTAGGAATTATGTGATCCTTACTAGCTGGAAGTAAGGGAGATGGGGCATGAAGTTATTTCTAGGAGTTGGAGACATACAACGTTTAGCTCAGTTCTGGGCATCTTTGAAATACCTATACAAACTTGTTCCTACATAGTAACTTGCAACTTTGAATCAGAATGTGCTTGCTTACAGCACCGTGCTATATGTTCTGAATGCCCGAATTGGGAAGCTGTGTCAAAACTTTGTTAGAAATTATGTGATCCTTACTAGCTGGAAGTAAGGGAGATGGGGCATGAAGTTATTTCTAGGAGTTGGAGACATACCAAGTTTAGCTCAGTTCTGGGCATCTTTGAAATACCTATACAAACTTGTTCCTACATAGTAAATTGCAACTTTGAATGAGAATGTGCTTCCTTACAGCAACGTGCTATATGTTCTGAATGCCCGAATTGGGAATCTGTGTCAAAACTTTGTTAGGAATGATGTGATCCTTACTAGCTGGAAGTAAGGGAGTTGGGGCATGAAGTTATTTCTAGAGATTGGACACATACCAAGTTTAGCTCAGTTCTGGGCATCTTTGAAACACCTATACAAACTTGTTCCTACATAGTAACTTGCAACTTTGAATGAGAATGTGCTTGCTTACGGCAACGTGCTATATGTTCCGAATGCCCGAATTGGAAATCTGTGTCAAAACTTTGTTAGGAATTATGTGATCCTTACGAGCTGGAAGTAAGGGAGATGGGGCATTAAGTTATTTCTAGGAATTGGTCACATACCAAGTTTAGCTCAGGTCTGGGCATCTTTGAAATACCTATACAAACTTGTTCCTACATAGTAACTTGCAACTTTGAATGAGACTGTGCTTGCTTACAGCAACGTGCTATATGTTCTGAATGCCCGAATTGGGAATCTGTGTCAAAACTTTGTTAGGAATTATGTGATCCTTACTAGATGGAAGTAAGGGAGATGGGGCATGAAGTTATTTCTAGGAGTTGGAGACATACAACGTTTAACTCAGTTCTGGGCATCTTTGAAATACCTATACAAACTTGTTCCTACATCGTAACTTGCAACTTTGAATGAGAATGTGCTTGCTTACAGCAACGTGCTATATGTTCTGAATGCCCGAATTGGGAATCTGTGTCAAAATTTGTTAGGAATTATGAGATCCTTACTAGCTGGAAGTAAGGGAGATGGGGCATGAAGTTATTTCTAGGAGTTGGAGACATACCAAGTTTAGCTCAGTTCTGGGCATCTTTGAAAGTCCTATACAAACTTGTTCCTACATAGTAACTTGCAACTTTGAATGAGAATGTGCTTGCTTACAGCAACGTGCTATATGTTCTGAATGCCCGAATTGGGAATCTGTGTCAAAACTTTGTTAGGAATTATGTGATCCTTACTAGATGGAAGTAAGGGAGATGGGGCATGAAGTTATTTCTAGGAGTTGGAGACATACAACGTTCAGCTCAGTTCTGGGCATCTTTGAAATACCTATACAAACTTGTTCCTACATCGTAACTTGCAACTTTGAATGAGAATGTGCTTGCTTACTGCAACGTGCTATATGTTCTGAATGCCCGAATTGGGAATCTGTGTCAAAATTTGTTAGGAATTATGAGATCCTTACTAGCTGGAAGTAAGGGAGATGGGGCATGAAGTTATTTCTAGGAGTTGGAGACATACCAAGTTTAGCTCAGTTGTGGGCATCTTTGAAAGTCCTATTCAAACTTGTTCCTACATAGTAACTTGCAACTTTGAATGAGAATGTGCTTGCTTACAGCAAGGTGCTATATGTTCTGAATGCCCGAATTGGGAATCTGTGTCAAAACTTTTTTAGGAATTATGTGATCCTTACTAGCTGGAAGTAAGGGAGTTGGGGCATGAAGTTATTTCTAGGAGTTGGACACATACCAAGTTTAGCTGACTTCTGGGCATCTTTGAAATACCTATACAAACTTGTTCCTACATAGTAACTTGCAACTTTGAATGAGAATGTGCTTGCTTACAGCAACGTGCTATATGTTCTAAAAGCCCGAATTGGGAATCTGTGTCAAAACTTTGTTAGGAATTATGTGATCCTTACTAGCTGGAAGTAAGGGAGTTGGCGCATGAAGTTATTTCTAGAGGTTGGACACATACCATGTTTAGCTCAGTTCTGGGCATCTTTGAAATACCTGTACAAACTTGTTCCTAAAAAGTAACTTGCAACTTTGAATGAGAAGGTGCTTGCTTACAGCAACGTGCTATATGTTCTGAATGCCCGAATTGGGAATCTGTGTCAAAACTTTGTTAGGAATTATGTGATCCTTACTAGCTGGAAGTAAGGGAGATGGGGCATGAAGTTATTTCTAGGAGTTGGACACATACCAAGTTTAGCTGAGTTCTGGGCATCTTTGAAATACCTATACAAACATGTTCCTACATAGTAACTTGCAACTTAGAATGAGAATGTGCTTGCTTACAGCAACGTGCTATATGTTCTAAATGCCCGAAATGGGAATCTGTGTCAAAACTTTGTTAGGAATTATGTGATCCTTACTAGCTGGAAGTAAGAGAGTTGGGGCATGAAGTTATTTCTAGAGATTGGACACATACCAAGTTTAGCTCAGTTCTGGGCATCTTTGAAACACCTATACAAACTTGATCCTACATAGTAACTTGCAACTTTGAATGAGAATGTGCTTGCTTACGGCAACGTGCTATATGTTCCGAATGCCCGAATTGGGAATCTGTGTCAAAACTTTGTTAGGAATTATGTGATGCTTACGAGCTGGAAGTAAGGGAGATGGGGCATTAAGTTATTTCTAGGAATTGGTCACATACCAAGTTTAGCTCAGTACTGGGCATCTTTGAAATACCTATACAAACTTGTTCCTACATAGTAACTTGCAACTTTGAATGAGAATGTGCTTGCTTACAGCAACATGCTATATGTTCTGAATGCCCGAATTGGGAATCTGTGTCAAATCTTTGTTAGGAATTATGTGATCCTTACTAGATGGAAGTAAGGGAGATGGGGCATGAAGTTATTTCTAGGAGTTGGATACATACACCGTTTAGCTCAGTTCTGGGCATCTTTGAAATACCTATACAAACTTGTTCCTACATAGTAACTTGCAACTTTGAATGAGAATGTGCTTGCTTACAGCAACGTGCTATATGTTCTGAATGCCCGAATTGGGAATCTGTGTCAAAACATTGTTAGGAATTATGTGATCCTTACTAGCTCGAAGTAAGGGAGTTGGCGCATGAAGTTATTTCTAGAGGTTGGACACATACCAAGTTTAGCTCAGTTCTGGGCATCTTTAAAACACCTATACAAACTTGTTCCTACATAGTAACTTGCAACTTTGAATGAGAATGTGCTTGCTTACGGCAACGTGCTATATGTTCTGAATGCCCGAATTGGGAATCTGTGTCAAAACTTTGTTAGGAATTATGTGATCCTTACTAGCTGGAAGTAAGGGAGATGGGGCATGAAGTTATTTCTAGGAATTGGTCACATACCAAGTTTAGCTCAGTTCTGGGCATCTTTGAAATACCTATACAAACTTGTTCCTACATAGTAACTTGCATCTTTGAATGAGAATGTGCTTCCTTACAGCAACGTGCTATATGTTCTGAATGGCCGAATTGGGAATCTGTGTCAAAACATTGTTAGGAATTATGTGATCCTTACTAGCTGGAAGTAAGGGAGATGGGGCTTGAAGTTATTTCTAGGAGTTGGAGACATACCAAGTTTAGCTCAGTTCTGGGCATCTTTGAAAGTCCTATTCAAACTTGTTCCTACATAGTAACTTGCAACTTTGAATGAGAATGTGCTTGCTTACAGCAACGTGCTATATGTTCTAAATGCCCGAATTGGGAATCTGTGTCAAAACTTTGTTAGGAATTATGTGATCCTTACTAGCTTGAAGTAAGGGAGTTGGGGCATTAAGTTATTTCTAGGAGTTGGACACATACAAAGTTTAGCTGAGTTCTGGGCATCTTTGAAATACCTATACAAACTTGTTCCTACATAGTAACTTGCAACTTTGAATGAGAATGTGCTTGCTTACAGCAACGTGCTATATGTTCTGAATGCCCGAATTGGGAAGCTGTGTCAAAACTTTGTTACGAATTATGTGATCCTTACTAGCTGGAAGTAAGGGATTTGGCGCATGAAGTTATTTCTAGAGGTTGGACACATACCAAGTTTAGCTCAGTTCTGGGCATCTTTGAAATACCTATACAAACTTGTTCCTACATAGTAACTTGCAACTTTGAATGAGAAGGTGCTTGCTTACAGCAACGTGCTATATGTTCTGAATGCCCGAATTGGGAATCTGTGTCAAAACTTTGTTAGGAATTATGTGATCATTACTAGCTGGAAGTAAGGGAGATGGGGCATGAAGTTATTTCTAGGAGTTGGACACATACCAAGTTTAGCTCAGTTCTGGGCATCTTTGAAATACCTATACAAACTTGATCCTACATAGTAACTTGCAACTTTGAATGAGAATGTGCTTGCTTACGGCAACGTGCTATATGTTCCGAATGCCCGAATTGGGAATCTGTGTCAAAACTTTGTTAGGAATTATGTTTTGCTTACGAGCTGGAAGTAAGGGAGATGGGGCATTAAGTTATTTCTAGGAATTGGTCACATACCAAGTTTAGCTCAGTACTGGGCATCTTTGAAATACCTATACAAACTTGTTCCTACATAGTAACTTGCAACTTTGAATGAGAATGTGCTTGCTTACAGCAACATGCTATATGTTCTGAATGCCCGAATTGGGAATCTGTGTCAAATCTTTGTTAGGAATTATGTGATCCTTACGAGATGGAAGTAAGGCAGATGGGGCATGAAGTTATTTCTAGGAGTTGGATACATACACCGTTATCTCAGTTCTGGGCATCTTTGAAATACCTATACAAACTTGTTCCTACATAGTATCTTGCAACTTTGAATGAGAATGTGCTTGCTTACAGCAACGTGCTATATGTTCTGAATGCCCGAATTGGGAATCTGTGTCAAAACTTTGTTAGGAATTATGTGATCCTTACTAGCTCGAAGTAAGGGAGTTGGCGCATGAAGTTATTTCTAGAGGTTGGACACATACCAAGTTTAGCTCAGTTCTGGGCATCTTTAAAACACCTATACAAACTTGTTCCTACATAGTAACTTGCAACTTTGAATGAGAATGTGCTTGCTTACGGCAACGTGCTATATGTTCTGAATGCCCGAATTGGGAATCTGTGTCAAAACTTTGTTAGGAATTATGTGATCCTTACTAGCTGGAAGTAAGGGAGATGGGGCATGAAGTTATTTCTAGGAATTGGTCACATACCAAGTTTAGCTCAGTTCTGGGCATCTTTGAAATACCTATACAAACTTGTTCCTACATAGTAACTTGCATCTTTGAATGAGAATGTGCTTCCTTACAGCAACGTGCTATATGTTCTGAATGGCCGAATTGGGAATCTGTGTCAAAACATTGTTAGGAATTATGTGATCCTTACTAGCTGGAAGTAAGGGAGATGGGGCTTGAAGTTATTTCTAGGAGTTGGAGACATACCAAGTTTAGCTCAGTTCTGGGCATCTTTGAAAGTCCTATTCAAACTTGTTCCTACATAGTAACTTGCAACTTTGAATGAGAATGTGCTTGCTTACAGCAACGTGCTATATGTTCTAAATGCCCGAATTGGGAATCTGTGTCAAAACTTTGTTAGGAATTATGTGATCCTTACTAGCTTGAAGTAAGGGAGTTGGGGCATTAAGTTATTTCTAGGAGTTGGACACATACAAAGTTTAGCTGAGTTCTGGGCATCTTTGAAATACCTATACAAACTTGTTCCTACATAGTAACTTGCAACTTTGAATGAGAATGTGCTTGCTTACAGCAACGTGCTATATGTTCTGAATGCCCGAATTGGGAAGCTGTGTCAAAACTTTGTTAGGAATTATGTGATCCTTACTAGCTGGAAGTAAGGGATTTGGCGCATGAAGTTATTTCTAGAGGTTGGACACATACCAAGTTTAGCTCAGTTCTGGGCATCTTTGAAATACCTATACAAACTTGTTCCTACATAGTAACTTGCAACTTTGAATGAGAAGGTGCTTGCTTACAGCAACGTGCTATATGTTCTGAATGCCCGAATTGGGAATCTGTGTCAAAACTTTGTTAGGAATTATGTGATCATTACTAGCTGGAAGTAAGGGAAATGGGGCATGAAGTTATTTCTAGGAGTTGGACACATACCAAGTTTAGCTCAGTTCTGGGCATCTTTGAAATACCTATACAAACTTGTTCCTACATAGTAACTTGCAACTTTGAATGAGAATGTGCTTGCTTACAGCAACGTGCTATATGTTCTAAATGCCCGAAATGGGAATCTGTGTCAAAACTTTGTTAGGAATTATGTGATCCTTACTAGCTGGAAGTAAGGGAGTTGGGGCATGAATTTATTTCTAGAGATTGGACACATACCAAGTTTAGCTCAGTTCTGGGCATCTTTGAAACACCTATACAAACTTGTTCCTACATAGTAACTTGCAACTTTGAATGAGAATGTGCTTGCTTACGGCAACGTGCTATATGTTCCGAATGCCTGAATTGGGAATCTGTGTCAAAACTTTGTTAGGAATTATGTGATCCTTACTAGATGGAAGTAAGGGAGATGGGGCATGAAGTTATTTCTAGGAGTTGGAGACATACAACGTTTAGCTCAGTTCTGGGCATCTTTGAAATACCTATACAAACTTGTTCCTACATAGTAACTTGCAACTTTGAATGAAAATGTGCTTGCTTACAGCAACGTGCTATATGTTCTGAATGCCCGAATTGGGAATCTGTGTCAAAACTTTGTTAGGAATTATGTGATCCTTACTAGCTGAAAATAAGGGAGTTGGGGCATGAAGTTATTACTAGAGGTTGCACACATACCAAGTTTAGCTCAGTTCTGGGCATCTTTGAAATACCTATACAAACTTGTTTCTACATAGTAACATGCATCAGAATGTGCTTGCTTACAGCAACGTGCTATATGTTCTGAATGCCCGAATTGGGAATCTGTGTCAAAACTTTGTTAGGAATTATGTGATCCTTACTGGATGGAAGTAAGGGAGATGGGGCATGAAGTTATTTCTAGGAGTTGGAGACATACAACGTTTAGCTCAGTTCTGGGCATCTTTGAAATACCTATACAAACTTGTTCCTACATAGTAACTTGCAACTTTGAATGAGAATGTGCTTGCTTACAGCAACGTGCTATATGTTCTGAAAGCCCGAATTGGGAATCTGTGTCAAAATTTGTTAGGAATTATGAGATCCTTACTAGCTGGAAGTAAGGGAGATGGGGCATGAAGTTATTTCTAGGAGTTGGAGACATACCAAGTTTAGCTCAGTTCTGGGCATCTTTGAAATACCTATACAAACTTGTTTCTACATAGTAACTTGCAAATTTGAATGAGAATGTGCTTGCTTACAGCAACGTGCTACATTTTCTGAATACCCGAATTGGGAATCTGTGTCAAAACTTTGTTAGGAATTATGTGATCCTTACTAGCTGGAAGTAAGGGAGTTGGGGCATGAAGTTATTTCTAGGAGTTGGACACATACCAAGTTTAGCTGAGTTCTGGGCATCTTTGAAATACCTATACAAACTTGTTCCTACATAGTAACTTGCAAATTTGAATGAGAATGTGCTTGCTTACAGCAACGTGCTATATGTTATAAATGCCCGAATTGGGAATCTGTGTCAAAACTTTGTTAGGAATTATGTGATCCTTACTAGCTGGAAGTAAGGGAGTTGGTGCATGAAGTTATTTCTAGGAGTTGGACACATACCAAGTTTAGCTGAGTTCTGGGCCTCTTTGAAATACCTATACAAACTTGTTCCTACATAGTAACTTGCAACTTTGAATGAGAATGTGCTTGCTTACAGCAACGTGCTATATGTTCTGAATGCCCGAATTGGGAATCTGTGTCAAAACTTTGTTAGGAATTATGTGATCCTTATTAGCTGGAAGTAAGGGAGTTGGCGCATGAAGTTATTTCTAGAGGTTGGACACATACCAAGTTTAGCTCAGTTCTGGGCATCTTTGAAATACCTATACAAACTTGTTCCTACATAGTAACTTGCAACTTTGAATGAGAAGGTGCTTGCTTACAGCAACGTGCTATATGTTCTGAATGCCCGAATTGGGAATCTGTGTCAAAACTTTGTTAGGAATTATGTGATCCTTACTAGCTGGAAGTAAGGGAGATGGGGCATGAAGTTATTTCTAGGAGTTGGACACATACCGAGTTTAGCTCAGTTCTGGGCATCTTTGAAATACCTATACAAACTTGTTCCTACATAGTAACTTGCAACTTTGAATGAGAATGTGCTTGCTTACAGCAACGTGCTATATGTTCTAAATGCCCGAAATGGGAATCTGTGTCAAAACTTTGTTAGGAATTATGTGATCCTTACTAGCTGGAAGTAAGGGAGTTGGGGTATGAAGTTATTTCTAGAGATTGGACACATACCAAGTTTAGCTCAGTTCTGGGCATCTTTGAAACACCTATACAAACTTGTTCCTACATAGTAACTTGCAACTTTGAATGAGAATGTGCTTGCTTACGGCAACGTGCTATATGTTCCGAATGTCCGAATTGGGAATCTGTGTCAAAACTTTGTTAGGAATTATGTGATCCTTACTAGCTGGAAGTAAGTGAGATGGGGCATGAAGTTATTTCTAGGAGTTGGACACATACCAAGTTTAGCTCAGTTCTGGGCATCTTTGAAATACCTATACAAACTTGTTCCTACATAGTAACTTGCAACTTTGAATGAGAATGTGCTTGCTTACAGCAACGTGCTATATGTTCTGAATGCCCGAATTGGGAAACTGTGTCAAAATTTGTTAGGAATTATGAGATCCTTACTAGCTGGAAGTAAGGGAGATGGGGCATGAAGTTATTTCTAGGAGTTGGAGACATACAACGTTCAGCTCAGTTCTGGGCATCTTTGAAATACCTATACAAACTTGTTCATACATAGTAACTTGCATCTTTGAATGAGAATGTGCTTCCTTACAGCAACGTGCTATATGTTCTGAATGCCCGAATTGGGAATCTGTGTCAAAACTTTGTTAGGAATTATGTGATCCTTACTAGCTGGAAGTAAGGGAGATGGGGAATGAAGTTATTTCTAGGAGTTGGAGACATACCAAGTTTAGCTCAGTTCTGGGCATCTTTGAAAGTCCTATTCAAACTTGTTCCTACATAGTAACGTGCAACTTTGAATGAGAATGTGCTTGCTTACAGCAACGTGCTATATGTTCTGAATGCCCGAATTGGGAATCTGTGTCAAAACTTTGTTAGGAATTATGTGATCCTTAATAGCTTGAAGTAAGGGAGTTGGGGCATTAAGTTATTTCTAGGAGTTGGACACATACCAAGTTTAGCTGAGTTCTGGGCATCTTTGAAATACCTATACAAACTTGTTCCTACATAGTAACTTGCAAATTTGAATGAGAATGTGCTTGCTTACAGCAACGTGCTATATGTTTTGAATGCCCGAATTGGGAATCTGTGTCAAAACTTCGTTAGGAATTATGTGATCCTTACTAGCTGGAAGTAAGTGAGTTGGGGCATGATGTTATTTCTAGAGGTTGGACACATACCAAGTTTAGCTCAGTTCTGGGCATCTTTGAAATACCTATACAAACTTGTTCCTACATAGTAACTTGCAACTTTGAATGAGAATGTGCTTGCTTACAGCAACGTGCTATATGTTCTGAATGCCCGAATTGGGAATCTGTGTCAAAACTTTGTTAGAAATTATGTGATCCTTACTAGCTGGAAGTAAGTGAGATGGGGCATGAAGTTATTTCTAGGAGTTGGAGACAAACCAAGTTTAGCTCAGTTCTGGGCATCTTTGAAATACCTATACAAACTTGTTCCTACATAGTAACTTGCAACTTTGAATGAGAATGTGCTTGCTTACAGCAACGTGCTATATGTTCTAAATGCCCGAATCGGAATCTGTGTCAAAACTTTGTTAGGAATTATGTGATCCTTACTAGCTGGAAGTAAGGGAGTTGGGGCATGAAGTTATTTCTAGAGATTGGACACATACCAAGTTTAGCTCAGTTCTGGGCATCTTTGAAAGTCCTATACAAACTTGTTCCTACATAGTAACTTGCAACTTTGAATGAGAATGTGCTTGCTTACAGCAACGTGCTATATGTTCTGAATGCCCGAATTGGGAATCTGTGTCAAAACTTTGTTAGGAATTATGTGATCCTTACTAGCTGGAAGTAAGGGAGATGGGGCATGAAATTATTTCTAGGAGTTGGACACATACCAAGTTTAGCTCAGTTCTGGGCATCTTTGAAATACCTATACAAACTTGTTCCTACATAGTAACTTGCAACTTTGAATGAGAATGTGCTTGCTTACAGCAACGTGCTATATGTTCTAAATGCCCGAATTGGGAAGCTGTGTCAAAACTTTGTTAGGAATTATGTGATCCTTACAGGCTGTAAGTAAGGGAGTTGGGGCATGAAGTTATTTCTAGAGATTGGACACATACCAAGTTTAGCTCAGTTCTGGGCATCTTTCAAACACCTATACAAACTTGTTCCTACATAGTAACTTGCAACTTTGAATGAGAATGTGCTTCCTTACGGCAACGTGCTATATGTTCTGAATGCCCGAATTGGAAATCTGTGTCAAAACTTTGTTAGGAATTATGTGATCCTTATTAGCTGGAAGTAAGGGAGATGGGGCATGAAGTTATTTCTAGGAATTGGACACATACCAAGTTTAGCTCAGTTCTGGGCAGCTTTGAATTACATATACAAACTTGTTCCTACATATTAACTTGCAACATTGAATGAGAATGTGCTTGCTTACAGCAACGTGCTATATGTTCTGAATGTCCGAATTGGGAATCTGTGTCAAAACTTTGTTAGGAATTATGTGATCCTTACTAGATGGAAGTAAGGTAGATGGGGCATGAAGTTATTTCTGGGAGTTGGAGACATACAACGCTTAGCTCAGTTCTGGGCATCTTTGAAATACCTATACAAACTTGTTCCTACATAGTAACTTGCAACTTTGAATGAGAATGTGCTTGCTTACAGCAACGTGCTATATGTTCTGAATGCCCGAATTGGGAATCTGTGTCAAAATTTGTTAGGAATTATGAGATCCTTACTAGTTGGAAGTAAGGGAGATGGGGCATGAAGTGATTTCTAGGAGTTGGAGTCATACAACTTTTAGCTCAGTTCTGGGCATCTTTGAAATACCTATAGAAACTTGTTCCTACATAGTAACTTGCAACTTTGAATGAGAATGTGCTTGCTTACAGCAACGTGCTATATGTTCTGAATGCCCGAATTGGGAATCTGTGTCCAAACTTTGTTAGGAATTATGTGATCCTTACTAGCTGGAAGTAAGGGAGATGGGGCATGAAGTTATTTCTAGGAGTTGGAGACATACAACGTTTAGCTCAGTTCTGGGCATCTTTGAAATACCTATACAAACTTGTTCCTACATAGAAACTTGCAACTTTGAATGAGAATGTGCTTGCTTACAGCAACGTGCTATATGTTCTGAATGCCCGAATTGGGAATCTGTGTCCAAACTTTGTTAGTAATTATGTGATCCTTACTAGCTGGAAGTAAGGGAGATGGGGCATGAAGTATTTCTAGGAATTGGACACATACCAAGTTTAGCTCAGTTCTGGGCATCTTTGAAATACCTATACAAACTTGTTCCTACATAGTTACTTGCAACTTTGAATGAGAATGTGCTTGCTTACAACAACGTGCTATATGTTCTGAATGCCCGAATTGGGAATCTGTGTCAAAACTTTGTTAGGAATTATGAGATCCTTACTAGTTGGAAGTAAGGGAGATGGGGCATGAAGTTATTTCTAGGACTTGGAGTCATACAACTTTTAGTTCAGTTCTGGGCATCTTTGAAATACCTATACAAACTTGTTCCTACATAGTAACTTGCAACTTTGAATGAGAATGTGCTTGCTTACAGCAACGTGCTATATGTTCCGAATGTCCGAATTGGGAATCTGTGTCAAAACTTTGTTAGGAATTATGTGATCCTTACTAGCTGGAAGTAAGGGAGATGGGGCATGAAGTTATTTCTAGGAGTTGGACACATACCAAGTTTAGCTCAGTTCTGGGCATCTTTGAAAGTCCTATTCAAACTTGTTCCTACATAGTAACTTGCAACTTTGAATGAGAATGTGCTTGCTTACAGCAACGTGCTATATGTTCTGAATGCCCGAATTGGGAATCTGTGTGAAATCTTTGTTAGGAATTATGTGATCCTAACTAGCTGGAAGTAAGGGAGTTGGGGCATGAAGTTATTTCTAGAGGTTGGACACATACCAAGTTTAGCTCAGTTCTGGGCATCTTTGAAAGTCCTATTCAAACTTGTTCCTACATAGTAACTTGCAACTTTGAATGAGAAGGTGCTTGCTTACAGCAACGTGCTATATGTTTTGAATGCCCGAATTGGGAATCTGTGTCAAAACTTTGTTAGGAATTATGTGATCCTTACTAGCTGGAAGTAAGGGTGATGGGGCATGAAGTTATTTCTAGGAGGTGGAGACATACCAAGTTTAGCTCAGTTCTGGGCATCTTTGAAATACCTATACAAACTTGTTCCTACATAGTAACTTGCATCTTTGAATGAGAATGTGCTTGCTTACAACAACGTGCTATGTGTTCTGAATGTCCGAATTGGGAATCTGTGTCAAAACTTTGTTAGGAATCATGTGATCCTTACTAGCTGGAAGTAAGGGAGATGGGGCATGAAGTTATTTCTAGGAGTTGGACACATACCAAGTTTAGCTCAGTTCTGGGCATCTTTGAAAGTCCTATTCAAACTTGTTCCTACATTGTAACTTGCAACTTTGAATGAGAATGTGCTTGCTTACAGCAACGTACTATATGTTCTGAATGCCCGAATTGGGAATCTGTGTCAAAACTTTGTTAGGAATTATGTGATCCTTACAAGCTGGAAGTAAGGGAGTTGGGGCATGAAGTTATTTCTAGGAGTTGGACACATACCAAGTTTAGCTCAGTTCTGGGCATCTTTGAAATACCTATACAAACTTGTTCCTACATAGTAACTTGCAACTTTGAATGAGAATGTGCTTGCTTACAGCAACGTGCTATATGTTCTGAATGCCCGAATTGGGAATCTGTGTCAAAACTTTGTTAGGAATTATGTGATCCTTACAAGCTGGAAGTAAGGGAGTTGGGGCATGAAGTTATTTCTAGAGGTTGGACACATACCAAGTTTAGCTCAGTTCTGGGCATCTTTGAAATACCTATACAAACTTGTTCCCTCCTAGTAACTTGCAACTTTGAATGAGAATGTGCTTGCTTACAGCAACGTGCTATATGTTCTGAATGCCCGAATTGGGAATCTGTGTCAAATCTTTGTTAGGAATTATGTGATCCTTACTAGATGGAAGTAAGGGAGATGGGGCATGAAGTTATTTCTAGGAGTTGGAGACATACCAAGTTTAGCTCAGTTCTGGGCATCTTTGAAATACCTTTACAAACTAGCTCCCACATAGTAACTTGCAAATTTGAATGAGAATGTGCTTGCTTACAGCAACGTGCTATATGTTCTGAATGCCCCAATTGGGAATCTGTGTCAAAACTTTGTTAGGAATTATGTGATCCTTACTAGCTGGAAGTAAGGGAGATGAGGCATGAAGTTATTTCTAGGAGTTGGAGACATACCACGTTTAGCTCAGTTCTGGGCATCTTTGAAATACCTTTACAAACTTGTTCCTACATAGTAACTTGCAACTTTGAATGAGAATGTGCTTGCTTGCAGCAACGTGCTATATGTTCTGAATGCCCGAATTGGGAATCTGTGTCAAATCTTTCTTAGGAATTATGTGATTCTTACTAGCTGGAAGTAATGGAGATGGGGCATGAAGTAATTTCTAGGAGTTGGAGACATACCAAGTTTAGCTCAGTTCTGGGCATCTTTGAAATACCTATAGAAACTTGTTCCTACATAGTAACTTGCATCTTTGAATGAGAATGTGCTTGCTTACAGCAACGTGCTATATGTTCCGAATGTCCGAATTGGGAATCTGTGTCAAAACTTTGTTAGTAATTATGTGATCCTTAATAGCTGGAAGTAAGGGAGATGGGGCATGAAGTTATTTCTAGGAGTTGGACACATACCAAGTTTAGCTCAGTTCTGGGCATCTTTGAAAGTCCTATTCAAACTTGTTCCTACATAGTAACTTGCAACTTTGAATGAGAATGTGCTTGCTTACAGCAACGTGCTATATGTTCTTAATGCCCGAATTGGGAATCTGTGTCAAAACTTTGTTAGGAATTATGTGATCCTTACTAGATGGAAGTAAGGGAGATGGGGCATGAAGTTATTTTTAGAAGTTGGAGACATACAACGTTTAGCTCAGTTCTGGGCATCTTTGAAATACCTATACAAACTTGTTCCTACATAGTAACTTGCCACTTTGAATGAGAATGTGCTTGCTTACAGCAACGTGCTATATGTTCTGAATGCCCGAATTGGGAATCTGTGTCAAATCTTTGTTAGGAGTTATGTGATCCTTACTAGCTGGAAGTAAGGGAGTTGGGGCATGAAGTTATTTCTAGAGGATGGACACATACCAAGTTTAGTTCAGTTCTGGGCATCTTTGAAAGTCCTATTCAAACTTGTTCCTACATAGTAACTTGCAACTTTGAATGAGAATGTGCTTGCTTACAGCAACGTGCTATATGTTCTGAATGCCCCAATTGGGAATCTGTGTCAAAACTTTGTTAGGAATTATGTGATCCTTACTAGCTGGAAGTAAGGGAGTTGGGGCATGAAGTATTCTAGAGGTTGGAGACATACCAAGTTTAGCTCAGTTCTGGGCATCTTTGCAATACCTATACAAACTTGTTCCTACATAGTAACTTGCAACTTTGAATGAGAATGTGCTTGCTTACAGCAACGTGCTATATGTTCTGAATGCCCGAATTGGGAATCTGTGTCATATCTTTTTTAGGAATTATGTGATCCTTACTAGCTGGAAGTAAGGGAGATGGGGCATGAAGTTATTTCTAGGAGTTGGAGACATACCAAGTTTAGCTCAGTTCTGGGCATCTTTGAAATACCTTTACAAACTTGTTCCCACATAGTAACTTGCAACTTTGAATGAGAATGTGCTTGCTTACAGCAACTTGCTATATGTTCTGAATGCCCGAATTGGGAATCTGTGTCAAAACTTTGTTAGGAATTATGTGATCCTTACTAGCTGGAAGTAAGGGAGATGGGGCATGAAGTTATTTCTAGGAGTTGGAGACATACCAAGTTTAGCTCAGTTCTGGGCATCTTTGAAATACCTATACAAACTTGTTCCTACATAGTAACTTGCAACTTTGAATGAGAATGTGCTTGCTTACAGCAACGTGCTATATGTTCTGAATGCCCCAATTGGGAATCTGTGTCAAAACTTTGTTAGGAATTATGTGATCCTTACTAGCTGGAAGTAAGAGAGATGGGGCATGAAGTTATTTCTAGGAGTTGGAGACATACCAAGTTTAGCTCAGTTCTGGGCATCTATGAAATACCTTTACAAACTTGTTCCCACATAGTATCTTGCAACTTTGAATGAGAATGTGCTTGCTTACAGCAACGTGCTATATGTTCTGAATGCCCGAATTGGGAATCTGTGTCAAATCTTTGTTAGGAATTATGTGATCCTTACTAGATGGAAGTAAGGGAGATGGGGCATGAAGTTATTTCTAGGAGTTGGAGACATACCACGTTTAGCTCAGTTCTGGGCATCTTTGAAATACCTATACAAACTTGTTCCTACATAGTAACTTGCATCTTTGAATGAGAATGTGCTTGCTTACAGCAACATGCTATATGTTCTGAATGTCCGAATTGGGAATCTGTGTCAAAACTTTGTTAGGAATTATGTGATCCTTACTAGCTGGAAGTAAGGGAGATGGGGCATGAAGTTATTTCTAGGAGTTGGAGACATACCAAGTTTAGCTCAGTTCTGGGCATCTTTGAAAGTCCTATTCAAACTTGTTCCTACATAGTAACTTGCAACTTTGAATGAGAATGTGCTTGCTTACAGCAACTTACTATATGTTCTGAATGCCCGAATTGGGAATCTGTGTCAAAACTTTGTTAGGAATTTTGTGATCCTTACTAGATGGAAGTAAGGGAGATGGGGCATGAAGTTATTTCTAGAAGTTGGAGACATACAACTTTTAGCTCAGTTCTGGGCATCTTTGAAATACCTATACAAACTTGTTCCTACATAGTAACTTGCAACTTTGTATGGGAATGTGCTTGCTTACAGCAACGTGCTATATGTTCTGAATGCCCGAATTGGGAATCTGTGTCAAAACAGTGTTAGGAATTATGTGATCCTTACTAGCTGGAAGTAAGGGAGATGGGGCATGAAGTTATTTCTAGGAGTTGGAGACATACAACGTTTAGCTCAGTTCTGGGCATCTTTGAAATACCTATACAAACTGGTTCCTACATAGTAACTTGCAACTTTGAATGAGAATGTGCTTGCTTACAGCAACGTGCTATATGTTCTGAATGCCCCAATTAGGAATCTGTGTCAAAACTTTGTTAGGAATTATGTGATCCTTACTAGCTGGAAGTAAGGGAGTTGGGGTATGAAGTTATTTCTAGTGGTTTTACACATACCAAGTTTAGCTCAGTTCTGGGCATCTTTGAAATACCTATACAAACTTGTTCCTACATAGTAACTTGCAACTTTGAATGAGAATGTGCTTGCTTACAGCAACGTGCTATATGTTTTGAATGCCCGAACTGGGAATCTGTGTCAAAACTTTGTTAGGAATTATGTGATCCTTACTAGCTGGAAGTAAGGGTGATGGGGCATGAAGTTATTTCTAGGAGTTGGAGACAAACAACGTTTAGCTGAGTTCTGGGCATCTTTGAAATACCTTTACAAACTTGTTCCTACATAGTAGCTTGCAACTTTGAATGAGAATGTGCTTGCTTACAGCAACGTGCTATATGTTCTGAATGCCCGAATTGGGAATCTAGGTTAAAACTTTGTTAGAAATTATGTGAACCTTACTAGATGGAAGTAAGGGAGATGGGACATGAAGTTATTTCTAGGAGTTGGAGACATACAACGTTTAGCTCAGTTCTGGGCATCTTTGAAATACCTATACAAACTTGTTCCTTCATAGTATCTTGCAACTTTGAATGAGAAAGTGCTTGCTTACAGCAACGCGCTACATGTTCTGAATGCCCGAATTGGGAATCTGTGTCAAAACTTTGTTAGGAATTATGTGATCCTTACTAGCTGGAAGTAAGGGAGTTGGGGCATGAAGTTATTTCTATAGGTTGGACACATACCAAGTTTAGCTCAGTTCTGGGCATCTTTGAAATACCTATACAAAGTTGTTCCTACATAGTAACTTGCAACTTTGAATGAGAATGTGCTTGCTTACAGCAACGTGCTATATGTTCTGAATGCCCGAATTGGGAATCTGTGTTAAAACTTTGTTAGAAATTATGTGATCCTTACTAGATGGAAGTAAGGGAGATGGGGCATGAAGTTATTTCTAGGAGTTGGAGACATACAACGTTTAGCTCAGTTCTGGGCATCTTTGAAATACCTATACAATCTTGTTCCTACATAGTAACTTGCAACTTTGAATGAGAATGTGCTTGCTTACAGCAACGTGCTATATGTTCTGAATGCCCGAATTGGGAATCTGTGTCAAATCTTTGTTAGGAAATATGTGATCCTTACTATCTGGAAGTAAGGGAGATTGGGCATGAAGTTATTTCTAGGAGTTGGAGACATACCAAGTTTAGCTCAGTTCTGGGCATCTTTGAAATACCTATACAAACTTGTTCCTACATAGTAACTTGCAACTTTGAATGAGAATGTGCTTCCTTACAGTAACGTGCTATATGTTCTGAATGCCCGAATTGGGAATCTGTGTCAAAACTTTGTTAGGAATTATGTGATCCTTACTAGCTGGAAGTAAGGGAGTTGGGGTATGAAGTTATTTCTAGAGGTTGGACACATACCAAGTTTAGCTCAGTTCTGGGCATCTTTGAAATACCTATACAAACTTGTTCCTACATAGAAACTTGCAACTTTGAATGAGAATGTGCTTGCTTACAGCAACGTGCTATATGTTCTGAATGCCCGAATTGGGAATCTGTGTCAAAATTTTGTTAGGAATTATGTGATCCTTACTGGCTGGAAGTAATGGTGATGGGGCATGAAGTTATTTCTAGGAGTTGGAGACATACAACGTTTAGCTCAGTTCTGGGCATCTTTGAAATACCTTTACAAACTTGTTCCTACATAGTAACTTGCAACTTTGAATGAGAATGTGCTTGCCTACAGCAACGTGCTATATGTTCTGAATGCCCGAATTGGGAATCTGTGATAAAACTTTGTTAGAAATTATGTGATCCTTACTAGCTGGAAGTAAGGGAGATGGGGCATGAAGTTATTTCTAGGAGTTGGAGACATACAACGTTTAGCTCAGTTCTGGGCATCTTTGAAATACCTATACAATCTTGTTCCTTCATAGTAAATTGCAACTTTGAATGAGAAAGTGCTTGCTTACAGCAACGCGCTACATGTTCTGAATGCCCGAATTGGGAATCTGTGTCAAAACTTTGTTAGGAATTATGTGATCCTTACTAGCTGGAAGTAAGGGAGTTGGGGCATGAAGTTATTTCTAGAGGTTGGACACATACCAAGTTTAGCTCAGTTCTGGGCATCTTTGAAATACCTATACAAACTTGTTCCTACATAGTAACTTGCAACTTTGAATGAGAATGTGCTTGCTTACAGCAACGTGCTATATGTTCTGAATGCCCGAATTGGGAATCTGTGTCAAATCTTTGTTAGGAATTATGTGATCCTTACTAGCTGGAAGTAAGGGAGATTGGGCATGAAGTTATTTCTAGGAGTTGGACACATACAAAGTTTAGCACCGTTCGGGGTATCTTTGAAATACCTATACAAACTTGTTCCTACATAGTAACTTGCAACATTGAATGAGAATGTGCTTGCTTACGGCAACGTGCTATATGTTCTGAATGCCCGAATTGGGAATGTGTGTCAAAAGTTTGTTAGGAATTATGTGATCCTTACTAGCTGGAAGTAGGGGAGATGGGGCATGACGTTATTTCTAGGAGTTGGAGACATACCAAGTTTAGCTCAGTTCTGGGCATCTTTGAAATACCTATACAAACTTGTTCCTACATAGTAATTTGCAACTTTGAATGAGAATGTGCTTGCTTACAGCAACGTGCTATATGTTCTGAATGCCCGAATTGGGAATCTGTGTCAAAACTTTGTTAGGAATTATGTGATCCTTACTAGCTGGAAGTAAGGGAGTTGGGGCATGAAGTTATTTCTAGAGGTTGGACACATACCAAGTTTAGCTCAGTTCTGGGCATCTTTGAAATACCTATACAAACTTGTTCCTACATAGTAACTTGCAACTTTGAATGAGAATGTGCTTGCTTACAGCAACGTGCTATATGTTTTGAATTCCCGAACTGGGAATCTGTGTCAAAACTTTGTTAGGAATTATGTCATCCTTACTAGCTGGAAGTAAGGGAGATGGGGCATGAAGTTATTTCTAGGAGTTGGAGACATACAACGTTTAGCTGAGTTCTGGGCATCTTTGAAATACCTTTACAAACTTGTTCCTACATAGTAACTTGCAACTTTGAATGAGAATGTGCTTGCTTACAGCAACGTGCTATATGTTCTGAATGCCCGAATTGGGAATCTGTGTCAAAATTTTGTTAGGAATTATGTGATCCTTACTGGCTGGAAGTAATGGTGATGGGCCATGAAGTTATTTCTAGGAGTTGGAGACATACAACGTTTAGCTCAGTTCTGGGCATCTTTGAAATACCTATACAAACTTGTTCCTACATAGTAACTTGCAACTTTGAATGAGAATGTGCTTGCCTACAGCAACGTGCTATATGTTCTGAATGCCCGAATTGGGAATCTGTGATAAAACTTTGTTAGAAATTATGTGATCCTTACTAGCTGGAAGTAAGGGAGATGGGGCATGAAGTTATTTCTAGGAGTTGGAGACATACAACGTTTAGCTCAGTTCTGGGCATCTTTGAAATACCTATACAATCTTGTTCCTTCATAGTAAATTGCAACTTTGAATGAGAAAGTGCTTGCTTACAGCAACGCGCTACATGTTCTGAATGCCCGAATTGGGAATCTGTGTCAAAACTTTGTTAGGAATTATGTGATCCTTACTAGCTGGAAGTAAGGGAGTTGGGGCATGAAGTTATTTCTAGAGGTTGGACACATACCAAGTTTAGCTCAGTTCTGGGCATCTTTGAAATACCTATACAAACTTGTTCCTACATAGTAACTTGCAACTTTGAATGAGAATGTGCTTGCTTACAGCAACGTGCTATATGTTCTGAATGCCCGAATTGGGAATCTGTGTCAAATCTTTGTTAGGAATTATGTGATCCTTACTAGCTGGAAGTAAGGGAGATTGGGCATGAAGTTATTTCTAGGAGTTGGACACATACAAAGTTTAGCACCGTTCGGGGTATCTTTGAAATACCTATACAAACTTGTTCCTACATAGTAACTTGCAACATTGAATGAGAATGTGCTTGCTTACGGCAACGTGCTATATGTTCTGAATGCCCGAATTGGGAATGTGTGTCAAAAGTTTGTTAGGAATTATGTGATCCTTACTAGCTGGAAGTAGGGGAGATGGGGCATGACGTTATTTCTAGGAGTTGGAGACATACCAAGTTTAGCTCAGTTCTGGGCATCTTTGAAATACCTATACAAACTTGTTCCTACATAGTAATTTGCAACTTTGAATGAGAATGTGCTTGCTTACAGCAACGTGCTATATGTTCTGAATGCCCGAATTGGGAATCTGTGTCAAAACTTTGTTAGGAATTATGTGATCCTTACTAGCTGGAAGTAAGGGAGTTGGGGCATGAAGTTATTTCTAGAGGTTGGACACATACCAAGTTTAGCTCAGTTCTGGGCATCTTTGAAATACCTATACAAACTTGTTCCTACATAGTAACTTGCAACTTTGAATGAGAATGTGCTTGCTTACAGCAACGTGCTATATGTTTTGAATTCCCGAACTGGGAATCTGTGTCAAAACTTTGTTAGGAATTATGTGATCCTTACTAGCTGGAAGTAAGGGAGATGGGGCATGAAGTTATTTCTAGGAGTTGGAGACATACAACGTTTAGCTGAGTTCTGGGCATCTTTGAAATACCTTTACAAACTTGTTCCTACATAGTAACTTGCAACTTTGAATGAGAATGTGCTTGCTTACAGCAACGTGCTATATGTTCTGAATGCCCGAATTGGGAATCTGTGTTAAAACTTTGTTAGAAATTATGTGAACCTTACTAGATGGAAGTAAGGGAGATGGGACATGAAGTTATTTCTAGGAGTTGGAGACATACAACGTTTAGCTCAGTTCTGGGCATCTTTGAAATACCTATACAAACTTGTTCCTTCATAGTAACTTGCAACTTTGAATGAGAAAGTGCTTGCTTACAGCAACGCGCTACATGTTCTGAATGCCCGAATTGGGAATCTGTGTCAAAACTTTGTTAGGAATTATGTGATCCTTACTAGCTGGAAGTAAGGGAGTTGGGGCATGAAGTTATTTCTAGAGGTTGGACACATACCAAGTTTAGCTCAGTTCTGGGCATCTTTGAAATACCTATACAAACTTGTTCCTACATAGTAACTTGCAACTTTGAATGAGAATGTGCTTGCTTACAGCAACGTGCTATATGTTCTGAATGCCCGAATTGGGAATCTGTGTCAAATCTTTGTTAGGAATTATGTGATCCTTACTAGCTGGAAGTAAGGGAGATGGGGCATGAAGTTATTTCTAGGAGTTGGACACATACAAAGTTTATCACCGTTCGGGGTATCTTTGAAATACCTATACAAACTTGTTCCTACATAGTAACTTGCAACTTTGAATGAGAATGTGCTTGCTTACGGCAACGTGCTATATGTTCTGAATGCCCGAATTGGGAATGTGTGTCAAAAGTTTGTTAGGAATTATGTGATCCTTACTAGCTGGAAGTAGGGGAGATGGGGCATGACGTTATTTCTAGGAGTTGGAGAAATACCAAGTTTAGCTCAGTTCTGGGCATCTTTGAAATACCTATACAAACTTGTTCCTACATAGTAATTTGCAACTTTGAATGAGAATGTGCTTGCTTACAGCAACGTGCTATATGTTCTGAATGCCCCAATTGGGAATCTGTGTCAAAACTTTGTTAGGAATTATGTGATCCTTACTAGCTGGAAGTAAGGGAGATGGGGCATGAAGTTATTTCTAGGAGTTGGAGACATACCACGTTTAGCTCAGTTCTGGGCATCTTTGAAATACCTATACAAACTTGTTCCTACATAGTAACTTGCAACTTTGAATGAGAATGTGCTTGCTTACAGCAACGTGCTGTATGTTCTGAATGCCGGAATTGGGAATCTGTGTCAAATCTTTGTTAGGAATTATGTGATCCTTACTAGCTGGAAGTAAGTGAGATGGGGCATGAAGTTATTTCTAGTACTTGGAGACATACCACGTTTAGCTCAGTTCTGGGCATCTTTGAAATACCTATACAAACTTGTTCCTACCTAGTAACTTGCATCTTTGAATGAGAATGTGCTTGCTTACAGCAACATGCTATATGTTCTGAATGTCCGAATTGGGAAAATGTGTCAAAACTTTGTTAGGAATTATGTGATCCTTACTAGCTGGATGTAAGGGAGATGGGGCATGAAGTTATTTCTAGAAGTTGGAGACATACCAAGTTTAGCTCAGTTCTGGGCATCTTTTAAAGTCCTATTCAAACTTGATCCTACATAGTAACTTGCAACATTGAATGAGAATGTGCTTGCTTACAGCAACATACTATATGTTCTGAATGCCTGAATTGGGAATCTGTGTCAAAACCTTGTTAGGAATTATGTGATCCTTACTAGCTGGAAGTAAGGGAGTTGGGGCATGAAGTTATTTCTAGGAGTTGGACACATACCAAGTTTAGCTCAGTTCTGGGCATCTTTGAAATACCTATACAAACTTGTTCCTACATAGTAACTTGCAACACTGAATGAGAATGTGCTTGCTTACAGCAACGTGCTATATGTTCTGAATGCCCGAATTGGGAATCTGTGTCAAATCTTTGTTAGGAATTATGTGATCCTTACTAGATGGAAGTAAGGGAGATGGGGCATGAAGTTATTTCTAGGATTTGGAGACATACCAAGTTTAGCTCAGTTCTGGGCATCTTTGAAATACCTTTACAAACTTGTTCCCACATAGTAACTTGCAACTTTGAATGAGAATGTGCTTGCTTACAGCAACGTACTATATGTTCTGAATGCCCGAATTGGGAATCTGTGTCAAAACTTTGTTAGGAATTATGTCATCCTTACTAGCTGGAAGTAAGGGAGTTGGGGCATGAAGTTATTTCTAGAGGTTGGAGACATACCAAGTTTAGCTCAGTTCTGGGCATCTTTGCAATACCTATACAAACTTGTTCCTACATAGTAACTTGCAACTTTGAATGAGAATGTGCTTGCTTACAGCAACGTGCTATATGTACTGAATGCCCGAATTGGGAATCTGTGTCATATCTTTTTTAGGAATTATGTGATCCTTACTAGCTGGAAGTAAGGGAGATGGGGCATGAAGTTATTTCTAGGAGTTGGACACATACAAAGTTTAGCACCGTTCGGGGTATCTTTGAAATACCTATACAAACTTGTTCCTACATAATAACTTGCAACTTTGAATGAGAATGTGCTTGCTTACAGCAACGTGCTATATGTTCTTAATGCCCGAATTGGGAATGTGTGTCAAAAGTTTGTTAGGAATTATGTGACCCTTACTAGCTGGAAGTAAGGGAGATGGGGCATGACGTTATTTCTAGGAGTTGGAGACATACCAAGTTTAGCTCAGTTCTGGGCATCTTTGAAATACCTATACAAACTTGTTCCTACATAGTAACTTGCAACTTTGAATGAGAATGTGCTTGCTTACAGCATCGTGCTATATGTTCTGAATGCCCGAATTGGGAATCTGTGTTAAAACTTTGTTAGAAATTATGTGAACCTTACTAGATGGAAGTAAGGGAGATGGGACATGAAGTTATTTCTAGGAGTTGGAGACATACAACGTTTAGCTCAGTTCTGGGCATCTTTGAAATACCTATACAAACTTGTTCCTTCATAGTAACTTGCAACTTTGAATGAGAAAGTGCTTGCTTACAGCAACGCGCTACATGTTCTGAATGCCCGAATTGGGAATCTGTGTCAAAACTTTGTTAGGAATTATGTGATCCTTACTAGCTGGAAGTAAGGGAGTTGGGGCATGAAGTTATTTCTAGAGGTTGGACACATACCAAGTTTAGCTCAGTTCTGGGCATCTTTGAAATACCTATACAAACTTGTTCCTACATAGTAACTTGCAACTTTGAATGAGAATGTGCTTGCTTACAGCAACGTGCTATATGTTCTGAATGCCCGAATTGGGAATCTGTGTCAAATCTTTGTTAGGAATTATGTGATCCTTACTAGCTGGAAGTAAGGGAGATGGGGCATGAAGTTATTTCTAGGAGTTGGACACATACAAAGTTTAGCACCATTCGGGGTATCTTTGAAATACCTATACAAACTTGTTCCTACATAGTAACTTGCAACTTTGAATGAGAATGTGCTTGCTTACGGCAACGTGCTATATGTTCTGAATGCCCGAATTGGGAATGTGTGTCAAAAGTTTGTTAGGAATTATGTGATCCTTACTAGCTGGAAGTAGGGGAGATGGGGCATGACGTTATTTCTAGGAGTTGGAGAAATACCAAGTTTAGCTCAGTTCTGGGCATCTTTGAAATACCTATACAAACTTGTTCCTACATAGTAATTTGCAACTTTGAATGAGAATGTGCTTGCTTACAGCAACGTGCTATATGTTCTGAATGCCCCAATTGGGAATCTGTGTCAAAACTTTGTTAGGAATTATGTGATCCTTACTAGCTGGAAGTAAGGGAGATGGGGCATGAAGTTATTTCTAGGAGTTGGAGACATACCACGTTTAGCTCAGTTCTGGGCATCTTTGAAATACCTATACAAACTTGTTCCTACATAGTAACTTGCAACTTTGAATGAGAATGTGCTTGCTTACAGCAACGTGCTGTATGTTCTGAATGCCGGAATTGGGAATCTGTGTCAAATCTTTGTTAGGAATTATGTGATCCTTACTAGCTGGAAGTAAGTGAGATGGGGCATGAAGTTATTTCTAGTAGTTGGAGACATACCACGTTTAGCTCAGTTCTGGGCATCTTTGAAATACCTATACAAACTTGTTCCTACCTAGTAACTTGCATCTTTGAATGAGAATGTGCTTGCTTACAGCAACATGCTATATGTTCTGAATGTCCGAATTGGGAAAATGTGTCAAAACTTTGTTAGGAATTATGTGATCCTTACTAGCTGGATGTAAGGGAGATGGGGCATGAAGTTATTTCTAGAAGTTGGAGACATACCAAGTTTAGCTCAGTTCTGGGCATCTTTTAAAGTCCTATTCAAACTTGATCCTACATAGTAACTTGCAACATTGAATGAGAATGTGCTTGCTTACAGCAACGTACTATATGTTCTGAATGCCTGAATTGGGAATCTGTGTCAAAACCTTGTTAGGAATTATGTGATCCTTACTAGCTGGAAGTAAGGGAGTTGGGGCATGAAGTTATTTCTAGGAGTTGGACACATAGCAAGTTTAGCTCAGTTCTGGGCATCTTTGAAATACCTATACAAACTTGTTCCTACATAGTAACTTGCCACTTTGAATGAGAATGTGCTTGCTTACAGCAACGTGCTATATGTTCTGAATGCCCGAATTTGGAATCTGTGTCAAAACTTTGTTAGGAATTATGTGATCCTTACTAGCTGGAAGTAAGGGAGATGGGGCATGAAGGTATTTCTAGGAGTTGGACACATACAAAGTTTAGCACCGTTCGGGGTATCTTTGAAATACCTATACAAACTTGTTCCTACATAGAAACTTGCATCTTTGAATGAGAATGTGCTTGCTTACAGCAACGTGCTATATGTTCTGAATGCCCGAATTGGGAATGTGTGTCAAAAGTTTGTTAGGAATTATGTGATCCTTACTAGCTGGAAGTAAGGGAGATGGGGCATCAAGTTATTTCTAGGAGTTGGAGACATACCAAGTTTAGCTCAGTTCTGGGCATCTTTGAAATACATATACAAACTTGTTCCTACATAGTAACTTGCAACTTTGAATGAGAATGTGCTTGCTTACAGCAACGTACTATATGTTCTGAATGCCCGAATTGGGAATCTGTGTGAAAACTTTGTTAGGAATTATGTGATCCTTACTAGCTGGAAGTAAGGGAGTTGGGGCATGAAGTTATTTCTAGCAGTTGGACACATACCAAGTTTAGCTCAGTTCTGGGCCTCTTTGAAATACCTATACAAACTTGTTCCTACATAGTAACTTGCAACTTTGAATGAGAATGTGCTTGCTTACAGCAACGTGCTATATGTTCTGAATGCCCGAATTGGGAATCTGTGTCAAAACTTTGTTAGGAATTATGTGATCCTTACTAGCTGGAAGTAAGGGAGTTGGGGCATGAAGTTATTTCTAGAGGTTGGACACATACCAAGTTTAGCTCAGTTCTGGGCATCTTTGAAATACCTATGCAAACTTGTTCCTACATAGTAACTTGCAACTTTGAATGAGAATGTGCTTGCTTACAGCAACCTGCTATATGTTCTGAAGGACCGAAGTGGGAATCTGTGTCACATCTTTGTTAGGAATTATGTGATCCTTACTAGCTGGAAGTAAGGGAGATGGGGCATGAAGTTATTTCTAGGAGTTGGAGACATACAACGTTTAGCTCAGTTCTGGGCATCTTTGAAACACCTATACAAAATTGTTCCTACATTCTAACTTGCAACTTTGAATGAGAATGTGCTTGCTTACAGCAACGTGCTATATGTTCTGAATGCCCGAATTGGGAATTTGTGTCAAAACTTTGTTAGGAATTATGTGATCCTTACTAGCTGAAAATAAGGGAGTTGGGGCATGAAGTTATTACTAGAGGTTGGACAAATACCAAGTTTAGCTCAGTTCTGGGCATCCTTGAAATACCTATACAAACTTGTTTCTACATAGTAACATGCATCAGAATGTGCTTGCTTACAGCAACGTGCTATATGTTTTAAATGCCCGAATTGGGAATCAGTGTCAAAACTTCGTTAGGAATTATGTGATCCTTACTAGCTGGAAGTAAGTGAGTTGGAGCATGATGTTATTTCTAGAGGTTGGACACATACCAAGTTTAGCTCAGTTCTGGGCATCTTTGAAATACCTATACAAACTTGTTCCTACATAGTAACTTGCAACTTTGAATGAGAATGTGCTTGCTTACAGCAACGTGCTATATGTTCTGAATGCCCGAATTGGGAATCTGTGTCAAAACTTTGTTAGAAATTATGTGATCCTTACTAGCTGGAAGTAAGGGAGATGGGGCATGAAGTTATTTCTAGGAGTTGGAGACAAACCAAGTTTAGCTCAGTTCTGGGCATCTTTGAAATACCTATACAAACTTGTTCCTACATAGTAACATGCAACTTTGAATGAGAATGTGCTTGCTTACAGCAACGTGCTATATGTTCTAAATGCCCGAATCGGAATCTGTGTCAAAACTTTGTTAGGAATTATGTGATCCTTACTAGCTGGAAGTAAGGGAGTTGGGGCATGAAGTTATTTCTAGAGATTGGACACATACCAAGTTTAGCTCAGTTCTGGGCATCTTTGAAAGTCCTATACAAACTTGTTCCTACATAGTAACTTGCAACTTTGAATGAGAATGTGCTTGCTTACAGCAACGTGCTATATGTTCTGAATGCCCGAATTGGGAATCTGTGTCAAAACTTTGTTAGGAATTATGTGATCCTTACTAGCTGGAAGTAAGGGAGATGGGGCATGAAGTTATTTCTAGGAGTTGGACACATACCAAGTTTAGCTCAGTTCTGGGCATCTTTGAAATACCTATACAAACTTGTTCCTACATAGTAACTTGCAACTTTGAATGAGAATGTGCTTGCTTACAGCAACGTGCTATATGTTCTAAATGCCCGAATTGGGAAGCTGTGTCAAAACTTTGTTAGGAATTATGTGATCCTTACTAGCTGTAAGTAACGGAGTTGGGGCATGAAGTTATTTCTAGAGATTGGACACATACCAAGTTTAGCTCAGTTCTGGGCATCTTTCAAACACCTATACAAACTTGTTCCTACATAGTAACTTGCAACTTTGAATGAGAATGTGCTTCCTTACGGCAACGTGCTATATGTTCTGAATGCCCGAATTGGAAATCTGTGTCAAAACTTTGTTAGGAATTATGTGATCCTTATTAGCTGGAAGTAAGGGAGATGGGGCATGAAGTTATTTCTAGGAATTGGACACATAACAAGTTTAGCTCAGTTCTGGGCAGCTTTGAATTACCTATACAAACTTGTTCCTACATATTAACTTGCAACTTTGAATGAGAATGTGCTTGCTTACAGCAACGTGCTATATGTTCTGAATGCCCGAATTGGGAATCTGTGTCAAAATTTGTTAGGAATTATGAGATCCTTACTAGTTGGAAGTAAGGGAGATGGGGCATGAAGTGATTTCTAGGAGTTGGAGTCATACAACTTTTAGCTCAGTTCTGGGCATCTTTGAAATACCTATAGAAACTTGTTCCTACATAGTAACTTGCAACTTTGAATGAGAATGTGCTTGCTTACAGCAACGTGCTATATGTTCTGAATGCCCGAATTGGGAATCTGTGTCCAAACTTTGTTAGGAATTATGTGATCCTTACTAGCTGGAAGTAAGGGAGATGGGGCATGAAGTTATTTCTAGGAGTTGGAGACATACAACGTTTAGCTCAGTTCTGGGCATCTTTGAAATACCTATACAAACTTGTTCCTACATAGAAACTTGCAACTTTGAATGAGAATGTGCTTGCTTACAGCAACGTGCTATATGTTCTGAATGCCCGAATTGGGAATCTGTGTCCAAACTTTGTTAGTAATTATGTGATCCTTACTAGCTGGAAGTAAGGGAGATGGGGCATGAAGTATTTCTAGGAATTGGACACATACCAAGTTTAGCTCAGTTCTGGGCATCTTTGAAATACCTATACAAACTTGTTCCTACATAGTAACTTGCAAATTTGAATGAGAATGTGCTTGCTTACAACAACGTGCTATATGTTCTGAATGCCCGAATTGGGAATCTGTGTCAAAACTTTGTTAGGAATTATGAGATCCTTACTAGTTGGAAGTAAGGGAGATGGGGCATGAAGTTATTTCTAGGAGTTGGAGTCATACAACTTTTAGTTCAATTCTGGGCATCTTTGAAATACCTATACAAACTTGTTCCTACATAGTAACTTGCAACTTTGAATGAGAATGTGCTTGCTTACAGCAACGTGCTATATGTTCCGAATGTCCGAATTGGTAATCTGTGTCAAAACTTTGTTAGGAATTATGTGATCCTTACTAGCTGGAAGTAAGGGAGATGGGGCATGAAGTTATTTCTAGGAGTTGGACACATACCAAGTTTAGCTCAGTTCTGGGCATCTTTGAAAGTCCTATTCAAACTTGTTCCTACATAGTAACTTGCAACTTTGAATGAGAATGTGCTTGCTTACAGCAACGTGCTATATGTTCTGAATGCCCGAATTGGGAATCTGTGTCAAAACTTTGTTAGGAATTATGTGATCCTTACTAGCTGGAAGTAAGGGTGATGGGGCATGAAGTTATTTCTAGGAGTTGGAGACATACCAAGTTTAGCTCAGTTCTGGGCATCTTTGAAATACCTATACAAACTTGTTCCTACATAGTAACTTGCATCTTTGAATGAGAATGTGCTTGCTTACAACAACGTGCTATATGTTCTGAATGTCCGAATTGGGAATCTGTGTCAAAACTTTGTTAGGAATCATGTGATCCTTACTAGCTGGAAGTAAGGGAGATGGGGCATGAAGTTATTTCTAGGAGTTGGACACATACCAAGTTTAGCTCAGTTCTGGGCATCTTTGAAAGTCCTATTCAAACTTGTTCCTACATTGTAACTTGCAACTTTGAATGAGAATGTGCTTGCTTACAGCAACGTACTATATGTTCTGAATGCCCGAATTGGGAATCTGTGTCAAAACTTTGTTAGGAATTATGTGATCCTTACAAGCTGGAAGTAAGGGAGTTGGGGCATGAAGTTATTTCTAGGAGTTGGACACATACCAAGTTTAGCTCAGTTCTGGGCATCTTTGAAATACCTATACAAACTTGTTCCTACATAGTAACTTGCAACTTTGAATGAGAATGTGCTTGCTTACAGCAACGTGCTATATGTTCTGAATGCCCGAATTGGGAATCTGTGTCAAAACTTTGTTAGGAATTATGTGATCCTTACAAGCTGGAAGTAAGGGAGTTGGGGCATGAAGTTATTTCTAGAAGTTGGACACATACCAAGTTTAGCTCAGTTCTGGGCATCTTTGAAATACCTATACAAACTTGTTCCTACCTAGTAACTTGCAACTTTGAATGAGAATGTGCTTGCTTACAGCAACGTGCTATATGTTCTGAATGCCCGAATTGGGAATCTGTGTCAAATCTTTGTTAGGAATTATGTGATCCTTACTAGATGGAAGTAAGGGAGATGGGGCATGAAGTTATTTCTAGGAGTTGGAGACATACCAAGTTTAGCTCAGTTCTGGGCATCTTTGAAATACCTTTACAAACTAGCTCCCACATAGTAACTTGCAACTTTGAATGAGAATGTGCTTGCTTACAGCAACGTGATATATGTTCTGAATGCCCGAATTGGGAATCTGTGTCAAAACTTTGTTAGGAATTATGTGATCCTTACTAGCTGGAAGTAAGGGAGATGGGGCATGACGTTATTTCTAGGAGTTGGAGACATACCAAGTTTAGCTCAGTTCTGTGCATCTTTGAAATACCTATACAAATTTGTTCCTACATAGTAACTTGCAACTTTGATTGAGAATGTGCTTGCTTACAGCAACGTGCTATATGTTCTGAATGCCCCAATTGGGAATCTGTGTCAAAACTTTGTTAGGAATTATGTGATCCTTACTAGCTGGAAGTAAGGGAGATGAGGCATGAAGTTATTTCTAGGAGTTGGAGACATACCACGTTTAGCTCAGTTCTGGGCATCTTTGAAATACCTTTACAAACTTGTTCCTACATAGTAACTTGCAACTTTGAATGAGAATGTGCTTGCTTGCAGCAACGTGCTATATGTTCTGAATGCCCGAATTGGGAATCTGTGTCAAATCTTTCTTAGGAATTATGTGAATCTTACTAGCTGGAAGTAATGGAGATGGGGCATGAAGTAATTTCTAGGAGTTGGAGACATACCAAGTTTAGCTCAGTTCTGGGCATCTTTGAAATACCTATACAAACTTGTTCCTACATAGTAACTTGCATCTTTGAATGAGAATGTGCTTGCTTACAGCAACGTGCTATATGTTCCGAATGTCCGAATTGGGAATCTGTGTCAAAACTTTGTTAGTAATTATGTGATCCTTAATAGCTGGAAGTAAGGGAGATGGGGCATGAAGTTATTTCTAGGAGTTGGACACATACCAAGTTTAGCTCAGTTCTGGGCATCTTTGAAAGTCCTATTCAAACTTGTTCCTACATAGTAACTTGCAACTTTGAATGAGAATGTGCTTGCTTACAGCAACGTGCTATATGTTCTGAATGCCCGAATTCGGAATCTGTGTCAAAACTTTGTTAGGAATTATGTGATCCTTACTAGATGGAAGTAAGGGAGATGGGGCATGAAGTTATTTTTAGAAGTTGGAGACATACAACGTTTAGCTCAGTTCTGGGCATCTTTGAAATACCTATACAAACTTGTTCCTACATAGTAACTTGCCACTTTGAATGAGAATGTGCTTGCTTACAGCAACGTGCTATATGTTCTGAATGCCCGAATTGGGAATCTGTGTCAAATCTTTGTTAGGAATTATGTGATCCTTACTAGCTGGAAGTAAGGGAGTTGGGGCATGAAGTTATTTCTAGAGGATGGACACATACCAAGTTTAGTTCAGTTCTGGGCATCTTTGAAAGTCCTATTCAAACTTGTTCCTACATAGTAACTTGCAACTTTGAATGAGAATGTGCTTGCTTACAGCAACGTGCTATATGTTCTGAATGCCCTAATTGGGAATCTGTGTCAAAACTTTGTTAGGAATTATGTGATCCTTACTAGCTGGAAGTAAGGGAGTTGGGGCATGAAGTTATTTCTAGAGGTTGGACACATACCAAGTTTAGTTCAGTTCTGGGCATCTTTGAAAGTCCTATACAAACTTGTTCCTACATAGTAACTTGCAACTTTGAATGAGAATGTGCTTGCTTACAGCAACGTGCTATATGTTCTGAATGCCCGAATTGGGAATCTGTGTCAAAACTTTGTTAGGAATTATGTGATCCTTACTAGCTGGAAGTAAGGGAGATGGGGCATGAAGTTATTTCTAGGAGTTGTGGACATACCACGTTTAGCTCAGTTCTGGGCATCTTTGAAATACCTATACAAACTTGTTCCTACATAGTAACGTGCAACTTTGAATGAGAATGTGCTTGCTTACAGCAACGTGATATATGTTCTGAATGCAGGAATTGGGAATCTGAGTCAAATCTTTGTTAGGAATTATGTGATCCATACTAGCTGGAAGTAAGGGAGATGGGGCATGAAGTTATTTCTAGGTGTTTGAGACATACCACGTTTAGCTCAGTTCTGGTCATCTTTGAAATACCTATACAAACTTGTTCCTACATTGTAACTTGCATCTTTGAATGAGAATGTGCTTGCTTACAGCAACGTGCTATATATCCTGAATGTCCGAATTGGGAATCTGTGTCAAAACTTTGTTAGGAATTATGTGATCCTTACTAGCTGGAAGTAAGGGAGATGGGGCATGAAGTTATTTCTAGGAGTTGGAGACATACCAAGTTTAGCTCAGTTCTGGGCATCTTTCAAAGTCCTATTCAAACTTGTTCCTACATAGTAACTTGCAAATTTGAATGAGAATGTGCTTGCTTACAGCAACGTACTATATGTTCTGAATGCCCGAATTGGGAATCTGTGTCAAAACTTTGTTAGGAATTATGTGATCCTTACTAGCTGGAAGTAAGGGAGTTGGGGCATGAAGTATTTCTAGAGGTTGGAGACATACCAAGTTTAGCTCAGTTCTGGGCATCTTTGCAATACCTATACAAACTTGTTCCTACATAGTAACTTGCAACTTTGAATGAGAATGTGCTTGCTTACAGCAACGTGCTATATGTTCTGAATGCCCGAATTGGGAATCTGTGTCATATCTTTTTTAGGAATTATGTGATCCTTACTAGCTGGAAGTAAGGGAGATGGGGCATGAAGTTATTTCTAGGAGTTGGAGACATACCAAGTGTAGCTCAGTTCTGGGCATCTTTGAAATACCTTTACAAACTTGTTCCCACATAGTAACTTGCAACTTTGAATGAGAATGTGCTTGCTTACAGCAACTTGCTATATGTTCTGAATGCCCGAATTGGGAATCTGTGTCAAAACTTTGTTAGGAATTATGTGATCCTTACTAGCTGGAAGTAAGGGAGATGGGGCATGAAGTTATTTCTAGGAGTTGGAGACATACCAAGTTTAGCTCAGTTCTGGGCATCTTTGAAATACCTATACAAACTTGTTCCTACATAGTAACTTGCAACTTTGAATGAGAATGTGCTTGCTTACAGCAACTTGCTATATGTTCTGAATGCCCCAATTGGGAATCTGTGTCAAAACTTTGTTAGGAATTATGTGATCCTTACTAGCTGGAAGTAAGAGAGATGGGGCATGAAGCTATTTCTAGGAGTTGGAGACATACCAAGTTTAGCTCAGTTCTGGGCATCTATGAAATACCTTTACAAACTTGTTCCCACATAGTAACTTGCAACTTTGAATGAGAATGTGCTTGCTTACAGTAACGTGCTATATGTTCTGAATGCCCGAATTGGGAATCTGTGTCAAATCTTTGTTAGGAATTATGTGATCCTTACTAGATGGAAGTAAGGGAGATGGGGCATGAAGTTATTTCTAGGAGTTGGAGACATACCACGTTTAGCTCAGTTCTGGGCATCTTTGAAATACCTATACAAACTTGTTCCTACATAGTAACTTGCATCTTTGAATGAGAATGTGCTTGCTTACAGCAACATGCTATATGTTCTGAATGTCCGAATTGGGAATCTGTGTCAAAACTTTGTTAGGAATTATGTGATCCTTACTAGCTGGAAGTAAGGGAGATGGGGCATGAAGTTATTTCTAGGAGTTGGAGACATACCAAGTTTAGCTCAGTTCTGGGCATCTTTGAAAGTCCTATTCAAACTTGTTCCTACATAGTAACTTGCAACTTTGAATGAGAATGTGCTTGCTTACAGCAACTTACTATATGTTCTGAATGCCCGAATTGGGAATCTGTGTCAAAACTTTGTTAGGAATTTTGTGATCCTTACTAGATGGAAGTAAGGGAGATGGGGCATGAAGTTATTTCTAGAAGTTGGAGACATACAACTTTTAGCTCAGTTCTGGGCATCTTTGAAATACCTATACAAACTTGTTCCTACATAGTAACTTGCAACTTTGAATGGGAATGTGCTTGCTTACAGCAACGTGCTATATGTTCTGAATGCCCGAATTGGGAATCTGTGTCAAAACAGTGTTAGGAATTATGTGATCCTTACTAGCTGGAAGTAAGGGAGATGGGGCATGAAGTTATTTCTAGGAGTTGGAGACATACAACGTTTAGCTCAGTTCTGGGCATCTTTGAAATACCTATACAAACTGGTTCCTACATAGTAACTTGCAACTTTGAATGAGAATGTGCTTGCTTACAGCAACGTGCTATATGTTCTGAATGCCCCAGTTAGGAATCTGTGTCAAAACTTTGTTAGGAATTATGTGATCCTTACAAGCTGGAAGTAAGGGAGTTGGGGTATGAAGTTATTTCTAGTGGTTGGACACATACCAAGTTTAGCTCAGTTCTGGGCATCTTTGAAATACCTATACAAACTTGTTCCTACATAGTAACTTGCAACTTTGAATGAGAATGTGCTTGCTTACAGCAACGTGCTATATGTTTTGAATGCCCGAACTGGGAATCTGTGTCAAAACTTTGTTAGGAATTATGTGATCCTTACTAGCTGGAAGTAAGGGAGATGGGGCATGAAGTTATTTCTAGGAGTTGGAGACATACAACGTTTAGCTGAGTTCTGGGCATCTTTGAAATACCTTTACCAACTTGTTCCTACATAGTAACTTGCAACTTTGAATGAGAATGTGCTTGCTTACAGCAACGTGCTATATGTTCTGAATGCCCGAATTGGGAATCTGTGTCAAAATTTTGTTAGGAATTATGTGATCCTTACTGGCTGGAAGTAATGGTGATGGGGCATGAAGTTATTTCTAGGAGTTGGAGACATACAACGTTTAGCTCAGTTCTGGGCATCTTTGAAATACCTTTACAAACTTGTTCCTACATAGTAACTTGCAACTTTGAATGAGAATGTGCTTGCCTACAGCAACGTGCTATATGTTCTGAATGCCCGAATTGGGAATCTGTGATAAAACTTTGTTAGAAATTATGTGATCCTTACTAGCTGGAAGTAAGGGAGATGGGGCATGAAGTTATTTCTAGGAGTTGGAGACATACAACGTTTAGCTCAGTTCTGGGCATCTTTGAAATACCTATACAATCTTGTTCCTTCATAGTAAATTGCAACTTTGAATGAGACAGTGCTTGCTTACAGCAACGCGCTACATGTTCTGAATGCCCGAATTGGGAATCTGTGTCAAAACTTTGTTAGGAATTATGTGATCCTTACTAGCTGGAAGTAAGGGAGTTGGGGCATGAAGTTATTTCTAGAGGTTGGACACATACCAAGTTTAGCTCAGTTCTGGGCATCTTTGAAATACCTATACAAACTTGTTCCTACATAGTAACTTGCAACTTTGAATGAGAATGTGCTTGCTTACAGCAACGTGCTATATGTTCTGAATGCCCGAATTGGGAATCTGTGTCAAATCTTTGTTAGGAATTATGTGATCCTTACTAGCTGGAAGTAAGGGAGATTGGGCAACAAGTTATTTCTAGGAGTTGGACACATACAAAATTTAGCACCGTTCGGGGTATCTTTGAAATACCTATACAAACTTGTTCCTACATAGTAACTTGCAACTTTGAATGAGAATGTGCTTGCTTACGGCAACGTGCTATATGTTCTGAATGCCCGAATTGGGAATGTGTGTCAAAAGTTTGTTAGGAATTATGTGATCCTTACTAGCTGGAAGTAGGGGAGATGGGGCATGACGTTATTTCTAGGAGTTGGAGACATACCAAGTTTAGCTCAGTTCTGGGCATCTTTGAAATACCTATACAAACTTGTTCCTACATAGTAATTTGCAACTTTGAATGAGAATGTGCTTGCTTACAGCAACGTGCTATATGTTCTGAATGCCCGAATTGGGAATCTGTGTCAAAACTTTGTTAGGAATTATGTGATCCTTACTAGCTGGAAGTAAGGGAGTTGGGGCATGAAGTTATTTCTAGAGGTTGGACACATACCAAGTTTAGCTCAGTTCTGGGCATCTTTGAAATACCTATACAAACTTGTTCCTACATAGTAACTTGCAACTTTGAATGAGAATGTGCTTGCTTACAGCAACGTGCTATATGTTTTGAATTCCCGAACTGGGAATCTGTGTCAAAACTTTGTTAGGAATTATGTGATCCTTACTAGCTGGAAGTAAGGGAGATGGGGCATGAAGTTATTTCTAGGAGTTGGAGACATACAACGTTTAGCTGAGTTCTGGGCATCTTTGAAATACCTTTACAAACTTGTTCCTACATAGTAACTTGCAACTTTGAATGAGAATGTGCTTGCTTACAGCAACGTGCTATATGTTCTGAATGCCCGAATTGGGAATCTGTGTTAAAACTTTGTTAGAAATTATGTGAACCTTACTAGATGGAAGTAAGGGAGATGGGACATGAAGTTATTTCTAGGAGTTGGAGACATACAACGTTTAGCTCAGTTCTGGGCATCTTTGAAATACCTATACAAACTTGTTCCTTCATAGTAACTTGCAACTTTGAATGAGAAAGTGCTTGCTTACAGCAACGCGCTACATGTTCTGAATGCCCGAATTGGGAATCTGTGTCAAAACTTTGTTAGGAATTATGTGATCCTTACTAGCTGGAAGTAAGGGAGTTGGGGCATGAAGTTATTTCTAGAGGTTGGACACATACCAAGTTTAGCTCAGTTCTGGGCATCTTTGAAATACCTATACAAACTTGTTCCTACATAGTAACTTGCAACTTTGAATGAGAATGTGCTTGCTTACAGCAACGTGCTATATGTTCTGAATGCCCGAATTGGGAATCTGTGTCAAATCTTTGTTAGGAATTATGTGATCCTTACTAGCTGGAAGTAAGGGAGATGGGGCATGAAGTTATTTCTAGGAGTTGGACACATACAAAGTTTATCACCGTTCGGGGTATCTTTGAAATACCTATACAAACTTGTTCCTACATAGTAACTTGCAACTTTGAATGAGAATGTGCTTGCTTACGGCAACGTGCTATATGTTCTGAATGCACGAATTGGGAATGTGTGTCAAAAGTTTGTTAGGAATTATGTGATCCTTACTAGCTGGAAGTAGGGGAGATGGGGCATGACGTTATTTCTAGGAGTTGGAGAAATACCAAGTTTAGCTCAGTTCTGGGCATCTTTGAAATACCTATACAAACTTGTTCCTACATAGTAATTTGCAACTTTGAATGAGAATGTGCTTGCTTACAGCAACTTACTATATGTTCTGAATGCCCGAATTGGGAATCTGTGTCAAAACTTTGTTAGGAATTTTGTGATCCTTACTAGATGGAAGTAAGGGAGATGGGGCATGAAGTTATTTCTAGAAGTTGGAGACATACAACTTTTAGCTCAGTTCTGGGCATCTTTGAAATACCTATACAAACTTGTTCCTACATAGTAACTTGCAACTTTGAATGGGAATGTGCTTGCTTACAGCAACGTGCTATATGTTCTGAATGCCCGAATTGGGAATCTGTGTCATATCTTTTTTAGGAATTATGTGATCCTTACTAGCTGGAAGTAAGGGAGATGGGGCATGAAGTTATTTCTAGGAGTTGGAGACATACCAAGTGTAGCTCAGTTCTGGGCATCTTTGAAATACCTTTACAAACTTGTTCCCACATAGTAACTTGCAACTTTGAATGAGAATGTGCTTGCTTACAGCAACTTGCTATATGTTCTGAATGCCCGAATTGGGAATCTGTGTCAAAACTTTGTTAGGAATTATGTGATCCTTACTAGCTGGAAGTAAGGGAGATGGGGCATGAAGTTATTTCTAGGAGTTGGAGACATACCAAGTTTAGCTCAGTTCTGGGCATCTTTGAAATACCTATACAAACTTGTTCCTACATAGTAACTTGCAACTTTGAATGAGAATGTGCTTGCTTACAGCAACTTGCTATATGTTCTGAATGCCCCAATTGGGAATCTGTGTCAAAACTTTGTTAGGAATTATGTGATCCTTACTAGCTGGAAGTAAGAGAGATGGGGCATGAAGTTATTTCTAGGAGTTGGAGACATACCAAGTTTAGCTCAGTTCTGGGCATCTATGAAATACCTTTACAAACTTGTTCCCACATAGTAACTTGCAACTTTGAATGAGAATGTGCTTGCTTACAGCAACGTGCTATATGTTCTGAATGCCCGAATTGGGAATCTGTGTCAAATCTTTGTTAGGAATTATGTGATCCTTACTAGATGGAAGTAAGGGAGATGGGGCATGAAGTTATTTCTAGGAGTTGGAGACATACCACGTTTAGCTCAGTTCTGGGCATCTTTGAAATACCTATACAAACTTGTTCCTACATAGTAACTTGCATCTTTGAATGAGAATGTGCTTGCTTACAGCAACATGCTATATGTTCTGAATGTCCGAATTGGGAATCTGTGTCAAAACTTTGTTAGGAATTATGTGATCCTTACTAGCTGGAAGTAAGGGAGATGGGGCATGAAGTTATTTCTAGGAGTTGGAGACATACCAAGTTTAGCTCAGTTCTGGGCATCTTTGAAAGTCCTATTCAAACTTGTTCCTACATAGTAACTTGCAACTTTGAATGAGAATGTGCTTGCTTACAGCAACTTACTATATGTTCTGAATGCCCGAATTGGGAATCTGTGTCAAAACTTTGTTAGGAATTTTGTGATCCTTACTAGATGGAAGTAAGGGAGATGGGGCATGAAGTTATTTCTAGAAGTTGGAGACATACAACTTTTAGCTCAGTTCTGGGCATCTTTGAAATACCTATACAAACTTGTTCCTACATAGTAACTTGCAACTTTGAATGGGAATGTGCTTGCTTACAGCAACGTGCTATATGTTCTGAATGCCCGAATTGGGAATCTGTGTCAAAACAGTGTTAGGAATTATGTGATCCTTACTAGCTGGAAGTAAGGGAGATGGGGCATGAAGTTATTTCTAGGAGTTGGAGACATACAACGTTTAGCTCAGTTCTGGGCATCTTTGAAATACCTATACAAACTGGTTCCTACATAGTAACTTGCAACTTTGAATGAGAATGTGCTTGCTTACAGCAACGTGCTATATGTTCTGAATGCCCCAGTTAGGAATCTGTGTCAAAACTTTGTTATGAATTATGTGATCCTTACTAGCTGGAAGTAAGGGAGTTGGGGTATGAAGTTATTTCTAGTGGTTGGACACATACCAAGTTTAGCTCAGTTCTGGGCATCTTTGAAATACCTATACAAACTTGTTCCTACATAGTAACTTGCAACTTTGAATGAGAATGTGCTTGCTTACAGCAACGTGCTATATGTTTTGAATGCCCGAACTGGGAATCTGTGTCAAAACTTTGTTAGGAATTATGTGATCCTTACTAGCTGGAAGTAAGGGAGATGGGGCATGAAGTTATTTCTAGGAGTTGGAGACATACAACGTTTAGCTGAGTTCTGGGCATCTTTGAAATACCTTTACCAACTTGTTCCTACATAGTAACTTGCAACTTTGAATGAGAATGTGCTTGCTTACAGCAACGTGCTATATGTTCTGAATGCCCGAATTGGGAATCTGTGTCAAAATTTTGTTAGGAATTATGTGATCCTTACTGGCTGGAAGTAATGGTGATGGGGCATGAAGTTATTTCTAGGAGTTGGAGACATACAACGTTTAGCTCAGTTCTGGGCATCTTTGAAATACCTTTACAAACTTGTTCCTACATAGTAACTTGCAACTTTGAATGAGAATGTGCTTGCCTACAGCAACGTGCCATATGTTCTGAATGCCCGAATTGGGAATCTGTGATAAAACTTTGTTAGAAATTATGTGATCCTTACTAGCTGGAAGTAAGGGAGATGGGGCATGAAGTTATTTCTAGGAGTTGGAGACATACAACGTTTAGCTCAGTTCTGGGCATCTTTGAAATACCTATACAATCTTGTTCCTTCATAGTAAATTGCAACTTTGAATGAGACAGTGCTTGCTTACAGCAACGCGCTACATGTTCTGAATGCCCGAATTGGGAATCTGTGTCAAAACTTTGTTAGGAATTATGTGATCCTTACTAGCTGGAAGTAAGGGAGTTGGGGCATGAAGTTATTTCTAGAGGTTGGACACATACCAAGTTTAGCTCAGTTCTGGGCATCTTTGAAATACCTATACAAACTTGTTCCTACATAGTAACTTGCAACTTTGAATGAGAATGTGCTTGCTTACAGCAACGTGCTATATGTTCTGAATGCCCGAATTGGGAATCTGTGTCAAATCTTTGTTAGGAATTATGTGATCCTTACTAGCTGGAAGTAAGGGAGATTGGGCATGAAGTTATTTCTAGGAGTTGGACACATACAAAATTTAGCACCGTTCGGGGTATCTTTGAAATACCTATACAAACTTGTTCCTACATAGTAACTTGCAACTTTGAATGAGAATGTGCTTGCTTACGGCAACGTGCTATATGTTCTGAATGCCCGAATTGGGAATGTGTGTCAAAAGTTTGTTAGGAATTATGTGATCCTTACTAGCTGGAAGTAGGGGAGATGGGGCATGACGTTATTTCTAGGAGTTGGAGACATACCAAGTTTAGCTCAGTTCTGGGCATCTTTGAAATACCTATACAAACTTGTTCCTACATAGTAATTTGCAACTTTGAATGAGAATGTGCTTGCTTACAGCAACGTGCTATATGTTCTGAATGCCCGAATTGGGAATCTGTGTCAAAACTTTGTTAGGAATTATGTGATCCTTACTAGCTGGAAGTAAGGGAGTTGGGGCATGAAGTTATTTCTAGAGGTTGGACACATACCAAGTTTAGCTCAGTTCTGGGCATCTTTGAAATACCTATACAAACTTGTTCCTACATAGTAACTTGCAACTTTGAATGAGAATGTGCTTGCTTACAGCAACGTGCTATATGTTTTGAATTCCCGAACTGGGAATCTGTGTCAAAACTTTGTTAGGAATTATGTGATCCTTACTAGCTGGAAGTAAGGGAGATGGGGCATGAAGTTATTTCTAGGAGTTGGAGACATACAACGTTTAGCTGAGTTCTGGGCATGTTTGAAATACCTTTACAAACTTGTTCCTACATAGTAACTTGCAACTTTGAATGAGAATGTGCTTGCTTACAGCAACGTGCTATATGTTCTGAATGCCCGAATTGGGAATCTGTGTTAAAACTTTGTTAGAAATTATGTGAACCTTACTAGATGGAAGTAAGGGAGATGGGACATGAAGTTATTTCTAGGAGTTGGAGACATACAACGTTTAGCTCAGTTCTGGGCATCTTTGAAATACCTATACAAACTTGTTCCTTCATAGTAACTTGCAACTTTGAATGAGAAAGTGCTTGCTTACAGCAACGCGCTACATGTTCTGAATGCCCGAATTGGGAATCTGTGTCAAAACTTTGTTAGGAATTATGTGATCCTTACTAGCTGGAAGTAAGGGAGTTGGGGCATGAAGTTATTTCTAGAGGTTGGACACATACCAAGTTTAGCTCAGTTCTGGGCATCTTTGAAATACCTATACAAACTTGTTCCTACATAGTAACTTGCAACTTTGAATGAGAATGTGCTTGCTTACAGCAACGTGCTATATGTTCTGAATGCCCGAATTGGGAATCTGTGTCAAATCTTTGTTAGGAATTATGTGATCCTTACTAGCTGGAAGTAAGGGAGATGGGGCATGAAGTTATTTCTAGGAGTTGGACACATACAAAGTTTATCACCGTTCGGGGTATCTTTGAAATACCTATACAAACTTGTTCCTACATAGTAACTTGCAACTTTGAATGAGAATGTGCTTGCTTACGGCAACGTGCTATATGTTCTGAATGCCCGAATTGGGAATGTGTGTCAAAAGTTTGTTAGGAATTATGTGATCCTTACTAGCTGGAAGTAGGGGAGATGGGGCATGACGTTATTTCTAGGAGTTGGAGAAATACCAAGTTTAGCTCAGTTCTGGGCATCTTTGAAATACCTATACAAACTTGTTCCTACATAGTAATTTGCAACTTTGAATGAGAATGTGCTTGCTTACAGCAACGTGCTATATGTTCTGAATGCCCCAATTGGGAATCTGTGTCAAAACTTTGTTAGGAATTATGTGATCCTTACTAGCTGGAAGTAAGGGAGATGGGGCATGAAGTTATTTCTAGGAGTTGGAGACATACCACGTTTAGCTCAGTTCTGGGCATCTTTGAAATACCTTTACAAACTTGTTCCTACATAGTAACTTGCAACTTTGAATGAGAATGTGCTTGCCTACAGCAACGTGCTATATGTTCTGAATGCCCGAATTGGGAATCTGTGATAAAACTTTGTTAGAAATTATGTGATCCTTACTAGCTGGAAGTAAGGGAGATGGGGCATGAAGTTATTTCTAGGAGTTGGAGACATACAACGTTTAGCTCAGTTCTGGGCATCTTTGAAATACCTATACAATCTTGTTCCTTCATAGTAAATTGCAACTTTGAATGAGACAGTGCTTGCTTACAGCAACGCGCTACATGTTCTGAATGCCCGAATTGGGAATCTGTGTCAAAACTTTGTTAGGAATTATGTGATCCTTACTAGCTGGAAGTAAGGGAGTTGGGGCATGAAGTTATTTCTAGAGGTTGGACACATACCAAGTTTAGCTCAGTTCTGGGCATCTTTGCAATACCTATACAAACTTGTTCCTACATAGTAACTTGCAACTTTGAATGAGAATGTGCTTGCTTACAGCAACGTGCTATATGTACTGAATGCCCGAATTGGGAATCTGTGTCATATCTTTTTTAGGAATTATGTGATCCTTACTAGCTGGAAGTAAGGGAGATGGGGCATGAAGTTATTTCTAGGAGTTGGAGACATACCAAGTTTAGCTCAGTTCTGGGCATCTTTGAAATACCTTTACAAACTTGTTCCCACATAGTAACTTGCAACTTTGAATGAGAATGAGCTTGCTTACAGCAAAGTGCTATATGTTCTGAATGCCCGAATTGGGAATCTGTGTCAAAACTTTGTTAGGAATTATGTGATCCTTACTAGCTGGAAGTAAGGGAGATGGGGCATGAAGTTATTTCTAGGAGTTGGACACATACAAAGTTTAGCACCGTTCGGGGTATCTTTGAAATACCTATACAAACTTGTTCCTACATAATAACTTGCAACTTTGAATGAGAATGTGCTTGCTTACAGCAACGTGCTATATGTTCTTAATGCCCGAATTGGGAATGTGTGTCAAAAGTTTGTTAGGAATTATGTGATCCTTACTATCTGGAAGTAAGGGAGATGGGGCATGACGTTATTTCTAGGAGTTGGAGACATACCAAGTTTAGCTCAGTTCTGGGCATCTTTGAAATACCTATACAAACTTGTTCCTACATAGTAACTTGCAACTTTGAATGAGAATGTGCTTGCTTACAGCAACGTGCTATATGTTCTGAATGCCCGAATTGGGAATCTGTGTTAAAACTTTGTTAGAAATTATGTGAACCTTACTAGATGGAAGTAAGGGAGATGGGACATGAAGTTATTTCTAGGAGTTGGAGACATACAACGTTTAGCTCAGTTCTGGGCATCTTTGAAATACCTATACAAACTTGTTCCTTCATAGTAACTTGCAACTTTGAATGAGAAAGTGCTTGCTTACAGCAACGCGCTACATGTTCTGAATGCCCGAATTGGGAATCTGTGTCAAAACTTTGTTAGGAATTATGTGATCCTTACTAGCTGGAAGTAAGGGAGTTGGGGCATGAAGTTATTTCTAGAGGTTGGACACATACCAAGTTTAGCTCAGTTCTGGGCATCTTTGAAATACCTATACAAACTTGTTCCTACATAGTAACTTGCAACTTTGAATGAGAATGTGCTTGCTTACAGCAACGTGCTATATGTTCTGAATGCCCGAATTGGGAATCTGTGTCAAATCTTTGTTAGGAATTATGTGATCCTTACTAGCTGGAAGTAAGGGAGATGGGGCATGAAGTTATTTCTAGGAGTTGGACACATACAAAGTTTAGCACCGTTCGGGGTATCTTTGAAATACCTATACAAACTTGTTCCTACATAGTAACTTGCAACTTTGAATGAGAATGTGCTTGCTTACGGCAACGTGCTATATGTTCTGAATGCCCGAATTGGGAATGTGTGTCAAAAGTTTGTTAGGAATTATGTGATCCTTACTAGCTGGAAGTAGGGGAGATGGGGCATGACGTTATTTCTAGGAGTTGGAGAAATACCAAGTTTAGCTCAGTTCTGGGCATCTTTGAAATACCTATACAAACTTGTTCCTACATAGTAATTTGCAACTTTGAATGAGAATGTGCTTGCTTACAGCAACGTGCTATATGTTCTGAATGCCCCAATTGGGAATCTGTGTCAAAACTTTGTTAGGAATTATGTGATCCTTACTAGCTGGAAGTAAGGGAGATGGGGCATGAAGTTATTTCTAGGAGTTGGAGACATACCACGTTTAGCTCAGTTCTGGGCATCTTTGAAATACCTATACAAACTTGGTCCTACATAGTAACTTGCAACTTTGAATGAGAATGTGCTTGCTTATAGCAACGTGCTGTATGTTCTGAATGCCGGAATTGGGAATCTGTGTCAAATCTTTGTTAGGAATTATGTGATCCTTACTAGCTGGAAGTAAGTGAGATGGGGCATGAAGTTATTTCTAGTAGTTGGAGACATACCACGTTTAGCTCAGTTCTGGGCATCTTTGAAATACCTATACAAACTTGTTCCTACCTAGTAACTTGCATCTTTGAATGAGAATGTGCTTGCTTACAGCAACATGCTATATGTTCTGAATGTCCGAATTGGGAAAATGTGTCAAAACTTTGTTAGGAATTATGTGATCCTTACTAGCTGGATGTAAGGGAGATGGGGCATGAAGTTATTTCTAGAAGTTGGAGACATACCAAGTTTAGCTCAGTTCTGGGCATCTTTTAAAGTCCTATTCAAACTTGATCCTACATAGTAACTTGCAACATTGAATGAGAATGTGCTTGCTTACAGCAACGTACTATATGTTCTGAATGCCTGAATTGGGAATCTGTGTCAAAACCTTGTTAGGAATTATGTGATCCTTACTAGCTGGAAGTAAGGGAGTTGGGGCATGAAGTTATTTCTAGGAGTTGGACACATACCAAGTTTAGCTCAGTTCTGGGCATCTTTGAAATACCTATACAAACTTGTTCCTACATAGTAACTTGCCACTTTGAATGAGAATGTGCTTGCTTACAGCAACGTGCTATATGTTCTGAATGCCCGAATTTGGAATCTGTGTCAAAACTTTGTTAGGAATTATGTGATCCTTACTAGCTGGAAGTAAGGGAGATGGGGCATGAAGGTATTTCTAGGAGTTGGACACATACAAAGTTTAGCACCGTTCGGGGTATCTTTGAAATACCTATACAAACTTGTTCCTACATAGAAACTTGCATCTTTGAATGAGAATGTGCTTGCTTACAGCAACGTGCTATATGTTCTGAATGCCCGAATTGGGAATGTGTGTCAAAACTTTGTTATGAATTATGTGATCCTTACTAGCTGGAAGTAAGGGAGTTGGGGTATGAAGTTATTTCTAGTGGTTGGACACATACCAAGTTTAGCTCAGTTCTGGGCATCTTTGAAATACCTATACAAACTTGTTCCTACATAGTAACTTGCAACTTTGAATGAGAATGTGCTTGCTTACAGCAACGTGCTATATGTTTTGAATGCCCGAACTGGGAATCTGTGTCAAAACTTTGTTAGGAATTATGTGATCCTTACTAGCTGGAAGTAAGGGAGATGGGGCATGAAGTTATTTCTAGGAGTTGGAGACATACAACGTTTAGCTGAGTTCTGGGCATCTTTGAAATACCTTTACCAACTTGTTCCTACATAGTAACTTGCAACTTTGAATGAGAATGTGCTTGCTTACAGCAACGTGCTATATGTTCTGAATGCCCGAATTGGGAATCTGTGTCAAAATTTTGTTAGGAATTATGTGATCCTTACTGGCTGGAAGTAATGGTGATGGGGCATGAAGTTATTTCTAGGAGTTGGAGACATACAACGTTTAGCTCAGTTCTGGGCATCTTTGAAATACCTTTACAAACTTGTTCCTACATAGTAACTTGCAACTTTGAATGAGAATGTGCTTGCCTACAGCAACGTGCCATATGTTCTGAATGCCCGAATTGGGAATCTGTGATAAAACTTTGTTAGAAATTATGTGATCCTTACTAGCTGGAAGTAAGGGAGATGGGGCATGAAGTTATTTCTAGGAGTTGGAGACATACAACGTTTAGCTCAGTTCTGGGCATCTTTGAAATACCTATACAATCTTGTTCCTTCATAGTAAATTGCAACTTTGAATGAGACAGTGCTTGCTTACAGCAACGCGCTACATGTTCTGAATGCCCGAATTGGGAATCTGTGTCAAAACTTTGTTAGGAATTATGTGATCCTTACTAGCTGGAAGTAAGGGAGTTGGGGCATGAAGTTATTTCTAGAGGTTGGACACATACCAAGTTTAGCTCAGTTCTGGGCATCTTTGAAATACCTATACAAACTTGTTCCTACATAGTAACTTGCAACTTTGAATGAGAATGTGCTTGCTTACAGCAACGTGCTATATGTTCTGAATGCCCGAATTGGGAATCTGTGTCAAATCTTTGTTAGGAATTATGTGATCCTTACTAGCTGGAAGTAAGGGAGATTGGGCATGAAGTTATTTCTAGGAGTTGGACACATACAAAATTTAGCACCGTTCGGGGTATCTTTGAAATACCTATACAAACTTGTTCCTACATAGTAACTTGCAACTTTGAATGAGAATGTGCTTGCTTACGGCAACGTGCTATATGTTCTGAATGCCCGAATTGGGAATGTGTGTCAAAAGTTTGTTAGGAATTATGTGATCCTTACTAGCTGGAAGTAGGGGAGATGGGGCATGACGTTATTTCTAGGAGTTGGAGACATACCAAGTTTAGCTCAGTTCTGGGCATCTTTGAAATACCTATACAAACTTGTTCCTACATAGTAATTTGCAACTTTGAATGAGAATGTGCTTGCTTACAGCAACGTGCTATATGTTCTGAATGCCCGAATTGGGAATCTGTGTCAAAACTTTGTTAGGAATTATGTGATCCTTACTAGCTGGAAGTAAGGGAGTTGGGGCATGAAGTTATTTCTAGAGGTTGGACACATACCAAGTTTAGCTCAGTTCTGGGCATCTTTGAAATACCTATACAAACTTGTTCCTACATAGTAACTTGCAACTTTGAATGAGAATGTGCTTGCTTACAGCAACGTGCTATATGTTTTGAATTCCCGAACTGGGAATCTGTGTCAAAACTTTGTTAGGAATTATGTGATCCTTACTAGCTGGAAGTAAGGGAGATGGGGCATGAAGTTATTTCTAGGAGTTGGAGACATACAACGTTTAGCTGAGTTCTGGGCATGTTTGAAATACCTTTACAAACTTGTTCCTACATAGTAACTTGCAACTTTGAATGAGAATGTGCTTGCTTACAGCAACGTGCTATATGTTCTGAATGCCCGAATTGGGAATCTGTGTTAAAACTTTGTTAGAAATTATGTGAACCTTACTAGATGGAAGTAAGGGAGATGGGACATGAAGTTATTTCTAGGAGTTGGAGACATACAACGTTTAGCTCAGTTCTGGGCATCTTTGAAATACCTATACAAACTTGTTCCTTCATAGTAAATTGCAACTTTGAATGAGACAGTGCTTGCTTACAGCAACGCGCTACATGTTCTGAATGCCCGAATTGGGAATCTGTGTCAAAACTTTGTTAGGAATTATGTGATCCTTACTAGCTGGAAGTAAGGGAGTTGGGGCATGAAGTTATTTCTAGAGGTTGGACACATACCAAGTTTAGCTCAGTTCTGGGCATCTTTGCAATACCTATACAAACTTGTTCCTACATAGTAACTTGCAACTTTGAATGAGAATGTGCTTGCTTACAGCAACGTGCTATATGTACTGAATGCCCGAATTGGGAATCTGTGTCATATCTTTTTTAGGAATTATGTGATCCTTACTAGCTGGAAGTAAGGGAGATGGGGCATGAAGTTATTTCTAGGAGTTGGAGACATACCAAGTTTAGCTCAGTTCTGGGCATCTTTGAAATACCTTTACAAACTTGTTCCCACATAGTAACTTGCAACTTTGAATGAGAATGAGCTTGCTTACAGCAAAGTGCTATATGTTCTGAATGCCCGAATTGGGAATCTGTGTCAAAACTTTGTTAGGAATTATGTGATCCTTACTAGCTGGAAGTAAGGGAGATGGGGCATGAAGTTATTTCTAGGAGTTGGACACATACAAAGTTTAGCACCGTTCGGGGTATCTTTGAAATACCTATACAAACTTGTTCCTACATAATAACTTGCAACTTTGAATGAGAATGTGCTTGCTTACAGCAACGTGCTATATGTTCTTAATGCCCGAATTGGGAATGTGTGTCAAAAGTTTGTTAGGAATTATGTGATCCTTACTATCTGGAAGTAAGGGAGATGGGGCATGACGTTATTTCTAGGAGTTGGAGACATACCAAGTTTAGCTCAGTTCTGGGCATCTTTGAAATACCTATACAAACTTGTTCCTACATAGTAACTTGCAACTTTGAATGAGAATGTGCTTGCTTACAGCAACGTGCTATATGTTCTGAATGCCCGAATTGGGAATCTGTGTTAAAACTTTGTTAGAAATTATGTGAACCTTACTAGATGGAAGTAAGGGAGATGGGACATGAAGTTATTTCTAGGAGTTGGAGACATACAACGTTTAGCTCAGTTCTGGGCATCTTTGAAATACCTATACAAACTTGTTCCTTCATAGTAACTTGCAACTTTGAATGAGAAAGTGCTTGCTTACAGCAACGCGCTACATGTTCTGAATGCCCGAATTGGGAATCTGTGTCAAAACTTTGTTAGGAATTATGTGATCCTTACTAGCTGGAAGTAAGGGAGTTGGGGCATGAAGTTATTTCTAGAGGTTGGACACATACCAAGTTTAGCTCAGTTCTGGGCATCTTTGAAATACCTATACAAACTTGTTCCTACATAGTAACTTGCAACTTTGAATGAGAATGTGCTTGCTTACAGCAACGTGCTATATGTTCTGAATGCCCGAATTGGGAATCTGTGTCAAATCTTTGTTAGGAATTATGTGATCCTTACTAGCTGGAAGTAAGGGAGATGGGGCATGAAGTTATTTCTAGGAGTTGGACACATACAAAGTTTAGCACCGTTCGGGGTATCTTTGAAATACCTATACAAACTTGTTCCTACATAGTAACTTGCAACTTTGAATGAGAATGTGCTTGCTTACGGCAACGTGCTATATGTTCTGAATGCCCGAATTGGGAATGTGTGTCAAAAGTTTGTTAGGAATTATGTGATCCTTACTAGCTGGAAGTAGGGGAGATGGGGCATGACGTTATTTCTAGGAGTTGGAGAAATACCAAGTTTAGCTCAGTTCTGGGCATCTTTGAAATACCTATACAAACTTGTTCCTACATAGTAATTTGCAACTTTGAATGAGAATGTGCTTGCTTACAGCAACGTGCTATATGTTCTGAATGCCCCAATTGGGAATCTGTGTCAAAACTTTGTTAGGAATTATGTGATCCTTACTAGCTGGAAGTAAGGGAGATGGGGCATGAAGTTATTTCTAGGAGTTGGAGACATGCCACGTTTAGCTCAGTTCTGGGCATCTTTGAAATACCTATACAAACTTGGTCCTACATAGTAACTTGCAACTTTGAATGAGAATGTGCTTGCTTATAGCAACGTGCTGTATGTTCTGAATGCCGGAATTGGGAATCTGTGTCAAATCTTTGTTAGGAATTATGTGATCCTTACTAGCTGGAAGTAAGTGAGATGGGGCATGAAGTTATTTCTAGTAGTTGGAGACATACCACGTTTAGCTCAGTTCTGGGCATCTTTGAAATACCTATACAAACTTGTTCCTACCTAGTAACTTGCATCTTTGAATGAGAATGTGCTTGCTTACAGCAACATGCTATATGTTCTGAATGTCCGAATTGGGAAAATGTGTCAAAACTTTGTTAGGAATTATGTGATCCTTACTAGCTGGATGTAAGGGAGATGGGGCATGAAGTTATTTCTAGAAGTTGGAGACATACCAAGTTTAGCTCAGTTCTGGGCATCTTTTAAAGTCCTATTCAAACTTGATCCTACATAGTAACTTGCAACATTGAATGAGAATGTGCTTGCTTACAGCAACGTACTATATGTTCTGAATGCCTGAATTGGGAATCTGTGTCAAAACCTTGTTAGGAATTATGTGATCCTTACTAGCTGGAAGTAAGGGAGTTGGGGCATGAAGTTATTTCTAGGAGTTGGACACATACCAAGTTTAGCTCAGTTCTGGGCATCTTTGAAATACCTATACAAACTTGTTCCTACATAGTAACTTGCCACTTTGAATGAGAATGTGCTTGCTTACAGCAACGTGCTATATGTTCTGAATGCCCGAATTTGGAATCTGTGTCAAAACTTTGTTAGGAATTATGTGATCCTTACTAGCTGGAAGTAAGGGAGATGGGGCATGAAGGTATTTCTAGGAGTTGGACACATACAAAGTTTAGCACCGTTCGGGGTATCTTTGAAATACCTATACAAACTTGTTCCTACATAGAAACTTGCATCTTTGAATGAGAATGTGCTTGCTTACAGCAACGTGCTATATGTTCTGAATGCCCGAATTGGGAATGTGTGTCAAAACTTTGTTATGAATTATGTGATCCTTACTAGCTGGAAGTAAGGGAGTTGGGGTATGAAGTTATTTCTAGTGGTTGGACACATACCAAGTTTAGCTCAGTTCTGGGCATCTTTGAAATACCTATACAAACTTGTTCCTACATAGTAACTTGCAACTTTGAATGAGAATGTGCTTGCTTACAGCAACGTGCTATATGTTTTGAATGCCCGAACTGGGAATCTGTGTCAAAACTTTGTTAGGAATTATGTGATCCTTACTAGCTGGAAGTAAGGGAGATGGGGCATGAAGTTATTTCTAGGAGTTGGAGACATACAACGTTTAGCTGAGTTCTGGGCATCTTTGAAATACCTTTACCAACTTGTTCCTACATAGTAACTTGCAACTTTGAATGAGAATGTGCTTGCTTACAGCAACGTGCTATATGTTCTGAATGCCCGAATTGGGAATCTGTGTCAAAATTTTGTTAGGAATTATGTGATCCTTACTGGCTGGAAGTAATGGTGATGGGGCATGAAGTTATTTCTAGGAGTTGGAGACATACAACGTTTAGCTCAGTTCTGGGCATCTTTGAAATACCTTTACAAACTTGTTCCTACATAGTAACTTGCAACTTTGAATGAGAATGTGCTTGCCTACAGCAACGTGCCATATGTTCTGAATGCCCGAATTGGGAATCTGTGATAAAACTTTGTTAGAAATTATGTGATCCTTACTAGCTGGAAGTAAGGGAGATGGGGCATGAAGTTATTTCTAGGAGTTGGAGACATACAACGTTTAGCTCAGTTCTGGGCATCTTTGAAATACCTATACAATCTTGTTCCTTCATAGTAAATTGCAACTTTGAATGAGACAGTGCTTGCTTACAGCAACGCGCTACATGTTCTGAATGCCCGAATTGGGAATCTGAGTCAAAACTTTGTTAGGAATTATGTGATCCTTACTAGCTAGAAATAAGTGAGTTGGGGCATGAAGTTATTTCTAGAGGTTGGACACATACCAAGTTTAGCTCAGTTCTGGGCATCTTTGAAATACCTATACAAACTTGTTCCTACATAGTAACTTGCAACTTTGAATGAGAATGTGCTTGCTTACAGCAACGTGCTATATGTTCTGAATGCCCGAATTGGGAATCTGTGTCAAATCTTTGTTAGGAATTATGTGATCCTTACTAGCTGGAAGTAAGGGAGATTGGGCATGAAGTTATTTCTAGGAGTTGGACACATACAAAATTTAGCACCGTTCGGGGTATCTTTGAAATACCTATACAAACTTGTTCCTACATAGTAACTTGCAACTTTGAATGAGAATGTGCTTGCTTACGGCAACGTGCTATATGTTCTGAATGCCCGAATTGGGAATGTGTGTCAAAAGTTTGTTAGGAATTATGTGATCCTTACTAGCTGGAAGTAGGGGAGATGGGGCATGACGTTATTTCTAGGAGTTGGAGACATACCAAGTTTAGCTCAGTTCTGGGCATCTTTGAAATACCTATACAAACTTGTTCCTACATAGTAATTTGCAACTTTGAATGAGAATGTGCTTGCTTACAGCAACGTACTATATGTTCTGAATGCCCGAATTGGGAATCTGTGTGAAAACTTTGTTAGGAATTATGTGATCCTTACTAGCTGGAAGTAAGGGAGTTGGGGCATGAAGTTATTTCTAGAAGTTGGACACATACCAAGTTTAGCTCAGTTCTGGGCCTCTTTGAAATACCTATACAAACTTGTTCCTACATAGTAACTTGCAACTTTGAATGAGAATGTGCTTGCTTACAGCAACGTGCTATATGTTCTGAATGCCCGAATTGGGAATCTGTGTCAAAACTTTGTTAGGAATTATGTGATCCTTACTAGCTGGAAGTAAGGGAGTTGGGGCATGAAGTTATTTCTAGAGGTTGGACACATACCAAGTTTAGCTCAGTTCTGGGCATCTTTGAAATACCTATGCAAACTTGTTCCTACATAGTAACTTGCAACTTTGAATGAGAATGTGCTTGCTTACAGCAACCTGCTATATGTTCTGAAGGACCGAAGTGGGAATCTGTGTCAAATCTTTGTTAGGAATTATGTGATCCTTACTAGCTGGAAGTAAGGGAGATGGGGCATGAAGTTATTTCTAGGAGTTGGAGACATACCAAGTTTAGCTCAGTTGTGGGCATCTTTGAAATACCTTTACAAACTTGTTCCCACATAGTAACTTGCAACTTTGAATGAGAATGTGCTTGCTTACAGCAACGTGCTATATGTTCTGAATGCCCGAATTGGGAATCTGTGTCAAAACTTTGTTAGGAATTATGTGATCCTTACTAGCTGGAAGTAAGGGAGTTGGGGTATGAAGTTATTTCTAGAGGTTGGACACATACCAAGTTTAGTTCTGTTCTGGGCATCTTTGAAAGTCCTATTCAAACTTGTTTCTACATAGTAACTTGCAACTTTGAATGAGAATGTGCTTGCTTACAGCAACGTACTATATGTTCTGAATGCCCGAATTGGGAATCTGTGTCAAAACTTTGTTAGGAATTATGTGATCCTTACTAGCTGGAAGTAAGGGAGTTGGGGCATGAAGTTATTTCTAGGAGTTGGACACATACCAAATTTAGCTCAGTTCTGGGCATCTTTGAAATACCTATACAAACTTGTTCCTACATAGTAACTTGCAACTTTGAATGAGAATGTGCTTGCTTACAGCAACGTGCTTTATGTTCTGAATGCCCGAATTGGGAATCTGTGTCAAAACTTTGTTAGGAATTATGTGATCCTTACTGGCTGGAAGTAAGGGAGTTGGGGCATGAAGTTATTTCTAGGAGTTGGACACATACCAAGTTTAGCTCAGTTTTGGGCATCTTTGAAATACCTATACAAACTTGTTCCTACATAGTAACTTGCAACATTGAATGAGAATGTGCTTGCTTACAGCAACGTGCTATATGTTCTGAATGCCCGAATTGGGAATCTGTGTCAAATCTTTGTTAGGAATTATGTGATCCTTACTAGATGGAAGTAAGGGAGATGGGGCATGAAGTTATTTCTAGGATTTGGAGACATACCAAGTTTAGCTCAGTTCTGGGCATCTTTGAAATACCTTTACAAACTTGTTCCCACATAGTAACTTGCAACTTTGAATGAGAATGTGCTTGCTTACAGCAACGTACTATATGTTCTGAATGCCCGAATTGGGAATCTGTGTCAAAACTTTGTTAGGAATTATGTCATCCTTACTAGCTGGAAGTAAGGGAGTTGGGGCATGAAGTTATTTCTAGAGGTTGGAGACATACCAAGTTTAGCTCAGTTCTGGGCATCTTTGCAATACCTATACAAACTTGTTCCTACATAGTAACTTGCAACTTTGAATGAGAATGTGCTTGCTTACAGCAACGTGCTATATGTACTGAATGCCCGAATTGGGAATCTGTGTCATATCTTTTTTAGGAATTATGTGATCCTTACTAGCTGGAAGTAAGGGAGATGGGGCATGAAGTTATTTCTAGGAGTTGGAGACATACCAAGTTTAGCTCAGTTCTGGGCATCTTTGAAATACCTTTACAAACTTGTTCCCACATAGTAACTTGCAACTTTGAATGAGAATGAGCTTGCTTACAGCAAAGTGCTATATGTTCTGAATGCCCGAATTGGGAATCTGTGTCAAAACTTTGTTAGGAATTATGTGATCCTTACTAGCTGGAAGTAAGGGAGATGGGGCATGAAGTTATTTCTAGGAGTTGGACACATACAAAGTTTAGCACCGTTCGGGGTATCTTTGAAATACCTATACAAACTTGTTCCTACATAATAACTTGCAACTTTGAATGAGAATGTGCTTGCTTACAGCAACGTGCTATATGTTCTTAATGCCCGAATTGGGAATGTGTGTCAAAAGTTTGTTAGGAATTATGTGATCCTTACTATCTGGAAGTAAGGGAGATGGGGCATGACGTTATTTCTAGGAGTTGGAGACATACCAAGTTTAGCTCAGTTCTGGGCATCTTTGAAATACCTATACAAACTTGTTCCTACATAGTAACTTGCAACTTTGAATGAGAATGTGCTTGCTTACAGCAACGTGCTATATGTTCTGAATTCCCCAATTGGGAATGTGTGTCAAATATTTGTTAGGAATTATGTGATCCTTACTAGCTGGAAGTAAGGGAGATGGGGCATGTAGTTATTTCTAGGAGTTGGAGACATACCACGTTTAGCTCAGTTCTGGGCATCTTTGAAATACCTATACAAACTTGTTCCTACATAGTAACTTGCAACTATGAATGAGAATGTGCTTGCTTACAGCAACGTGCTATATGTTCTGAATGCCCGAATTGGGAATCTTTGTCAAATCTTTGTTAGGAATTATGTGATCCTTACTAGCTGGAAGTAAGGGAGATGGGGCATGAAGTTATTTCTAGGAGTTGGAGACATACCAAGTTTAGCTCAGTTCTGGGCATCTTTGAAATACCTTTACAAACTTGTTCCCACATAGTAACTTGCAACTTTGAATGAGAATGTGCTTGCTTACAGCAACGTGCTATATGTTCTGAATGCCCGAATTGGGAATCTGTGTCAAAACTTTGTTAGGAATTATGTGATCCTTACTAGCTGGAAGTAAGGGAGTTGGGGTATGAAGTTATTTCTAGAGGTTGGACACATACCAAGTTTAGTTCTGTTCTGGGCATCTTTGAAAGTCCTATTCAAACTTGTTCCTACATAGTAACTTGCAACTTTGAACGAGAATGTGCTTGCTTACAGCAACGTACTATATGTTCTGAATGCCCGAATTGGGAATCTGTGTCAAAACTTTGTTAGGAATTATGTGATCCTTACTAGCTGGAAGTAAGGGAGTTGGGGCATGAAGTTATTTCTATGAGTTGGACACATACCAAATTTAGCTCAGTTCTGGGCATCTTTGAAATACCTATACAAACTTGTTCCTACATAGTAACTTGCAACTTTGAATGAGAATGTGCTTGCTTACAGCAACGTGCTATATGTTCTGAATGCCCGAATTGGGAATCTGTGTCAAATCTTTGTTAGGAATTATGTGATCCTTACTAGATGGAAGTAAGGGAGATGGGGCATGAAGTTATTTCTAGGATTTGGAGACATACCAAGTTTAGCTCAGTTCTGGGCATCTTTGAAATACCTTTACAAACTTGTTCCCACATAGTAACTTGCAACTTTGAATGAGAATGTGCTTGCTTACAGCAACGTACTATATGTTCTGAATGCCCGAATTGGGAATCTGTGTCAAAACTTTGTTAGGAATTATGTCATCCTTACTAGCTGGAAGTAAGGGAGTTGGGGCATGAAGTTATTTCTAGAGGTTGGAGACATACCAAGTTTAGCTCAGTTCTGGGCATCTTTGCAATACCTATACAAACTTGTTCCTACATAGTAACTTGCAAATTTGAATGAGAATGTGCTTGCTTACAGCAACGTGCTATATGTACTGAATGCCCGAATTGGGAATCTGTGTCATATCTTTTTTAGGAATTATGTGATCCTTACTAGCTGGAAGTAAGGGAGATGGGGCATGAAGTTATTTCTAGGAGTTGGAGACATACCAAGTTTAGCTCAGTTCTGGGCATCTTTCAAATACCTTTACAAACTTGTTCCCACATAGTAACTTGCAACTTTGAATGAGAATGTGCGTGCTTACAGCAAAGTGCTATATGTTCTGAATGCCCGAATTGGGAATCTGTGTCAAAACTTTGTTAGGAATTATGTGATCCTTACTAGCTGGAAGTAAGGGAGTTGGGGTATGAAGTTATTTCTAGAGGTTGGACACATACCAAGTTTAGCTCAGTTCTGGGCATCTTTGAAATACCTATACAAACTTGTTCCTACATAGTAACTTGCAACTTTGAATGAGAATGTGCTTGCTTACAGCAAAGTGCTATATGTTCTGAATGCCCGAATTGGGAATCTGTGTCAAATCTTTGTTAGGAATTATGTGATCCTTACTAGCTGGAAGTAAGGGAGATGGGGCATGAAGTTATTTCTAGGAGTTGGACACATACAAAGTTTAGCACCGTTCGGGGTATCTTTGAAATACCTATACAAACTTGTTCCTACATAGTAACTTGCAACTTTGAATGAGAATGTGCTTGCTTACGGCAACGTGCTATATGTTCTGAATGCCCGAATTGGGAATGTGTGTCAAAAGTGTGTTAGGAATTATGTGATCCTTACTAGCTGGAAGTAGGGGAGATGGGGCATGACGTTATTTCTAGGAGTTGGAGACATAGCAAGTTTAGCTCAGTTCTGGGCATCTTTGAAATACCTATACAAACTTGTTCTTACATAGTAATTTGCAACTTTGAATGAGAATGTGCTTGCTTACAGCAACGTGCTATATGTTCTGAATGCCCCAATTGGGAATCTGTGTCAAAACTTTGTTAGGAATTATGTGATCCTTACTAGCTGGAAGTAAGGGAGATGGGGCATGAAGTTATTTCTAGGAGTTGGAGACATACCACGTTTAGCTCAGTTCTGGGCATCTTTGAAATCCCTATACAAACTTGTTCCTACATAGTAACTTGCAACTTTGAATGAGAATGTGCTTGCTTACAGCAACGTGCTGTATGTTCTGAATGCCGGAATTGGGAATCTGTGTCAAATCTTTGTTAGGAATTATGTGATCCTTACTAGCTGGAAGTAAGTGAGATGTGGCATGAAGTTATTTCTAGGAGTTGGAGACATACCACGTTTAGCTCAGTTCTGGGCATCTTTGAAATACCTATACAAACTTGTTCCTACCTAGTAACTTGCATCTTTGAATGAGAATGTGCTTGCTTACAGCAACATGCTATATGTTCTGAATGTCCGAATTGGGAATCTGTGTCAAAACTTTGTTAGGAATTATGTGATCCTTACTAGCTGGAAGTAAGGGAGATGGGGCATGAAGTTATTTCTAGGAGTTGGAGACATACCAAGTTTAGCTCAGTTCTGGGCATCTTTGAAAGTCCTATTCAAACTTGATCCTACATAGTAACTTGCAACATTGAATGAGAATGTGCTTGCTTACAGCAACGTACTATATGTTCTGAATGCCTGAATTGGGAATCTGTGTCAAAACTTGGTTAGGAATTATGTGATCCTTACTAGCTGGAAGTAAGGGAGTTGGGGCATGAAGTTATTTCTAGGAGTTGGACACATACCAAGTTTAGCTCAGTTCTGGGCATCTTTGAAATACCTATACAAACTTGTTCCTACATAGTAACTTGCCACTTTGAATGAGAATGTGCTTGCTTACAGCAACGTGCTATATGTTCTGAATGCCCGAATTTGGAATCTGTGTCAAAACTTTGTTAGGAATTATGTGATCCTTACTAGCTGGAAGTAAGGGAGATGGGGCATGAAGGTATTTCTAGGAGTTGGACACATACAAAGTTTAGCACCGTTCGGGGTATCTTTGAAATACCTATAGAAACTTGTTCCTACATAGTAACTTGCCACTTTGAATGAGAATGTGCTTGCTTACAGCAACGTGCTATATGTTCTGAATGCCCGAATTGGGAATGTGTGTCAAAAGTTTGTTAGGAATTATGTGATCCTTACTAGCTGGAAGTAAGGGAGATTGGGCATGACGTTATTTCTAGGAGTTGGAGACATACCAAGTTTAGCTCAGTTCTGGGCATCTTTGAAATACCTATACAAACATGTTCCTACATAGTAACTTGCAACTTTGAATGAGAATGTGCTTGCTTACAGCAACGTGCTATATGTTCTGAATGCCCCAATTGGGAATCTGTGTCAAAACTTTGTTAGGAATTATGTGATCCTTACTAGCTGGAAGTAAGGGAGATGGGGCATGAAGTTATTTCTAGGAGTTGGAGACATACCAAGTTTAGCTCAGTTCTGGGCATCTTTGAAATACATATACAAACTTGTTCCTACATAGTAACTTCCATCTTTGAATGAGAATGTGCTTGCTTACAGCAACGTACTATATGTTCTGAATGCCCGAATTGGGAATCTGTGTGAAAATTTTGTTAGGAATTATGTGATCCTTACTAGCTGGAAGTAAGGGAGTTGCGGCATGAAGTTATTTCTAGAAGTTGGACACATACCAAGTTTAGCTCAGTTCTGGGCCTCTTTGAAATACCTATACAAACTTGTTCCTACATAGTAACTTGCAACTTTGAATGAGAATGTGCTTGCTTACAGCAACGTGCTATATGTTCTGAATGCCCGAATTGGGAATCTGTGTCAAAACTTTGTTAGGAATTATGTGATCCTTACTAGCTGGAAGTAAGGGAGTTGGGGCATGAAGTTATTTCTAGAGGTTGGACACATACCAAGTTTAGCTCAGTTCTGGGCATCTTTGAAATACCTATACAAACTTGTTCCTACATAGTAACTTGCAACTTTGAATGAGAATGTGCTTGCTTACAGCAACGTGCTATATGTTCTGAATGCCCGAATTGGGAATCTGTGTCAAATCTTTGTTAGGAATTATGTGATCCTTACTAGCTGGAAGTAAGGGAGATGGGGCATGAAGTTATTTCTAGGAGTTGGAGACATACCAAGTTTAGCTCAGTTCTGGGCATCTTTGAAATACCTTTACAAACTTGTTCCCACATAGTAACTTGCAACTTTGAATGAGAATGTGCTTGCTTACAGCAACGTGCTATATGTTCTGAATGCCCGAATTGGGAATCTGTGTCAAAACTTTGTTAGGAATTATGTGATCCTTACTAGCTGGAAGTAAGGGAGTTGGGGTATGAAGTTATTTCTAGAGGTTGGACACATACCAAGTTTAGTTCTGTTCTGGGCATCTTTGAAATACCTATACAAACTTGTTCCTACATAGTAACTTGCAACTTTGAATGAGAATGTGCTTGCTTACTGCAACGTGCTATATGTTCTGAATGCCCGAATTGGGAATCTGTGTCAAAACTTTGTTAGGAATTATGTGATCCTTACTAGCTGGAAGTAAGTGAGATGGGGCATGAAGTTATTTCTAGGAGTTGGAGACATACAACGTTTAGCTCAGTTCTGGGCATCTTTGAAATACCTATACAAACTTGTTCCTACATAGTAATTTGCAACTTTGAATGAGAATGTGCCTGCTTACAGCAACTTGCTATATGTTCTGAATACCCGAATTGGGAATCTGTGTCAAAACTTTGTTAGGAATTCTGTGATCCTTACTAGCTGGAAGTAAGGGAGATGGGGCATGAAGTTATTTCTAGGAGTTGGAGACATACAAGGTTTAGCTCAGTTCTGGGCATCTTTGAAATACCTATACAAACTTGTTCCTACATAGTAACTTGCAACTTTGAATGAGAATGTGCTTCCTTACAGCAACGTGCTATATGTTCTGAATGCCCGAATTGGGAATCTGTTTCAAAACTTTGTTAGGAATTATGTGATCCTTACTAGATCGAAGTAAGGGAGATGGGGCATGAAGTTATTTCTAGGAGTTGGACACATACAATGTTTAGCTGAGTTCTGGGCATCTTTGAAATACCTATGCAAACTTGTTCCTACATAGTAACTTGCAAATTTGAATGAGAATGTGCTTGCTTACATCAACGTGCTATATGTTCTGAATGCCCGAATTGGGAATCTGTGTCAAAATTTGTTAGAAATTATGTGATCCTTACTAGCTGGAAGTAAGGGAGTTGGGGCATGAAGGTATTTCTAGGATTTGGACACATACTAAGTTTAGCTCAGTTCTGGGCATCTTTGAAATACCTATACAAACTTGTTCCTACATAGTAACTTGCAACTTTGAATGAGAATGTGCTTCCTTACAGCAACGTGCTATATGTTCTGAATGCCCGAATTGGGAATCTGTTTCAAAACTTTGTTAGGAATTATGTGATCCTTACTAGATCGAAGTAAGGGAGATGGGGCATGAAGTTATTTCTAGGAGTTGGAGACATACAAGGTTTAGCTCAGTTCTGGGCATCTTTGAAATACCTATACAAACTTGTTCCTACATAGTAACTTGCAACTTTGAATGAGAATGTGCTTCCTTACAGCAACGTGCTATATGTTCTGAATGCCCGAATTGGGAATCTGTGTCAAAACTTTGTTAGGAATTATGTGATCCTTACTAGCTGGAAATAAGGGAGATGGGGCATGAAGTTATTTCTAGGAGTTGGAGACATACCAAGTTTAGCTCAGTTCTGGGCATCTTTGAAAGTCCTATTCAAACTTGTTCCTACATAGTAACTTGCAACTTTGAATGAGAATGTGCTTGCTTACAGCAACGTGCTATATGTTCTGAATGCCCGAATTGGGAATCTGTGTCAAAACTTTGTTAGGAATTATGTGATCCTTACTAGCTGGAAGTAAGGGAGATGGGGCATGAAGTTATTTCTAGGAGTTGGAGACATACCAAGTTTAGCTCAGTTCTGGGCATCTTTGAAAGTCCTATTCAAACTTATTCCTACATAGTAACTGGCAACTTTGAATGAGAATGTGCTTGCTTACAGCAACGTGCTATATGTTCTGAATGCCCGAATTGGGAATCTGTGTCAAAACTTTGTTAGGAATTATGTGATCCTTACTAACTGGAAGTAAGGGAGTTGGGGTATGAAGTTATTTCTAGAGGTTGGACACATACGAAGTTTAGCTCAGTTCTGGGCATCTTTGAAATACCTATACAAACTTGTTCCTACATAGTAACTTGCAACTTTGAATGAGAATGTGCTTGCTTACAGCAACGTGCTATATGTTCTGAATGCCCGAATTGGGAATCTGTGTCAAAACTTTGTTAGGAATTATGTGATCCTTACTAGCTGGAAGTAAGGGAGATGGGGCATGAAGTTATTTCTAGGCGTTGGAGACATACAACGTTTAGCTCAGTTCTGGGCATCTTTGAAATACCTATACAAACTTGTTCCTACCTAGTAACTTGCATCTTGAATGAGAATGTGCTTCCTTACAGCAACGTGCTATATGTTCTGAATGCCCGAATTGGGAATCTGTGTCAAAACTTTGTTAGGAATTATGTGATCCTTACTAGCTGGAAGTAAGGGAGATGGGGCATTAAGTTATTTCTAGGAGTTGGAGACATACCAAGTTTAGCTCAGTTCTGGGCATCATTGAAAGTCCTATTCAAACTTGTTCCTACATAGTAACTTGCAACTTTGAATGAGAATGTGCTTGCTTACAGCAACGTGCTATATGTTCTGAATGCCCGAATTGGGAATCTGTGTCAAAACTTTGTTAGGAATTATGTGATCCTTACTAGCTGGAAGTAAGGAAGATGGGGCATGATGTTATTTCTAGGAGTTGGACACATACCAAGTTTAGCTGAGTTCTGGGCATCTTTGAAATACCTATACAAACTTGTTCCTACATAGTAACTTGCAACTTTGAATGAGAATGTGCTTGCTTACAGCAACCTGCTATATGTTCTAAATGCCCGAATTGGGAATCTGTGTCAAAACTTTGTTAGGAATTATGTGATCCTTACTAGCTGGAAGTAAGGGAGTTGGGGCATGAAGTTATTTCTAGAGATTGGACACATACCAAGTTTAGCTCAGTTCTGGGCATCTTTGAAACACCCATACAAACTTGTTCCTACATAGTAACTTGCAACTTTGAATGAGAATGTGCTTGCTTACGGCAACGTGCTATATGTTCTGAATGCCCGAATTGGGAATCTGTGTCAAAACTTTGTTAGGAATTATGTGAATCTTACTAGCTGGAAGTAAGGGAGATGGGGCATGAAGTTATTTCTAGGAATTGGACACATACCAAGTTTAGCTCAGTTCTGGGCATCTTTGAAATACCTATACAAACTTGTTCCTACATAGTAACTTGCAACTTTGAATGAGAATGTGCTTGCTTACGGCAACGTGCTATATGTTCTGAATGCCCGAATTGGGAATCTGTGTCAAAACTTTGTTAGGAATTATGTGATCCTTACTAGCTGGAAGTAAGGGAGATGGGGCATGAAGTTATTTCTAGGAGTTAGAGACATACAACGTTTAGCTCAGTTCTGGGCATCTTTGAAATACCTATACAAACTTGTTCCTACATAGTAACTTGCAACTTTGAATGAGAATGTGCTTGCTTACAGCAACGTGCTATATGTTCTGAATGCCCGAATTGGGAATCTGTGTCAAAATTTGTTAGGAATTATGAGATCCTTACTAGCTGGAAGTAAGGGAGATTGGGCATGAAGTTATTTCTAGGAGTTGGAGTCATACAACTTTTAGCTCAGTTCTGGGCATCTTTGAAATACCTATACAAACTTGTTACTACATAGTAACTTGCCACTTTGAATGAGAATGTGCTTGCTTACGGCAACGTGCTATATGTTCTGAATGCCCGAATTGGGAATCTGTGTCAAAACTTTGTTAGGAATTATGTGATCCTTACTAGCTGGAAGTAAGGGAGATGGGGCATGAAGTTATTCCTAGGAGTTGGAGACATACAACGTTTAGCTCAGTTCTGGGCATCTTTGAAATACCTATACAAACTTGTTCCTACATAGTAACTTGCAACTTTGAATGAGAATGTGCTTGCTTACAGCAACGTGCTATATGTTCTGAATGCCCGAATTGGGAATCTGTGTCAAAACTTTGTTAGGAATTATGTGATCCTTACTAGATGGAAGTAAGTGAGAAGCGGCATGAAGTTATTTCTAGGAGTTTTAGACATAGAACGTTTAGCTCAGTTCTGGGCATCTTTGAAATACCTATACAAACTTGTTCCTACATAGTAACTTGCAACTTTGAATGAGAATGTGCTTGCTTACAGCAACGTGCTATATGTTCTGAATGCCCGAATTGGGAATCTGTGTCAAAACTTTGTTAGGAATTATGTGATCCTTACTAGCTGGAAGTAAGGGTGATGGGGCATGAAGTTATTTCTAGGAGTTGGAGACATACCAAGTTTAGCTCAGTTCTGGGCATCTTTGAAATACCTATACAAACTTGTTCCTACATAGTAACTTGCAACTTTGAATGAGAATGTGCTTGCTTACAGCAACGTGCTATATGTTCTGAATGCCCGAATTGGGAATATGAGTCAAAACTTTGTGAGAAATTATGTGATCCTTACTAGATGGAAGTAAGGGAGATGGGGCATGAAGTTATTTCTAGGAGTTGGAGACATACAACGTTTAGCTGAGTTCTGGGCATCTTTGAACTACCTATACAAACTTGTTCCTACATAGTAACTTGCAACTTTGAATGAGAATGTGCTTGCTTATCATCAACGTGCTATATGTTCTGAGTGCCCGAATTGGGAATCTGTGTCAAAACTTTGTTAGGAATTATGTGATCCTTACTAGCTGGAAATAAGGGAGATTGGGCATGATGTTATTTCTAGGAGTTGGAGACATACAACGTTTAGCTAAGTTCTGGGCATCTTTGAAATACCTATACAAACTTGTTACTACATAGTATCTTGCAACTTTGAAAGAGAATGTGCTTGCTTACAGCAACGTGCTATATGTTCTGAATGCCCGAATTGGGAATCTGTGTCAAAACTTTGTTAGGAATTATGTGATCCTTACTACCTGGAAGTAAGGGAGATGGGGCATGGAGTTATTTCTAGGAGTTGGACACATACCAAGTTTAGCTCAGTTCTGGGCATCTTTGAAATACCTATACGAACTTGTTCCTACATATTAAATTGCAACTTTGAATGAGAATGTGCTTGCTTACAGCAACGTGCTATATGTTCTGAATGCCCGAATTGGGAATCTGTGTCAAAATTTGTTAGGAAATATGTGATCCTTACTAGCTGGAAGTAAGGGAGTTGGGGCATGAAGGTATTTCTAGGAGTTGGACACATACCAAGTTTAGCACAGTTCTGGGCATCTTTGAAATACCTATACAAACTTGTTCCTACATAGTAACTTGCAACTTTGAATGAGAATGTGCTTGCTTACAGCAACGTGCTATATGTTCTGAATGCCCGAATTGGGAATCTGTGTCAAAACATTGTTTGTAATTATGTGATCCTTACTAGCTGGAAGTAAGGGAGATGGGGCATGAAGTTATTTCTAGGAGTTGGAGACATACCAAGTTTAGCTCAGTTCTGGGCATCTTTGAAATACCTATACAAACTTGTTCCTACATAGTAACTTGCAACTTTGAATGACAATGTGCTTGCTTATCATCAACGTGCTATATGTTCTGAGTGCCCGAATTGGGAATCTGTGTCAAAACTTTGTTAGGAATTATGTGATCCTTACTAGCTGGAAGTAAGGGAGATTGGGCATGAAGTTATTTCTAGGAGTTGGAGACATACAACGTTTAGCTCAGTTCTGGGCATCTTTGAAATACCTATACAAACTTGTTCCTACATAGTAACTTGCAACTTTGAATGAGAATGTGCTTGCTTACAGCAACGTGCTATATGTTCTGAATGCCCGAATTGGGAATCTGTGTCAAAACTTTGTTAGGAATTATGTGATCCTTACTAGCTGGAAGTAAGTGAGATGGGGCATGAAGTTATTTCTAGGAGTTGGAGACATACAACGTTTAGCTCAGTTCTGGGCATCTTTGAAATACCTATACAAACTTGTTCCTACATAGTAATTTGCAACTTTGAATGAGAATGTGCCTGCTTACAGCAACTTGCTATATGTTCTGAATACCCGAATTGGGAATCTGTGTCAAAACTTTGTTAGGAATTCTGTGATCCTTACTAGCTGGAAGTAAGGGAGATGGGGCATGAAGTTATTTCTAGGAGTTGGAGACATACAAGGTTTAGCTCAGTTCTGGGCATCTTTGAAATACCTATACAAACTTGTTCCTACATAGTAACTTGCAACTTTGAATGAGAATGTGCTTCCTTACAGCAACGTGCTATATGTTCTGAATGCCCGAATTGGGAATCTGTTTCAAAACTTTGTTAGGAATTATGTGATCCTTACTAGATCGAAGTAAGGGAGATGGGGCATGAAGTTATTTCTAGGAGTTGGACACATACAATGTTTAGCTGAGTTCTGGGCATCTTTGAAATACCTATGCAAACTTGTTCCTACATAGTAACTTGCAAATTTGAATGAGAATGTGCTTGCTTACATCAACGTGCTATATGTTCTGAATGCCCGAATTGGGAATCTGTGTCAAAATTTGTTAGAAATTATGTGATCCTTACTAGCTGGAAGTAAGGGAGTTGGGGCATGAAGGTATTTCTAGGATTTGGACACATACTAAGTTTAGCTCAGTTCTGGGCATCTTTGAAATACCTATACAAACTTGTTCCTACATAGTAACTTGCAACTTTGAATGAGAATGTGCTTCCTTACAGCAACGTGCTATATGTTCTGAATGCCCGAATTGGGAATCTGTTTCAAAACTTTGTTAGGAATTATGTGATCCTTACTAGATCGAAGTAAGGGAGATGGGGCATGAAGTTATTTCTAGGAGTTGGAGACATACAAGGTTTAGCTCAGTTCTGGGCATCTTTGAAATACCTATACAAACTTGTTCCTACATAGTAACTTGCAACTTTGAATGAGAATGTGCTTCCTTACAGCAACGTGCTATATGTTCTGAATGCCCGAATTGGGAATCTGTGTCAAAACTTTGTTAGGAATTATGTGATCCTTACTAGCTGGAAGTAAGGGAGATGGGGCATGAAGTTATTTCTAGGAGTTGGAGACATACCAAGTTTAGCTCAGTTCTGGGCATCTTTGAAAGTCCTATTCAAACTTATTCCTACATAGTAACTGGCAACTTTGAATGAGAATGTGCTTGCTTACAGCAACGTGCTATATGTTCTGAATGCCCGAATTGGGAATCTGTGTCAAAACTTTGTTAGGAATTATGTGATCCTTACTAACTGGAAGTAAGGGAGTTGGGGTATGATGTTATTTCTAGAGGTTGGACACATACGAAGTTTAGCTCAGTTCTGGGCATCTTTGAAATACCTATACAAACTTGTTCCTACATAGTAACTTGCAACTTTGAATGAGAATGTGCTTGCTTACAGCAACGTGCTATATGTTCTGAATGCCCGAATTGGGAATCTGTGTCAAAACTTTGTTAGGAATTATGTGATCCTTACTAGCTGGAAGTAAGGGAGATGGGGCATGAAGTTATTTCTAGGCGTTGGAGACATACAACGTTTAGCTCAGTTCTGGGCATCTTTGAAATACCTATACAAACTTGTTCCTACCTAGTAACTTGCATCTTGAATGAGAATGTGCTTCCTTACAGCAACGTGCTATATGTTCTGAATGCCCGAATTGGGAATCTGTGTCAAAACTTTGTTAGGAATTATGTGATCCTTACTAGCTGGAAGTAAGGGAGATGGGGCATTAAGTTATTTCTAGGAGTTGGAGACATACCAAGTTTAGCTCAGTTCTGGGCATCATTGAAAGTCCTATTCAAACTTGTTCCTACATAGTAACTTGCAACTTTGAATGAGAATGTGCTTGCTTACAGCAACGTGCTATATGTTCTGAATGCCCGAATTGGGAATCTGTGTCAAAACTTTGTTAGGAATTATGTGATCCTTACTAGCTGGAAGTAAGGAAGATGGGGCATGATGTTATTTCTAGGAGTTGGACACATACCAAGTTTAGCTGAGTTCTGGGCATCTTTGAAATACCTATACAAACTTGTTCCTACATAGTAACTTGCAACTTTGAATGAGAATGTGCTTGCTTACAGCAACGTGCTATATGTTCTAAATGCCCGAATTGGGAATCTGTGTCAAAACTTTGTTAGGAATTATGTGATCCTTACTAGCTGGAAGTAAGGGAGTTGGGGCATGAAGTTATTTCTAGAGATTGGACACATACCAAGTTTAGCTCAGTTCTGGGCATCTTTGAAACACCCATACAAACTTGTTCCTACATAGTAACTTGCAACTTTGAATGAGAATGTGCTTGCTTACGGCAACGTGCTATATGTTCTGAATGCCCGAATTGGGAATCTGTGTCAAAACTTTGTTAGGAATTATGTGAATCTTACTAGCTGGAAGTAAGGGAGATGGGGCATGAAGTTATTTCTAGGAATTGGACACATACCAAGTTTAGCTCAGTTCTGGGCATCTTTGAAATACCTATACAAACTTGTTCCTACATAGTAACTTGCAACTTTGAATGAGAATGTGCTTGCTTACGGCAACGTGCTATATGTTCTGAATGCCCGAATTGGGAATCTGTGTCAAAACTTTGTTAGGAATTATGTGATCCTTACTAGCTGGAAGTAAGGGAGATGGGGCATGAAGTTATTTCTAGGAGTTAGAGACATACAACGTTTAGCTCAGTTCTGGGCATCTTTGAAATACCTATACAAACTTGTTCCTACATAGTAACTTGCAACTTTGAATGAGAATGTGCTTGCTTACAGCAACGTGCTATATGTTCTGAATGCCCGAATTGGGAATCTGTGTCAAAATTTGTTAGGAATTATGAGATCCTTACTAGCTGGAAGTAAGGGAGATTGGGCATGAAGTTATTTCTAGGAGTTGGAGTCATACAACTTTTAGCTCAGTTCTGGGCATCTTTGAAATACCTATACAAACTTGTTACTACATAGTAACTTGCCACTTTGAATGAGAATGTGCTTGCTTACGGCAACGTGCTATATGTTCTGAATGCCCGAATTGGGAATCTGTGTCAAAACTTTGTTAGGAATTATGTGATCCTTACTAGCTGGAAGTAAGGGAGATGGGGCATGAAGTTATTCCTAGGAGTTGGAGACATACAACGTTTAGCTCAGTTCTGGGCATCTTTGAAATACCTATACAAACTTGTTCCTACATAGTAACTTGCAACTTTGAATGAGAATGTGCTTGCTTACAGCAACGTGCTATATGTTCTGAATGCCCGAATTGGGAATCTGTGTCAAAACTTTGTTAGGAATTATGTGATCCTTACTAGATGGAAGTAAGTGAGAAGCGGCATGAAGTTATTTCTAGGAGTTTTAGACATAGAACGTTTAGCTCAGTTCTGGGCATCTTTGAAATACCTATACAAACTTGTTCCTACATAGTAACTTGCAACTTTGAATGAGAATGTGCTTGCTTACAGCAACGTGCTATATGTTCTGAATGCCCGAATTGGGAATCTGTGTCAAAACTTTGTTAGGAATTATGTGCTCCTTACAAGCTGGAAGTAAGGGAGTTGTGGCATGAAGTTATTTCTAGGAATTGGACTCATACCAAGTTTAGCTCAGTTCTGGGCATCTTTGAAATACCTATACAAACTTGTTCCTACATAGTAACTTGCAACTTTGAATGAGAATGTGCTTGCTTACAGCAACGTGCTATATGTTCTGAATGCCCGAATTGGGAATCTGTGTCAAAACTTTGTTAGGAATTATGTGATCCTTACTAGATGGAAGTAAGGGAGATGGGGCATGAAGTTATTTCTAGAGGTTGGACACATACCAAGTTTAGCTCAGTTCTGGGCATCTTTGAAATACCTATACAAACTTGTTCCTACATAGTAACTTGCAACTTTGAATGAGAATGTGCTTGCTTACAGCAACGTGCTATATGTTCTGAGTGCCCGAATTGGGAATCTGTGTCAAAACTTTGTAAGGAATTATGTGATCCTTACTAGCTGGAAATAAGGGAGATTGGGCATGAAGTTATTTCTAGGAGTTGGAGACATACAACGTTTAGCTCAGTTCTGGGCATCTTTGAAATACCTATACAAACTTGTTACTACATAGTAACTTGCAACTTTGAATGAGAATGTGCTTGCTTACAGCAACGTGCTATATGTTCTGAATGCCCGATTTGGGAATCTGTGTCAAAACTTTGTTAGGAATTTTGTGATCCTTACTAGCTGGAAGTAAGGGAGATGGGGCATGGAGTTATTTCTAGGAGTTGGACACATAACAAGTTTAGCTCAGTTCTGGGCATCTTTGAAATACCTATACGAACTTGTTCCTACATATTAAATTGCAACTTTGAATGAGAATGTGCTTGCTTACAGCAACGTGCTATATGTTCTGAATGCCCGAATTGGGAATCTGTGTCAAAATTTGTTAGGAAATATGTGATCCTTACTAGCTGGAAGTAAGGGAGTTGGGGCATGAAGGTATTTCTAGGAGTTGGACACATACCAAGTTTAGCACAGTTCTGGGCATCATTGAAATACCTATACAAACTTGTTCCTACATAGTAACTTGCAACTTTGAATGAGAATGTGCTTGCTTACAGCAACGTGCTATATGTTCTGAATGCCCGAATTGGGAATCTGTGTCAAAACATTGTTTGTAATTATGTGATCCTTACTAGCTGGAAGTAAGGGAGATGGGGCATGAAGTTATTTCTAGGAGTTGGAGACATACCAAGTTTAGCTCAGTTCTGGGCATCTTTGAAATACCTATACAAACTTGTTCCTACATAGTAACTTGCAACTTTGAATGAGAATGTGCTTGCTTACGGCAACGTGCTATATGTTCTGAATGCCCGAATTGGGAATCTGTGTCAAAACTTTGTTAGAAATTATGTGATCCTTATTAGATGGAAGTAAGGGAGATGGGGCATGAAGTTATTTCTAGGAGTTGGAGACATACCAAGTTTAGCTCAGTTCTGGGCATCTTTGAAATACCTTTACAAACTTGTTCCTACATAGTAACTTGCAACTTTGAATGAGAATGTGCTTGCTTACAGCAACGTGCTATATGTTCTGAATGCCCGAATTGGGAATCTGTGTCAAAACTTTGTTAGGAATTATGTGATCCTTACTAGCTGGAAGTAAGGGAGAGGGGGCATGAAGTTATTTCTAGGAGTTGGAGACTTACAACTTTTAGCTCAGTTCTGGGTATCTTTGATATACCTATACAAACTTGTTCCTACATAGTAACTTGCATCTTTGAATGAGAATGTGCTTCCTTACAGCAACGTGCTATATGTTCTGAATGCCCGAATTGGGAATCTGTGTCAAAACTTTGTTAGGAATTATGTGATCCTTACTAGCTGGAAGTAAGGGAGATGGGGCATGAAGTTATTTCTAGGAGTTGGAGACATACCAAGTTTAGCTCAGTTCTGGGCATCTTTGAAAGTCCTATTCAAACTTATTCCTACATAGTAACTTGCATCTTTGAATGAGAATGTGCTTGCTTACAGCAACGTGCTATATGTTCTGAATGCCCGAATTGGGAATCTGTGTCAAAACTTTGTTAGGAATTATGTGATCCTTACTAGCTGGAAGTAAGGGAGTTGGGGCATGAAGTTATTTCTAGGAGTTGGACACATACCAAGTTTAGCTGAGTTCTGGGCATCTTTGAAATACCTATACAAACTTGTTCCTACATAGTAACTTGCAAATTTGAATGAGAATGTGCTTGCTTACAGCAACGTGCTATATGTTCTAAATGCCCGAATTGGGAATCTGTGTCAAAACTTTGTTAGTAATTATGTGATCCTTACTAGCTGGAAGTAAGGGAATTGGGGTATGAAGTTATTTCTAGAGGTTGGACACATACGAAGTTTAGCTCAGTTCTGGGCATCTTTGAAATACCTATACAAACATGATCCTACATAGTAACTTGCAACTTTGAATGAGAATGTGCTTGCTTACGGCAACGTGCTATATGTTCTGAATGCCCAAATTGGGAATCTGTGTCAAAACTTTGTTAGGAATTATGTGATCCTTACTAGCTGGAAGTAAGGGAGATGGGGCATGAAGTTATTTCTAGGCGTTGGAGACATACAACGTTTAGCTCAGTTCTGGGCATCTTTGAAATACCTATACAAACTTGTTCCTACATAGTAACTTGCATCTTTGAATTTGAATGTGCTTCCTTACAGCAGCGTGCTATATGTTCTGAATGCCCGAATTGGGAATCTGTGTCAAAACTTTGTTAGGAATTATGTGATCCTTACTAGCTGGAAGTAAGTGAGATGGGGCATTAAGTTATTTCTAGGAGTTGGAGACATACCAAGTTTAGCTCAGTTCTGGGCATCTTTGAAAGTCCTATTCAAACTTGTTCCTACATAGTAACTTGCAACTTTGAATGAGAATGTGCTTGCTTACAGCAACGTGCTATATGTTCTGAATGCCCAAATTGGGAATCTGTGTCAAAACTTTGTTAGGAATTATGTGATCCTTACTAGCTGGAAGTAAGGGAGTTGGGGCATGATGTTATTTCTAGGAGTTGGACACATACCAAGTTTAGCTGAGTTCTGGGCATCTTTGAAATACCTATACAAACTTGTTCCTACATAGTAACTTGCAAATTTGAATGAGAATGTGCTTGCTTACAGCAACGTGCTATATGTTCTAAATGCCCGAATTGGGAATCTGTGTCAAAACTTTGTTAGGAATTATGTGATCCTTACTATCTGGAAGTAAGGGAGTTGGGGCATGAAGTTATTTCTAGAGGTTGGACACATACCAAGTTTAGCTCAGTTCTGGACATCTTTGAAATACCTATACAAACTTGTTCCTACATAGTAACTTGCAAATTTGAATGAGACTGTGCTTGCTTACAGCAACGTGCTATATGTTCTGAATGCCCGAATTGGGAATCTGTGTGAAAACTTTGTTAGGAATTATGTGATCCTTACTAGCTGGAAGTAAGGAAGATGGGGCATGAAGTTATTTCTAGGAGTTGGACACATACCAAGTTTAGCTCAGTTCTGGGCATCTTTGAAATACCTATACAAACTTGTTCCTACATAGTAACTTGCAACTTTGAATGAGAATGTGCTTGCTTACAGCAACGTGCTATATGTTCTAAATGCCCGAATTGGGAATCTGTGTCAAAACTTTGTTAGGAATTATGTGATCCTTACTACCTTGAAGTAAGGGAGTTGGGGCATGAAGTTATTTCTAGAGATTGGACACATGCCAAGTTTAGCTCAGTTCTGGGCATCTTTGAAACACCCATACAAACTTGTTCCTACATAGTAACTTGCAACTTTGAATGAGAATGTGCTTGCTTACGGCAACGTGCTATATGTTCTGAATGCCCGAATTGGGAATCTGTGTCAAAACTTTGTTAGGAATTATGTGAATCTTACTAGCTGGAAGTAAGGGAGATGGAGCATGAAGTTATTTCTAGGAATTGGACACATACCAAGTTTAGCTCAGTTCTGGGCATCTTTGAAATACCTATACAAACTTGTTCCTACATAGTAACTTGCAACTTTGAATGAGAATGTGCTTGCTTACGGCAACGTGCTATATGTTCTGAATGCCCGAATTGGGAATCTTTGTCAAAACTTTGTTAGGAATTATGTGATCCTTACTAGCTGGAAGTAAGGGAGATGGGGCATGAAGTTATTTCTAGGAGTTGGAGACATACAACGTTTAGCTCAGTTCTGGGCATCTTTGAAATACCTATACAAACTTGTTCCTACATAGTAACTTGCAACTTTGAATGAGAATGTGCTTGCTTATCATCAACGTGCTATATGTTCTGAGTGCCCGAATTGGGAATCTGTGTCAAAATTTGTTAGGAATTATGAGATCCTTACTAGCTGGAAGTAAGGGAGATTGGGCAGGAAGTTATTTCTAGGAGTTGGAGTCATACAACTTTTAGCTCAGTTCTGGGCATCTTTGAAATACCTATACAAACTTGTTACTACATAGTAACTTGCCACTTTGAATGAGAATGTGCTTGCTTACGGCAACGTGCTATATGTTCTGAATGCCCGAATTGGGAATCTGAGTCAAAACTTTGTTAGGAATTATGTGATCCTTATTAGATGGAAGTAAGGGAGATGGGGCATGAAGTTATTTCTAGGAGTTGGAGACATACCAAGTTTAGCTCAGTTCTGGGCATCTTTGAAATACCTTTACAAACTTGTTCCTACATAGTAACTTGCAACTTTGAATGAGAATGTGCTTGCTTACAGCAACGTGCTATATGTTCTGAATGCCCGAATTGGGAATCTGTGTCAAAACTTTGTTAGGAATTATGTGATCCTTACTAGCTGGAAGTAAGGGAGAGGGGGCATGAAGTTATTTCTAGGAGTTGGAGACTTACAACTTTAGCTCAGTTCTGGGTATCTTTGATATACCTATACAAACTTGTTCCTACATAGTAACTTGCATCTTTGAATGAGAATGTGCTTCCTTACAGCAACGTGCTATATGTTCTGAATGCCCGAATTGGGAATCTGTGTCAAAACTTTGTTAGGAATTATGTGATCCTTACTAGCTGGAAGTAAGGGAGATGGGGCATGAAGTTATTTCTAGGAGTTGGAGACATACCAAGTTTAGCTCAGTTCTGGGCATCTTTGAAAGTCCTATTCAAACTTATTCCTACATAGTAACTTGCATCTTTGAATGAGAATGTGCTTGCTTACAGCAACGTGCTATATGTTCTGAATGCCCGAATTGGGAATCTGTGTCAAAACTTTGTTAGGAATTATGTGATCCTTACTAGCTGGAAGTAAGGGAGTTGGGGCATGAAGTTATTTCTAGGAGTTGGACACATACCAAGTTTAGCTGAGTTCTGGGCATCTTTGAAATACCTATACAAACTTGTTCCTACATAGTAACTTGCAAATTTGAATGAGAATGTGCTTGCTTACAGCAACGTGCTATATGTTCTAAATGCCCGAATTGGGAATCTGTGTCAAAACTTTGTTAGTAATTATGTGATCCTTACTAGCTGGAAGTAAGGGAATTGGGGTATGAAGTTATTTCTAGAGGTTGGACACATACGAAGTTTAGCTCAGTTCTGGGCATCTTTGAAATACCTATACAAACATGTTCCTACATAGTAACTTGCAACTTTGAATGAGAATGTGCTTGCTTACGGCAACGTGCTATATGTTCTGAATGCCCGAATTGGGAATCTGTGTCAAAACTTTGTTAGGAATTATGTGATCCTTACTAGCTGGAAGAAAGGGAGATGGGGCATGAAGTTATTTCTAGGCGTTGGAGACATACAACGTTTAGCTCAGTTCTGGGCATCTTTGAAATACCTATACAAACTTCTTCCTACATAGTAACTTGCATCTTTGAATGAGAATGTGCTTCCTTACAGCAACGTGCTATATGTTCTGAATGCCCGAATTGGGAATCTGTGTCAAAACTTTGTTAGGAATTATGTGATCCTTACTAGCTGGAAGTAAGGGAGTTGGGGCATGATGTTATTTCTAGGAGTTGGACACATACCAAGTTTAGCTGAGTTCTGGGCATCTTTGAAATACCTATACAAACTTGTTCCTACATAGTAACTTGCAAATTTGAATGAGAATGTGCTTGCTTACAGCAACGTGCTATATGTTCTAAATGCCCGAATTGGGAATCTGTGTCAAAACTTTGTTAGGAATTATGTGATCCTTACTATCTGGAAGTAAGGGAGTTGGGGCATGAAGTTATTTCTAGAGGTTGGACACATACCAAGTTTAGCTCAGTTCTGGACATCTTTGAAATACCTATACAAACTTGTTCCTACATAGTAACTTGCAAATTTGAATGAGACTGTGCTTGCTTACAGCAACGTGCTATATGTTCTGAATGCCCGAATTGGGAATCTGTGTCAAAACTTTGTTAGGAATTATGTGATCCTTACTAGCTGGAAGTAAGGAAGATGGGGCATGAAGTTATTTCTAGGAGTTGGACACATACCAAGTTTAGCTCAGTTCTGGGCATCTTTGAAATACCTATACAAACTTGTTCCTACATAGTAACTTGCAACTTTGAATGAGAATGTGCTTGCTTACAGCAACGTGCTATATGTTCTAAATGCCCGAATTGGGAATCTGTGTCAAAACTTTGTTAGGAATTATGTGATCCTTACTACATGGAAGTAAGGGAGTTGGGGCATGAAGTTATTTCTAGAGATTGGACACATGCCAAGTTTAGCTCAGTTCTGGGCATCTTTGAAACACCCATACAAACTTGTTCCTACATAGTAACTTGCAACATTGAATGAGAATGTGCTTGCTTACGGCAACGTGCTATATGTTCTGAATGCCCGAATTGGGAATCTGTGTCAAAACTTTGTTAGGAATTATGTGAATCTTACTAGCTGGAAGTAAGGGAGATGGGGCATGAAGTTATTTCTAGGAATTGGACACATACCAAGTTTAGCTCAGTTCTGGGCATCTTTGAAATACCTATACAAACTTGTTCCTACATAGTAACTTGCAACTTTGAATGAGAATGTGCTTGCTTACGGCAACGTGCTATATGTTCTGAATGCCCGAATTGGGAATCTTTGTCAAAACTTTGTTAGGAATTATGTGATCCTTACTAGCTGGAAGTAAGGGAGATGGGGCATGAAGTTATTTCTAGGAGTTGGAGACATACAACGTTTAGCTCAGTTCTGGGCATCTTTGAAATACCTATACAAACTTGTTCCTACATAGTAACTTGCAACTTTGAATGAGAATGTGCTTGCTTATCATCAACGTGCTATATGTTCTGAGTGCCCGAATTGGGAATCTGTGTCAAAATTTGTTAGGAATTATGAGATCCTTACTAGCTGGAAGTAAGGGAGATTGGGCAGGAAGTTATTTCTAGGAGTTGGAGTCATACAACTTTTAGCTCAGTTCTGGGCATCTTTGAAATACCTATACAAACTTGTTACTACATAGTAACTTGCCACTTTGAATGAGAATGTGCTTGCTTACGGCAACGTGCTATATGTTCTGAATGCCCGAATTGGGAATCTGAGTCAAAACTTTGTTAGGAATTATGTGATCCTTACTAGCTGGAAGTAAGGGAGATGGGGCATGAAGTTATTTCTAGGAGTTGGACACATACCAAGTTTAGCTCAGTTCTGGGCATCTTTGAAATACCTATACAAACTTGTTCCTACATAGTAACTTGCAACTTTTAATGAGAATGTGCTTGCTTACAGCAACCTGCTATATGTTCTGAAGGACCGAAGTGGGAATCTGTGTCAAATCTTTGTTAGAAATTATGTGATCCTTACTAGATGGAAGTAAGTGAGAAGCGGCATGAAGTTATTTCTAGGAGTTTTAGACATAGAACGTTTAGCTCAGTTCTGGGCATCTTTGAAATACCTATACAAACTTGTTCCTACATAGTAACTTGCAACTTTGAATGAGAATGTGCTTGCTTACAGCAACGTGCTATATGTTCTGAATGCCCGAATTGGGAATCTGTGTCAAAACTTTGTTAGGAATTATGTGCTCCTTACAAGCTGGAAGTAAGGGAGTTGTGGCATGAAGTTATTTCTAGGAATTGGACTCATACCAAGTTTAGCTCAATTCTGGGCATCTTTGAAATACCTATACAAACTTGTTCCTACATAGTAACTTGCAACTTTGAATGAGAATGTGCTTGCTTACAGCAACGTGCTATATGTTCTGAATGCCCGAATTGGGAATCTGTGTCAAAACTTTGTTAGGAATTATGTGATCCTTACTAGATGGAAGTAAGGGAGATGGGGCATGAAGTTATTTCTAGAGGTTGGACACATACCAAGTTTAGCTCAGTTCTGGGCATCTTTGAAATACCTATACAAACTTGTTCCTACATAGTAACTTGCAACTTTGAATGAGAATGTGCTTGCTTACAGCAACGTGCTATATGTTCTGAATGCCCGAATTGGGAATCTGTGTCAAAACTTTGTTAGGAATTATGTGATCCTTACTAGCTGGAAGTAAGGGTCATGGGGAATGAAGTTATTTCTAGGAGTTGGAGACATACCAAGTTTAGCTCAGTTCTGGGCATCTTTGAAATACCTTTACAAACTTGTTCCTACATAGTAACTTGCAACTTTGAATGAGAACGTGCTTGCTTACAGCAACGTGCTATATGTACTGAATGCCCGAATTGGGAATATGTGTCAAAACTTTGTGAGAAATTATGTGATCCTTACTACATGGAAGTAAGGGAGATGGGGCATGAAGTTATTTCTAGGAGTTGGAGACATACAACGTTTAGCTGAGTTCTGGGCATCTTTGAACTACCTATACAAACTTGTTCCTACATAGTAACTTGCAACTTTGAATGAGAATGTGCTTGCTTATCATCAACGTGCTATATGTTCTGAGTGCCCGAATTGGGAATCTGTGTCAAAACTTTGTTAGGAATTATGTGATCCTTACTAGCTGGAAATAAGGGAGATTGGGCATGAAGTTATTTCTAGGAGTTGGAGACATACAACGTTTAGCTCAGTTCTGGGCATCTTTGAAATACCTATACAAACTTGTTCCTACATAGTAACTTGCAACTTTGAATGAGAATGTGCTTGCTTACAGCAACGTGCTATATGTTCTGAATGCCCGAATTGGGAATCTGTGTCAAAACTTTGTTAGGAATTATGTGATCCTTACTAGCTGGAAGTAAGTGAGACGGGGCATGATGTTATTTCTAGGAGTTGGAGACATACAACGTTTAGCTCAGTTCTGGGCATCTTTAAAATACCTATACAAACTTGTTCCTACATAGTAACTTGCAACTTTGAATGAGAATGTGCTTGCTTACAGCAACGTGCTACATGTTCTGAATGCCCGAATTGGGAATCTGTGTCAAAACTTTGTTAGGAATTATGTGATCCTTACTAGCTGGAAGTAAGGGAGATGGGGCATGAAGTTATTTCTAGGAGTTGGACACATACCAAGTTTAGCTGAGTTCTGGGCATCTTTGAAATACCTATACAAACTTGTTCCTACATAGTAACTTGCAACTTTGAATGAGAATGTGCTTGCTTTCAGCAACGTGCTATATGTTCTGAATGCCCGAATTGGGAATCTGTGTCAGAACTTTGTTAGGAATTATGTGATCCTTACAAGCTGGAAGTAAGGGAGATGGGGCATGAAGTTATTTCTAGGAGTTGGACACATACAACGTTTAGCTGAGTTCTGGGCATCTTTGAAATACCTATACAAACTTGTTCCTACATAGTAACTTGCAACTTTGAATGAGAATGTGCTTGCTTACAGCAACGTGCTATATGTTCTGAATGCCCGAATTGGGAATCTGTGTCAAAACTGTGTTAGAAATTATGTGATCCTTACTAGCTGGAAGTAAGGGAGATGGGGCATGAAGTTATTTCTAGGAGTTGGAGACATACCAAGTTTAGCTCAGTTCTGGGCATCTTTGAAATACCTATACAAACTTGTTCCTACATAGTAACTTGCAACTTTGAATGAGAATGTGCTTGCTTACAGCAACGTGCTATATGTTCTGAATGCCCGAATTGGGAATCTGTGTCAAAACTTTGTTAGGAATTATGTGATCCTTACTAGCTGGAAGTAAGGGAGATGGGGCATGAAGTTATTTCTAGGAGTTGGAGACATACAACGTTTAGCTGAGTTCTGGGCATCTTTGAACTACCTATACAAACTTGTTCCTACATAGTAACTTGCAACTTTGAATGAGAATGTGCTTGCTTATCCTCAACGTGCTATATGTTCTGAGTGCCCGAATTGGGAATCTGTGTCAAAACTTTGTTAGGAATTATGTGATCCTTACTAGCTCGAAATAAGGGAGATTGGGCATGAAGTTATTTCTAGGAGTTGGAGACTTACAACGTTTAGCTCAGTTCTGGGCATCTTTGAAATACCTATACAAACTTGTTCCTACATAGTAACTTGCAACTTTGAATGAGAATGTGCTTGCTTACAGCAACGTGCTACATGTTCTGAATGCCCGAATTGGGAATCTGTGTCAAAACTTTGTTAGGAATTATGTGATCCTTACTAGCTGGAAGTAAGGGAGATGGGGCATGAAGTTATTTCTAGGAGTTGGACACATACCAAGTTTAGCTCAGTTCTGGGCATCTTTGAAATACCTATACAAACTTGTTCCTACATAGTAACTTGCAACGTTGAATGAGAATGTGCTTGCTTACAGCAACGTGCTACATGTTCTGAATGCCGGAATTGGGAATCTGTGTCAAAACTTTGTTAGGAATTATGTGATCCTTACTAGCTGGAAGTAAGGGAGATGGGGCATGGAGTTATTTCTAGGAGTTGGACACATACCAAGTTTAGCTCAGTTCTGGGCATCTTTGAAATACCTATACGAACTTGTTCCTACATATTAAATTGCAACTTTGAATGAGAATGTGCTTGCTTACAGCAACGTGCTATATGTTCTGAATGCCCGAATTGGGAATCTGTGTCAAAATTTGTTAGGAAATATGTGATCCTTACTAGCTGGAAGTAAGGGAGTTGGGGCATGAAGGTATTTCTAGGAGTTGGACACATACCAAGTTTAGCACAGTTCTGGGCATCTTTCAAATACCTATACAAACTTGTTCCTACATAGTAACTTGCAACTTTGAATGAGAATGTGCTTGCTTACAGCAACGTGCTATATGTTCTGAATGCCCGAATTGGGAATCTGTGTCAAAACATTGTTGGTAATTATGTGATCCTTACTAGCTGGAAGTAAGGGAGATGGGGCATGAAGTTATTTCTAGGAGTTGGACACATACCAAGTTTAGCTCAGTTCTGGGCATCTTTGAAATACCTATACAAACTTGTTCCTACATAGTAACTTGCAACTTTTAATGAGAATGTGCTTGCTTACAGCAACCTGCTATATGTTCTGAAGGACCGAAGTGGGAATCTGTGTCAAATCTTTGTTAGGAATTATGTGATCCTTACTAGATGGAAGTAAGTGAGAAGCGGCATGAAGTTATTTCTAGGAGTTTTAGACATAGAACGTTTAGCTCAGTTCTGGGCATCTTTGAAATACCTATACAAACTTGTTCCTACATAGTAACTTGCAACTTTGAATGAGAATGTGCTTGCTTACAGCAACGTGCTACATGTTCTGAATGCCCGAATTGGGAATCTGTGTCAAAACTTTGTTAGGAATTATGTGATCCTTACTAGCTGGAAGTAAGGGAGATGGGGCATGAAGTTATTTCTAGGAGTTGGACACATACCAAGTTTAGCTCAGTTCTGGGCATCTTTGAAATACCTATACAAACTTGTTCCTACATAGTAACTTGCAACTTTGAATGAGAATGTGCTTGCTTTCAGCAACGTGCTATATGTTCTGAATGCCCGAATTGGGAATCTGTGTCAGAACTTTGTTAGTAATTATGTGATCCTTACTAGCTGGAAGTAAGGGATATGGGGCATGAAGTTATTTCTAGGAGTTGGAGACATACAACGTTTAGCTCAGTTCTGGGCATCTTTGAAATACCTATACAAACTTGTTCCTACATAGTAACTTGCAACGTTGAATGAGAATGTGCTTGCTTACAGCAACGTGCTACATGTTCTGAATGCCCGAATTGGGAATCTGTGTCAAAACTTTGTTAGGAATTATGTGATCCTTACTAGCTGGAAGTAAGGGAGATGGGGCATGGAGTTATTTCTAGGAGTTGGACACATACCAAGTTTAGCTCAGTTCTGGGCATCTTTGAAATACCTATACGAACTTGTTCCTACATATTAAATTGCAACCTTGAATGAGAATGTGCTTGCTTACAGCAACGTGCTATATGTTCTGAATGCCCGAATTGGGAATCTGTGTCAAAATTTGTTAGGAAATATGTGATCCTTACTAGCTGGAAGTAAGGGAGTTGGGGCATGAAGGTATTTCTAGGAGTTGGACACATACCAAGTTTAGCACAGTTCTGGGCATCTTTGAAATACCTATACAAACTTGTTCCTACATAGTAACTTGCAACTTTGAATGAGAATGTGCTTGCTTACAGCAACGTGCTATATGTTCTGAATGCCCGAATTGGGAATCTGTGTCAAAACATTGTTGGTAATTATGTGATCCTTACTAGCTGGAAGTAAGGGAGATGGGGCATGAAGTTATTTCTAGGAGTTGGAGACATACCAAGTTTAGCTCAGTTCTGGGCATCTTTGAAATACCTATACAAACTTGTTCCTACATAGTAACTTGCAACTTTGAATGAGAATGTGCTTGCTTTCAGCAACGTGCTATATGTTCTGAATGCCCGAATTGGGAATCTGTGTCAGAACTTTGTTAGGAATTATGTGATCCTTACTAGCTGGAAGTAAGGGATATGGGGCATGAAGTTATTTCTAGGAGTTGGAGACATACAACGTTTAGCTCAGTTCTGGGCATCTTTGAAATACCTATACAAACTTGTTCCTACATAGTAACTTGCAACTTTGAATGAGAATGTGCTTGCTTACAGCAACGTGCTATATGTTCTGAATGCCCGAATTGGGAATCTGTGTCAAAACTTTGTTAGAAATTATGTCATCCTTACTAGATGGAAGTAAGGGAGATGGGGCATGAAGTTATTTCTAGGAGTTGGAGACATACCAAGATTAGCTCAGTTCTGGGCATCTTTGAAATACCTATACAAACTTGTTCCTACATAGTAACTTGCAACTTTGAATGAGAATGTGCTTGCTTACAGCAACGTGCTATATGTTCTGAATGCCCTAATTGGGAATCTGTGTCAAAACTTTGTTAGGAATTATGTGATCCTTACTAGCTGGAAGTAAGGGAGTTGGGGCATGAAGTTATTTCTAGAGGTTGGACACATACCAAGTTTAGCTCAGTTCTGGGCATCTTTGAAATACCTATACAAACTTGTTCCTACATACTAACTTTCAACTTTGAATGAGAATGTGCTTGCTTACAGCAAACGTGCTATATGTTCTGAATGCCCGAATTGGGAATCTGTGTCAAAACTTTGTTAGGAATTATGTGATCCTTACTAGCTGGAAGTAAGGGTGATGGGGCATGAAGTTATTTCTAGGAGTTGGAGACATACCAAGTTTAGCTCAGTTCTGGCCATCTTTGAAATACCTATACAAACTTGTACCTATATAGTAACTTGCAACTTTGAATGAGACTGTTCTTGCTTACATCAACGTGCTATATGTTCTGAATGCCCGAATTGGGAATCTGTGTCAAAACTTTGTTAGGAATTATGTGATCCTTACTAGCTGGAAGTAAGGGAGATTGGGCATGAAGTTATTTCTAGGATTTGGAGACATACAACGTTTAGCTCAGTTCTGGGCATCTTTGAAATACCTATACAAACTTGTTCCTACATAGTAACTTGCAACTTTGAATGAGAATGTTCTTGCTTACAGCAAAGTTCTACATGTTGTGAATGCCCGAATTGGGAATCTGTGTCAAAACTTTGTTAGGAATTATGTGATCCTTACTAGCTGGAAGTAAGGGAGAGGGGGCATGAAGTTATTTCTAGGTGTTGGAGACATACAACTTTTAGCTCAGTTCTGGGCATCTTTGAAATACCTATACAAACTTGTTCCTACATAGTAACTTGCAACTTTGAATGAGAATGTGCTTGCTTACAGCAACGTGCTATATGTTCTGAATGCCCGAATTGGGAATCTGTGTCAAAACTTTGTTAGTAATTATGTGATCCTTACTGGCTGGAAGTAATGGTGATGGGGCATGAAGTTATTTCTAGGAGTTGGAGACATACAACGTTTAGGTCAGTTCTGGGCATCTTTGAAATACCTTTACAAACTTGTTCCTACATAGTAACTTGCAACTTTGAATGAGAATGTGCTTGCTTACAGCAACGTGCTACATGTTCTGAATGCCCGAATTGGGAATCTGTGTCAAAACTTTGTTAGGAATTATGTGATCCTTACTAGCTGAAAGTAAGTGTGATGGGGCATGAAGTTATTTCTAGGAGTTGGAGACATACCAAGTTTAGCTCAGTTCTGAGCACCTTTGAAATACCTATACAAACTTGTTCCTACATAGTAACTTGCAACTTTGAATGAGACTGTGCTTGCTTACAGCAACGTGCTATATGTTCTGAATGCCCGAATTGGGAATCTGTGTCAAAACTTTGTTAGGAATTATGTGATCCTTACTAGCTGGAAGTAAGGGAGATGGGGCATGAAATTATTTCTAGGATTTGGATACATACCAAGTTTAGCTCAGTTCTGGGCATCTTTTAAATACCTATACAAACATGTTCCTACATAGTAACTTGCAACTTTGAATGAGAATGTGCTTGCTTACAGCAACGTGCTATATGTTCTGAATGCCCGAATTGGGAATCTGTGTCAAAACATTGTTAGGAATTATGTGATCCTTACTTGCTGGAAGTAAGGGAGATGGGGCATGATGTTATTTCTAGGAGTTGGAGACATACAAAGTGTAGCCTAGTTCTGGGCGTATTTGAAATACCTATACAAACTTGTTTCTACATAGTAACTTGCAACTTTGAATGAGAATGTGCTTGCTTACAGCAACGTGCTATATGTTCTGAATGCCCGAATTGCGAATCTGTGTCAAAACTTTCTTAGAAATTATGTGATCCTTACTAGCTGGAAGTAAGGGAGATGGGGCATGAAGTTATTTCTAGGAGTTGGAGACATACAACGTTTAACTCAGTTCTGGGCATCTTTGAAATACCTATACAAACTTGTTCCTACATAGTAACTTGCAACTTTGAATTGAATGGGCTTGCTTACAGCAACGTGCTACATGTTCTGAATGCCCGAATTGGGAATCTGTGTCAAAACTTTGTTAGGAATTATGTGATCCTTACTAGCTGGAAGTAAGCTAGATGGGGCATGAAGATATTTCTAGGAGTTGGAGACATACCAAGTTTAGCTCAGTTCTGGCCATCTTTGAAATACCTATACAAACTTGTACCTATATAGTAACTTGCAACTTTGAATGAGACTGTTCTTGCTTACATCAACGTGCTATATGTTCTGAATGCCCGAATTGGGAATCTGTGTCAAAACTTTGTTAGGAATTATGTGATCCTTACTAGCTGGAAGTAAGGGAGATTGGGCATGAAGTTATTTCTAGGATTTGGAGACATACAACGTTTAGCTCAGTTCTGGGCATCTTTGAAATACCTATACAAACTTGTTCCTACATAGTAACTTGCAACTTTGAATGAGAATGTTCTTGCTTACAGCAAAGTTCTACATGTTGTGAATGCCCGAATTGGGAATCTGTGTCAAAACTTTGTTAGGAATTATGTGATCCTTACTAGCTGGAAGTAAGGGAGAGGGGGCATGAAGTTATTTCTAGGTGTTGGAGACATACAACTTTTAGCTCAGTTCTGGGCATCTTTGAAATACCTATACAAACTTGTTCCTACATAGTAACTTGCAACTTTGAATGAGAATGTGCTTGCTTACAGCAACGTGCTATATGTTCTGAATGCCCGAATTGGGAATCTGTGTCAAAACTTTGTTAGTAATTATGTGATCCTTACTGGCTGGAAGTAATGGTGATGGGGCATGAAGTTATTTCTAGGAGTTGGAGACATACAACGTTTAGGTCAGTTCTGGGCATCTTTGAAATACCTTTACAAACTTGTTCCTACATAGTAACTTGCAACTTTGAATGAGAATGTGCTTGCTTACAGCAACGTGCTACATGTTCTGAATGCCCGAATTGGGAATCTGTGTCAAAACTTTGTTAGGAATTATGTGATCCTTACTAGCTGAAAGTAAGTGTGATGGGGCATGAAGTTATTTCTAGGAGTTGGAGACATACCAAGTTTAGCTCAGTTCTGAGCACCTTTGAAATACCTATACAAACTTGTTCCTACATAGTAACTTGCAACATTGAATGAGAATGTGCTTGCTTACAGCAACGTGCTATATGTTCTGAATGCCCGAATTGGGAATCTGTGTCAAAACTTTGTTAGGAATTATGTGATCCTTACTAGCTGGAAGTAAGGGAGTTGGGGCATGAAGTTATTTCTAGGAGTTGGACACATACCAAGTTTAGCTCAGTTCTGGGCACCTTTGAAATACCTATACAAACTTGTTCCTACATAGTAACTTGCAAATTTGAATGAGAATGTGCTTGCTTACAGCAACGTGCTACATGTTCTAAATGCCCGAATTGGGAATCTGTGTCAAAACTTTGTTAGGAATTATGTGATCCTTACTAGCTGGAAGTAAGGGAGTTGGGGCATGAAGTTATTTCTAGAGGTTGGACACATACCAAGATTAGCTCAGTTCTGGGCATCTTTGAAATACCTATACAAACTTGTTCCTACATAGTAACTTGCAACTTTGAATGAGAATGTGCTTGCTTACAGCAACGTGCTATATGTTCTGAATGACCGAATTGGGAATCTGTGTCAAAACTTTGTTAGGAATTATGTGATCCTTACTAGCTGGAAGTAAGGGTGATGGGGCATGAAGGTATTTCTAGGTGTTGGACAGATGCCAAGTTTAGCTCAGTTCTGGGCATCTTTGAAATACCTATACAAACTTGTTCCTACATAGTAACTTGCAACTTTGAATGAGAATGTGCTTCCTTACAGCAACGTGCTATATGTTCTGAATGCCCGAATTGGGAATCTGTGTCAAAATTTTTTAGGAATTATGTGATCCTTACTAGCTGGAAGTAAGGGAGATGGGGCATGAAGTTATTTCTAGGAGTTGGAGACATACCAAGTTTAGCTCAGTTCTGGGCATCTTTGAAAGTCCTATTCAAACTTGTTCCTACATAGTAACTTGCAACTTTGAATAAGAATGTGCTTGCTTACAGCAACGTGCTATATGTTCTGAATGCCCGAATTGGGAATCTGTGTCAAAACTTTGTTAGGAATTATGTGATCCTTACTAGCTGGAAGTAAGGGAGTTGGGGCATGAAGTTATTTCTAGGAGTTGGACACATACCAAGTTTAGCTGAGTTATGGCCATCTTTGAAATACCTATACAAACTTGTTCCTACATAGTAACTTGCAACTTTGAATGAGACTGTGCTTGCTTACAGCAACGTGCTATATGTTCTGAATGCCCGAATTGGGAATCTGTGTCAAAACTTTGTTAGGAATTATGTGATCCTTACTAGCTGGAAGTAAGGGAGATGGGGCATGAAATTATTTCTAGGATTTGGATACATACCAAGTTTAGCTCAGTTCTGGGCATCTTTTAAATACCTATACAAACATGTTCCTACATAGTAACTTGCAACTTTGAATGAGAATGTGCTTGCTTACAGCAACGTGCTATATGTTCTGAATGCCCGAATTGGGAATCTGTGTCAAAACATTGTTAGGAATTATGTGATCCTTACTTGCTGGAAGTAAGGGCGATGGGGCATGATGTTATTTCTAGGAGTTGGAGACATACAAAGTGTAGCTCAGTTCTGGGCGTATTTGAAATACCTATACAAACTTGTTTCTACATAGTAACTTGCAACTTTGAATGAGAATGTGCTTGCTTACAGCAACGTGCTATATGTTCTGAATGCCCGAATTGCGAATCTGTGTCAAAACTTTCTTAGAAATTATGTGATCCTTACTAGCTGGAAGTAAGGGAGATGGGGCATGAAGTTATTTCTAGGAGTTGGAGACATACAACGTTTAACTCAGTTCTGGGCATCTTTGAAATACCTATACAAACTTGTTCCTACATAGTAACTTGCAACTTTGAATTGAATGGGCTTGCTTACAGCAACGTGCTACATGTTCTGAATGCCCGAATTGGGAATCTGTGTCAAAACTTTGTTAGGAATTATGTGATCCTTACTAGCTGGAAGTAAGCTAGATGGGGCATGAAGTTATTTCTAGGAGTTGGAGACATACCAAGTTTAGCTCAGTTCTGGCCATCTTTGAAATACCTATACAAACTTGTACCTATATAGTAACTTGCAACTTTGAATGAGACTGTTCTTGCTTACATCAACGTGCTATATGTTCTGAATGCCCGAATTGGGAATCTGTGTCAAAACTTTGTTAGGAATTATGTGATCCTTACTAGCTGGAAGTAAGGGAGATTGGGCATGAAGTTATTTCTAGGATTTGGAGACATACAACGTTTAGCTCAGTTCTGGGCATCTTTGAAATACCTATACAAACTTGTTCCTACATAGTAACTTGCAACTTTGAATGAGAATGTTCTTGCTTACAGCAAAGTTCTACATGTTGTGAATGCCCGAATTGGGAATCTGTGTCAAAACTTTGTTAGGAATTATGTGATCCTTACTAGCTGGAAGTAAGGGAGAGGGGGCATGAAGTTATTTCTAGGTGTTGGAGACATACAACTTTTAGCTCAGTTCTGGGCATTTTGAAATACCTATACAAACTTGTTCCTACATAGTAACTTGCAACTTTGAATGAGAATGTGCTTGCTTACAGCAACGTGCTATATGTTCTGAATGCCCGAATTGGGAATCTGTGTCAAAACTTTGTTAGTAATTATGTGATCCTTACTGGCTGGAAGTAATGGTGATGGGGCATGAAGTTATTTCTAGGAGTTGGAGACATACAACGTTTAGGTCAGTTCTGGGCATCTTTGAAATACCTTTACAAACTTGTTCCTACATAGTAACTTGCAACTTTGAATGAGAATGTGCTTGCTTACAGCAACGTGCTACATGTTCTGAATGCCCGAATTGGGAATCTGTGTCAAAACTTTGTTAGGAATTATGTGATCCTTACTAGCTGAAAGTAAGTGTGATGGGGCATGAAGTTATTTCTAGGAGTTGGAGACATACCAAGTTTAGCTCAGTTCTGAGCACCTTTGAAATACCTATACAAACTTGTTCCTACATAGTAACTTGCAACTTTGAATGAGACTGTGCTTGCTTATAGCAACGTGCTATATGTTCTGAATGCCCGAATTGGGAATCTGTGTCAAAACTTTGTTAGGAATTATGTGATCCTTACTAGCTGGAAGTAAGGGAGATGGGGCATGAAATTATTTCTAGGATTTGGATACATACCAAGTTTAGCTCAGTTCTGGGCATCTTTTAAATACCTATACAAACATGTTCCTACATAGTAACTTGCAACTTTGAATGAGAATGTGCTTGCTTACAGCAACGTGCTATATGTTCTGAATGCCCGAATTGGGAATCTGTGTCAAAACATTGTTAGGAATTATGTGATCCTTACTTGCTGGAAGTAAGGGAGATGGGGCATGATGTTATTTCTAGGAGTTGGAGACATACAAAGTGTAGCTCAGTTCTGGGCGTATTTGAAATACCTATACAAACTTGTTTCTACATAGTAACTTGCAACTTTGAATGAGAATGTGCTTGCTTACAGCAACGTGCTATATGTTCTGAATGCCCGAATTGCGAATCTGTGTCAAAACTTTCTTAGAAATTATGTGATCCTTACTAGCTGGAAGTAAGGGAGATGGGGCATGAAGTTATTTCTAGGAGTTGGAGACATACAACGTTTAACTCAGTTCTGGGCATCTTTGAAATACCTATACAAACTTGTTCCTACATAGTAACTTGCAACTTTGAATTGAATGGGCTTGCTTACAGCAACGTGCTACATGTTCTGAATGCCCGAATTGGGAATCTGTGTCAAAACTTTGTTAGGAATTATGTGATCCTTACTAGCTGGAAGTAAGCTAGATGGGGCATGAAGATATTTCTAGGAGTTGGAGACATACCAAGTTTAGCTCAGTTCTGGCCATCTTTGAAATACCTATACAAACTTGTACCTATATAGTAACTTGCAACTTTGAATGAGACTGTTCTTGCTTACATCAACGTGCTATATGTTCTGAATGCCCGAATTGGGAATCTGTGTCAAAACTTTGTTAGGAATTATGTGATCCTTACTAGCTGGAAGTAAGGGAGATTGGGCATGAAGTTATTTCTAGGATTTGGAGACATACAACGTTTAGCTCAGTTCTGGGCATCTTTGAAATACCTATACAAACTTGTTCCTACATAGTAACTTGCAACTTTGAATGAGAATGTTCTTGCTTACAGCAAAGTTCTACATGTTGTGAATGCCCGAATTGGGAATCTGTGTCAAAACTTTGTTAGGAATTATGTGATCCTTACTAGCTGGAAGTAAGGGAGAGGGGGCATGAAGTTATTTCTAGGTGTTGGAGACATACAACTTTTAGCTCAGTTCTGGGCATCTTTGAAATACCTATACAAACTTGTTCCTACATAGTAACTTGCAACTTTGAATGAGAATGTGCTTGCTTACAGCAACGTGCTATATGTTCTGAATGCCCGAATTGGGAATCTGTGTCAAAACTTTGTTAGTAATTATGTGATCCTTACTGGCTGGAAGTAATGGTGATGGGGCATGAAGTTATTTCTAGGAGTTGGAGACATACAACGTTTAGGTCAGTTCTGGGCATCTTTGAAATACCTTTACAAACTTGTTCCTACATAGTAACTTGCAACTTTGAATGAGAATGTGCTTGCTTACAGCAACGTGCTACATGTTCTGAATGCCCGAATTGGGAATCTGTGTCAAAACTTTGTTAGGAATTATGTGATCCTTACTAGCTGAAAGTAAGTGTGATGGGGCATGAAGTTATTTCTAGGAGTTGGAGACATACCAAGTTTAGCTCAGTTCTGAGCACCTTTGAAATACCTATACAAACTTGTTCCTACATAGTAACTTGCAACATTGAATGAGAATGTGCTTGCTTACAGCAACGTGCTATATGTTCTGAATGCCCGAATTGGGAATCTGTGTCAAAACTTTGTTAGGAATTATGTGATCCTTACTAGATGGAAGTAAGGGAGATGGGGCATGAAGTTATTTCGAGGAGTTGCAGACATACAACGTTTAGCTCAGTTCTGGGCATCTTTGAAATACCTATACAAACTTGTTCCTACATAGTAACTTGCAACTTTGAATGAGAATGTGCTTGCTTATCATGAACCTGCTATATGTTCTGAATGCCCGAATTGGGATTCTGTATCAAATCTTTGTTAGGAATTATGTGATCCTTACTAGCTGGAAGTAAGGGAGATTGGGCATGAAGTTGTTTCTAGGAGTTGGAGACATACAAAGTTTAGCTCAGTTCTGGGCATCTTTGAAATACCTATACAAACTTGTTCCTACATAGTAACTTGCAACTTTGAATGAGAATGTGCTTGCTTACAGCAACATGCTATATGTTCTGAATGCCCGAATTGGGAATCTGTGTCAAAACTTTGTTAGGAATTATGTGATCCTTACTAGCTGGAAGTAAGGGAGTTGGGGCATGAAGTTATTTCTAGGAGTTGGACACATACCAAGTTTAGCTCAGTTCTGGGCATCTTTGAAAGTCCTATACAAACTTGTTCCTACATAGTAACTTGCAACTTTGAATGAGAATGTGCTTGCTTATCATGAACCTGCTATATGTTCTGAATGCCCGAATTGGGATTCTGTGTCAAATCTTTGTTAGGAATTATGTGATCCTTACTAGCTGGAAGTAAGGGAGAGGGGGCATGAAGTTATTTCTAGGAGTTGGAGACATACAAAGTTTAGCTCAGTTCTGGGCATCTTTGAAATACCTTTACAAACTTGTTCCTACATAGTAACTTGCAACTTTGAATGAGAATGTGCTTGCTTACAGCAACGTGCTACATGTTCTGAATGCCCGAATTGGGAATCTGTGTCAAAACTTTGTTAGGAATTATGTGATCCTTACTAGCTGAAAGTAAGTGTGATGGGGCATGAAGTTATTTCTAGGAGTTGGAGACATACCAAGTTTAGCTCAGTTCTGAGCACCTTTGAAATACCTATACAAACTTGTTCCTACATAGTAACTTGCAACATTGAATGAGAATGAGCTTGCTTACAGCAACGTGCTATATGTTCTGAATGCCCGAATTGGGAATCTGTGTCAAAACTTTGTTAGGAATTATGTGATCCTTACTAGATGGAAGTAAGGGAGATGGGGCATGAAGTTATATCGAGGAGTTGGAGACATGCAACGTTTAGCTCAGTTCTGGGCATCTTTGAAATACCTATACAAACTTGTTCCTACATAGTAACTTGCAACTTTGAATGAGAATGTGCTTGCTTATCATGAACCTGCTATATGTTCTGAATGCCCGAATTGGGATTCTGTGTCAAATCTTTGTTAGGAATTATGTGATCCTTACTAGCTGGAAGTAAGGGAGATTGGGCATGAAGTTGTTTCTAGGAGTTGGAGACATACAAAGTTTAGCTCAATTCTGGGCATCTTTGAAATACCTATACAAACTTGTTCCTACATAGTAACTTGCAACTTTGAATTGAATGGGCTTGCTTACAGCAACGTGCTACATGTTCTGAATGCCCGAATTGGGAATCTGTGTCAAAACTTTGTTAGGAATTATGTGATCCTTACTAGCTGGAAGTAAGCTAGATGGGGCATGAAGATATTTCTAGGAGTTGGAGACATACCAAGTTTAGCTCAGTTCTGGCCATCTTTGAAATACCTATACAAACTTGTACCTATATATTAACTTGCAACTTTGAATGAGACTGTTCTTGCTTACATCAACGTGCTATATGTTCTGAATGCCCGAATTGGGAATCTGTGTCAAAACTTTGTTAGGAATTATGTGATCCTTACTAGCTGGAAGTAAGGGAGATTGGGCATGAAGTTATTTCTAGGATTTGGAGACATACAACGTTTAGCTCAGTTCTGGGCATCTTTGAAATACCTATACAAACTTGTTCCTACATAGTAACTTGCAACTTTGAATGAGAATGTTCTTGCTTACAGCAAAGTTCTACATGTTGTGAATGCCCGAATTGGGAATCTGTGTCAAAACTTTGTTAGGAATTATGTGATCCTTACTAGCTGGAAGTAAGGGAGAGGGGGCATGAAGTTATTTCTAGGTGTTGGAGACATACAACTTTTAGCTCAGTTCTGGGCATCTTTGAAATACCTATACAAACTTGTTCCTACATAGTAACTTGCAACTTTGAATGAGAATGTGCTTGCTTACAGCAACGTGCTATATGTTCTGAATGCCCGAATTGGGAATCTGTGTCAAAACTTTGTTAGTAATTATGTGATCCTTACTGGCTGGAAGTAATGGTGATGGGGCATGAAGTTATTTCTAGGAGTTGGAGACATACAACGTTTAGGTCAGTTCTGGGCATCTTTGAAATACCTTTACAAACTTGTTCCTACATAGTAACTTGCAACTTTGAATGAGAATGTGCTTGCTTACAGCAACGTGCTACATGTTCTGAATGCCCGAATTGGGAATCTGTGTCAAAACTTTGTTAGGAATTATGTGATCCTTACTAGCTGAAAGTAAGTGTGATGGGGCATGAAGTTATTTCTAGGAGTTGGAGACATACCAAGTTTAGCTCAGTTCTGAGCACCTTTGAAATACCTATACAAACTTGTTCCTACATAGTAACTTGCAACATTGAATGAGAATGTGCTTGCTTACAGCAACGTGCTATATGTTCTGAATGCCCGAATTGGGAATCTGTGTCAAAACTTTGTTAGGAATTATGTGATCCTTACTAGATGGAAGTAAGGGAGATGGGGCATGAAGTTATTTCGAGGAGTTGCAGACATACAACGTTTAGCTCAGTTCTGGGCATCTTTGAAATACCTATACAAACTTGTTCCTACATAGTAACTTGAAACTTTGAATGAGAATGTGCTTGCTTATCATGAACCTGCTATATGTTCTGAATGCCCGAATTGGGATTCTGTGTCAAATCTTTGTTAGGAATTATGTGATCCTTACTAGCTGGAAGTAAGGGAGATTGGGCATGAAGTTGTTTCTAGGAGTTGGAGACATACAAAGTTTAGCTCAGTTCTGGGCATCTTTGAAATACCTATACAAACTTGTTCCTACATAGTAACTTGCAACTTTGAATGAGAATGTGCTTGCTTACAGCAACATGCTATATGTTCTGAATGCCCGAATTGGGAATCTGTGTCAAAACTTTGTTAGGAATTATGTGATCCTTACTAGCTGGAAGTAAGGGAGTTGGGGCATGAAGTTATTTCTAGGAGTTGGACACATACCAAGTTTAGCTCAGTTCTGGGCATCTTTGAAAGTCCTATACAAACTTGTTCCTACATAGTAACTTGCAACTTTGAATGAGAATGTGCTTGCTTATCATGAACCTGCTATATGTTCTGAATGCCCGAATTGGGATTCTGTGTCAAATCTTTGTTAGGAATTATGTGATCCTTACTAGCTGGAAGTAAGGGAGAGGGGGCATGAAGTTATTTCTAGGAGTTGGAGACATACAAAGTTTAGCTCAGTTCTGGGCATCTTTGAAATACCTTTACAAACTTGTTCCTACATAGTAACTTGCAACTTTGAATGAGAATGTGCTTGCTTACAGCAACGTGCTACATGTTCTGAATGCCCGAATTGGGAATCTGTGTCAAAACTTTGTTAGGAATTATGTGATCCTTACTAGCTGAAAGTAAGTGTGATGGGGCATGAAGTTATTTCTAGGAGTTGGAGACATACCAAGTTTAGCTCAGTTCTGAGCACCTTTGAAATACCTATACAAACTTGTTCCTACATAGTAACTTGCAACATTGAATGAGAATGAGCTTGCTTACAGCAACGTGCTATATGTTCTGAATGCCCGAATTGGGAATCTGTGTCAAAACTTTGTTAGGAATTATGTGATCCTTACTAGATGGAAGTAAGGGAGATGGGGCATGAAGTTATATCGAGGAGTTGGAGACATGCAACGTTTAGCTCAGTTCTGGGCATCTTTGAAATACCTATACAAACTTGTTCCTACATAGTAACTTGCAACTTTGAATGAGAATGTGCTTGCTTATCATGAACCTGCTATATGTTCTGAATGCCCGAATTGGGATGCTGTGTCAAATCTTTGTTAGGAATTATGTGATCCTTACTAGCTGGAAGTAAGGGAGATTGGGCATGAAGTTGTTTCTAGGAGTTGGAGACATACAAAGTTTAGCTCAATTCTGGGCATCTTTGAAATACCTATACAAACTTGTTCCTACATAGTAACTTGCAACTTTGAATGAGAATGTGCTTGCTTACATCAACATGCTATATGTTCTGAATGCCCGAATTGGGAATCTGTGTTAAAACTTTGTTAGGAATTATGTGATCCTTACTAGCTGGAAGTAAGGGAGTTGGGGCATGAAGTTATTTCTAGAGATTGGACACATACCAAGTTTAGCTCAGTTCTGGGCATCTTTGAAACACCCATACAAACTTGTTCCTACATAGTAACTTGCAACTTTCAATGAGAATGTGCTTGCTTACGGCAACGTGCTATATGTTCTGAATGCCCGAATTGGGAATCTGTGTCAAAACTTTGTTAGGAATTATGTGATCCTTACTAACTGAAAGTAAGGGAGATGGGGCATGAAGTTATTTCTAGGAGTTGGAGACATACCAAGTTTAGCTCAGTTCTGGGCATCTTTGAAAGTCCTATTCAAACTTGTTCCTACATAGTAACTTGCAACTTTGAATGAGAATGTGCTTGCTTACAGCAACGTGCTATATGTTCTGAATGCCCGAATTGGGAATCTGTGTCAAAACTTTGTTAGGAATTATGTGATCCTTACTAGCTGGAAGTAAGGGAGTTGGGGCATGAAGTTATTTCTAGGAGTTGGACACATACCAAGTTTAGCTCAGTTCTGGGCACCTTTGAAATACCTATACAAACTTGTTCCTACATAGTAACTTGCAAATTTGAATGAGAATGTGCTTGCTTACAGCAACGTGCTACATGTTCTAAATGCCCGAATTGGGAATCTGTGTCAAAACTTTGTTAGGAATTATGTGATCCTTACTAGCTGGAAGTAAGGGAGTTGGGGCATGAAGTTATTTCTAGAGGTTGGACACATACCAAGATTAGCTCAGTTCTGGGCATCTTTGAAATACCTATACAAACTTGGTCCTACATAGTAACTTCCAACTTTGAATGAGAATGTGCTTGCTTACAGCAACGTGCTATATGTTCTGAATGACCGAATTGGGAATCTGTGTCAAAACTTTGTTAGGAATTATGTGATCCTTACTAGCTGGAAGTAAGGGTGATGGGGCATGAAGGTATTTCTAGGAGTTGGACAGATACCAAGTTTAGCTCAGTTCTGGGCATCTTTGAAATACCTATACAAACTTGTTCCTACATAGTAACTTGCAACTTTGAATGAGAATGTGCTTCCTTACAGCAACGTGCTATATGTTCTGAATGCCCGAATTGGGAATCTGTGTCAAAATTTTTTAGGAATTATGTGATCCTTACTAGCTGGAAGTAAGGGAGATGGGGCATGAAGTTATTTCTAGGAGTTGGAGACATACCAAGTTTAGCTGAGTTCTGGGCATCTTTGAAAGTCCTATTCAAACTTGTTCCTACATAATAACTTGCAACTTTGAATAAGAATGTGCTTGCTTACAGCAACGTGCTATATGTTCTGAATGCCCGAATTGGGAATCTGTGTCAAAACTTTGTTAGGAATTATGTGATCCTTACTAGCTGGAAGTAAGTGAGTTGGGGCATGAAGTTATTTCTAGGAGTTGGACACATACCAAGTTTAGCTGAGTTCTGGCCATCTTTGAAATACCTATACAAACTTGTTCCTACATAGTAACTTGCAACTTTGAATGAGACTGTGCTTGCTTACAGCAACGTGCTATATGTTCTGAATGCCCGAATTGGGAATCTGTGTCAAAACTTTGTTAGGAATTACGTGATCCTTACAAGCTGGAAGTAAGGGAGATGGGGCATGAAATTATTTCTAGGATTTGGATACATACCAAGTTTAGCTCAGTTCTGGGCATCTTTTAAATACCTATACAAACATGTTCCTACATAGTAACTTGCAACTTTGAATGAGAATCTGCTTGCTTACAGCAAAGTGCTATATGTTCTGAATGCCCGAATTGGGAATCTGTGTCAAAACATTGTTAGGAATTATGTGATCCTTACTTGCTGGAAGTAAGGGAGATGGGGCATGATGTTATTTCTAGGAGTTGGAGACATACAAAGTGTAGCTCAGTTCTGGGCATCTTTGAAATACCTATACAAACTTGTTCCTACATAGTAACTTGCAACTTTGAATGAGAATGTTCTTGCTTACAGCAAAGTTCTACATGTTGTGAATGCCCGAATTGGGAATCTGTGTCAAAACTTTGTTAGGAATTATGTGATCCTTACTGGCTGGAAGTAATGGTGATGGGGCATGAAGTTATTTCTAGGAGTTGTAGACATACAACGTTTAGGTCAGTTCTGGGCATCTTTGAAATACCTTTACAAACTTGTTCCTACATAGTAACTTGCAACTTTGAATGAGAATGTGCTTGCTTACAGCAACGTGCTACATGTTCTGAATGCCCGAATTGGGAATCTGTGTCAAAACTTTGTTAGGAATTATGTGATCCTTACTAGCTGAAAGTAAGTGTGATGGGGCATGAAGATATTTCTAGGAGTTGGAGACATACCAAGTTTAGCTCAGTTCTGAGCACCTTTGAAATACCTATACAAACTTGTTCCTACATAGCAACTTGCAACATTGAATGAGAATGTGCTTGCTTACAGCAACGTGCTATATGTTCTGAATGCCCGAATTGGGAATCTGTGTCAAAACTTTGTTAGGAATTATGTGATCCTTACTAGATGGAAGTAAGGGAGATGGGGCATGAAGTTATTTCGAGGAGTTGGAGACATACAACGTTTAGCTCAGTTCTGGGCATCTTTGAAATACCTATACAAACTTGTTCCTACATAGTAACCTGCAACTTTGAATGAGAATGTGCTTGCTTATCATGAACCTGCTATATGTTCTGAATGCCCGAATTGGGATTCTGTGTCAAATCTTTGTTAGGAATTATGTGATCCTTACTAGCTGGAAGTAAGGGAGATTGGGCATGAAGTTGTTTCTAGGAGTTGGAGACATACAAAGTTTAGCTCAGTTCTGGGCATCTTTGAAATACCTATACAAACTTGTTCCTACATAGTAACTTGCAACTTTGAATGAGAATGTGCTTGCTTACAGCAACATGCTATATGTTCTGAATGCCCGAATTGGGAATCTGTGTCAAAACTTTGTTAGGAATTATGTGATCCTTACTAGCTGGAAGTAAGGGAGTTGGGGCATGAAGTTATTTCTAGGAGTTGGACACATACCAAGTTTAGCTCAGTTCTGGGCATCTTTGAAAGTCCTATACAAACTTGTTCCTACATAGTAACTTGCAACTTTGAATGAGAATGTGCTTGCTTATCATGAACCTGCTATATGTTCTGAATGCCCGAATTGGGATTCTGTGTCAAATCTTTGTTAGGAATTATGTGATCCTTACTAGCTGGAAGTAAGGGAGAGGGGGCATGAAGTTATTTCTAGGAGTTGGAGACATACAAAGTTTAGCTCAGTTCTGGGCATCTTTGAAATACCTTTACAAACTTGTTCCTACATAGTAACTTGCAACTTTGAATGAGAATGTGCTTGCTTACAGCAACGTGCTACATGTTCTGAATGCCCGAATTGGGAATCTGTGTCAAAACTTTGTTAGGAGTTATGTGATCCTTACTAGCTGAAAGTAAGTGTGATGGGGCATGAAGTTATTTCTATGAGTTGGAGACATACCAAGTTTAGCTCAGTTCTGAGCACCTTTGAAATACCTATACAAACTTGTTCCTACATAGTAACTTGCAACATTGAATGAGAATGAGCTTGCTTACAGCAACATGCTATATGTTCTGAATGCCCGAATTGGGAATCTGTGTCAAAACTTTGTTAGGAATTATGTGATCCTTACTAGATGGAAGTAAGGGAGATGGGGCATGAAGTTATATCGAGGAGTTGGAGACATACAACGTTTAGCTCAGTTCTGGGCATCTTTGAAATACCTATACAAACTTGTTCCTACATAGTAACTTGCAACTTTGAATGAGAATGTGCTTGCTTATCATGAACCTGCTATATGTTCTGAATGCCCGAATTGGGATTCTGTGTCAAATCTTTGTTAGGAATTATGTGATCCTTACTAGCTGGAAGTAAGGGAGATTGGGCATGAAGTTGTTTCTAGGAGTTGGAGACATACAAAGTTTAGCTCAATTCTGGGCATCTTTGAAATACCTATACAAACTTGTTCCTACATAGTAACTTGCAACTTTGAATGAGAATGTGCTTGCTTACATCAACATGCTATATGTTCTGAATGCCCGAATTGGGAATCTGTGTTAAAACTTTGTTAGGAATTATGTGATCCTTACTAGCTGGAAGTAAGGGAGTTGGGGCATGAAGTTATTTCTAGAGATTGGACACATACCAAGTTTAGCTCAGTTCTGGGCATCTTTGAAACACCCATACAAACTTGTTCCTACATAGTAACTTGCAACTTTGAATGAGAATGTGCTTGCTTACGGCAACGTGCTATATGTTCTGAATGCCCGAATTGGGAATCTGTGTCAAAACTTTGTTAGGAATTATGTGATCCTTACTAACTGAAAGTAAGGGAGATGGGGCATGAAGTTATTTCTAGGAGTTGGAGACATACCAAGTTTAGCTCAGTTCTGGGCATCTTTGAAAGTCCTATTCAAACTTGTTCCTACATAGTAACTTGCAACTTTGAATGAGAATGTGCTTGCTTACAGCAACGTGCTATATGTTCTGAATGCCCGAATTGGGAATCTGTGTCAAAACTTTGTTAGGAATTATGTGATCCTTACTAGCTGGAAGTAAGGGAGTTGGGGCATGAAGTTATTTCTAGGAGTTGGACACATACCAAGTTTAGCTCAGTTCTGGGCACCTTTGAAATACCTATACAAACTTGTTCCTACATAGTAACTTGCAAATTTGAATGAGAATGTGCTTGCTTACAGCAACGTGCTACATGTTCTAAATGCCCGAATTGGGAATCTGTGTCAAAACTTTGTTAGGAATTATGTGATCCTTACTAGCTGGAAGTAAGGGAGTTGGGGCATGAAGTTATTTCTAGAGGTTGGACACATACCAAGATTAGCTCAGTTCTGGGCATCTTTGAAATACCTATACAAACTTGTTCCTACATAGTAACTTACAACTTTGAATGAGAATGTGCTTGCTTACAGCAACGTGCTATATGTTCTGAATGACCGAATTGGGAATCTGTGTCAAAACTTTGTTAGGAATTATGTGATCCTTACTAGCTGGAAGTAAGGGTGATGGGGCATGAAGGTATTTCTAGGAGTTGGACAGATACCAAGTTTAGCTCAGTTCTGGGCATCTTTGAAATACCTATACAAACTTGTTCCTACATAGTAACTTGCAACTTTGAATGAGAATGTGCTTCCTTACAGCAACGTGCTATATGTTCTGAATGCCCGAATTGGGAATCTGTGTCAAAATTTTTTAGGAATTATGTGATCCTTACTAGCTGGAAGTAAGGGAGATGGGGCATGAAGTTATTTCTAGGAGTTGGAGACATACCAAGTTTAGCTCAGTTCTGGGCATCTTTGAAAGTCCTATTCAAACTTGTTCCTACATAGTAACTTGCAACTTTGAATAAGAATGTGCTTGCTTACAGCAACGTGCTATATGTTCTGAATGCCCGAATTGGGAATCTGTGTCAAAACTTTGTTAGGAATTATGTGATCCTTACTTGCTGGAAGTAAGGGAGATGGGGCATGATGTTATTTCTAGGAGTTGGAGACATACAAAGTGTAGCTCAGTTCTGGGCATCTTTGAAATACCTATACAAACTTGTTCCTACATAGTAACTTGCAACTTTGAATGAGAATGTTCTTGCTTACAGCAAAGTTCTACATGTTGTGAATGCCCGAATTGGGAATCTGTGTCAAAACTTTGTTAGGAATTATGTGATCCTTACTGGCTGGAAGTAATGGTGATGGGGCATGAAGTTATTTCTAGGAGTTGTAGACATACAACGTTTAGGTCAGTTCTGGGCATCTTTGAAATACCTTTACAAACTTGTTCCTACATAGTAACTTGCAACTTTGAATGAGAATGTGCTTGCTTACAGCAACGTGCTACATGTTCTGAATGCCCGAATTGGGAATCTGTGTCAAAACTTTGTTAGGAATTATGTGATCCTTACTAGCTGAAAGTAAGTGTGATAGGGCATGAAGTTATTTCTAGGAGTTGGAGACATACCAAGTTTAGCTCAGTTCTGAGCACCTTTGAAATACCTATACAAACTTGTTCCTACATAGCAACTTGCAACATTGAATGAGAATGTGCTTGCTTACAGCAACGTGCTATATGTTCTGAATGCCCGAATTGGGAATCTGTGTCAAAACTTTGTTAGGAATTATGTGATCCTTACTAGCTGGAAGTAAGGGAGTTGGGGCATGAAGTTATTTCGAGGAGTTGGAGACATACCAAGTTTAGCTCAGTTCTGGGCATCTTTGAAAGTCCTATACAAACTTGTTCCTACATAGTAACTTGCAACTTTGAATGAGAATGTGCTTGCTTATCATGAACCTGCTATATGTTCTGAATGCCCGAATTGGGATTCTGTGTCAAATCTTTGTTAGGAATTATGTGATCCTTACTAGCTGGAAGTAAGGGAGAGGGGGCATGAAGTTATTTCTAGGAGTTGGAGACATACAACGTTTAGCTCAGTTCTGGGCATCTTTGAAATACCTTTACAAACTTGTTCCTACATAGTAACTTGCAACTTTGAATGAGAATGTGCTTGCTTACAGCAACGTGCTACATGTTCTGAATGCCCGAATTGGGAATCTGTGTCAAAACTTTGTTAGGAATTATGTGATCCTTACTAGCTGAAAGTAAGTGTGATGGGGCATGAAGTTATTTCTAGGAGTTGGAGACATACCAAGTTTAGCTCAGTTCTGAGCACCTTTGAAATACCTATACAAACTTGTTCCTACATAGTAACTTGCAACATTGAATGAGAATGAGCTTGCTTACAGCAACGTGCTATATGTTCTGAATGCCCGAATTGGGAATCTGTGTCAAAACTTTGTTAGGAATTATGTGATCCTTACTAGATGGAAGTAAGGGAGATGGGGCATGAAGTTATATCGAGGAGTTGGAGACATACAACGTTTAGCTCAGTTCTGGGCATCTTTGAAATACCTATACAAACTTGTTCCTACATAGTAACTTGCAACTTTGAATGAGAATGTGCTTGCTTATCATGAACCTGCTATATGTTCTGAATGCCCGAATTGGGATTCTGTGTCAAATCTTTGCTAGGAATTATGTGATCCTTACTAGCTGGAAGTAAGGGAGATTGGGCATGAAGTTGTTTCTAGGAGTTGGAGACATACAAAGTTTAGCTCAATTCTGGGCATCTTTGAAATACCTATACAAACTTGTTCCTACATAGTAACTTGCAACTTTGAATGAGAATGTGCTTGCTTACATCAACATGCTATATGTTCTGAATGCCCGAATTGGGAATCTGTGTTAAAACTTTGTTAGGAATTATGTGATCCTTACTAGCTGGAAGTAAGGGAGTTGGGGCATGAAGTTATTTCTAGAGATTGGACACATACCAAGTTTAGCTCAGTTCTGGGCATCTTTGAAACACCCATACAAACTTGTTCCTACATAGTAACTTGCAACTTTGAATGAGAATGTGCTTGCTTACGGCAACGTGCTATATGTTCTGAATGCCCGAATTGGGAATCTGTGTCAAAACTTTGTTAGGAATTATGTGATCCTTACTAGCTGGAAGTAACGGGGATGGGGCATGAAGTTATTTCTAGGAATTGGACACATACCAAGTTTAGCTCAGTTCTGGGCATCTTTGAAATACCTATACAAACTTGTTCCTACATAGTAACTTGCAACTTTGAATGAGAATGTGCTTGCTTACGGCAACGTGCTATATGTTATGAATGCCCGAATTGGGAATCTGTGTCAAAACTTTGTTAGGAATTATGTGATCCTTACTAGCTGGAAGTAAGGGAGATGGGGCATGAAGTTAATTCTAGGAGTTGGAGACATACAACTTTTAGCTCAGTTCTGGGCATCTTTGAAATACCTATACAAACTTGTTCCTACATAGTAACTTGCAACTTTGAATGAGAATGTGCTTGCTTACAGCAACGTGCTATATGTTCTGAATGCCCGAATTGGGAATCTGTGTCAAAATTTCTTAGGAATTATGAGATCCTTACTAGCTGGAAGTAAGGGAGATTGGGCATGAAGTTATTTCTAGGAGTTGGAGTCATACAACATTTCGCTCAGTTCTGGGCATCTTTGAAATACCTATACAAACTTGTTACTACATAGTAACTTGCCACTTTGAATGAGAATGTGCTTGCTTACGGCAACGTGCTATATGTTCTGAATGCCGAATTGGGAATCTGTGTCAAAACTTTGTTAGGAATTATGTGATCCTTACTAGCTGGAAGTAAGGGAGATGGGGCATGAAGTTATTCCTAGGAGTTGGAGACATACAACGTTTAGCTCAGTTCTGGGAATCTTTGAAATACCTATACAAACTTGTTCCTACATAGTACCTTGCAACTTTGAATGAGAATGTGCTTGCTTACAGCAACGTGCTATATGTTCTGAATGCCCGAATTGGGAATCTGTGTCAAAACTTTGTTAGGAATTATGTGATCCTTACTAGCTGGAAGTAAGGGAGATGGGGCATGAAGTTATTTCTAGGAGTTGGAGACATACCAAGTTTAGCTCAGGTCTGGGCATCTTTGAAAGTCCTATACAAACTTGTTCCTACATAGTAACTTGCAACTTTGAATGAGAATGTGCTTGCTTTACAGCAACGTGCTATATGTTCTGAATGCCCGAATTGGGAATCTGTGTCAAAACTTTGTTAGAAATTATGTGATCCTTACTAACTGAAAGTAAGGGAGATGGGGCATGAAGTTATTTCTAGGAGTTGGAGACATACCAAGTTTAGCTCAGTTCTGGGCATCTTTGAAAGTCCTATTCAAACTTGTTCCTACATAGTAACTTGCAACTTTGAATGAGAATGTGCTTGCTTACAGCAACGTGCTATATGTTCTGAATGCCCGAATTGGGAATCTGTGTCAAAACTTTGTTAGGAATTATGTGATCCTTACTAGCTGGAAGTAAGGGAGTTGGGGCATGAAGTTATTTCTAGGAGTTGGACACATACCAAGTTTAGCTCAGTTCTGGGCACCTTTGAAATACCTATACAAACTTGTTCCTACATAGTAACTTGCAAATTTGAATGAGAATGTGCTTGCTTACAGCAACGTGCTACATGTTCTAAATGCCCGAATTGGGAATCTGTGTCAAAACTTTGTTAGGAATTATGTGATCCTTACTAGCTGGAAGTAAGGGAGTTGGGGCATGAAGTTATTTCTAGAGGTTGGACACATACCAAGATTAGCTCAGTTCTGGGCATCTTTGAAATACCTATACAAACTTGTTCCTACATAGTAACTTGCAACTTTGAATGAGAATGTGCTTGCTTACAGCAACGTGCTATATGTTCTGAATGACCGAATTGGGAATCTGTGTCAAAACTTTGTTAGGAATTATGTGATCCTTAATAGCTGGAAGTAAGGGTGATGGGGCATGAAGGTATTTCTAGGAGTTGGACAGATACCAAGTTTAGCTCAGTTCTGGGCATCTTTGAAATACCTATACAAACTTGTTCCTACATAGTAACTTGCAACTTTGAATGAGAATGTGCTTCCTTACAGCAACGTGCTATATGTTCTGAATGCCCGAATTGGGAATCTGTGTCAAAATTTTTTAGGAATTATGTGATCCTTACTAGCTGGAAGTAAGGGAGATGGGGCATGAAGTTATTTCTAGGAGTTGGAGACATACCAAGTTTAGCTCAGTTCTGGGCATCTTTGAAAGTCCTATTCAAACTTGTTCCTACATAGTAACTTGCAACTTTGAATAAGAATGTGCTTGCTTACAGCAACGTGCTATATGTTCTGAATGCCCGAATTGGGAATCTGTGTCAAAACTTTGTTAGGAATTATGTGATCCTTACTAGCTGGAAGTAAGGGAGTTGGGGCATGAAGTTATTTCTAGGAGTTGGACACATACCAAGTTTAGCTGAGTTCTGGCCATCTTTGAAATACCTATACAAACTTGTTCCTACATAGTAACTTGCAACTTTGAATGAGAATGTGCTTGCTTACAGCAACGTGCTATATGTTCTGAATGCCCGAATTGGGAATCTGTGTCAAAACTTTGTTAGGAATTATGTGATCCTTACTAGCTGGAAGTAAGGGAGATGGGGCATGAAATTATTTCTAGGATTTGGATACATACCAAGTTTAGCTCAGTTCTGGGCATCTTTTAAATACCTATACAAACATGTTCCTACATAGTAACTTGCAACTTTGAATGAGAATGTGCTTGCTTACAGCAAAGTGCTATATGTTCTGAATGCCCGAATTGGGAATCTGTGTCAAAACATTGTTAGGAATTATGTGATCCTTACTTGCTGGAAGTAAGGGAGATGGGGCATGATGTTATTTCTAGGAGTTGGAGACATACAAAGTGTAGCTCAGTTCTGGGCATCTTTGAAATACCTATACAAACTTGTTCCTACATAGTAACTTGCAACTTTGAATGAGAATGTGCTTGCTTACATCAACATGCTATATGTTCTGAATTCCCGAATTGGGAATCTGTGTTAAAACTTTGTTAGGAATTATGTGATCCTTACTAGCTGGAAGTAAGGGAGTTGGGGCATGAAGTTATTTCTAGAGATTGGACACATACCAAGTTTAGCTCAGTTCTGGGCATCTTTGAAACACCCATACAAACTTGTTCCTACATAGTAACTTGCAACTTTGAATGAGAATGTGCTTGCTTACGGCAACGTGCTATATGTTCTGAATGCCCGAATTGGGAATCTGTGTCAAAACTTTGTTAGGAATTATGTGATCCTTACTAGCTGGAAGTAAGGGAGATGGGGCATGAAGTTATTTCTAGGAGTTGGAGACATACAACGTTTAGCTCAGTTCTGGGCATCTTTGAAATACCTATACAAACTTGTTCCTACATAGTAACTTGCAACTTTGAATGAGAATGTGCTTGCTTACGGCAACGTGCTATATGTTATGAATGCCCGAATTGGGAATCTGTGTCAAAACTTTGTTAGGAATTATGTGATCCTTACTAGCTGGAAGTAAGGGAGATGGGGCATGAAGTTAATTCTAGGAGTTGGAGACATAGAACTTTTAGCTCAGTTCTGGGCATCTTTGAAATACCTATACAAACTTGTTCCTACATAGTAACTTGCAACTTTGAATAAGAATGTGCTTGCTTACAGCAACGTGCTATATGTTCTGAATGCCCGAATTGGGAATCTGTGTCAAAATTTCTTAGGAATTATGAGATCCTTACAAGCTGGAAGTAAGGGAGATTGGGCATGAAGTTATTTATAGGAGTTGGAGTCATACAACTTTTAGCTCAGTTCTGGGCATCTTTGAAATACCTATACAAACTTGTTACTACATAGTAACTTGCCACTTTGAATGAGAATGTGCTTGCTTACGGCAACGTGCTATATGTTCTGAATGCCGAATTGGGAATCTGTGTCAAAACTTTGTTAGGAATTATGTGATCCTTACTAGCTGGAAGTAAGGGAGATGGGGCATGAAGTTATTCCTAGGAGTTGGAGACATACAACGTTTAGCTCAGTTCTGGGCATCTTTGAAATACCTATACAAACTTGTTCCTACATAGTACCTTGCAACTTTGAATGAGAATGTGCTTGCTTACAGCAACGTGCTATATGTTCTGAATGCCCGAATTGGGAATCTGTGTCAAAACTTTGTTAGGAATTATGTGATCCTTACTAGCTGGAAGTAAGGGAGATGGGGCATGAAGTTATTTCTAGGAGTTGGAGACATACCAAGTTTAGCTCAGGTCTGGGCATCTTTGAAAGTCCTATACAAACTTGTTCCTACATAGTAACTTGCAACTTTGAATGAGAATGTGCTTGCTTTACAGCAACGTGCTATATGTTCTGAATGCCCGAATTGGGAATCTGTGTCAAAACTTTGTTAGAAATTATGTGATCCTTACTAACTGAAAGTAAGGGAGATGGGGCATGAAGTTATTTCTAGGAGTTGGAGACATACCAAGTTTAGCTCAGTTCTGGGCATCTTTGAAAGTCCTATTCAAACTTGTTCCTACATAGTAACTTGCAACTTTGAATGAGAATGTGCTTGCTTACAGCAACGTGCTATATGTTCTGAATGCCCGAATTGGGAATCTGTGTCAAAACTTTGTTAGGAATTATGTGATCCTTACTAGCTGGAAGTAAGGGAGTTGGGGCATGAAGTTATTTCTAGGAGTTGGACACATACCAAGTTTAGCTCAGTTCTGGGCATCTTTGAAAGTCCTATACAAACTTGTTCCTACATAGTAACTTGCAACTTTGAATGAGAATGTGCTTGCTTATCATGAACCTGCTATATGTTCTGAATGCCCGAATTGGGATTCTGTGTCAAATCTTTGTTAGGAATTATGTGATCCTTACTAGCTGGAAGTAAGGGAGTTGGGGCATGAAGTTATTTCTAGAGGTTGGACACATACCAAGATTAGCTCAGTTCTGGGCATCTTTGAAATACCTATACAAACTTGTTCCTACATAGTAACTTGCAACTTTGAATGAGAATGTGCTTGCTTACAGCAACGTGCTATATGTTCTGAATGACCGAATTGGGAATCTGTGTCAAAACTTTGTTAGGAATTATGTGATCCTTACTAGCTGGAAGTAAGGGTGATGGGGCATGAAGGTATTTCTAGGAGTTGGACAGATGCCAAGTTTAGCTCAGTTCTGGGCATCTTTGAAATACCTATACAAACTTGTTCCTACATAGTAACTTGCAACTTTGAATGAGAATGTGCTTCCTTACAGCAACGTGCTATATGTTCTGAATGCCCGAATTGGGAATCTGTGTCAAAATTTTTTAGGAATTATGTGATCCTTACTAGCTGGAAGTAAGGGAGATGGGGCATGAAGTTATTTCTAGGAGTTGGAGACATACCAATTTTAGCTCAGTTCTGGGCATCTTTGAAAGTCCTATTCAAACTTGTTCCTACATAGTAACTTGCAACTTTGAATAAGAATGTGCTTGCTTACAGCAACGTGCTATATGTTCTGAATGCCCGAATTGGGAATCTGTGTCAAAACTTTGTTAGGAATTATGTGATCCTTACTAGCTGGAAGTAAGGGAGTTGGGGCATGAAGTTATTTCTAGGAGTTGGACACATACCAAGTTTAGCTGAGTTCTGGCCATCTTTGAAATACCTATACAAACTTGTTCCTACATAGTAACTTGCAACTTTGAATGAGACTGTGCTTGCTTACAGCAACGTGCTATATGTTCTGAATGCCCGAATTGGGAATCTGTGTCAAAACTTTGTTAGGAATTATGTGATCCTTACTAGCTGGAAGTAAGGGAGATGGGGCATGAAATTATTTCTAGGATTTGGATACATACCAAGTTTAGCTCAGTTCTGGGCATCTTTTAAATACCTATACAAACATGTTCCTACATAGTAACTTGCAACTTTGAATGAGAATGTGCTTGCTTACAGCAACGTGCTATATGTTCTGAAGGCCCGAATTGGGAATCTGTGTCAAAACATTGTTAGGAATTATGTGATCCTTACTTGCTGGAAGTAAGGGAGATGGGGCATGATGTTATTTCTAGGAGTTGGAGACATACAAAGTGTAGCTCAGTTCTGGGCGTATTTGAAATACCTATACAAACTTGTTTCTACATAGTAACTTGCAACTTTGAATGAGAATGTGCTTGCTTACAGCAACGTGCTATATGTTCTGAATGCCCGAATTGCGAATCTGTGTCAAAACTTTCTTAGAAATTATGTGATCCTTACTAGCTGGAAGTAAGGGAGATGGGGCATGAAGTTATTTCTAGGAGTTGGAGACATACAACGTTTAACTCAGTTCTGGGCATCTTTGAAATACCTATACAAACTTGTTCCTACATAGTAACTTGCAACTTTGAATTGAATGGGCTTGCTTACAGCAACGTGCTACATGTTCTGAATGCCCGAATTGGGAATCTGTGTCAAAACTTTGTTAGGAATTATGTGATCCTTACTAGCTGGAAGTAAGCTAGATGGGGCATGAAGTTATTTCTAGGAGTTGGAGACATACCAAGATTAGCTCAGTTCTGGCCATCTTTGAAATACCTATACAAACTTGTACCTATATAGTAACTTGCAACTTTGAATGAGACTGTTCTTGCTTACATCAACGTGCTATATGTTCTGAATGCCCGAATTGGGAATCTGTGTCAAAATTTTGTTAGGAATTATGTGATCCTTACTAGCTGGAAGTAAGGGAGATTGGGCATGAAGTTATTTCTAGGATTTGGAGACATACAACGTTTAGCTCAGTTCTGGGAATCTTTGAAATACCTATACAAACTTGTTCCTACATAGTAACTTGCAACTTTGAATGAGAATGTTCTTGCTTACAGCAAAGTTCTACATGTTGTGAATGCCCGAATTGGGAATCTGTGTCAAAACTTTGTTAGGAATTATGTGATCCTTACTAGCTGGAAGTAAGGGAGAGGGGGCATGAAGTTATTTCTAGGTGTTGGAGACATACAACTTTTAGCTCAGTTCTGGGCATCTTTGAAATACCTATACAAACTTGTTCCTACATAGTAACTTGCAACTTTGAATGAGAATGTGCTTGCTTACAGCAACGTGCTATATGTTCTGAATGCCCGAATTGGGAATCTGTGTCAAAACTTTGTTAGTAATTATGTGATCCTTACTGGCTGGAAGTAATGGTGATGGGGCATGAAGTTATTTCTAGGAGTTGGAGACATACAACGTTTAGGTCAGTTCTGGGCATCTTTGAAATACCTTTACAAACTTGTTCCTACATAGTAACTTGCAACTTTGAATAAGAATGTGCTTGCTTACAGCAACGTGCTATATGTTCTGAATGCCCGAATTGGGAATCTGTGTCAAAATTTCTTAGGAATTATGAGATCCTTACAAGCTGGAAGTAAGGGAGATTGGGCATGAAGTTATTTATAGGAGTTGGAGTCATACAACTTTTAGCTCAGTTCTGGGCATCTTTGAAATACCTATACAAACTTGTTACTACATAGTAACTTGCAACTTTGAATGAGAATGTGCTTGCTTACGGCAACGTGCTATATGTTCTGAATGCCGAATTGGGAATCTGTGTCAAAACTTTGTTAGGAATTATGTGATCCTTACTAGCTGGAAGTAAGGGAGATGGGGCATGAAGTTATTCCTAGGAGTTGGAGACATACAACGTTTAGCTCAGTTCTGGGCATCTTTGAAATACCTATACAAACTTGTTCCTACATAGTACCTTGCAACTTTGAATGAGAATGTGCTTGCTTACAGCAACGTGCTATATGTTCTGAATGCCCGAATTGGGAATCTGTGTCAAAACTTTGTTAGGAATTATGTGATCCTTACTAGCTGGAAGTAAGGGAGATGGGGCATGAAGTTATTTCTAGGAGTTGGAGACATACCAAGTTTAGCTCAGGTCTGGGCATCTTTGAAAGTCCTATACAAACTTGTTCCTACATAGTAACTTGCAACTTTGAATGAGAATGTGCTTGCTTTACAGCAACGTGCTATATGTTCTGAATGCCCGAATTGGGAATCTGTGTCAAAACTTTGTTAGAAATTATGTGATCCTTACTAACTGAAAGTAAGGGAGATGGGGCATGAAGTTATTTCTAGGAGTTGGAGACATACCAAGTTTAGCTCAGTTCTGGGCATCTTTGAAAGTCCTATTCAAACTTGTTCCTACATAGTAACTTGCAACTTTGAATGAGAATGTGCTTGCTTACAGCAACGTGCTATATGTTCTGAATGCCCGAATTGGGAATCTGTGTCAAAACTTTGTTAGGAATTATGTGATCCTTACTAGCTGGAAGTAAGGGAGTTGGGGCATGAAGTTATTTCTAGGAGTTGGACACATACCAAGTTTAGCTCAGTTCTGGGCATCTTTGAAAGTCCTATACAAACTTGTTCCTACATAGTAACTTGCAACTTTGAATGAGAATGTGCTTGCTTATCATGAACCTGCTATATGTTCTGAATGCCCGAATTGGGATTCTGTGTCAAATCTTTGTTAGGAATTATGTGATCCTTACTAGCTGGAAGTAAGGGAGTTGGGGCATGAAGTTATTTCTAGAGGTTGGACACATACCAAGATTAGCTCAGTTCTGGGCATCTTTGAAATACCTATACAAACTTGTTCCTACATAGTAACTTGCAACTTTGAATGAGAATGTGCTTGCTTACAGCAACGTGCTATATGTTCTGAATGACCGAATTGGGAATCTGTGTCAAAACTTTGTTAGGAATTATGTGATCCTTACTAGCTGGAAGTAAGGGTGATGGGGCATGAAGGTATTTCTAGGAGTTGGACAGATGCCAAGTTTAGCTCAGTTCTGGGCATCTTTGAAATACCTATACAAACTTGTTCCTACATAGTAACTTGCAACTTTGAATGAGAATGTGCTTCCTTACAGCAACGTGCTATATGTTCTGAATGCCCGAATTGGGAATCTGTGTCAAAATTTTTTAGGAATTATGTGATCCTTACTAGCTGGAAGTAAGGGAGATGGGGCATGAAGTTATTTCTAGGAGTTGGAGACATACCAATTTTAGCTCAGTTCTGGGCATCTTTGAAAGTCCTATTCAAACTTGTTCCTACATAGTAACTTGCAACTTTGAATAAGAATGTGCTTGCTTACAGCAACGTGCTATATGTTCTGAATGCCCGAATTGGGAATCTGTGTCAAAACTTTGTTAGGAATTATGTGATCCTTACTAGCTGGAAGTAAGGGAGTTGGGGCATGAAGTTATTTCTAGGAGTTGGACACATACCAAGTTTAGCTGAGTTCTGGCCATCTTTGAAATACCTATACAAACTTGTTCCTACATAGTAACTTGCAACTTTGAATGAGACTGTGCTTGCTTACAGCAACGTGCTATATGTTCTGAATGCCCGAATTGGGAATCTGTGTCAAAACTTTGTTAGGAATTATGTGATCCTTACTAGCTGGAAGTAAGGGAGATGGGGCATGAAATTATTTCTAGGATTTGGATACATACCAAGTTTAGCTCAGTTCTGGGCATCTTTTAAATACCTATACAAACATGTTCCTACATAGTAACTTGCAACTTTGAATGAGAATGTGCTTGCTTACAGCAACGTGCTATATGTTCTGAAGGCCCGAATTGGGAATCTGTGTCAAAACATTGTTAGGAATTATGTGATCCTTACTTGCTGGAAGTAAGGGAGATGGGGCATGATGTTATTTCTAGGAGTTGGAGACATACAAAGTGTAGCTCAGTTCTGGGCGTATTTGAAATACCTATACAAACTTGTTTCTACATAGTAACTTGCAACTTTGAATGAGAATGTGCTTGCTTACAGCAACGTGCTATATGTTCTGAATGCCCGAATTGCGAATCTGTGTCAAAACTTTCTTAGAAATTATGTGATCCTTACTAGCTGGAAGTAAGGGAGATGGGGCATGAAGTTATTTCTAGGAGTTGGAGACATACAACGTTTAACTCAGTTCTGGGCATCTTTGAAATACCTATACAAACTTGTTCCTACATAGTAACTTGCAACTTTGAATTGAATGGGCTTGCTTACAGCAACGTGCTACATGTTCTGAATGCCCGAATTGGGAATCTGTGTCAAAACTTTGTTAGGAATTATGTGATCCTTACTAGCTGGAAGTAAGCTAGATGGGGCATGAAGTTATTTCTAGGAGTTGGAGACATACCAAGATTAGCTCAGTTCTGGCCATCTTTGAAATACCTATACAAACTTGTACCTATATAGTAACTTGCAACTTTGAATGAGACTGTTCTTGCTTACATCAACGTGCTATATGTTCTGAATGCCCGAATTGGGAATCTGTGTCAAAATTTTGTTAGGAATTATGTGATCCTTACTAGCTGGAAGTAAGGGAGATTGGGCATGAAGTTATTTCTAGGATTTGGAGACATACAACGTTTAGCTCAGTTCTGGGAATCTTTGAAATACCTATACAAACTTGTTCCTACATAGTAACTTGCAACTTTGAATGAGAATGTTCTTGCTTACAGCAAAGTTCTACATGTTGTGAATGCCCGAATTGGGAATCTGTGTCAAAACTTTGTTAGGAATTATGTGATCCTTACTAGCTGGAAGTAAGGGAGAGGGGGCATGAAGTTATTTCTAGGTGTTGGAGACATACAACTTTTAGCTCAGTTCTGGGCATCTTTGAAATACCTATACAAACTTGTTCCTACATAGTAACTTGCAACTTTGAATGAGAATGTGCTTGCTTACAGCAACGTGCTATATGTTCTGAATGCCCGAATTGGGAATCTGTGTCAAAACTTTGTTAGTAATTATGTGATCCTTACTGGCTGGAAGTAATGGTGATGGGGCATGAAGTTATTTCTAGGAGTTGGAGACATACAACGTTTAGGTCAGTTCTGGGCATCTTTGAAATACCTTTACAAACTTGTTCCTACATAGTAACTTGCAACTTTGAATGAGAATGTGCTTGCTTACAGCAACGTGCTACATGTTCTGAATGCCCGAATTGGGAATCTGTGTCAAAACTTTGTTAGGAATTATGTGATCCTTACTAGCTGAAAGTAAGTGTGATGGGGCATGAAGTTATTTCTAGGAGTTGGAGACATACCAAGTTTAGCTCAGTTCTGAGCACCTTTGAAATACCTATACAAACTTGTTCCTACATAGTAACTTGCAACATTGAATGAGAATGTGCTTGCTTACAGCAACGTGCTATATGTTCTGAATGCCCGAATTGGGAATCTGTGTCAAAACTTTGTTAGGAATTATGTGATCCTTACTAGATGGAAGTAAGGGAGATGGGGCATGAAGTTATTTCGAGGAGTTGGAGACATACAACGTTTAGCTCAGTTCTGGGCATCTTTGAAATACCTATACAAACTTGTTCCTACATAGTAACTTGCAACTTTGAATGAGAATGTGCTTGCTTATCATGAACCTGCTATATGTTCTGAATGCCCGAATTGGGATTCTGTGTCAAATCTTTGTTAGGAATTATGTGATCCTTACTAGCTGGAAGTAAGGGAGTTGGGGCATGAAGTTATTTCTAGAGGTTGGACACATACCAAGATTAGCTCAGTTCTGGGCATCTTTGAAATACCTATACAAACTTGTTCCTACATAGTAACTTGCAACTTTGAATGAGAATGTGCTTGCTTACAGCAACGTGCTATATGTTCTGAATGACCGAATTGGGAATCTGTGTCAAAACTTTGTTAGGAATTATGTGATCCTTACTAGCTGGAAGTAAGGGTGATGGGGCATGAAGGTATTTCTAGGAGTTGGACAGATGCCAAGTTTAGCTCAGTTCTGGGCATCTTTGAAATACCTATACAAACTTGTTCCTACATAGTAACTTGCAACTTTGAATGAGAATGTGCTTCCTTACAGCAACGTGCTATATGTTCTGAATGCCCGAATTGGGAATCTGTGTCAAAATTTTTTAGGAATTATGTGATCCTTACTAGCTGGAAGTAAAGGAGATGGGGCATGAAGTTATTTCTAGGAGTTGGAGACATACCAAGTTTAGCTCAGTTCTGGGCATCTTTGAAAGTCCTATTCAAACTTGTTCCTACATAGTAACTTGCAACTTTGAATAAGAATGTGCTTGCTTACAGCAACGTGCTATATGTTCTGAATGCCCGAATTGGGAATCTGTGTCAAAACTTTGTTAGGAATTATGTGATCCTTACTAGCTGGAAGTAAGGGAGATGGGGCATGAAATTATTTCTAGGATTTGGATACATACCAAGTTTAGCTCAGTTCTGGGCATCTTTTAAATACCTATACAAACATGTTCCTACATAGTAACTTGCAACTTTGAATGAGAATGTGCTTGCTTACAGCAACGTGCTATATGTTCTGAATGCCCGAATTGGGAATCTGTGTCAAAACATTGTTAGGAATTATGTGATCCTTACTTGCTGGAAGTAAGGGAGATGGGGCATGATGTTATTTCTAGGAGTTGGAGACATACAAAGTGTAGCTCAGTTCTGGGCGTATTTGAAATACCTATACAAACTTGTTTCTACATAGTAACTTGCAACTTTGAATGAGAATGTGCTTGCTTACAGCAACGTGCTATATGTTCTGAATGCCCGAATTGCGAATCTGTGTCAAAACTTTCTTAGAAATTATGTGATCCTTACTAGCTGGAAGTAAGGGAGATGGGGCATGAAGTTATTTCTAGGAGTTGGAGACATACAACGTTTAACTCAGTTCTGGGCATCTTTGAAATACCTATACAAACTTGTTCCTACATAGTAACTTGCAACTTTGAATTGAATGGGCTTGCTTACAGCAACGTGCTACATGTTCTGAATGCCCGAATTGGGAATCTGTGTCAAAACTTTGTTAGGAATTATGTGATCCTTACTAGCTGGAAGTAAGCTAGATGGGGCATGAAGTTATTTCTAGGAGTTGGAGACATACCAAGTTTAGCTCAGTTCTGGCCATCTTTGAAATACCTATACAAACTTGTACCTATATAGTAACTTGCAACTTTGAATGAGACTGTTCTTGCTTACATCAACGTGCTATATGTTCTGAATGCCCGAACTGGGAATCTGTGTCAAAACTTTGTTAGGAATTATGTGATCCTTACTAGCTGGAAGTAAGGGAGATTGGGCATGAAGTTATTTCTAGGATTTGGAGACATACAACGTTTAGCTCAGTTCTGGGCATCTTTGAAATACCTATACAAACTTGTTCCTACATAGTAACTTGCAACTTTGAATGAGAATGTTCTTGCTTACAGCAAAGTTCTACATGTTGTGAATGCCCGAATTGGGAATCTGTGTCAAAACTTTGTTAGGAATTATGTGATCCTTACTAGCTGGAAGTAAGGGAGAGGGGGCATGAAGTTATTTCTAGGTGTTGGAGACATACAACTTTTAGCTCAGTTCTGGGCATCTTTGAAATACCTATACAAACTTGTTCCTACATAGTAACTTGCAACTTTGAATGAGAATGTGCTTGCTTACAGCAACGTGCTATATGTTCTGAATGCCCGAATTGGGAATCTGTGTCAAAACTTTGTTAGTAATTATGTGATCCTTACTGGCTGGAAGTAATGGTGATGGGGCATGAAGTTATTTCTAGGAGTTGGAGACATACAACGTTTAGGTCAGTTCTGGGCATCTTTGAAATACCTTTACAAACTTGTTCCTACATAGTAACTTGCAACTTTGAATGAGAATGTGCTTGCTTACAGCAACGTGCTACATGTTCTGAATGCCCGAATTGGGAATCTGTGTCAAAACTTTGTTAGGAATTATGTGATCCTTACTAGCTGAAAGTAAGTGTGATGGGGCATGAAGTTATTTCTAGGAGTTGGAGACATACCAAGTTTAGCTCAGTTCTGAGCACCTTTGAAATACCTATACAAACTTGTTCCTACATAGTAACTTGCAACATTGAATGAGAATGTGCTTGCTTACAGCAACGTGCTATATGTTCTGAATGCCCGAATTGGGAATCTGTGTCAAAACTTTGTTAGGAATTATGTGATCCTTACTAGATGGAAGTAAGGGAGATGGGGCATGAAGTTATTTCGAGGAGTTGGAGACATACAACGTTTAGCTCAGTTCTGGGCATCTTTGAAATACCTATACAAACTTGTTCCTACATAGTAACTTGCAACTTTGAGTGAGAATGTGCTTGCTTATCATGAACCTGCTATATGTTCTGAATGCCCGAATTGGGATTCTGTGTCAAATCTTTGTTAGGAATTATGTGATCCTTACTAGCTGGAAGTAAGGGAGATTGGGCATGAAGTTGTTTCTAGGAGTTGGAGACATACAAAGTTTAGCTCAGTTCTGGGCATCTTTGAAATACCTATACAAACTTGTTCCTACATAGTAACTTGCAACTTTGAATGAGAATGTGCTTGCTTACAGCAACATGCTATATGTTCTGAATGCCCGAATTGGGAATCTGTGTCAAAACTTTGTTAGGAATTATGTGATCCTTACTAGCTGGAAGTAAGGGAGATGGGGCATGAAGTTATTTCTAGGAATTGGACACATACCAAGTTTAGCTCAGTTCTGGGCATCTTTGAAATACCTATACAAACTTGTTCCTACATAGTAACTTGCAACTTTGAATGAGAATGTGCTTGCTTACGGCAACGTGCTATATGTTATGAATGCCCGAATTGGGAATCTGTGTCAAAACTTTGTTAGGAATTATGTGATCCTTACTAGCTGGAAGTAAGGGAGATGGGGCAAGAAGATATTTCTAGGAGTTGGAGACATACAACTTTTAGCTCAGTTCTCGGCATCTTTGAAATACCTATACAAACTTGTTCCTACATAGTAACTTGCAACTTTGAATGAGAATGTGCTTGCTTACAGCAACGTGCTATATGTTCTGAATGCCCGAATTGGGAATCTGTGTCAAAATTTCTTAGGAATTATGTGATCCTTACTAGCTGGAAGTAAGGGAGATGGGGCATGAAGTTATTTCTAGGAGTTGGAGACATACCAAGTTTAGCTCAGGTCTGGGCATCTTTGAAAGTCCTATACAAACTTGTTCCTACATAGTAACTTGCAACTTTGAATGAGAATGTGCTTGCATTACAGCAACGTGCTATATGTTCTGAATGACCGAATTGGGAATCTGTGTCAAAACTTTGTTAGAAATTATGTGATCCTTACTAACTGAAAGTAAGGGAGATGGGGCATGAAGTTATTTCTAGGAGTTGGAGACATACCAAGTTTAGCTCAGTTCTGGGCATCTTTGAAAGTCCTATTCAAACTTGTTCCTACATAGTAACTTGCAACTTTGAATGAGAATGTGCTTGCTTACAGCAACGTGCTATATGTTCTGAATGCCCGAATTGGGAATCTGTGTCAAAACTTTGTTAGGAATTATGTGATCCTTACTAGCTGGAAGTAAGGGAGTTGGGGCATGAAGTTATTTCTAGGAGTTGGACACATACCAAGTTTAGCTCAGTTCTGGGCACCTTTGAAATACCTATACAAACTTGTTCCTACATAGTAACTTGCAAATTTGAATGAGAATGTGCTTGCTTACAGCAACGTGCTACATGTTCTAAATGCCCGAATTGGGAATCTGTGTCAAATCTTTGTTAGGAATTATGTGATCCTTACTAGCTGGAAGTAAGGGAGTTGGGGCATGAAGTTATTTCTAGAGGTTGGACACATACCAAGATTAGCTCAGTTCTGGGCATCTTTGAAATACCTATACAAACTTGTTCCTAAATAGTAACTTGCAACTTTGAATGAGAATGTGCTTGCTTACAGCAACGTGCTATATGTTCTGAATGCCCGAATTGGGAATCTGTGTCAAAACATTGTTAGGAATTATGTGATCCTTACTTGCTGGAAGTAAGGGAGATGGGGCATGATGTTATTTCTAGGAGTTGGAGACATACAAAGTGTAGCTCAGTTCTGGGCATCTTTGAAATACCTATACAAACTTGTTTCTACATAGTAACTTGCAACTTTGAATGAGAATGTGCTTGCTTACAGCAACGTGCTATATGTTCTGAATGCCCGAATTGGGAATCTGTGTCAAAACTTTGTTAGGAATTATGTGATCCTTACTACCTGGAAGTAAGGGTGATGGGGCATGAAGTTATTTCTAGGAGTTGGAGACATACCAAGTTTAGCTCAGTTTTGGGCATCTTTGAAATACCTATACAAACTTGTTCCTACATAGTAACTTGCATCTTTGAATGAGAATGTGCTTGCTAACAACAACGTGCTATATGTTCTGAATGCCCGAATTGCGAATCTATGTCAAATCTTTCTTAGAAATTATGTGATCCTTACTAGCTGGAAGTAAGGGAGATGGGGCATGAAGTTATTTCTAGGAGTTGGAGACATACAACGTTTAACTCAGTTCTGGGCATCTTTGAAATACCTATACAAACTTGTTCCTACATAGTAACTTGCAACTTTGAATTGAATGGGCTTGCTTACAGCAACGTGCTACATGTTCTGAATGCCCGAATTGGGAATCTGTGTCAAAACTTTGTTAGGAATTATGTGATCCTTACTAGCTGGAAGTAAGCTAGATGGGGCATGAAGTTATTTCTAGGAGTTGGAGACATACCAAGTTTAGCTCAGTTCTGGGCATCTTTGAAATACCTATACAAACTTGTACCTATATAGTAACTTGCAACTTTGAATGAGACTGTTCTTGCTTACATCAACGTGCTATATGTTCTGAATGCCCGAATTGGGAATCTGTGTCAAAACTTTGTTAGGAATTATGTGATCCTTACTAGCTGGAAGTAAGTGAGATGGGGCATGAAGTTATTTCTAGGATTTGGAGACATACAACGTTTAGCTCAGTTCTGGGCATCTTTGAAATACCTATACAAACTTGTTCCTACATAGTAACTTGCAACTTTGAATGAGAATGTTCTTGCTTACAGCAAAGTTCTACATGTTGTGAATGCCCGAATTGGGAATCTGTGTCAAAACTTTGTTAGGAATTATGTGATCCTTACTAGCTGGAAGTAAGGGAGAGGGGGCATGAAGTTATTTCTAGGTGTTGGAGACATACAACGTTTAGCTCAGTTCTGGGCATCTTTGAAATACCTTTACAAACTTGTTCCTACATAGTAACTTGCAACTTTGAATGAGAATGTGCTTGCTTACAGCAACGTGCTATATGTTCTGAATGCCCGAATTGGGAATCTGTGTCAAAACTTTGTTAGGAATTATGTGATCCTTACTGGCTGGAAGTAATGGAGTTAGGGCATGAAGTTATTTCTAGAGGTTGGACACATACCAAGTTTAGCTCAGTTCTGGGCATCTTTGAAATACCTATACAAACTTGTTCCTACATAGTAACTTGCAACTTTGAATGAGAATGTGCTTGCTTACAGCAACGTGCTACATGTTCTGAATGCCCGAATTGGGAATCTGTGTCAAAACTTTGTTAGGAATTATGTGATCCTTACTAGCTGGAAGTAAGGGAGATGGGGCATGAAGTTATTTCTAGGAGTTGGAGACATACAGCGTTTAGCTCAGTTCCGGGCATCTTTGAAATACCTATACAAACTTGTTCCTACATAGTAACTTGCAACTTTGAATGAGAATGTGCTTGCTTACAGCAACGTGCTACATGTTCTGAATGATCGAATTGGGAATCTGTGTCAAAACTTTGTTAGGAATTATGCGATCCTTACTAGCTGGAAGTAAGGGAGATGGGGCATGAAGTTATTTCTAGGAGTTGGAGACATACCATGTTTAGCTCAGTTCTGGGCATCTTTGAAATACCTATACAAACTTGTTCCTACATAGTAACTTGCAACTTTGAATGAGAATGTGCTTGTTTACAGCAACGTGCTATATGTTCTGAATTCCCGAATTGGGAATCTGTGTCAAAAATTTGTTAGGAATTATGTGATCCTTACTACCTGGAAGTAAGGGAGTTGGGGCATGAAGTTATTTCTAGGAGTTGGAGACATACCAAGTTTAGCTCAGTTCTGGGCATCTTTGAAATTCCTTTACAAACTTGTTCCTACATAGTAACTTGCAACTTTGAATGAGAATGTGCTTGCTTACAGCAACGTGCTTTATGTTCTGAATGCCTGAATTGGGAATCTGTGTCAAAACTTTGTTAGAAATTATGTGATCCTAACTAGATGGAAGTAAGGGAGATGGGGCATGAAGTCATTTCTTGGAGTTGGAGACATACAACGTTTAGCTCAGTTCTGGGCATCTTTCAAATACCTATACAAACTTGTTCCTACATAGTAACTTGCAACTTTGAATGAGAATGTTCTTGCTTACAGCAACGTACTATATGTTCTAAATGCCCGAATTGGGAATCTGTGTCAAAACTTTGTTAGGAATTATGTGATCCTTACTAGCTGGAAGTAAGGGAGATGGGGCATGAAGTTATTTCTAGGAGTTGGACACATACAAAGTTTAGCACCGTTCGGGGTATCTTTGAAATACCTATACAAACTTGTTCCTACATAGTAACTTGCAACTTTGAATGAGAATGTGCTTGCTTACAGCAACGTGCTATATGTTCTGAATGCCCGAATTGGGAATCTGTGTCAAAACTTTGTTAGGAATTATGTGATCCTTACTAGCTGGAAGTAAGGGAGATGGGGCATGAAGTTATTTCTAGGAGTTGGAGACATACAACGTTTAGCTCAGTTCTGGGCATCTTTGAAATACCTATACAAACTTGTTCCTACATAGTAACTTGCAACTTTGAATGAGAATGTGCTTGCTTACAGCAACGTGCTATATGTTCTGAATGCCCGAATTGGGAATCTGTGTCAAAACTTTGTTAGGAATTATGTGATCCTTACTAGCTGGAAGTAAGGGAGATGGGGCATGAAGTTACTTCTAGGAGTTGGAGACATACCAAGTTCAGCTCAGTTCTGGGCATCTTTGAAAGTCCTATACAAACTTGTTCCTACATAGTAACTTGCAACTTTGAATGAGAAGGTGCTTGCTTACAGCAACGTGCTATATGTTCTGAATGCCTGAATTGGGAATCTGTGTCAAAACTATGTTAGAAATTATGTGATCCTTACTAGATGGAAGTAAGGGAGATGGGGCATGAAGTTATTTCTAGGAGTTGGAGACATAAAACGTTTAGCTCAGTTCTGGGCATCTTTGAAATACCTATACAAACTTGTTCCTACATAGTAACTTGCAACATTGAATGAGAATGTGCTTGCTTACAGCAACGTGCTATATGTTCTGAATGCCCGAATTGGGAATCTGTGTCAAAACTTTGTTAGGAATTATGTGATCCTTACTAGCTGGAAGTAAGGGAGTTGTGGCATGAAGGTATTTCTAGGATTTGGACACATACCAAGTTTAGCACAGTTCAGGGCATCTTTGAAATACCTATACAAACTTGTTCCTACATAGTAACTTGCAACTTTGAATGAGAATGTGCTTGCTTACAGCAACGTGCTATATGTTCTGAATGCCCGAATTGGGAATCTGTGTCAAAACTTTGTTAGGAATTATGTGATCATTACTAGCTGGAAGTAAGGGAGATGGGGCATGAAGTTATTTCTAGGAATTGGACTCATACCAAGTTTAGCTCAGTGCTGGGCATCTTTGAAATACCTATACAAACTTGTTCCTACATAGTAACTTGCAACTTTGAATGAGAATGTGCTTGCTTACAGCAACGTGCTATATGTTCTGAATGCCCGAATTGGGAATCTGTGTCAAAATTTGTTAGGAATTATGTGATCCTTACTAGCTGGAAGTAAGGGAGATGGGGCATGAAGTTATTTCTAGGAGTTGGAGACATACAACGTTTAGCTCAGTTCTGGGCATCTTTGAAATACCTATACAAACTTGTTCCTACATAGTAACTTGCAACTTTGAATGAGAATGTGCTTGCTTACAGCAACGTGCTATATGTTCTGAATTCCCGAATTGGGAATCTGTGTCAAAACTTTGTTAGGAATTATGTGATCCTTACTAGCTTGAAGTAAGGGAGATGGGGCTTGAAGTTATTTCTAGGAGTTGGACACATACAACTTTTAGCTCAGTCCTGGGCATCTTTGAAATACCTATGCAAACTTGTTCCTACATAGTAACTTGCAACTTTGAATGAGAATGTGCTTGCTTACAGCAACGTGCTATATGTTCTGTATGCCCGAATTGGGAATCTGTGTCAAAACTTTGTTAGGAATTATGGGATCCGTACAAGCTGGAAGTAAGGGAGATGGGGCATGAAGTTATTTCTAGGAGTTGGAGACATACAACGTTTAGCTCAGTTCTGGGCATCTTTGAAATACCTATACAAACTTGTTCCTACATAGTAACTTGCAACTTTGAATGAGAATGTGCTTGCTTACAGCAACGTGCTATATGTTCTGAATGCCCGAATTGGGAATCTGTGTCAAAACTTTGTTAGGAATTATGTGATCCTTACTAGCTGGAAGTAAGGGTGATGGGGCATGAAGTTATTTCTAGGAGTTGGAGACATACCAAGTTTAGCTCAGTTCTGGGCATCTTTCAAATACCTATACAAACTTGTTCCTACATAGTAACTTGCAACTTTGAATGAGAATGTTCTTGCTTACAGCAAAGTTCTACATGTTGTGAATGCCCGAATTGGGAATCTGTGTCAAAACTTTGTTAGGAATTATGTGATCCTTACTAGCTGGAAGTAAGGGAGAGGGGGCATGAAGTTATTTCTAGGTGTTGGAGACATACAACTTTTAGCTCAGTTCTGGGCATCTTTGAAATACCTATACAAACTTGTTCCTACATAGTAACTTGCAACTTTGAATGAGAATGTGCTTGCTTACAGCAACGTGCTATATGTTCTGAATGCCCGAATTGGGAATCTGTGTCAAAACTTTGTTAGTAATTATGTGATCCTTACTGGCTGGAAGTAATGGTGATGGGGCATGAAGTTATTTCTAGGAGTTGGAGACATACAACGTTTAGGTCAGTTCTGGGCATCTTTGAAATACCTTTACAAACTTGTTCCTACATAGTAACTTGCAACTTTGAATGAGAATGTGCTTGCTTACAGCAACGTGCTACATGTTCTGAATGCCCGAATTGGGAATCTGTGTCAAAACTTTGTTAGGAATTATGTGATCCTTACTAGCTGAAAGTAAGTGTGATGGGGCATGAAGTTATTTCTAGGAGTTGGAGACATACCAAGTTTAGCTCAGTTCTGAGCACCTTTGAAATACCTATACAAACTTGTTCCTACATAGTAACTTGCAACATTGAATGAGAATGTGCTTGCTTACAGCAACGTGCTATATGTTCTGAATGCCCGAATTGGGAATCTGTGTCAAAACTTTGTTAGGAATTATGTGATCCTTACTAGATGGAAGTAAGGGAGATGGGGCATGAAGTTATTTCGAGGAGTTGGAGACATACAACGTTTAGCTCAGTTCTGGGCATCTTTGAAATACCTATACAAACTTGTTCCTACATAGTAACTTGCAACTTTGAGTGAGAATGTGCTTGCTTATCATGAACCTGCTATATGTTCTGAATGCCCGAATTGGGATTCTGTGTCAAATCTTTGTTAGGAATTATGTGATCCTTACTAGCTGGAAGTAAGGGAGATTGGGCATGAAGTTGTTTCTAGGAGTTGGAGACATACAAAGTTTAGCTCAGTTCTGGGCATCTTTGAAATACCTATACAAACTTGTTCCTACATAGTAACTTGCAACTTTGAATGAGAATGTGCTTGCTTACAGCAACATGCTATATGTTCTGAATGCCCGAATTGGGAATCTGTGTCAAAACTTTGTTAGGAATTATGTGATCCTTACTAGCTGGAAGTAAGGGAGATGGGGCATGAAGTTATTTCTAGGAATTGGACACATACCAAGTTTAGCTCAGTTCTGGGCATCTTTGAAATACCTATACAAACTTGTTCCTACATAGTAACTTGCAACTTTGAATGAGAATGTGCTTGCTTACGGCAACGTGCTATATGTTATGAATGCCCGAATTGGGAATCTGTGTCAAAACTTTGTTAGGAATTATGTGATCCTTACTAGCTGGAAGTAAGGGAGATGGGGCAAGAAGATATTTCTAGGAGTTGGAGACATACAACTTTTAGCTCAGTTCTCGGCATCTTTGAAATACCTATACAAACTTGTTCCTACATAGTAACTTGCAACTTTGAATGAGAATGTGCTTGCTTACAGCAACGTGCTATATGTTCTGAATGCCCGAATTGGGAATCTGTGTCAAAATTTCTTAGGAATTATGTGATCCTTACTAGCTGGAAGTAAGGGAGATGGGGCATGAAGTTATTTCTAGGAGTTGGAGACATACCAAGTTTAGCTCAGGTCTGGGCATCTTTGAAAGTCCTATACAAACTTGTTCCTACATAGTAACTTGCAACTTTGAATGAGAATGTGCTTGCATTACAGCAACGTGCTATATGTTCTGAATGACCGAATTGGGAATCTGTGTCAAAACTTTGTTAGAAATTATGTGATCCTTACTAACTGAAAGTAAGGGAGATGGGGCATGAAGTTATTTCTAGGAGTTGGAGACATACCAAGTTTAGCTCAGTTCTGGGCATCTTTGAAAGTCCTATTCAAACTTGTTCCTACATAGTAACTTGCAACTTTGAATGAGAATGTGCTTGCTTACAGCAACGTGCTATATGTTCTGAATGCCCGAATTGGGAATCTGTGTCAAAACTTTGTTAGGAATTATGTGATCCTTACTAGCTGGAAGTAAGGGAGTTGGGGCATGAAGTTATTTCTAGGAGTTGGACACATACCAAGTTTAGCTCAGTTCTGGGCACCTTTGAAATACCTATACAAACTTGTTCCTACATAGTAACTTGCAAATTTGAATGAGAATGTGCTTGCTTACAGCAACGTGCTACATGTTCTAAATGCCCGAATTGGGAATCTGTGTCAAAACTTTGTTAGGAATTATGTGATCCTTACTAGCTGGAAGTAAGGGAGTTGGGGCATGAAGTTATTTCTAGAGGTTGGACACATACCAAGATTAGCTCAGTTCTGGGCATCTTTGAAATACCTATACAAACTTGTTCCTAAATAGTAACTTGCAACTTTGAATGAGAATGTGCTTGCTTACAGCAACGTGCTATATGTTCTGAATGCCCGAATTGGGAATCTGTGTCAAAACATTGTTAGGAATTATGTGATCCTTACTTGCTGGAAGTAAGGGAGATGGGGCATGATGTTATTTCTAGGAGTTGGAGACATACAAAGTGTAGCTCAGTTCTGGGCATCTTTGAAATACCTATACAAACTTGTTTCTACATAGTAACTTGCAACTTTGAATGAGAATGTGCTTGCTTACAGCAACGTGCTATATGTTCTGAATGCCCGAATTGGGAATCTGTGTCAAAACTTTGTTAGGAATTATGTGATCCTTACTACCTGGAAGTAAGGGTGATGGGGCATGAAGTTATTTCTAGGAGTTGGAGACATACCAAGTTTAGCTCAGTTTTGGGCATCTTTGAAATACCTATACAAACTTGTTCCTACATAGTAACTTGCATCTTTGAATGAGAATGTGCTTGCTAACAACAACGTGCTATATGTTCTGAATGCCCGAATTGCGAATCTATGTCAAATCTTTCTTAGAAATTATGTGATCCTTACTAGCTGGAAGTAAGGGAGATGGGGCATGAAGTTATTTCTAGGAGTTGGAGACATACAACGTTTAACTCAGTTCTGGGCATCTTTGAAATACCTATACAAACTTGTTCCTACATAGTAACTTGCAACTTTGAATTGAATGGGCTTGCTTACAGCAACGTGCTACATGTTCTGAATGCCCGAATTGGGAATCTGTGTCAAAACTTTGTTAGGAATTATGTGATCCTTACTAGCTGGAAGTAAGCTAGATGGGGCATGAAGTTATTTCTAGGAGTTGGAGACATACCAAGTTTAGCTCAGTTCTGGGCATCTTTGAAATACCTATACAAACTTGTACCTATATAGTAACTTGCAACTTTGAATGAGACTGTTCTTGCTTACATCAACGTGCTATATGTTCTGAATGCCCGAATTGGGAATCTGTGTCAAAACTTTGTTAGGAATTATGTGATCCTTACTAGCTGGAAGTAAGGGAGATTGGGCATGAAGTTATTTCTAGGATTTGGAGACATACAACGTTTAGCTCAGTTCTGGGCATCTTTGAAATACCTATACAAACTTGTTCCTACATAGTAACTTGCAACTTTGAATGAGAATGTTCTTGCTTACAGCAAAGTTCTACATGTTGTGAATGCCCGAATTGGGAATCTGTGTCAAAACTTTGTTAGGAATTATGTGATCCTTACTAGCTGGAAGTAAGGGAGAGGGGGCATGAAGTTATTTCTAGGTGTTGGAGACATACAACGTTTAGCTCAGTTCTGGGCATCTTTGAAATACCTTTACAAACTTGTTCCTACATAGTAACTTGCAACTTTGAATGAGAATGTGCTTGCTTACAGCAACGTGCTATATGTTCTGAATGCCCGAATTGGGAATCTGTGTCAAAACTTTGTTAGGAATTATGTGATCCTTACTGGCTGGAAGTAAGGGAGTTAGGGCATGAAGTTATTTCTAGAGGTTGGACACATACCAAGTTTAGCTCAGTTCTGGGCATCTTTGAAATACCTATACAAACTTGTTCCTACATAGTAACTTGCAACTTTGAATGAGAATGTGCTTGCTTACAGCAACGTGCTACATGTTCTGAATGCCCGAATTGGGAATCTGTGTCAAAACTTTGTTAGGAATTATGTGATCCTTACTAGCTGGAAGTAAGGGAGATGGGGCATGAAGTTATTTCTAGGAGTTGGAGACATACAGCGTTTAGCTCAGTTCCGGGCATCTTTGAAATACCTATACAAACTTGTTCCTACATAGTAACTTGCAACTTTGAATGAGAATGTGCTTGCTTACAGCAACGTGCTACATGTTCTGAATGATCGAATTGGGAATCTGTGTCAAAACTTTGTTAGGAATTATGCGATCCTTACTAGCTGGAAGTAAGGGAGATGGGGCATGAAGTTATTTCTAGGAGTTGGAGACATACCATGTTTAGCTCAGTTCTGGGCATCTTTGAAATACCTATACAAACTTGTTCCTACATAGTAACTTGCAACTTTGAATGAGAATGTGCTTGTTTACAGCAACGTGCTATATGTTCTGAATTCCCGAATTGGGAATCTGTGTCAAAAATTTGTTAGGAATTATGTGATCCTTACTACCTGGAAGTAAGGGAGTTGGGGCATGAAGTTATTTCTAGGAGTTGGAGACATACCAAGTTTAGCTCAGTTCTGGGCATCTTTGAAATTCCTTTACAAACTTGTTCCTACATAGTAACTTGCAACTTTGAATGAGAATGTGCTTGCTTACAGCAACGTGCTTTATGTTCTGAATGCCTGAATTGGGAATCTGTGTCAAAACTTTGTTAGAAATTATGTGATCCTAACTAGATGGAAGTAAGGGAGATGGGGCATGAAGTCATTTCTTGGAGTTGGAGACATACAACGTTTAGCTCAGTTCTGGGCATCTTTCAAATACCTATACAAACTTGTTCCTACATAGTAACTTGCAACTTTGAATGAGAATGTTCTTGCTTACAGCAACGTACTATATGTTCTAAATGCCCGAATTGGGAATCTGTGTCAAAACTTTGTTAGGAATTATGTGATCCTTACTAGCTGGAAGTAAGGGAGATGGGGCATGAAGTTATTTCTAGGAGTTGGACACATACAAAGTTTAGCACCGTTCGGGGTATCTTTGAAATACCTATACAAACTTGTTCCTACATAGTAACTTGCAACTTTGAATGAGAATGTGCTTGCTTACAGCAACGTGCTATATGTTCTGAATGCCCGAATTGGGAATCTGTGTCAAAACTTTGTTAGGAATTATGTGATCCTTACTAGCTGGAAGTAAGGGAGATGGGGCATGAAGTTATTTCTAGGAGTTGGAGACATACAACGTTTAGCTCAGTTCTGGGCATCTTTGAAATACCTATACAAACTTGTTCCTACATAGTAACTTGCAACTTTGAATGAGAATGTGCTTGCTTACAGCAACGTGCTATATGTTCTGAATGCCCGAATTGGGAATCTGTGTCAAAACTTTGTTAGGAATTATGTGATCCTTACTAGCTGGAAGTAAGGGAGATGGGGCATGAAGTTACTTCTAGGAGTTGGAGACATACCAAGTTCAGCTCAGTTCTGGGCATCTTTGAAAGTCCTATACAAACTTGTTCCTACATAGTAACTTGCAACTTTGAATGAGAAGGTGCTTGCTTACAGCAACGTGCTATATGTTCTGAATGCCTGAATTGGGAATCTGTGTCAAAACTATGTTAGAAATTATGTGATCCTTACTAGATGGAAGTAAGGGAGATGGGGCATGAAGTTATTTCTAGGAGTTGGAGACATAAAACGTTTAGCTCAGTTCTGGGCATCTTTGAAATACCTATACAAACTTGTTCCTACATAGTAACTTGCAACATTGAATGAGAATGTGCTTGCTTACAGCAACGTGCTATATGTTCTGAATGCCCGAATTGGGAATCTGTGTCAAAACTTTGTTAGGAATTATGTGATCCTTACTAGCTGGAAGTAAGGGAGTTGTGGCATGAAGGTATTTCTAGGATTTGGACACATACCAAGTTTAGCACAGTTCAGGGCATCTTTGAAATACCTATACAAACTTGTTCCTACATAGTAACTTGCAACTTTGAATGAGAATGTGCTTGCTTACAGCAACGTGCTATATGTTCTGAATGCCCGAATTGGGAATCTGTGTCAAAACTTTGTTAGGAATTATGTGATCATTACTAGCTGGAAGTAAGGGAGATGGGGCATGAAGTTATTTCTAGGAATTGGACTCATACCAAGTTTAGCTCAGTGCTGGGCATCTTTGAAATACCTATACAAACTTGTTCCTACATAGTAACTTGCAACTTTGAATGAGAATGTGCTTGCTTACAGCAACGTGCTATATGTTCTGAATGCCCGAATTGGGAATCTGTGTCAAAATTTGTTAGGAATTATGTGATCCTTACTAGCTGGAAGTAAGGGAGATGGGGCATGAAGTTATTTCTAGGAGTTGGAGACATACAACGTTTAGCTCAGTTCTGGGCATCTTTGAAATACCTATACAAACTTGTTCCTACATAGTAACTTGCAACTTTGAATGAGAATGTGCTTGCTTACAGCAACGTGCTATATGTTCTGAATTCCCGAATTGGGAATCTGTGTCAAAACTTTGTTAGGAATTATGTGATCCTTACTAGCTTGAAGTAAGGGAGATGGGGCTTGAAGTTATTTCTAGGAGTTGGACACATACAACTTTTAGCTCAGTCCTGGGCATCTTTGAAATACCTATGCAAACTTGTTCCTACATAGTAACTTGCAACTTTGAATGAGAATGTGCTTGCTTACAGCAACGTGCTATATGTTCTGTATGCCCGAATTGGGAATCTGTGTCAAAACTTTGTTAGGAATTATGGGATCCGTACAAGCTGGAAGTAAGGGAGATGGGGCATGAAGTTATTTCTAGGAGTTGGAGACATACAACGTTTAGCTCAGTTCTGGGCATCTTTGAAATACCTATACAAACTTGTTCCTACATAGTAACTTGCAACTTTGAATGAGAATGTGCTTGCTTACAGCAACGTGCTATATGTTCTGAATGCCCGAATTGGGAATCTGTGTCAAAACTTTGTTAGGAATTATGTGATCCTTACTAGCTGGAAGTAAGGGTGATGGGGCATGAAGTTATTTCTAGGAGTTGGAGACATACCAAGTTTAGCTCAGTTCTGGGCATCTTTCAAATACCTATACAAACTTGTTCCTACATAGTAACTTGCAACTTTGAATGAGAATGTGCTTGCTTACACCAACGTGCTATATGTTCTGAATGCCCGAATTGGGAATCTGTGTCAAAACTTTGTTAGGAATTATGTGATCCTTACTAGCTGTAAGTAAGGGAGTTGGGGCATGAAGTTATTTCTAGAAGTTGGACACATACCAAGTTTAGCTCAGTTCTGGGCATCTTTGAAACACCTATACAAACTTGTTCCTACATAGTAACTTGCAACATTGAATGAGAATGTGCTTGCTTACAGCAACGTGCTATATGTTCTGAATGCCCGAATTGGGAATCTGTGTCAAAACTTTGTTAAGAATTATGTGATCCTTACTACTTGGAAGTAAGGGAGATGGGGCATGAAGTTATTTCTAGGAGTTGGACACATACCAAGTTTAGCTCAGTTCTGGGCATCTTTGAAATACCTATACAAACTTGTTCCTACATAGTAACTTGCAACTTTGAATGACAATGTGCTTGCTTACAGCAACGTGCTATATGTTATGAATGCCCGAATTGGGAATCTGTGTCAATTCATTGTTAGGAATTATGTGATCCTTACTAGCTGGAAGTAAGGGAGATGGGGCATGAAGTTATTTCTAGGAGTTGGAGACATACAACGTTTAACTCAGTTCTGGGCATCTTTGAAATACCTATGCAAACTTGTTCCTACATAGTAACTTGCAACTTTGAATTGAATGTGCTTGCTTACAGCAACGTGCTACATGTTCTGAATGTCCGAATTGGGAATCTGTGTCAAAACTTTGTTAGGAATTATGTGATCCTTACTAGCTGGAAGTAAGGGAGATGGGGCATGAAGTTATTTCTAGGAGTTGGAGACATACCAAATTTAGCTCAGTTCTGGGCATCTTTGAAATACCTATACAAACTTGTTCCTACATAGTAACTTGCAACTTTGAATGAGAATGTTCTTGCTTACATCAACGTGCTATATGTTCTGAATGCCCGAATTGGGAATCTGTGTCAAAACTTTGTTAGGAATTATGTGATCCTTACTGGCTGGAAGTAAGGGAGTTGGGGCATGAAGTTATTTCTAGAGGTTGGAAACATACCAAGTTTAGCTCAGTTCTGGGCATCTTTGAAATACCTATACAAACTTGTTCCTACATAGTAACTTGCAACTTTGAATGAGAATGTGCTTGCTTACAGCAACGTGCTATATGTTCTGAATGCCCGAATTGGGAATCTGTGTCAAAACTATGTTAGGAATTATGTGATCCTTACTACCTGGAAGTAAGGGAGTTGGGGCATGACGTTATTTCTAGAGGTAGGACACATACCAAGTTTAGCTCAGTTCTGGGCATCTTTGAAATACCTATACAAACTTGTTCCTACATAGTAACTTGCAAATTTGAATGAGAATGTGCTTGCTTACAGCAACTTGCTATATGTTCTGAATGTCCGAATTGGGAATCTGTGTCAAAACTTTGTTAGGAATTATGTGATCCTTACTAGCTGGAAGTAAGTGTGATGGGGCATGAAGTTATTTCTAGGAGTTGGAGACATACAACGTTTACCTCAGTTCTGGGCATCTTTGAAATACCTTTACAAACTTGTTCCTACATAGTAACTTGCAACTTTGAATGAGAATGTGCTTGCTTACAGCAACGTGCTATATGTTCTGAATGCCCGAATTGGGAATCTGTGTCAAAACTTTGTTAGGAATTATGTGATCCTTACTGGCTGGAAGTAAGGGAGTTAGGGCATGAAGTTATTTCCAGAGGTTGGACACATACCAAGTTTAGCTCAGTTCTGGGCATCTTTGAAATACCTATACAAACTTGTTCCTACATAGTAACTTGCAACTTTGAATGAGAATGTGCTTGCTTACAGCAACGTGCTACATGTTCTGAATGCCCGAATTGGGAATCTGTGTCAAAACTTTGTTAGGAATTATGTGATCCTTACTAGCTGGAAGTAAGTGAGATGGGGCATGAAGTTATTTCTAGGAGTTGGAGACATACAGCGTTTAGCTCAGTTCCGGGCATCTTTGAAATACCTATACAAACTTGTTCCTACATAGTAACTTGCAACTTTGAATGAGAATGTGCTTGCTTACAGCAACGTGCTACATGTTCTGAATGATCGAATTGGGAATCTGTGTCAAAACTTTGTTAGGAATTATGTGATCCTTACTAGCTGAAGTAATGGAGATGGGGCATAAAGTTATTTCTAGGAGTTGGAGACATACCAAGTTTAGCTCAGTTCTGGGCATCTTTGAAATACCTATACAAACTTGTTCCTACATAGTAACTTGCAACTTTGAATGAGAATGTGCTTGCTTACAGCAACGTGCTATATGTTCTGAATGCCCGAATTGGGAATCTGTGTCAAAACTTTGTTAAGATTTATGTGATCCTTACTAGCTGTAAGTAAGGGATATGGGGCATGAAGTTATTTCTAGGAGTTGGAGACATACAACGTTTAGCTCAGTTCTGGGCATCTTTGAAATACCTATACAAACTTGTTCCTACATAGTAACTTGCAACTTTGAATGAGAATGTGCTTGCTTACAGCAACGTACTATATGTTCTGAATGCCCGAATTGGGAATCTGTGTCAAAACTTTGTTAGGAATTATGTGATCCTTACTAGCTGGAAGTAAGGGAGATGGGGCATGAAGTTATTTCTAGGAGTTGGAGACATACCATGTTTAGCTCAGTTCTGGGCATCTTTGAAATACCTATACAAACTTGTTCCTACATAGTAACTTGCAACTTTGAATGAGAATGTGCTTGCTTACAGCAACGTGCTATATGTTCTGAATTCCCGAATTGGGAATCTGTGTCAAAAATTTGTTAGGAATTATGTGATCCTTACTACCTGGAGGTAAGGGAGTTGGGGCATGAAGTTATTTCTAGGAGTTGGAGACATACCAAGTTTAGCTCAGTTCTGGGCATCTTTGAAATTCCTTTACAAACTTGTTCCTACATAGTAACTTGCAACTTTGAATGAGAATGTGCTTGCTTACAGCAACGTGCTTTATGTTCTGAATGCCTGAATTGGGAATCTGTGTCAAAACTTTGTTAGAAATTATGTGATCCTAACTAGATGGAAGTAAGGGAGATGGGGCATGAAGTCATTTCTTGGAGTTGGAGACATACAACGTTTAGCTCAGTTCTGGGCATCTTTCAAATACCTATACAAACTTGTTCCTACATAGTAACTTGCAACTTTGAATGAGAATGTTCTTGCTTACAGCAACGTACTATATGTTCTAAATGCCCGAATTGTTAATCTGTGTCAAAACTTTGTTAGGAATTATGTGATCCTTACTAGCTGGAAGTAAGGGAGATGGGGCATGAAGTTATTTCTAGGAGTTGGACACATACAAAGTTTAGCACCGTTCGGGGTATCTTTGAAATACCTATACAAACTTGTTCCTACATAGTAACTTGCAACTTTGAATGAGAATGTGCTTGCTTACAGCAACGTGCTATATGTTCTGAATGCCCGAATTGGGAATCTGTGTCAAAACTTTGTTAGGAATTATGTGATCCTTACTAGCTGGAAGTAAGGGAGATGGGGCATGAAGTTATTTCTAGGAGTTGGAGACATACAACGTTTAGCTCAGTTCTGGGCATCTTTGAAATACCTATACAAACTTGTTCCTACATAGTAACTTGCAACTTTGAATGAGAATGTGCTTGCTTACAGCAACGTGCTATATGTTCTGAATGCCCGAATTGGGAATCTGTGTCAAAACTTTGTTAGGAATTATGTGATCCTTACTAGCTGGAAGTAAGGGAGATGGGGCATGAAGTTACTTCTAGGAGTTGGAGACATACCAAGTTCAGCTCAGTTCTGGGCATCTTTGAAAGTCCTATACAAACTTGTTCCTACATAGTAACTTGCAACTTTGAATGAGAAGGTGCTTGCTTACAGCAACGTGCTATATGTTCTGAATGCCTGAATTGGGAATCTGTGTCAAAACTATGTTAGAAATTATGTGATCCTTACTAGATGGAAGTAAGGGAGATGGGGCATGAAGTTATTTCTAGGAGTTGGAGACATACAACGTTTAGCTCAGTTCTGGGCATCTTTGAAATACCTATACAAACTTGTTCCTACATAGTAACTTGCAACATTGAATGAGAATGTGCTTGCTTACAGCAACGTGCTATATGTTCTGAATGCCCGAATTGGGAATCTGTGTCAAAACTTTGTTAGGAATTATGTGATCCTTACTAGCTGGAAGTAAGGGAGTTGTGGCATGAAGGTATTTCTAGGAGTTGGACACATACCAAGTTTAGCACAGTTCAGGGCATCTTTGAAATACCTATACAAACTTGTTCCTACATAGTAACTTGCAACTTTGAATGAGAATGTGCTTGCTTACAGCAACGTGCTATATGTTCTGAATGCCCGAATTGGGAATCTGTGTCAAAACTTTGTTAGGAATTATGTGATCATTACTAGCTGGAAGTAAGGGAGATGGGGCATGAAGTTATTTCTAGGAATTGGACTCATACCAAGTTTAGCTCAGTGCTGGGCATCTTTGAAATACCTATACAAACTTGTTCCTACATAGTAACTTGCAACTTTGAATGAGAATGTGCTTGCTTACAGCAACGTGCTATATGTTCTGAATGCCCGAATTGGGAATCTGTGTCAAAATTTGTTAGGAATTATGTGATCCTTACTGGCTGGAAGTAAGGGAGTTAGGGCATGAAGTTATTTCTAGAGGTTGGACACATACCAAGTTTAGCTCAGTTCTGGGCATCTTTGAAATACCTATACAAACTTGTTCCTACATAGTAACTTGCAACTTTGAATGAGAATGTGCTTGCTTACAGCAACGTGCTACATGTTCTGAATGCCCGAATTGGGAATCTGTGTCAAAACTTTGTTAGGAATTATGTGATCCTTACTAGCTGGAAGTAAGGGAGATGGGGCATGAAGTTATTTCTAGGAGTTGGAGACATACAGCGTTTAGCTCAGTTCCGGGCATCTTTGAAATACCTATACAAACTTGTTCCTACATAGTAACTTGCAACTTTGAATGAGAATGTGCTTGCTTACAGCAACGTGCTACATGTTCTGAATGATCGAATTGGGAATCTGTGTCAAAACTTTGTTAGGAATTATGTGATCCTTACTAGCTGAAGTAATGGAGATGGGGCATGAAGTTATTTCTAGGAGTTGGAGACATACCAAGTTTAGCTCAGTTCTGGGCATCTTTGAAATACCTATACAAACTTGTTCCTACATAGTAACTTGCAACTTTGAATGAGAATGTGCTTGCTTACAGCAACGTGCTATATGTTCTGAATGCCCGAATTGGGAATCTGTGTCAAAACTTTGTTAAGAATTATGTGATCCTTACTAGCTGTAAGTAAGGGATATGGGGCATGAAGTTATTTCTAGGAGTTGGAGACATACAACGTTTAGCTCAGTTCTGGGCATCTTTGAAATACCTATACAAACTTGTTCCTACATAGTAACTTGCAACTTTGAATGAGAATGTGCTTGCTTACAGCAACGTACTATATGTTCTGAATGCCCGAATTGGGAATCTGTGTCAAAACTTTGTTAGGAATTATGTGATCCTTACTAGCTGGAAGTAAGGGAGATGGGGCATGAAGTTATTTCTAGGAGTTGGAGACATACCATGTTTAGCTCAGTTCTGGGCATCTTTGAAATACCTATACAAACTTGTTCCTACATAGTAACTTGCAACTTTGAATGAGAATGTGCTTGCTTACAGCAACGTGCTATATGATCTGAATTCCCGAATTGGGAATCTGTGTCAAAAATTTGTTAGGAATTATGTGATCCTTACTACCTGGAGGTAAGGGAGTTGGGGCATGAAGTTATTTCTAGGAGTTGGAGACATACCAAGTTTAGCTCAGTTCTGGGCATCTTTGAAATTCCTTTACAAACTTGTTCCTACATAGTAACTTGCAACTTTGAATGAGAATGTGCTTGCTTACAGCAACGTGCTTTATGTTCTGAATGCCTGAATTGGGAATCTGTGTCAAAACTTTGTTAGAAATTATGTGATCCTAACTAGATGGAAGTAAGGGAGATGGGGCATGAAGTCATTTCTTGGAGTTGGAGACATACAACGTTTAGCTCAGTTCTGGGCATCTTTCAAATACCTATACAAACTTGTTCCTACATAGTAACTTGCAACTTTGAATGAGAATGTTCTTGCTTACAGCAACGTACTATATGTTCTAAATGCCCGAATTGGGAATCTGTGTCAAAACTTTGTTAGGAATTATGTGATCCTTACTAGCTGGAAGTAAGGGAGATGGGGCATGAAGTTATTTCTAGGAGTTGGACACATACAAAGTTTAGCACCGTTCGGGGTATCTTTGAAATACCTATACAAACTTGTTCCTACATAGTAACTTGCAACTTTGAATGAGAATGTGCTTGCTTACAGCAACGTGCTATATGTTCTGAATGCCCGAATTGGGAATCTGTGTCAAAACTTTGTTAGGAATTATGTGATCCTTACTAGCTGGAAGTAAGGGAGATGGGGCATGAAGTTATTTCTAGGAGTTGGAGACATACAACGTTTAGCTCAGTTCTGGGCATCTTTGAAATACCTATACAAACTTGTTCCTACATAGTAACTTGCAACTTTGAATGAGAATGTGCTTGCTTACAGCAACGTGCTATATGTTCTGAATGCCCGAATTGGGAATCTGTGTCAAAACTTTGTTAGGAATTATGTGATCCTTACTAGCTGGAAGTAAGGGAGATGGGGCATGAAGTTACTTCTAGGAGTTGGAGACATACCAAGTTCAGCTCAGTTCTGGGCATCTTTGAAAGTCCTATACAAACTTGTTCCTACATAGTAACTTGCAACTTGAATGAGAAGGTGCTTGCTTACAGCAACGTGCTATATGTTCTGAATGCCTGAATTGGGAATCTGTGTCAAAACTATGTTAGAAATTATGTGATCCTTACTAGATGGAAGTAAGGGAGATGGGGCATGAAGTTATTTCTAGGAGTTGGAGACATACAACGTTTAGCTCAGTTCTGGGCATCTTTGAAATACCTATACAAACTTGTTCCTACATAGTAACTTGCAACATTGAATGAGAATGTGCTTGCTTACAGCAACGTGCTATATGTTCTGAATGCCCGAATTGGGAATCTGTGTCAAAACTTTGTTAGGAATTATGTGATCCTTACTAGCTGGAAGTAAGGGAGTTGTGGCATGAAGGTATTTCTAGGAGTTGGACACATACCAAGTTTAGCACAGTTCAGGGCATCTTTGAAATACCTATACAAACTTGTTCCTACATAGTAACTTGCAACTTTGAATGAGAATGTGCTTGCTTACAGCAACGTGCTATATGTTCTGAATGCCCGAATTGGGAATCTGTGTCAAAACTTTGTTAGGAATTATGTGATCATTACTAGCTGGAAGTAAGGGAGATGGGGCATGAAGTTATTTCTAGGAATTGGACTCATACCAAGTTTAGCTCAGTGCTGGGCATCTTTGAAATACCTATACAAACTTGTTCCTACATAGTAACTTGCAACTTTGAATGAGAATGTGCTTGCTTACAGCAACGTGCTATATGTTCTGAATGCCCGAATTGGGAATCTGTGTCAAAATTTGTTAGGAATTATGTGATCCTTACTAGCTGGAAGTAAGGGAGATGGGGCATGAAGTTATTTCTAGGAGTTGGAGACATACAAGGTTTAGCTCAGTTCTGGGCATCTTTGAAATACCTATACAAACTTGTTCCTACATAGTAACTTGCAACTTTGAATGAGAATGTGCTTGCTTACAGCAACGTGCTATATGTTCTGAATGCCCGAATTGGGAATCTGTGTCAAAACTTTGTTAGGAATTATGTGATCCTTACTAGCTGGAAGTAAGGGAGATGGGGCATGAAGTTATTTCTAGGAGTTGGACACATACAACGTTTAGCTCAGTCCTGGGCATCTTTGAAATACCTATGCAAACTTGTTCCTACATAGTAACTTGCAACTTTGAATGAGAATGTGCTTGCTTACAGCAACGTGCTATATGTTCTGTATGCCCGAATTGGGAATCTGTGTCAAAACTTTGTTAGGAATTATGGGATCCTTACAAGCTGGAAGTAAGGGAGATGGGGCATGAAGTTATTTCTAGGAGTTGGAGACATACAACGTTTAGCTCAGTTCTGGGCATCTTTGAAATACCTATACAAACTTGTTCCTACATAGTAACTTGCAACTTTGAATGAGAATGTGCTTGCTTACAGCAACGTGCTATATGTTCTGAATGCCCGAATTGGGAATCTGTGTCAAAACTTTGTTAGGAATTATGTGATCCTTACTAGCTGGAAGTAAGGGAGATGGGGCATGAAGTTATTTCTAGGAGTTGGACACATACAACGTTTAGCTCAGTCCTGGGCATCTTTGAAATACCTATGCAAACTTGTTCCTACATAGTAACTTGCAACTTTGAATGAGAATGTGCTTGCTTACAGCAACGTGCTATATGTTCTGTATGCCCGAATTGGGAATCTGTGTCAAAACTTTGTTAGGAATTATGGGATCCTTACAAGCTGGAAGTAAGGGAGATGGGGCATGAAGTTATTTCTAGGAGTTGGAGACATACAACGTTTAGCTCAGTTCTGGGCATCTTTGAAATACCTATACAAACTTGTTCCTACATAGTAACTTGCAACTTTGAATGAGAATGTGCTTGCTTACAGCAACGTGCTATATGTTCTGAATGCCCGAATTGGGAATCTGTGTCAAAACTTTGTTAGGAATTATGTGATCCTTACTAGCTGGAAGTAAGGGTGATGGGGCATGAAGTTATTTCTAGGAGTTGGACACATACCAAGTTTAGCTCAGTTCTGGGCATCTTTCAAATACCTATACAAACTTGTTCCTACATAGTAACTTGCAACTTTGAATGAGAATGTGCTTGCTTACACCAACGTGCTATATGTTCTGAATGCCCGAATTGGGAATCTGTGTCAAAACTTTGTTAGGAATTATGTGATCCTTACTAGCTGTAAGTAAGGGAGTTGGCGCATGAAGTTATTTCTAGAAGTTGGACACATACCAAGTTTAGCTCAGTTCTGGGCATCTTTGAAACACCTATACAAACTTGTTCCTACATAGTAACTTGCAACATTGAATGAGAATGTGCTTGCTTACAGCAACGTGCTATATGTTCTGAATGCCCGAATTGGGAATCTGTGTCAAAACTTTGTTAAGAATTATGTGATCCTTACTACTTGGAACTAAGGGAGATGGGGCATGAAGTTATTTCTAGGAGTTGGACACATACCAAGTTTAGCTCAGTTCTGGGCATCTTTGAAATACCTATACAAACTTGTTCCTACATAGTAACTTGCAACTTTGAATGAGAATGTGCTTGCTTACAGCAACGTGCTATATGTTCTGAATGCCCGAATTGGGAATCTGTGTCAATTCATTGTTAGGAATTATGTGATCCTTACTAGCTGGAAGTAAGGGAGATGGGGCATGAAGTTATTTCTAGGAGTTGGAGACATACAACGTTTAACTCAGTTCTGGGCATCTTTGAAATACCTATGCAAACTTGTTCCTACATAGTAACTTGCAACTTTGAATTGAATGTGCTTGCTTACAGCAACGTGCTACATGTTCTGAATGTCCGAATTGGGAATCTGTGTCAAAACTTTGTTAGGAATTATGTGATCCTTACTAGCTGGAAGTAAGGGAGATGGGGCATGAAGTTATTTCTAGGAGTTGGAGACATACCAAATTTAGCTCAGTTCTGGGCATCTTTGAAATACCTATACAAACTTGTTCCTACATAGTAACTTGCAACTTTGAATGAGAATGTTCTTGCTTACATCAACGTGCTATATGTTCTGAATGCCCGAATTGGGAATCTGTGTCAAAACTTTGTTAGGAATTATGTGATCCTTACTGGCTGGAAGTAAGGGAGTTGGGGCATGAAGTTATTTCTAGAGGTTGGACACATACCAAGTTTAGCTCAGTTCTGGGCATCTTTGAAATACCTATACAAACTTGTTCCTACATAGTAACTTGCAACTTTGAATGAGAATGTGCTTGCTTACAGCAACGTGCTATATGTTCTGAATGCCCGAATTGGGAATCTGTGTCAAAACTATGTTAGGAATTATGTGATCCTTACTACCTGGAAGTAAGGGAGTTGGGGCATGACGTTATTTCTAGAGGTAGGACACATACCAAGTTTAGCTCAGTTCTGGGCATCTTTGAAATACCTATACAAACTTGTTCCTACATAGTAACTTGCAAATTTGAATGAGAATGTGCTTGCTTACAGCAACTTGCTATATGTTCTGAATGTCCGAATTGGGAATCTGTGTCATAACTTTGTTAGGAATTATGTGATCCTTACTAGCTGGAAGTAAGTGTGATGGGGCATGAAGTTATTTCTAGGAGTTGGAGACATACAACGTTTAGCTCAGTTCTGGGCATCTTTGAAATACCTTTACAAACTTGTTCCTACATAGTAACTTGCAACTTTGAATGAGAATGTGCTTGCTTACAGCAACGTGCTATATGTTCTGAATGCCCGAATTGGGAATCTGTGTCAAAACTTTGTTAGGAATTATGTGATCCTTACTGGCTGGAAGTAAGGGAGTTAGGGCATGAAGTTATTTCTAGAGGTTGGACACATACCAAGTTTAGCTCAGTTCTGGGCATCTTTGAAATACCTATACAAACTTGTTCCTACATAGTAACTTGCAACTTTGAATGAGAATGTGCTTGCTTACAGCAACGTGCTACATGTTATGAATGCCCGAATTGGGAATCTGTGTCAAAACTTTGTTAGGAATTATGTGATCCTTACTAGCTGGAAGTAAGGGAGATGGGGCATGAAGTTATTTCTAGGAGTTGGAGACATACAGCGTTTAGCTCAGTTCCGGGCATCTTTGAAATACCTATACAAACTTGTTCCTACATAGTAACTTGCAACTTTGAATGAGAATGTGCTTGCTTACAGCAACGTGCTACATGTTCTGAATGATCGAATTGGGAATCTGTGTCAAAACTTTGTTAGGAATTATGTGATCCTTACTAGCTGAAGTAATGGAGATGGGGCATGAAGTTATTTCTAGGAGTTGGAGACATACCAAGTTTAGCTCAGTTCTGGGCATCTTTGAAATACCTATACAAACTTGTTCCTACATAGTAACTTGCAACTTTGAATGAGAATGTGCTTGCTTACAGCAACGTGCTATATGTTCTGAATGCCCGAATTGGGAATCTGTGTCAAAAATTTGTTAGGAATTATGTGATCCTTACTACCTGGAAGTAAGGGAGTTGGGGCATGAAGTTATTTCTAGGAGTTGGAGACATACCAAGTTTAGCTCAGTTCTGGGCATCTTTGAAATTCCTTTACAAACTTGTTCCTACATAGTAACTTGCAACTTTGAATGAGAATGTGCTTGCTTACAGCAACGTGCTTTATGTTCTGAATGCCTGAATTGGGAATCTGTGTCAAAACTTTGTTAGAAATTATGTGATCCTAACTAGATGGAAGTAAGGGAGATGGGGCATGAAGTCATTTCTTGGAGTTGGAGACATACAACGTTTAGCTCAGTTCTGGGCATCTTTCAAATACCTATACAAACTTGTTCCTACATAGTAACTTCCAACTTTGAATGAGAATGTTCTTGCTTACAGCAACGTACTATATGTTCTAAATGCCCGAATTGGGAATCTGTGTCAAAACTTTGTTAGGAATTATGTGATCCTTACTAGCTGGAAGTAAGGGAGATGGGGCATGAAGTTATTTCTAGGAGTTGGACACATACAAAGTTTAGCACCGTTCGGGGTATCTTTGAAATACCTATACAAACTTGTTCCTACATAGTAACTTGCAACTTTGAATGAGAATGTGGTTGCTTACAGCAACGTGCTATATGTTCTGAATGCCCGAATTGGGAATCTGTGTCAAAACTTTGTTAGGAATTATGTGATCCTTACTAGCTGGAAGTAAGGGAGATGGGGCATGAAGTTATTTCTAGGAGTTGGAGACATACAACGTTTAGCTCAGTTCTGGGCATCTTTGAAATACCTATACAAACTTGTTCCTACATAGTAACTTGCAACTTTGAATGAGAATGTGCTTGCTTACAGCAACGTGCTATATGTTCTGAATGCCCGAATTGGGAATCTGTGTCAAAACTTTGTTAGGAATTATGTGATCCTTACTAGCTGGAAGTAAGGGAGATGGGGCATGAAGTTACTTCTAGGAGTTGGAGACATACCAAGTTCAGCTCAGTTCTGGGCATCTTTGAAAGTCCTATACAAACTTGTTCCTACATAGTAACTTGCAACTTTGAATGAGAAGGTGCTTGCTTACAGCAACGTGCTATATGTTCTGAATGCCTGAATTGGGAATCTGTGTCAAAACTATGTTAGAAATTATGTGATCCTTACTAGATGGAAGTAAGGGAGATGGGGCATGAAGTTATTTCTAGGAGTTGGAGACATACAACGTTTAGCTCAGTTCTGGGCATCTTGGAAATACCTATACAAACTTGTTCCTACATAGTAACTTGCAACATTGAATGAGAATGTGCTTGCTTACAGCAACGTGCTATATGTGTTGAATGCCCGAATTGGGAATCTGTGTCAAAACTTTGTTAGGAATTATGTGATCCTTACTAGCTGGAAGTAAGGGAGTTGTGGCATGAAGGTATTTCTAGGAGTTGGACACATACCAAGTTTAGCACAGTTCAGGGCATCTTTGAAATACCTATACAAACTTGTTCCTGCATAGTAACTTGCAACTTTGAATGAGAATGTGCTTGCTTACAGCAACGTGCTATATGTTCTGAATGCCCGAATTGGGAATCTGTGTCAAAACTTTGTTAGGAATTATGTGATCATTACTAGCTGGAAGTAAGGGAGATGGGGCATGAAGTTATTTCTAGGAATTGGACTCATACCAAGTTTAGCTCAGTGCTGGGCATCTTTGAAATACCTATACAAACTTGTTCCTACATAGTAACTTGCAACTTTGAATGAGAATGTGCTTGCTTACAGCAACGTGCTATATGTTCTGAATGCCCGAATTGGGAATCTGTGTCAAAATTTGTTAGGAATTATGTGATCCTTACTAGCTGGAAGTAAGGGAGATGGGGCATGAAGTTATTTCTAGGAGTTGGAGACATACAACGTTTAGCTCAGTTCTGGGCATCTTTGAAATACCTATACAAACTTGTTCCTACATAGTAACTTGCAACTTTGAATGAGAATGTGCTTGCTTACAGCAACGTGCTATATGTTCTGAATGCCCGAATTGGGAATCTGTGTCAAAACTTTGTTAGGAATTATATGATCCTTACTAGCTGGAAGTAAGGGAGATGGGGCATGAAGTTATTTCTAGGAGTTGGACACATACAACGTTTAGCTCAGTCCTGGGCATCTTTGAAATACCTATGCAAACTTGTTCCTACATAGTAACTTGCAACTTTGAATGAGAATGTGCTTGCTTACAGCAACGTGCTATATGTTCTGTATGCCCGAATTGGGAATCTGTGTCAAAACTTTGTTAGGAATTATGGGATCCTTACTAGCTGGAAGTAAGGGAGATGGGGCATGAAGTTATTTCTAGGAGTTGGAGACATACAACGTTTAGCTCAGTTCTGGGCATCTTTGAAATACCTATACAAACTTGTTCCTACATAGTAACTTGCAACTTTGAATGAGAATGTGCTTGCTTACAGCAACGTGCTATATGTTCTGAATGCCCGAATTGGGAATCTGTGTCAAAACTTTGTTAGGAATTATGTGATCCTTACTAGCTGGAAGTAAGGGTGATGGGGCATGAAGTTATTTCTAGGAGTTGGAGACATACCAAGTTTAGCTCAGTTCTGGGCATCTTTCAAATACCTATACAAACTTGTTCCTACATAGTAACTTGCAACTTTGAATGAGAATGTGCTTGCTTACACCAACGTGCTATATGTTCTGAATGCCCGAATTGGGAATCTGTGTCAAAACTTTGTTAGGAATTATGTGATCCTTACTAGCTGTAAGTAAGGGAGTTGGGGCATGAAGTTATTTCTAGAAGTTGGACACATACCAAGTTTAGTTCAGTTCTGGGCATCTTTGAAACACCTATACAAACTTGTTCCTACATAGTAACTTGCAACATTGAATGAGAATGTGCTTGCTTACAGCAACGTGCTATATGTTCTGAATGCCCGAATTGGGAATCTGTGTCAAAACTTTGTTAAGAATTATGTGATCCTTACTACTTGGAAGTAAGGGAGATGGGGCATGAAGTTATTTCTAGGAGTTGGACACATACCAAGTTTAGCTCAGTTCTGGGCATCTTTGAAATACCTATACAAACTTGTTCCTACATAGTAACTTGCAACTTTGAATGACAATGTGCTTGCTTACAGCAACGTGCTATATGTTATGAATGCCCGAATTGGGAATCTGTGTCAATTCATTGTTAGGAATTATGTGATCCTTACTAGCTGGAAGTAAGGGAGATGGGGCATGAAGTTATTTCTAGGAGTTGGAGACATACAACGTTTAACTCAGTTCTGGGCATCTTTGAAATACCTATGCAAACTTTTTCCTACATAGTAACTTGCAACTTTGAATTGAATGTGCTTGCTTACAGCAACGTGCTACATGTTCTGAATGTCCGAATTGGGAATCTGTGTCAAAACTTTGTTAGGAATTATGTGATCCTTACTAGCTGGAAGTAAGGGAGATGGGGCATGAAGTTATTTCTAGGAGTTGGAGACTTACCAAATTTAGCTCAGTTCTGGGCATCTTTGAAATACCTATACAAACTTGTTCCTACATAGTAACTTGCAACTTTGAATGAGAATGTTCTTGCTTACATCAACGTGCTATATGTTCTGAATGCCCGAATTGGGAATCTGTGTCAAAACTTTGTTAGGAATTATGTGATCCTTACTGGCGGGAAGTAAGGGAGTTGGGGCATGAAGTTATTTCTAGAGGTTGGACACATACCAAGTTTAGCTCAGTTCTGGGCATCTTTGAAATACCTATACAAACTTGTTCCTATATAGTAACTTGCAACTTTGAATGAGAATGTGCTTGCTTACAGCAACGTGCTATATGTTCTGAATGCCCGAATTGGGAATCTGTGTCAAAACTATGTTAGGAATTATGTGATCCTTACTACCTGGAAGTAAGGGAGTTGGGGCATGACGTTATTTCTAGAGGTAGGACACATACCAAGTTTAGCTCAGTTCTGGGCATCTTTGAAATACCTATACAAACTTGTTCCTACATAGTAACTTGCATATTTGAATGAGAATGTGCTTGCTTACAGCAACTTGCTATATGTTCTGAATGTCCGAATTGGGAATCTGTGTCAAAACTTTGTTAGGAATTATGTGATCCTTACTAGCTGGAAGTAAGGAAGTTGGGGCATGAAGTTATTTCTAGAGGTTGGACACATACCAAGTTTAGCTCAGTTCTGGGCATCTTTGAAATACCTATACAAACTTGTTCCTACATAGTAACTTGCAACTTTGAATGAGAATGTGCTTGCTTACAGCAACGTGCTATATGTTCTGAATGCCCGAATTGGGAATCTGTGTCAAAACTTTGTTAGGAATTATGTGATCCTTACTGGCTGGAAGTAAGGGAGTTAGGGCATGATGTTATTTCTAGAGGTTGGACACATACCAAGTTTAGCTCAGTTCTGGGCATCTTTGAAATACTTATACAAACTTGTTCCTACATAGTAACTTGCAACTTTGAATGAGAATGTGCTTGCTTACAGCAACGTGCTACATGTTCTGAATGCCCGAATTGGGAATCTGTGTCAAAACTTTGTTAGGAATTATGTGATCCTTACTAGCTGGAAGTAAGGGAGATGGGGCATGATGTTATTTCTAGGAGTTGGAGACATACAACGTTTAGCTCAGTTCCGGGCATCTTTGAAATACCTATACAAACTTGTTCCTACATAGTAACTTGCAACTTTGAATGAGAATGTGCTTGCTTACAGCAACGTGCTATATGTTCTGAATGCCCGAATTGGGAATCTGTGTCAAAACTTTGTTAGGAATTATGTGATCCTTACTAGCTGGAAGTAAGGGAGATGGGGCATGAAGTTATTTCTAGGAGTTGGAGACATACAACGTTTAGCTCAGTTCTGGGCATCTTTGAAATACCTATACAAACTTGTTCCTACATAGTAACTTGCAACTTTGAATGAGAATGTGCTTGCTTACAGCAACGTGCTATATGTTCTGAATGCCCGAATTGGGAATCTGTGTCAAAACTTTGTTAGGAATTATGTGATCCTTACTGGCGGGAAGTAAGGGAGTTGGGGCATGAAGTTATTTCTAGAGGTTGGACACATACCAAGTTTAGCTCAGTTCTGGGCATCTTTGAAATACCTATACAAACTTGTTCCTACATAGTAACTTGCAACTTTGAATGAGAATGTGCTTGCTTACAGCAACGTGCTATATGTTCTGAATGCCCGAATTGGGAATCTGTGTCAAAACTATGTTAGGAATTATGTGATCCTTACTACCTGGAAGTAAGGGAGTTGGGGCATGACGCTATTTCTAGAGGTAGGACACATACCAAGTTTAGCTCAGTTCTGGGCATCTTTGAAATACCTATACAAACTTGTTCCTACATAGTAACTTGCATATTTGAATGAGAATGTGCTTGCTTACAGCAACTTGCTATATGTTCTGAATGTCCGAATTGTGAATCTGTGTCAAAACTTTGTTAGGAATTATGTGATCCTTACTAGCTGGAAGTAAGGAAGTTGGGGCATGAAGTTATTTCTAGAGGTTGGACACATACCAAGTTTAGCTCAGTTCTGGGCATCTTTGAAATACCTATACAAACTTGTTCCTACATAGTAACTTGCAACTTTGAATGAGAATGTGCTTTCTTACAGCAACGTGCTTTATGTTCTGAATGCCCGAATTGGGAATCTGTGTCATAACTTTGTTAGGAATTATGTGATCCTTACTAGCTGGAAGTAAGTGTGATGGGGCATCAAGTTATTTCTAGGAGTTGGAGACATACAACGTTTAGCTCAGTTCTGGGCATCTTTGAAATACCTTTACAAACTTGTTCCTACATAGTAACTTGCAACTTTGAATGAGAATGTGCTTTCTTACAGCAACGTGCTATATTTTCTGAATGCCCGAATTGGGAATCTGTGTCAAAACTTTGTTAGGAATTATGTGATCCTTACTGGCTGGAAGTAAGGGAGTTAGGGCATGATGTTATTTCTAGAGGTTGGACACATACCAAGTTTAGCTCAGTTCTGGGCATCTTTGAAATACTTATATAAACTTGTTCCTACATAGTAACTTGCAACTTTGTTTGAGAATGTGCTTGCTTACAGCAACGTGCTACGTGTTCTGAATGCCCGAATTGGGAATCTGTGTCAAAACTTTGTTAGGAATTATGTGATCCTTACTAGCTGGAAGTAAGGGAGATGGGGCATGAAGTTATTTCTAGGAGTTGGAGACATACAACGTTTAGCTCAGTTCCGGGCATCTTTGAAATACCTATACAAACTTGTTCCTACATAGTAACTTGCAACTTTGAATGAGAATGTGCTTGCTTACAGCAACGTGCTATATGTTCTGAATGCCCGAATTGGGAATCTGTGTCAAAACTTTGTTAGGAATTATGTGATCCTTACTAGCTGGAAGTAAGGGAGATGGGGCATGAAGTTATTTCTAGGAGTTGGAGACATACAACGTTTAGCTCAGTTCTGGGCATCTTTGAAATACCTATACAAACTTGTTCCTACATAGTAACTTGCAACTTTGAATGAGAATGTGCTTGCTTACAGCAACGTGCTACATGTTCTAAATGCCCGAATTGGGAATCCTTGTCAAAACTTTGTTAGGAATTATGTGATCCTTACTAGCTGGAAGTAAGGGAGATGGGGCATGAAGTTATTTCTAGGAGTTGGAGACATACCAAGTTTAGCTCAGTTCTGGGCATCTTTGAAATACCTATACAAACTTGTTCCTACATATTAAGTTGCAACTTTGTATAAGAATGTGCTTGCTTACATCAACGTGCTATATGTTCTGAATGCCCGAATTGAGAATCTGTGTCAAAACTTTGTTAGGAATTATGTGATCCTTACTAGCTGGAAGAAAGGGAGTGGGTGCATGAAGGTATTTCTAGGAGTTGGACACATACCAAGATTAGCTCAGTTCTGGGCATCTTTGAAATACCTATACAAACTTGTTCCTACATAGTAACTTGCCACTTTGAATGAGAATGTGCTTGCTTACAGCAACGTGCTATATGTTCTGAATGCCCGAATTGGGAATCTGTGTCAAAACTTTGTTAGGAATTATGTGATCCTTACTAGCTGGAAGTAAGGGTGATGGGGCATGAAGTTATTTCTAGGAGTTGGAGACATACCAAGTTTAGCTCAGTTCTGGGCATCTTTGAAATACCTTTACAAACTTGTTCCTACATAGTAACTTGTAACTTTGAATGAGAATGTGCTTGCTTACAGCAACGTGCTATATGTTCTGAATGCCCGAATTGGGAATCTGTGTCAAAACTTTGTTAGAAATTATGTGATCCTTACTAGCTGGAAGTAAGGGAGATGGGGCATGAAGTTATTTCTAGTAGTTGGAGACACACAACGTTTAGCTCAGTTCTGGGCATCTTTTAAATACCTATACAAACTTGTTCCTACATAGTAACTTGCAACTTTGAATTGAATGTGCTTGCTTACAGCAACGTGCTACATGTTCTGAATGCCCGAATTGGGAATCTGTGTCAAAACTTTGTTAGGAATTATGTGATCCTTACTAGCTGGAAGTAAGGGAGATGGGGCATGAAGTTATTTCTAGGAGTTGGAGACATACAACGTTTAGCTCAGTTCTGGGCATCTTTGAAATACCTATACAAACTTGTTCCTACATAGTAACTTGCAACTTTGAATGAGAATGTGCTTGCTTACAGCAACGTGCTACATGTTCTAAATGCCCGAATTGGGAATCCTTGTCAAAACTTTGTTAGGAATTATGTGATCCTTACTAGCTGGAAGTAAGGGAGATGGGGCATGAAGTTATTTCTAGGAGTTGGAGACATACCAAGTTTAGCTCAGTTCTGGGCATCTTTGAAATACCTATACAAACTTGTTCCTACATATTAAGTTGCAACTTTGTATAAGAATGTGCTTGCTTACATCAACGTGCTATATGTTCTGAATGCCCGAATTGAGAATCTGTGTCAAAACTTTGTTAGGAATTATGTGATCCTTACTAGCTGGAAGAAAGGGAGTGGGTGCATGAAGGTATTTCTAGGAGTTGGACACATACCAAGATTAGCTCAGTTCTGGGCATCTTTGAAATACCTATACAAACTTGTTCCTACATAGTAACTGGCAACTTTGAATGAGAATGTGCTTGCTTACAGCAACGTGCTATATGTTCTGAATGCCCGAATTGGGAATCTGTGTCAAAACTTTGTTAGAAATTATGTGATCCTTACTAGCTGGAAGTAAGTGAGATGGGGCATGAAGTTATTTCTAGGAGTTGGACACATACCAAGTTTAGCTCAGTTCTGGGCATCTTTGAAATACCTATACAAACTTGTTCCTACATAGTAACTTGCAACTTTGAATGAGAATGTGCTTGCTTACAGCAACGTGCTACATGTTCTGAATGCCCGAATTGGGAATCTGTGTCAAAACTTTGTTAGGAATTATGTGATCCTTACTAACTGGAAGTAAGGGAGATGGGGCATGAAGTTATTTCTAGGAGTTGGAGACATACCAAGTTTAGCTCAGTTCTGGGCATCTTTGAAATACTTATACAAACTTGTTCCTACATATTAACTTGCAACTTTGAATGAGAATGTGCTTGCTTACAGCAACGTGCTATATGTTCTGAATGCCCGAATTGGGAATCTGTGTCAAAACTTTGTTAGGAATTATGTGATCCTTACTAGCTGGAAGTAAGGGAGTTGGGGCATGAAGGTATTTCTAGGAGTTGGACTCATACCAAGTTTACCTCAGTTCTGGGCATCTTTGAAATACATATGCAAACTTGTTCCTACATAGTAACTTGCAACTTTGAATGAGAATGTGCTTGCTTACAGCAACGTGCTATATGTTCTGAATGCCCGAATTGGGAATCTGTGTCAAAACTTTTTAGGAATTATGTGATCCTTACTAGCTGGAAGTAAGGGAGATGGGGCATGAAGTTATTTCTAGGAGTTGGACACATACCAAGTTTAGCTCAGTTCTGGGCATCTTTGAAATACCTATACAAACTTGTTCCTACATAGTAATTTGCAACTTTGAATGAAAATGCGCTTGCTTACAGCAACGTGCTATATGTTCTGAATGCCCGAATTGGGAATCTGTGTCAAAACTTTTTTAGGAATTATGTGATCCTTACTAGCTGGAAGTAAGGGAGATGGGGCATGAAGTTATTTCTAGGAGTTGGACACATACCAAGTTTAGCTGAGTTCTGGCCATCTTTGAAATACCTATACAAACTTGTTCCTACATAGTAACTTGCCACTTTGAATGAGAATGTGCTTGCTTACAGCAACGTGCTATATGTTCTGAATGCCCGAATTGGGAATCTGTGTCAAAACTTTGTTAGGAATTATGTGATCCTTACTAGCTGGAAGTAAGGGTGATGGGGCATGAAGTTATTTCTAGGAGTTGGAGACATACCAAGTTTAGCTCAGTTCTGGGCATCTTTGAAATACCTTTACAAACTTGTTCCTACATAGTAACTTGTAACTTTGAATGAGAATGTGCTTGCTTACAGCAACGTGCTATATGTTCTGAATGCCCGAATTGGGAATCTGTGTCAAAACTTTGTTAGAAATTATGTGATCCTTACTAGCTGGAAGTAAGGGAGATGGGGCATGAAGTTATTTCTAGTAGTTGGAGACATACAACGTTTAGCTCAGTTCTGGGCATCTTTTAAATACCTATACAAACTTGTTCCTACATGGTAACTTGCAACTTTGAATTGAATGTGCTTGCTTACAGCAACGTGCTACATGTTCTGAATGCCCGAATTGGGAATCTGTGTCAAAACTTTGTTAGGAATTATGTGATCCTTACTAGCTGGAAGTAAGGGAGATGGGGCATGAAGTTATTTCTAGGAGTTGGAGACATATAACGTTTAGCTCAGTTCTGGGCATCTTTGAAATACCTATACAACCTTGATCCTACATAGTAACTTGCAACTTTGAATGAGAATGTGCTTGCTTACAGCAACGTGCTATATGTTCTGAATGCCCGAATTGGGAATCTGTGTCAAAACTTAGTTAGGAATTATGTGATCCTTACTAGCTGAAAGTATGGGAGTTGGGGCATGAAGTTTTTTCTAGAGGTTGGACACATACCAAGTTTAGCTCAGTTCTGGGCATCTTTGAAATACCTATACAAACTTGTTCCTACATAGTAACTTGCAACTTTGAATGAGAATGTGCTTGCTTACAGCAACGTGCTATATGTTCTGAATGCCCGAATTGGGAATCTGTGTCAAAACTTTGTTAGGAATTATGTGATCCTTACTAGCTGGAGGTAAGGGAGATGGGGCATGAAGTTATTTCTAGGAGTTGGAGACATACAACGTTTAGCTCAGTTCTGGGCATCTTTGAAATACCTATACAAACTTGTTCCTACATAGTAACTTGCAACTTTGAATGAGAATGTGCTTGCTTACAGCAACGTGCTATATGTTCTGAATGCCCGAATTGGGAATCTGTGTCAAAACTTTGTTAGGAATTATCTGATCCTTACTAGCTGGAAGTAAGGGAGATGGGGCATGAAGTTATTTCTAGGAGTTGGAGACATACCAAGTTTAGCTGAGTTCTGGGCATCTTTGAAATACCTATACAAACTTGTTCCTACATATCAACTTGCAACTTTGAATGAGAATGTGCTTGCTTACAACAACGTGCTATAAGTTCTGAATGCCCGAATTGGGAATCTGTGTCAAAACTTTGTTAGGAATTATGTGATCCTTAGTAGCTGGAAGATAGGGAGTGGGGGCATGAAGGTATTTCTAGGAGGTGGAGACACACCAAGTTTAGCTCAGTTCTGGGCATCTTTGAAATACCTATACGAACTTGTTCCTACATAGTAACTTGCAACCTTGAATGAGAATGTGCTTGCTTACAGCAACGTGCTATATGTTCCGAATGCCCGAATTGGGAATCTGTGTCAAAACTTTGTTAGAAATTATGTGATCCTTACTAGCTGGAAGTAAGGGAGATTGGGCATGAAGTTATTTCTAGCAGTTGGAGACATACAACGTTTAACTCAGATCTGGGCATCTTTGAAATACCTATACAAACTTGTTCCTACATAGTAACTTGCAACTTTGAATGAGAATATGCTTGCTTACAGCAACTTACTATATGTTCTGAATGCCTGAATTGGGAATCTGTGTCAAAACTTTGTTAGGAATTGTGCGATCCTTACTAGTTGGAAGTAAGTGAGTTGGAGCATGAAGTTATTTCTAGGAGTTGGAGACATACAACGTTTAGCTCAGTTCTGGGCATCTTTGAAATACCTATACAAACTTGTTCCTACATAGTAACTTGCAACTTTGAATGAGAATGTGCTTGCTTACAGCAACGTGCTATATGTTCTGAATGCCCGAATTGGAATCTGTGTCAAAATTTTGTTAGGAATTATGTGATCCTTACTAGCTGGAAGTAAGGGAGTTGGGGCATGAAGGTATTTCTAGGAGTTGGACACATACCGAGTTTAGCACAGTTCTGGACATCTTTGAAATACCTATACAAACTTGTTCCTACATAGTAACTTGCAACTTTGAATGAGAATGTGCTTGCTTACAGCAACGTGCTATATGTTCTGAATGCCCGAATTGGGAATCTGTGTCAAAACTTTGTTAGGAATTATGTGATCCTTACTAGCTGGAAGTAAGGGAGATGGGGCATGAAGTTATTTCTAGGAGTTGGACACATACCAAGTTTAGCTCAGTTCTGGGCATCTTTGAAATACCTAGACAAACTTGTTCCTACATAGTAAATTGCAACTTTGAATGAGAATGTGCTTGCTTACAGCAACGTGCTATATGTTCTGAATGCCCGAATTGGGAATCTGTGTCAAAACTTTGTTAGGAATTATGTGATCCTTACTAGCTGGAAGTAAGGGTGTTGGGGCATGAAGTTCTTTCTAGAGGTTGGACACATACCAAGTTTAGCTCAGTTCTGGGCATCTTTGAAATACCTATACAAACTTGTTCCTACATAGTAACTTGCAACTTTGAATGAGAATGTGCTTGCTTACAGCAACGTGCTACATGTTCTGAATGCCCGAATTGGGAATCTGTGTCAAAACTTTTTAGGAATTATGTGATCCTTACTAGCTGGAAGTAAGGGAGATGGGGCATGAAGTTATTTCTAGGAGTTGGACACATTCCAAGTTTAGCTCAGTTCTGGGCATCTTTGTAATACCTATACAAACTTGTTCCTACATAGTAACTTGCAACTTTGAATGAGAATGTGCTTGCTTACAGCAACGTATACATGTTCTGAATGCCCGAATTGGGAATCTGTGTCAAAACTTTGTTAGAAATTATGTGATCCTTACTAGCTGGAAGTAAGGGAGATGGGGCATGAAGTTATTTCTAGGAGTTGGAGAAATACCAAGTTTAGCTCAGTTCTGGGCATCTTTGAAATACCTATACAAACTTGTTCCTACATAGTAACTTGCCACTTTGAATGAGAATGTGCTTGCATACAGCAACGTGCTACATGTTCTGAATGCCCGAATGGGGAATCTGTGTCAAAACTTTGCTAGAAATTATGTGATCCTTAGTAGCTGGAAGTAAGTGAGAGGGGGCATGAAGTTATTTCTAGGATTTGGAGACATACAACGTTTAGCTCAGTTCTGGGCATCTTTGAAATACCTATACAAACTTGTTCCTACATAGTAACTTGCAACTTTGAATGAGAATGTGCTTGCTTACAGCAACGTGCTACATGTTCTGAATGCCCGAATTGGGAATCTGTGTCAAAACTTTGTTAGGAATTATGTGATCCTTACTAGCTGGAAGTAAGGGAGATGAGGCATGAAGTTATTTCTAGGAGTTGGAGACATACCAAGTTTAGCTCAGTTCTGGGCATCTTTGAAATACCTATACAAACTTGTTCCTACATAGTAACTTGCAACTTTGAATGAGAATGTGCTTGCTTACAGCAACGTGCTATATGTTCTGAATGCCCGAATTGGGAATCTGTGTCAAAACTTTGTTAGGAATTATGTGATCCTTACTAGCTGGATGTAAGGGAGATGGGGCATGAAGTTATTTCTAGGAGTTGGACACATACCAAGTTTAGCTCAGTTCTGGGCATCTTTGACAGTCCTATTCAAACATGTTCCTACATAGTAACTTGCAACTTTGAATGAGAATGTGCTTGCTTACAGCAACGTGCTATATGTTCTGAATGCCCGAATTGGGAATCTGTGTCAAATCTTTGTTAGGAATTATGTGATCCTTACTGGCTGGAAGTAAGGGAGTGGGGGCATGAAGGTATTTCTAGGAGTTGGACACATACCAAGTTTAGCACAGTTCTGGGCATCTTTGAAATACCTATAGAAACTTGTTCCTACATAGTAACTTGCAACTTTGAATGAGAATGTGCTTGCTTACAGCAACGTGCTATATGTTCTGAATGCCCGAATTGGGAATCTGTGTCAAAACTTTGTTAGGAATTATGTGATCCTTACTGGCTAGAAGTAAGGGAGTTGGGTCATGAAGTTATTTCTAGAGGTTGGACACATACCACGTTTAGCTCAGTTCTGGAAATCTTTGAAATACCTATACAAACTTGTTCCTACATAGTAACTTGCAACTTTGAATGAGAATGTGCTTGCTTACAGCAACGTGCTATATGTTCTGAATGCCCGAATTGTGAATCTGTGTCAAAACTTTGTTAGGAATTATGTGATCCTTACTGGCTGAAAGTAAGGGTGATGGGGCATGAAGTTATTTCTAGGAGTTTGAGACTTACAACGTTTAGCTCAGTTCTGGTCATCTTTGAAATACCTTTACAAACTTGTTCCTACATAGTAACTTGCAACTTTGTATGTGTATGTGCTTGCTTACAGAAACGTGCTATATGTTCTGAATGCCCGAATTGGGAATCTCTGTTAAAACTTTGTTAGAAATTATGTGATCCTTACTGGTTGGAAGTAAGGGAGATGGGGCATGAAGTTATTTCTAGGAGTTGGAGACATACAACGTTTAGCTCAGTTCTGGGCATCTTTGAAATACCTATACAAACTTGTTCCTACATAGTAACTTGCAACTTTGAATGAGAATGTGCTTGCTTACAGCAACGTGCTATATGTTCTGAATGCCCGAATTGGGAATCTGTGTCAAAACTTTGTTAGGAATTATGTGATCCTTACTAGCTGGAAGTAAGGGTGTTGGGGCATGAAGTTCTTTCTAGAGGTTGGACACATACCAAGTTTAGCTCAGTTCTGGGCATCTTTGAAATACCTATACAAACTTGTTCCTACATAGTAACTTGCAACTTTGAATGAGAATGTGCTTGCTTACAGCAACGTGCTACATGTTCTGAATGCCCGAATTGGGAATCTGTGTCAAAACTTTTTAGGAATTATGTGATCCTTACTAGCTGGAAGTAAGGGAGATGGGGCATGAAGTTATTTCTAGGAGTTGGACACATTCCAAGTTTAGCTCAGTTCTGGGCATCTTTGTAATACCTATACAAACTTGTTCCTACATAGTAACTTGCAACTTTGAATGAGAATGTGCTTGCTTACAGCAACGTATACATGTTCTGAATGCCCGAATTGGGAATCTGTGTCAAAACTTTGTTAGAAATTATGTGATCCTTACTAGCTGGAAGTAAGGGAGATGGGGCATGAAGTTATTTCTAGGAGTTGGAGAAATACCAAGTTTAGCTCAGTTCTGGGCATCTTTGAAATACCTATACAAACTTGTTCCTACATAGTAACTTGCCACTTTGAATGAGAATGTGCTTGCATACAGCAACGTGCTACATGTTCTGAATGCCCGAATGGGGAATCTGTGTCAAAACTTTGCTAGAAATTATGTGATCCTTAGTAGCTGGAAGTAAGTGAGAGGGGGCATGAAGTTATTTCTAGGATTTGGAGACATACAACGTTTAGCTCAGTTCTGGGCATCTTTGAAATACCTATACAAACTTGTTCCTACATAGTAACTTGCAACTTTGAATGAGAATGTGCTTGCTTACAGCAACGTGCTACATGTTCTGAATGCCCGAATTGGGAATCTGTGTCAAAACTTTGTTAGGAATTATGTGATCCTTACTAGCTGGAAGTAAGGGAGATGAGGCATGAAGTTATTTCTAGGAGTTGGAGACATACCAAGTTTAGCTCAGTTCTGGGCATCTTTGAAATACCTATACAAACTTGTTCCTACATAGTAACTTGCAACTTTGAATGAGAATGTGCTTGCTTACAGCAACGTGCTATATGTTCTGAATGCCCGAATTGGGAATCTGTGTCAAAACTTTGTTAGGAATTATGTGATCCTTACTAGCTGGATGTAAGGGAGATGGGGCATGAAGTTATTTCTAGGAGTTGGACACATACCAAGTTTAGCTCAGTTCTGGGCATCTTTGACAGTCCTATTCAAACATGTTCCTACATAGTAACTTGCAACTTTGAATGAGAATGTGCTTGCTTACAGCAACGTGCTATATGTTCTGAATGCCCGAATTGGGAATCTGTGTCAAATCTTTGTTAGGAATTATGTGATCCTTACTGGCTGGAAGTAAGGGAGTGGGGGCATGAAGGTATTTCTAGGAGTTGGACACATACCAAGTTTAGCACAGTTCTGGGCATCTTTGAAATACCTATAGAAACTTGTTCCTACATATTAACTTGCAACTTTGAATGAGAATGTGCTTGCTTACAGCAACGTGCTATATGTTCTGAATGCCCGAATTGGGAATCTGTGTCAAAACTTTGTTAGGAATTATGTGATCCTTACTGGCTAGAAGTAAGGGAGTTGGGTCATGAAGTTATTTCTAGAGGTTGGACACATACCACGTTTAGCTCAGTTCTGGAAATCTTTGAAATACCTATACAAACTTGTTCCTACATAGTAACTTGCAACTTTGAATGAGAATGTGCTTGCTTACAGCAACGTGCTATATGTTCTGAATGCCCGAATTGTGAATCTGTGTCAAAACTTTGTTAGGAATTATGTGATCCTTACTGGCTGAAAGTAAGGGTGATGGGGCATGAAGTTATTTCTAGGAGTTTGAGACTTACAACGTTTAGCTCAGTTCTGGTCATCTTTGAAATACCTTTACAAACTTGTTCCTACATAGTAACTTGCAACTTTGAATGTGTATGTGCTTGCTTACAGAAACGTGCTATATGTTCTGAATGCCCGAATTGGGAATCTCTGTTAAAACTTTGTTAGAAATTATGTGATCCTTACTGGTTGGAAGTAAGGGAGATGGGGCATGAAGTTATTTCTAGGAGTTGGAGACATACAACGTTTAGCTCAGTTCTGGGCATCTTTGAAATACCTATACAAACTTGTTCCTACATAGTAACTTGCAACTTTGAATGAGAATGTGCTTGCTTACAGCAACGTGCTATATGTTCTGAATGCCCGAATTGGGAATCTGTGTCAAAACTTTGTTAGGAATTATGTGATCCTTACTAGCTGGAAGTAAGGGAGATGGGGCATGAAGTTATTTCTCGTAGTTGGAGAAATACCAAGTTTAGCTCAGTTCTGGGCATCTTTGAAATACCTATACAAACTTGTTCCTACATAGTAACTTGCAGCTTTGAATGAGAATGTGCTTGCTTACAGCAACGTGCTATATCTTCTGAATGCCTGAATTCGGAATCTGTGTCAAAACTTTGTTAGGAATTATGTGCTCCTTACAAGCTGGAAGTAAGGGAGTTGGGGCATGAAGTTATTTCTAGGAATTGGACTCATACCAAGTTTAGCTCAGTTCTGGGCATCTTTGAAAGTCCTATTCAAACTTGTTCCTACATAGTAACTTGCAACTTTGAATGAGAATGTGCTTGCTTACAGCAACGTGCTATATGTTCTGAATGCCCGAATTGGGAATCTGTGTCAAAACTTTGTTAGGAATTATGTGATCCTTACTAGCTGGAAGTAAGGGAGATGGGGCATGAAGTTATTTCTAGGAGTTGGACACATACCAAGTTTAGCTCAGTTCTGGGCATCTTTGAAATACCTATACAAACTTGTTCCTACATAGTAACTTGCAACTTTGAATGAAAATGTGCTTGCATACAGCAACGTGCTACATGTTCTGAATGCCCGAATTGGGAATCTGTGTCAAAGCTTTGTTAGAAATTATGTGATCCTTACTAGCTGGAAGTAAGTGAGAGGGGGCATGAAGTTATTTCTAGGATTTGGAGACATACAACGTTTAGCTCAGTTATGGGCATCTTTGAAATACCTATACAAACTTGTTCCTACATAGTAACTTGCAACTTTGAATGAGAATGTGCTTGCTTACAGCAACGTGCTACATGTTCTGAATGCCCGAATTGGGAATCTGTGTCAAAAATTTGTTAGGAATTATGTGATCCTTACTAGCTGGAAGTAAGGGAGATGAGGCATGAAGTTATTTCTAGGAGTTGGAGACATACCAAGTTTAGCTCAGTTCTGGGCATCTTTGAAATACCTATACAAACTTGTTCCTACATAGTAACTTGCAACTTTGAATGAGAATGTGCTTGCTTACAGCAACGTGCTATATGTTCTGAATGCCCAAATTGGGAATCTGTGTCAAAACTTTGTTAGGAATTATGTGATCCTTACTAGCTGGAAGTAAGGGAGTTGGGGCATGATGTTATTTCTAGAGGTTGGACACATACCAAGTTTAGCTCAGTTCTGGGCATCTTTGAAATACCTATACAAACTTGTTCCTACATAGTAACTTGCAACTTTGAATGAGAATGTGCTTGCTTACAGCAACGTGTTATATGTTCTGAATGCCCGAATTGGGAATCTGTGTCAAAATTTTGTTAGGAATTATGTGATCCTTACTAGCAGGAAGTAAGGGAGTTGGGGCATGAAGGTATTTCTAGGAGTTGGATACATACCAAGTTTAGCACAGTTCTGGGCATCTTTGAAATACCTATACAAACTTGTTCCTACATAGTAACTTGCAACTTTGAATGAGAATGTGCTTGCTTACAGCAACGTGCTATGTGTTCTGAATGCCCGAATTGGGAATCTGTGTCAAAACTTTGTTAGGAATTATGTGATCCTTACTATCTGGAATTAAGGGAGATGGGGCAGGAAGTTATTTCTAGGAGTTGGACACATACCAAGTTTAGCTCAGTTCTGGGCATCTTTGAAATACCTTTACAAACTTGTTCCTACATAGTAACTTGCAACTTTGAATGAGAATGTGCTTGCTTACAGCAACGTGCTATATGTTCTGAATGCCCGAATTGGGAATCTGTGTCAAAACTTTGTTAGGAATTATGTGATCCTTACTAGCTGGAAGTAAGGGAGATGGGGCATGAAGTTATTTCTAGTAGTTGGAGACATACCAAGTTTAGCTCAGTTCTGGGCATCTTTGAAATACCTATACAAGCTTGATCCTACATAGTAACTTGCAACTTTGAATGAGAATGTGCTTGCTTACAGCAACGTGCTATATGTTCTGAATGCCCGAATTGGGAATCTGTGTCAAAATTTTGTTAGGAATTATGTGATCCTTACTAGCTGGAAGTAAGGGAGTTGGGGCATGAAGGTATTTCTAGGAGTTGGATACATACCAAGTTTAGCACAGTTCTGGGCATCTTTGAAATAACTATACAAACTTGTTCCTACATAGTAACTTGCAACTTTGAATGAGAATGTGCTTGCTTACAGCAACGTGCTATATGTTCTTAATGCCCGAATTGGGAATCTGTGTCAAAACTTTGTTAGGAATTATGTGATCCTTACTAGCTGGAATTAAGGGAGATGGGGCATGAAGTTATTTCTAGGAGTTGGACACATACCAAGTTTAGCTCAGTTCTGGGCATCTTTGAAATACCTTTACAAACTTGTTCCTACATAGTAACTTGCAACTTTGAATGAGAATGTGCTTGCTTACAGCAACGTGCTATATGTTCCGAATGCCCGAATTGGGAATCTGTGTCAAAACTTTGTTAGGAAATATGTGATCCTTACTAGCTGGAAGTAAGGGTGATGGGGCATGAAGTTATTTCTAGGAATTGATGACATACCAAGTTTAGCTCAGTTCTGGGCATCTTTCAAATACCTTTACAAACTTGTTCCTACATAGTAACTTGCAACTGTGAATTAGAATGTGCTTGCTTACAGCAACGTGCTATATGTTCTGAATGCCCGAATTGGGAATCTGTGTCAATACTTTGTTAGGATTTATGTGATCCTGACTAGCTGGAAGTAAGGGAGATGGGGCATGAAGTTATTTCTAGGAGTTGGACACATACCAAGTTTAGCTCAGTTCTGGGCATCTTTGAAATACCTATACAAACTTGTTCCTACATAGTAACTTGCAACTTTGAATGAGAATGTGCTTGCTTACAGCAACGTGCTATATGTTCTGAATGCCCGAATTGGGAATCTGTGTCAAATCTTTGTTAGGAATTATGTGATCCTTACTAGCTGGAAGTAAGGGAGATGTGGCATGAAGTTATTTCTAGGAGTTGGAGACATACCAAGTTTAGCTCAGTTCTGGGCATCTTTGAAATACCTATACAAACTTGTTCCTACATAGTAACTTGCAACTTTGAATGAGAATGTGCTTGCTTACAGCAACGTGCTACATGTTCTGAATGCCCGAATTGGGAATCTGTGTCAAAACTTTGTTAGGAATTATGTGATCCTTAATAGCTGGAATTAAGGGAGATGGGGCATGAAGTTATTTCTAGGAGTTGGACACATACCAAGTTTAGCTCAGTTCTGGGCATCTTTGAAATACCTATACAAACTTGTTCCTACATAGTAACTTGCAACTTTGAATGAGAATGTGCTTGCATACAGCAACGTGCCACATGTTCTGAATGCCCGAATTGGGAATCTGTGTCAAAACTTTGTTAGGAATTATGTGATCCTTACTAGCTGGAATTAAGGGAGATGGGGCATGAAGTTATTTCTAGGAGTTGGACACATACCAAGTTTAGCTCAGTTCTGGGCATCTTTGAAATACCTATACAAACTTGTTCCTACATAGTAACTTGCAACTTTGAATGAGAATGTGCTTGCTTACATCAACGTGTTACATGTTCTGAATGCCCGAATTGGGAATCTGTGTCAAAACTTTGTTAGAAATTATGTGATCCTTACTAGCTGGAAGTAAGGGAGATGGCGCAGGAAGTGATTTCTAGGAGTTGGAGACATACCAAGTTTAGCTCAGTTCTGGGCATCTTTGAAATACCTATACAAACTTGTTCCTACATAGTAACTTGCAACTTTGAATGAAAATGTGCTTGCATACAGCAACGTGCTACATGTTCTGAATGCCCGAATTGGGAATCTGTGTCAAAGCTTTGTTAGAAATTATGTGATCCTTACTAGCTGGAAGTAAGGGAGATGGGGCATGAAGTTATTTCTAGGATTTGGAGACATACAACGTTTAGCTCAGTTCTGGGCATCTTTGAAAGGCCTATTCAAACTTGTTCCTACATAGTAACTTGCAACTTTGAATGAGAATGTGCTTGCTTACAGCAACGTGCTATATGTTCTGAATGCCCGAATTGGGAATCTGTGTCAAAACTTTGTTAGGAATTATGTGCTCCTTACATGCTGGAAGTAAGGGAGTTGGGGCATGAAGTTATTTCTATGAATTGGACTCATACCAAGTTTAGCTCAGTTCTGGGCATCTTTGAAATACCTATACAAACTTGTTCCTACATAGTAACTTGCAACTTTGAAAGAGAATGTGCTTGCATACAGCAACGTGCCACATGTTCTGAATGCCCGAATTGGGAATCTGTGTCAAAACTTTGTTAGGAATTATGTGATCCTTACTAGCTGGAATTAAGGGAGATGGGGCATGAAGTTATTTCTAGGAGTTGGACACATACCAAGTTTAGCTCAGTTCTGGGCATCTTTGAAATACCTATACAAACTTGTTCCTACATAGTAACTTGCAACTTTGAATGAGAATGTGCTTGCTTACATCAACGTGTTACATGTTCTGAATGCCCGAATTGGGAATCTGTGTCAAAACTTTGTTAGAAATTATGTGATCCTTACTAGCTGGAAGTAAGGGAGATGGGGCAGGAAGTGATTTCTAGGAGTTGGAGACATACCAAGTTTAGCTCAGTTCTGGGCATCTTTGAAATACCTATACAAACTTGTTCCTACATAGTAACTTGCAACTTTGAATGAAAATGTGCTTGCATACAGCAACGTGCTACATGTTCTGAATGCCCGAATTGGGAATCTGTGTCAAAGCTTTGTTAGAAATTATGTGATCCTTACTAGCTGGAAGTAAGTGAGAGGGGGCATGAAGTTATTTCTAGGATTTGGAGACATACAACGTTTAGCTCAGTTCTGGGCATCTTTGAAAGTCCTATTCAAACTTGTTCCTACATAGTAACTTGCAGCTTTGAATGAGAATGTGCTTGCTTACAGCAACGTGCTATATGTTCTGAATGCCTGAATTCGGAATCTGTGTCAAAACTTTGTTAGGAATTATGTGCTCCTTACAAGCTGGAAGTAAGGGAGTTGGGGCATGAAGTTATTTCTAGGAATTGGACTCATACCAAGTTTAGCTCAGTTCTGGGCATCTTTGAAAGTCCTATTCAAACTTGTTCCTACATAGTAACTTGCAACTTTGAATGAGAATGTGCTTGCTTACAGCAACGTGCTATATGTTCTGAATGCCCGAATTGGGAATCTGTGTCAAAACTTTTTTAGGAATTATGTGCTCCTTACATGCTGGAAGTAAGGGAGTTGGGGCATGAAGTTATTTCTATGAATTGGACTCATACCAAGTTTAGCTCAGTTCTGGGCATCTTTGAAATACCTATACAAACTTGTTCCTACATAGTAACTTGCAACTTTGAATGAGAATGTGCTTGCATACAGCAACGTGCCACATGTTCTGAATGCCCGAATTGGGAATCTGTGTCAAAACTTTGTTAGGAATTATGTGATCCTTACTAGCTGGAAGTAAGGGAGATGGGGCATGAAGTTATTTCTAGGAGTTGGACACATACCAAGTTTAGCTCAGTTCTGGGCATCTTTGAAATACCTATACAAACTTGTTCCTACATAGTAACTTGCAACTTTGAATGAAAATGTGCTTGCATACAGCAACGTGCTACATGTTCTGAATGCCCGAATTGGGAATCTGTGTCAAAGCTTTGTTAGAAATTATGTGATCCTTACTAGCTGGAAGTAAGTGAGAGGGGGCATGAAGTTATTTCTAGGATTTGGAGACATACAACGTTTAGCTCAGTTATGGGCATCTTTGAAATACCTATACAAACTTGTTCCTACATAGTAACTTGCAACTTTGAATGAGAATGTGCTTGCTTACAGCAACGTGCTACATGTTCTGAATGCCCGAATTGGGAATCTGTGTCAAAAATTTGTTAGGAATTATGTGATCCTTACTAGCTGGAAGTAAGGGAGATGAGGCATGAAGTTATTTCTAGGAGTTGGAGACATACCAAGTTTAGCTCAGTTCTGGGCATCTTTGAAATACCTATACAAACTTGTTCCTACATAGTAACTTGCAACTTTGAATGAGAATGTGCTTGCTTACAGCAACGTGCTATATGTTCTGAATGCCCAAATTGGGAATCTGTGTCAAAACTTTGTTAGGAATTATGTGATCCTTACTAGCTGGAAGTAAGGGAGTTGGGGCATGATGTTATTTCTAGAGGTTGGACACATACCAAGTTTAGCTCAGTTCTGGGCATCTTTGAAATACCTATACAAACTTGTTCCTACATATTAACTTTCAACTTTGAATTAGAATGTGCTTGCTTACAGCAACGTGCTATATGTTCTGAATTCCCGAATTGGGAATCTCTGTCAAAATATTGTTAGGAATTATGTGATCCTTACTAGCTGGAATTAAGGGAGATGGGGCATGAAGTTATTTCTAGGAGTTGGACACATACCAAGTTTAGCTCAGTTCTGGGCATGTTTGAAATACCTATACAAACTTGTTCCTACATAGTAACTTGCAACTTTGAATGAGAATGTGCTTGCTTACAGCAACGTGCTATAAGTTCTGAATGCCCGAATTGGGAATCTGTGTCAAAACTTTGTTAGGAATTATGTGATCCTTACTAGCTGGAAGTAAGGGAGTTGGGGCATGATGTTATTTCTAGAGGTTGGACACATACCAAGTTTAGCTCAGTTCTGGGCATCTTTGAAATACCTATACAAACTTGTTCCTACATAGTAACTTGCAACTTTGAATGAGAATGTGCTTGCTTACAGCAACGTGCTATATGTTCTGAATGCCCGAATTGGGAATCTGTGTCAAAACTTTGTTAGGAATTATGTGATCCTTACTAGCTGGAAGTAAGGGAGAAGGGGCATGAAGTTATTTCTAGCTGTTGGAGACATACCAAGTTTAGCTCTTTTCTGGGCATGTTTGAAATACCTACACAAGCTTGTTCCTACATCGTACATTGCAACTTTGAATGAGAATGTGCTTGCTTACATCAACGTGCTACATTTTCTGAATGCCCGATTTGGGATTCTGTGTCAAAACTTTGTTAGAAATTATGTGATCCTTACTAGCTGGAAGTAAGGGAGATGGGGCATGAATTTATTTCTAGGAGTTGGAGACATGCAACCTTTAGCTCAGTTCTGGGCATCTTTGAAATACCTATACAAACTTGTTCCTACATAGTAACTTGCAACTTTGAATGAGAATGTGCTTGCTTACAGCAACGTGCTACATGTTCTGAATGCCCGAATTGGGAATCTGTGTCAAAACTTTGTTAGAAATTATGTGATCCTTACTAGCTGGAAGTAATGGAGATGGGGCATGAAGTTATTTCTACGAGTTGGAGACATACAACGTTTAGCTCAGTTCTGGGAATCTTTGAAATACCTATACAAACTTGTTCCTACATAGTAACTTGCAACTTTGAATGAGAATGTGCTTGCTTACAGCAACGTGCTATATGTTCTGAATGCCCGAATTGGGAATCTGTGTCAAAACTTTGTTAGGAATTATGTGATCCTTACTAGCTGGAAGTAAGGGAGTTGTGGCATGATGTTATTTCTAGAGGTTCGACACATACCAAGTTTAGCTCAGTTCTGGGCATCTTTGAAATACCTATACAAACTTTTCCTACATAGTAACTTGCAACTTTGAATGAGAATGTGCTTGCTTACAGCAACGAGCTATATGGTCTGAATGCCCGAATTTGGAATTTATGTCAAAACTTTGTTAGGAATTATGTGATCCTTACTAGATGGAAGTAAGGGAGATGGGGCATGAAGTTATTTCTAGGAGTTGGAGACATACAACGTTTAGCTCAGTTCTGGGCATCTTTGAAATACCTATACAAACTTGTTCCTACATAGTAACTTGCAACTTTGAATGAGAATGTGCTTGCTTACATCAACGTGCTATATGTTCTGAATGCCCGAATTGGGAATCTGTGTCATATCTTTGTTAGGAATTATGTGATCCTTACTAGCTGGAAGTAAGGGAGATGGGGCATGAAGTTATTTCTAGGAGTTGGAGACATACAACGTTTAGCTCAGTTCTGGGCATCTTTGAAATACCTATACAAACTTGTTCCTACATAGTAACTTGCAACTTTGAATGAGAATGTGCTTGCTTACAGCAACGTGCTACATGTTCTGAATGCCCGAATTGGGAATCTGTGTCAAAACTTTGTTAGGAATTATGTGATCCTTACTAGCTGGAAGTAGGGGGATGGGGCATGAAGTTATTTCTAGGAGTTGGAGACATACAACATTTAGCTCAGTTCTGGGCATCTTTGAAATACCTATACAAACTTGTTCCTATATAGTAACTTGCAACTTTGAATGAGAATGTGCTTGCTTACAGCAACGTGCTACATGTTCTGAATGCCCGAATTGGGAATCTGTGTCAAAACTTTGTTAGAAATTATGTGATCCTTACTAGCTGGAAGTAAGGGAGATGGGGCATGAAGTTATTTCTAGGAGTTGGAGACATACAACGTTTAGCTCAGTTCTGGGCATCTTTGAAATACCTATACAAACTTGTTCCTACATAGTAACTTGCAACTTTGAATGAGAATGTGCTTGCTTACAGCAACGTGCTATATGTTCTGAATGCCCAAATTGGAAATCTGTGTCAAAACTTTGTTAGAAATTATGTGATCCTTACTAGATGGAAGTAAGGGAGATGGGGCATGATGTTATTTCTAGGAGTTGGAGACCTACCAAGTTTAGCTCAGTTCTGGGCATCTTTGAAATACCTATACGAACTTGTTCCTACATAGTCACTTGCAACTTTGAATGAGAATGTGCTTGCTTACAGCAACGTGCTATATGTTCTGAATGCCCGAATTGGCAATCTGTGTCAAAACTTTGTTAGGAATTATGTGATCCTTACTAGCTGGAAGTAAGGGATTTAGGGCATGAAGTTATTTCTAGGAGTTGGACACATACCAAGTTTAGCTCAATTCTGGGCATCTTTGAAAGACCTATACAAACTTGTTCCTACATAGTAACTTGCAACTTTGAATGAGAATGTGCTTGCTTACAGCAACGTGGTGAATGTTCTGAATGCCCGAATTGGGAATCTGTGTCAAAACTTTGTTAGGAATTATGTGATCCTTACTAGCTGGAAGTAAGGGTGTTGGGGCATGAAGTTATTTGTAGAGGTAGGACACATACCAAGTTTAGCTCAGTTCTGGGCATCTTTGAAATACCTATACAAACTTGTTCCTACATAGTAACTTGCAACTTTGAATGAGAATGTGCTTGCTTACAGCAACGTGCTATATGTTCTGAATGCCCGAATTGGGAATCTGTGTCAAAACTTTGTTAGGAATTATGTGATCCTTACTAGCTGGAAGTAAGGGTGATGGGGCATGAAGTTATTTCTAGGAGTTGATGACATACCAAGTTTAGCTCAGTTCTGGGCATCTTTGAAATACCTTTACAAACTTGTTCCTACATAGTAACTTGCAACTTTGAATGAGAATGTGCTTGCTTACAGCAACGTGCTATATGTTCTGATGCCCGAATTGGGAATCTGATCAAAAATTTGTTAGGAATTATGTGATCCTTACTAGCTGGAATTAAGGGAGAAGGGGCATGAAGTTATTTCTAGGAGTTGGACACATACCAAGTTTAGCTCAGTTCTGGGCATCTTTGAAATACCTATACGAACTTGTTCCTACATAGTAACTTTCAACTTTGAATGAGAATGTGCTTGCTTACAGCAACGTGCTATATGTTCTGAATGCCCGAATTGGCAATCTGTGTCAAAACTTTGTTAGGAATTATGTGATCCTTACTAGCTGGAAGTAAGGGATTTAGGGCATGAAGTTATTTCTAGGAGTTGGACACATACCAAGTTTAGCTCAATTCTGGGCATCTTTGAAAGACCTATACAAACTTGTTCCTACATAGTAACTTGCAACTTTGAATGAGAATGTGCTTGCTTACAGCAACGTGGTGAATGTTCTGAATGCCCGAATTGGGAATCTGTGTCAAAACTTTGTTAGGAATTATGTGATCCTTACTAGCTGGAAGTAAGGGTGTTGGGGCATGAAGTTATTTGTAGAGGTAGGACACATACCAAGTTTAGCTCAGTTCTGGGCATCTTTGAAATACCTATACAAACTTGTTCCTACATAGTAACTTGCAACTTTGAATGAGAATGTGCTTGCTTACAGCAACGTGCTATATGTTCTGAATGCCCGAATTGGGAATCTGTGTCAAAACTTTGTTAGGAATTATGTGATCCTTACTAGCTGGAAGTAAGGGTGATGGGGCATGAAGTTATTTCTAGGAGTTGATGACATACCAAGTTTAGCTCAGTTCTGGGCATCTTTGAAATACCTTTACAAACTTGTTCCTACATAGTAACTTGCAACTTTGAATGAGAATGTGCTTGCTTACAGCAACGTGCTATATGTTCTGATGCCCGAATTGGGAATCTGATCAAAAATTTGTTAGGAATTATGTGATCCTTACTAGCTGGAATTAAGGGAGAAGGGGCATGAAGTTATTTCTAGGAGTTGGACACATACCAAGTTTAGCTCAGTTCTGGGCATCTTTGAAATACCTATACAAACTTGTTCCTACATAGTAACTTTCAACTTTGAATTAGAATGTGCTTGCTTACAGCAACGTGCTATATGTTCTGAATGACCGAATTGGGAATCTCTGTCAAAATATTGTTAGGAATTATGTGATCCTTACTAGCTGGAATTAAGGGAGATGGGGCATGAAGTTATTTCTAGGAGTTGGACACATACCAAGTTTAGCTCAGTTCTGGGCATGTTTGAAATACCTATACAAACTTGTTCCTACATAGTAACTTGCAACTTTGAATGAGAATGTGCTTGCTTACAGCAACGTGCTATAAGTTCTGAATGCCCGAATTGGGAATCTGTGTCAAAACTTTGTTAGGAATTATGTGATCCTTACTAGCTGGAAGTAAGGGAGTTGGGGCATGATGTTATTTCTAGAGGTTGGACACATACCAAGTTTAGCTCAGTTCTGGGCATCTTTGAAATACCTATACAAACTTGTTCCTACATAGTAACTTGCAACTTTGAATGAGAATGTGCTTGCTTACAGCAACGTGCTATATGTTCTGAATGCCCGAATTGGGAATCTGTGTCAAAACTTTGTTAGGAATTATGTGATCCTTACTAGCTGGAAGTAAGGGAGAAGGGGCATGAAGTTATTTCTAGCAGTTGGAGACATACCAAGTTTAGCTCTTTTCTGGGCATGTTTGAAATACCTACACAAGCTTGTTCCTACATCGTACATTGCAACTTTGAATGAGAATGTGCTTGCTTACATCAACGTGCTACATTTTCTGAATGCCCGATTTGGGATTCTGTGTCAAAACTTTGTTAGAAATTATGTGATCCTTACTAGCTGGAAGTAAGGGAGATGGGGCATGAATTTATTTCTAGGAGTTGGAGACATGCAACCTTTAGCTCAGTTCTGGGCATCTTTGAAATACCTATACAAACTTGTTCCTACATAGTAACTTGCAACTTTGAATGAGAATGTGCTTGCTTACAGCAACGTGCTACATGTTCTGAATGCCCGAATTGGGAATCTGTGTCAAAACTTTGTTAGAAATTATGTGATCCTTACTAGCTGGAAGTAATGGAGATGGGGCATGAAGTTATTTCTACGAGTTGGAGACATACAACGTTTAGCTCAGTTCTGGGAATCTTTGAAATACCTATACAAACTTGTTCCTACATAGTAACTTGCAACTTTGAATGAGAATGTGCTTGCTTACAGCAACGTGCTATATGTTCTGAATGCCCGAATTGGGAATCTGTGTCAAAACTTTGTTAGGAATTATGTGATCCTTACTAGCTGGAAGTAAGGGAGTTGTGGCATGATGTTATTTCTAGAGGTTCGACACATACCAAGTTTAGCTCAGTTCTGGGCATCTTTGAAATACCTATACAAACTTTTCCTACATAGTAACTTGCAACTTTGAATGAGAATGTGCTTGCTTACAGCAACGAGCTATATGGTCTGAATGCCCGAATTTGGAATTTATGTCAAAACTTTGTTAGGAATTATGTGATCCTTACTAGATGGAAGTAAGGGAGATGGGGCATGAAGTTATTTCTAGGAGTTGGAGACATACAACGTTTAGCTCAGTTCTGGGCATCTTTGAAATACCTATACAAACTTGTTCCTACATAGTAACTTGCAACTTTGAATGAGAATGTGCTTGCTTACATCAACGTGCTATATGTTCTGAATGCCCGAATTGGGAATCTGTGTCATATCTTTGTTAGGAATTATGTGATCCTTACTAGCTGGAAGTAAGGGAGATGGGGCATGAAGTTATTTCTAGGAGTTGGAGACATACAACGTTTAGCTCAGTTCTGGGCATCTTTGAAATACCTATACAAACTTGTTCCTACATAGTAACTTGCAACTTTGAATGAGAATGTGCTTGCTTACAGCAACGTGCTACATGTTCTGAATGCCCGAATTGGGAATCTGTGTCAAAACTTTGTTAGGAATTATGTGATCCTTACTAGCTGGAAGTAGGGGGATGGGGCATGAAGTTATTTCTAGGAGTTGGAGACATACAACATTTAGCTCAGTTCTGGGCATCTTTGAAATACCTATACAAACTTGTTCCTACATAGTAACTTGCAACTTTGAATGAGAATGTGCTTGCTTACAGCAACGTGCTACATGTTCTGAATGCCCGAATTGGGAATCTGTGTCAAAACTTTGTTAGAAATTATGTGATCCTTACTAGCTGGAAGTAAGGGAGATGGGGCATGAAGTTATTTCTAGGAGTTGGAGACATACAACGTTTAGCTCAGTTCTGGGCATCTTTGAAATACGTATACAAACTTGTTCCTACATAGTAACTTGCAACTTTGAATGAGAATGTGCTTGCTTACAGCAACGTGCTATATGTTCTGAATGCCCGAATTGGAAATCTGTGTCAAAACTTTGTTAGAAATTATGTGATCCTTACTAGATGGAAGTAAGGGAGATGGGGCATGATGTTATTTCTAGGAGTTGGAGACCTACCAAGTTTAGCTCAGTTCTGGGCATCTTTGAAATACCTATACGAACTTGTTCCTACATAGTAACTTGCAACTTTGAATGAGAATGTGCTTGCTTACAGCAACGTGCTATATGTTCTGAATGCCCGAATTGGCAATCTGTGTCAAAACTTTGTTAGGAATTATGTGATCCTTACTAGCTGGAAGTAAGGGATTTAGGGCATGAAGTTATTTCTAGGAGTTGGACACATACCAAGTTTAGCTCAATTCTGGGCATCTTTGAAAGACCTATACAAACTTGTTCCTACATAGTAACTTGCAACTTTGAATGAGAATGTGCTTGCTTACAGCAACGTGGTGAATGTTCTGAATGCCCGAATTGGGAATCTGTGTCAAAACTTTGTTAGGAATTATGTGATCCTTACTAGCTGGAAGTAAGGGTGTTGGGGCATGAAGTTATTTGTAGAGGTAGGACACATACCAAGTTTAGCTCAGTTCTGGGCATCTTTGAAATACCTATACAAACTTGTTCCTACATAGTAACTTGCAACTTTGAATGAGAATGTGCTTGCTTACAGCAACGTGCTATATGTTCTGAATGCCCGAATTGGGAATCTGTGTCAAAACTTTGTTAGGAATTATGTGATCCTTACTAGCTGGAAGTAAGGGAGATGGGGCATGAAGTTATTTCTAGGAGTTGGAGACATAGAACGTTTAGCTCAGTTCTGGGCATCTTTGAAATACCTATACAAACTTGTTCCTACATAGTAACTTGCAACTTTGAATGAGAATGTGCTTGCTTACAGCAACGTGCTACATGTTCTGAATGCCCGATTTGGGAATCTGTGTCAAAACTTTGTTAGAAATTATGTGATCCTTACTAGCTGGAAGTAAGGGAGAGGGGCATGAAGTTATTTCTACGAGTTGGAGACATACAACGTTTAGCTCAGTTCTGGGCATCTTTGAAATACCTATACAAACTTGTTCCTACATAGTAACTTGCAACTTTGAATGAGAATGTGCTTGCTTACAGCAACGTGCTATATGTTCTGAATGCCCGAATTGGGAATCTGTGTCTAAACTTTGTTAGGATTTATGTGATCCTTACTAGCTGGAAGTAAGGGAGTTGGGGCATGATGTTGTTTCTAGAGGTTGGACACATACCAAGTTTAGCTCAGTTCTGGGCATCTTTGAAATACCTATACAAACTTGTTCCTACATAGTAACTTGCAACTTTGAATGAGAATGTGCTTGCTTACAGCAACGTGCTATATGTTCTGAATGCCCGAATTGGGAATCTGTGTCAAAACTTTGTTAGGAATTATGTGATCCTTACTAGCTGGAAGTAAGGGAGATGGGGCATGAAGTTATTTCTAGGAGTTGGAGACATACCAATATTAGCTCTTTTCTGGGCATGTTTGAAATGCCTACACAAGCTTGTTCCTACATAGTAACTTGCAACTTTGAATGAGAATGTGCTTGCTTACATCAACATGCTACATTTTCTGAATGCCCGATTTGGGATTCTGTGTCAAAACTTTGTTAGAAATTATGTGATCCTTACTAGCTGGAAGTAAGGGAGATGGGGCATGAAGTTATTTCTAGGAGTTGGAGACATACAACGTTTAGCTCAGTTCTGGTCATCTTTGAAATACCTATACAAACTTGTTCCTACATAGTAACTTGCAACTTTGAATGAGAATGTGCTTGCTTACAGCAACGTGCTACATGTTCTGAATGCCCGAATTGGGAATCTGTGTCAAAACTTTGTTAGGAATTATGTGATCCTTACTAGCTGGAAGAAAGGGAGATGGGGCATGAAGTTATTTCTACGAGTTGGAGACATACAACGTTTAGCTCAGTTCTGGGCATCTTTGAAATACCTATACAAACTTGTTCCTACATAGTAACTTGCAACTTTGAATGAGAATGTGCTTGCTTACAGCAACGTGCTATATGTTCTGAATGCCCGAATTGGGAATCTGTGTCAAAACTTTGTTAGGAATTATGTGATCCTTACTAGCTGGAAGTAAGGGAGTTGGGGCATGATGTTATTTCTAGAGGTTGGACACATACCAAGTTTAGCTCAGTTCTGGGCATCTTTGAAATACCTATACAAACTTGTTCCTACATATTAACTTGCAACTTTGAATGAGAATGTGCTTGCTTACAGCAACGTGCTATATGTTCTGAATTCCCGAATTGGGAATCTGTGTCAAAACTTTGTTAGGAATTATGTGATCCTTACTAGCTGGAATTAAGGGAGATGGGGCATGAAGTTATTTCTAGGAGTTGGACACATACCAAGTTTAGCTCAGTTCTGGGCATCTTTGAAATACCTATACAAACTTGTTCCTACATAGTAACTTGCAACTTTGAATGAGAATGTGCTTGCTTACAGCAACGTGCTATATGTTCTGAATGCCCGAATTGGGAATCTGTGTCAAAACTTTGTTAGGAATTATGTGATCCTTACTAGCTGGAATTAAGGGAGATGGGGCATGAAGTTATTTCTAGGAGTTGGACACATACCAAGTTTAGCTCAGTTCTGGGCATCTTTGAAATACCTATACAAACTTGTTCCTACATAGTAACTTGCAACTTTGAATGAGAATGTGCTTGCTTACAGCAACGTGCTATATGTTCTGAATGCCCGAATTGGGAATCTGTGTCAAAACTTTGTTAGGAATTATGTGATCCTTACTAGCTGGAAGTAAGGGTGATGGGGCATGAAGTTATTTCTAGGAGTTGATGACATACCAAGTTTAGCGCAGTTCTGGGCATCTTTGAAATACCTTTACAAACTTGTTCCTACATAGTAACTTGCAACTTTGAATGAGAATGTGCTTGCTTACAGCAACGTGCTATATGTTCTGAATGCCCGAATTGGGAATCTGTGTCAAAACTTTGTTAGGAATTATGTGATCCTTACTAGCTGGAAGTAAGGGAGATGGGGCATGAAGTTATTTCTAGGAGTTGGAGACATACAACATTTAGCTCAGTTCTGGGCATCTTTGAAATACCTATACAAACTTGTTCCTACATAGTAACTTGCAACTTTGAATTGAATGTGCTTGCTTACAGCAACGTGCTACATGTTCTGAATGCCCGAATTGGGAATCTGTGTCAAAACTTTGTTAGGAATTATGTGATCCTTACTAGCTGGAAGTAAGGGAGATGGGGCATGAAGTTATTTCGAGGAGTTGGAGACATACCAAGTTTAGCTCAGTTCTGGGCTTCTTTGATATACCTATACAAACTTGTTTCTACATAGTAACTTGCAACTTTGAATGAGAATGTGCTTGCTTACAGCAACGTGCTATATGTTCTTAATGCCCGAATTGGGAATCTGTGTCAAAACTTTGTTAGGAATTATGTGATCCTTACTAACTGGAAGTAAGGGAGTTGGGGCATGAAGTTATTTCTAGAGGTTGGACACATACCAAGTTTAGCTCAGTCCTGGGAATCTTTGAAATACCTATACAAACTTGTTCCTACATATTAACTTGCAACTTTGAATGAGAATGTGCTTGCTTACAGCAACGTGCTATATGTTCTGAATGCCCGAATTGGGAATCTGTGTCAAAACTTTGTTAGGAATTATGTGATCCTTACTAGCTGGAATTAAGGGAGAAGGGGCATGAAGTTATTTCTAGGAGTTGGAGACATACAACGTTTAGCTCAGTTCTGGGCATCTTTGAAATACCTATACAAACTTGTTCCTACATAGTAACTTTCAACTTTGAATGAGAATGTGCTTGCTTACAGCAACGTGCTATATGTTCTGAATGCCCGAATTGGGAATCTCTGTCAAAATATTGTTAGGAATTATGTGATCCTTACTAGCTGGAATTAAGGGAGATGGGGCATGAAGTTATTTCTAGGAGTTGGACACATACCAAGTTTAGCTCAGTTCTGGGCATGTTTGAAATACCTATACAAACTTGTTCCTACATAGTAACCTGCAACTTTGAATGAGAATGTGCTTGCTTACAGCAACGTGCTATATGTTCTGAATGCCCGAATAGGGAGTCTGTGTCAAAACTTTCTTAGGAATTATGTGATCCTTACAAGCTGGAAGTAAGGGAGATGGGGCATGAAGTTATTTCTAGGAGTTGTTCACATACCAAGTTTAGCTCAGTTCTGGGCATCTTTGAAATACCTATACAAACTTGTTCCTACATAGTAACTTGCAACTTTGAATGAGAATGTGCTTGCTTACAGCAACGTGCTATATGTTCTGAGTGCCCAAATTGGGAATCTGTGTCATAATTTTGTTAGGAATTATGTCATCCTTACTAGCTGGAAGTAAGGGTGATGGGGCATGAAGTTATTTCTAGGAGTTGATGACATACCAAGTTTAGCTCAGTTCTGGGCATCTTTGAAATACCTTTACAAACTTGTTCCTACATAGTAACTTGCAACTTTGAATGAGAATGTGCTTGCTTACAGCAACGTGCTATATGTTCTGAATGCCCGAATTTGGAATTTGTGTCAAAACTTTGTTAGAAATTATGTGATCCTTACTAGATGGAAGTAAGGGAGATGGGGCATGAAGTTATTTCTAGTAGTTGGAGACATACAACGTTTAGCTCAGTTCTGGGCATCTTTGAAATACCTATACAAACTTGTTCCTACATAGTAACTTGCATCTTTGAATGAGAATGTGCTTGCTTACAGCAACGTGCTATATGTTCTGAATGCCCGAATTGGGAATATGTGTCAAATCTTTGTTAGGAATTATGTGATCCTTACTAGCTGGAAGTAAGGGAGATGGGGCATGAAGTTATTTCTAGGAGTTGGACACATACCAAGTTTAGCTCAGTTCTGTGCATCTTTGAAATACCTATACAAACTTGTTCCTACATAGTAACTTGCATCTTTGAATGAGAATGTGCTTGCTTATAGCAACGTGCTATATGTTCTGAATGCTCGAATTGGGAATATGTGTCAAAACTTTGTTAGGAATTATGTGATCCTTACTAGATGGAAGTAAGGGAGATGGGGCATGAAGGTATTTCTAGGAGTTGGACACATACCAAGTTTAGCACAGTTCTGGGCATCTTTGAAATACCTATACAAACTTGTTCCTACATAGTAACTTGCAACTTTGAATGAGAATGTGCTTGCTTACAGCAACGTGCTATATGTTCTGAATGCCCGAATTGGGAATCTGGGTCAAAACTTTGTTAGGAATTATGTGATCCTTACTAGCTGGAAGTAAGTGAGATGGGGCATGAAGTTATTTCTAGGAGTTGGAGACATACAACGTTTAGCTCAGTTCTGGGCATCTTTGAAATATCTATACAAAGTTGTTCCTACATAGTAACTTGCAACTTTGAATGAGAATCTGCTTGCTTACAGCAACGTGCTATATGTTCTGAATGCCCGAATAGGGAATCTGTGTCAAAACTTTGTTAGAAACGATGTGATCCTTACTAGATGGAAGTAAGGTAGTTGGGGCATGAAGGTGTTTCTAGGCGTTGGACACATACGAAGTTTAGCACAGTTCTGGGCATCTTTGAAATACCTATACAAACTTGTTCCTACATAGTATCTTGCAACTTTGAATGAGAATGTGCTTGCTTACAGCAACGTGCTATATGTTCTGAATGCCCGAATTGGGAATCTGTGTCAAAATTTGTTAGGAATAATATGATCCTTACTAGCTGGAAGTAAGGGAGTTGGGGCATTAAGTTATTTCTAGGAGTTGGACACATACCAAGTTTAGCTCAGTTCTGGGCATCTTTGAAATACCTATACAAACTTGTTCCTACATAGTAACTTGCAACTTTGAATGAGAATGTGCTTGCTTACAGCAACGTGCTATATGCTCTGAATGCCCCAAAAGGGAATCTGTGTCAAAACTTTGTTAGGAATTATGTGATCCTTACTAGCTGGAAGTAAGAGAGATGGGGCATGAAGTTATTTCTAGGAGTTGGAGACATACAACGTTTAGCTCAGTTCTGGGCATCTTTGAAATACCTATACAAACTTGTTCCTACATAGTAACTTGCAACTTTGAATGAGAATGTGCTTGCTTACAGCAACGTGCTATATGTTCTGAATGCCCGAATAGGGAATCTGTGTCAAAACTTTGTTAGAAATTATGTGATCCTTACTAGATGGAAGTAAGGGAGTTGGGGCATAAAGGTATTTCTAGGAGTTGGACACATACCAAGTTTAGCACAGTTCTGGGCATCTTTGAAATACCTATACAAACTTGTTCCTACATAGTAACTTGCAACTTTGAATGAGAATGTGCTTGCTTACAGCAACGTGCTATATCTTCTGAATTCACGAATTGGGAATCTGTGTCAAAACTTTGTTAGGAATTATGTGATCCTTACTAGCTGGAAGTAAGGGAGATGGGGCATGAAGTTATTTCTAGGAGTTGGAGACATACAACGATTAGCTCACTTCTGGGCATCTTTGAAATACCTATACAAACTTGTTCCTACATAGTAACTTGCAACTTTGAATGAGAATGTGCTTGCTTACAGCAACGTGCTATATGCTCTGAATGCCCGAAAAGTGAATCCGTGTCAAAACTTTGTTAGGAATTATGTGATCCTTACTAGCTGGAAGTAAGTGAGATGGGGCATGAAGTTATTTCTAGGAGTTGGAGACATACAACGTTTAGCTCAGTTCTGGGCATCTTTGAAATACCTATACAAACTTGTTCCTACATAGTAACTTGCAACTTTGAATGAGAATGTGCTTGCTTACAGCAACGTGCTATATGTTCTGAATGCCCGAATTGGGAATCTGTGTCAAAACTTTGTTAGGAATTATGTGATCCTTACTAGCTGGAAGTAAGAGAGATGGGGCATGAAGTTATTTCTAGGAGTTGGACACATACCAAGTTTAGCTCAGTTCTGGGCATCTTTGAAATACCTATACAAACTTGTTCCTACATAGTATCTTGCAACTTTGAATGAGAATGTGCTTGCTTACAGCAACGTGCTATATGTTCTGAATGCCCGAATTGGGAATCTGTGTCAAAACTTTGTTAGGAATTATGTGATCCTTACTAGCTGGAAGTAAGTGAGATGGGGCATGAAATTATTTCTAGGAGTTGGACACATACCAAGTTTAGCTCAGTTCTGGGCATCTTTGAAATACCTATAGAAACTTGTTCCTACATAGTAACTTGCAACTTTGAATGAGAATGTGCTTGCTTACAGCAACGTGCTATATGCTCTGAATGCCCGAAAAGGGAATCTGTGTTAAAACTTTGTTAGGAATTATGTGATCCTTACTAGCTGGAAGTAAGAGCGATGGGGCATGAAGTTATTTCTAGGAGTTGGAGACATACAACGTTTAGCTCAGTTCTGGGCATCTATGAAATACCTATACAAACTTGTTCCTACATAGTAACTTGCAACTTTGAATGAGAATGTGCTTGCTTGCAGCAACGTGCTATATGTTCTGAATGCCCGATTTGGGAATCTGTGTCAAAACTTTATTAGGAATTATGTGATCCTTACTAGCTGGAAGTAAGGGAGATGGGGCATGAAGTTATTTCTATGAGTGGGACACATACCAAGTTTAGCTCAGTTCTGGGTATCTTTGAAATACCTATACAAACTTGTTCCTACATAGTAACTTGCAACTTTGAATGAGAATGTGCTTGCTTACAGCAACGTGCTATATGTTCTGAATGCCCGAATTGGGAATCTGTGTCAAAATTTTTTAGGAATTATGTAATCCTTACTAGCTGGAAGTAAGGGAGTTGGGGCATGAAGGTATTTCTAGGAGTTGGACACAAACCAAGTTTAGCACAGTTCTGGGCATCTGAGAAATACCTATACAAACTTGTTCCTACATAGTAACTTGCAACTTTGAATGAGAATGTGCTTGCTTACAGCAACGTGCTATATGCTCTGAATGCCCGAAAAGGGAATCTGTGTCAAAACTTTGTTAGGAATTATGTGATCCTTACTAGCTGGTAGTAAGTGAGATGGGGCATGAAGTTATTTCTAGGAGTTGGAGACATACAACGTTTAGCTCAGTTCTGTGCATCTTTGAAATACCTACACAAACTTGTTCCTACATAGTAACTTGCATCTTTGAATGAGAATGTGCTTGCTTACAGCAACGTGCTATATGTTCTGAATGCCCGAATTGGGAATATGTGTCAAATCTTTGTTAGGAATTATGTGATCCTTACTAGCTGGAAGTAAGGGAGATGGAGCATGAAGTTATTTCTAGGAGTTGGACACATACCAAGTTTAGCTCAGTTCTGGGCATCTTTGAAATACCTATACAAACTTGTTCCTACATAGTAACTTGCATCTTTGAATGAGAATGTGCTTGCTTACAGCAACGTGCTATATGTTCTGAATGCCCGAATTGGGAATCTGTGTCAAAATTTGTTAGGAATTATGTGATCCTTACTAGCTGGAATTAAGGGAGTTGGGGCATGAAGGTATTTCTAGGAGTTGGACACATACAAAGTTTAGCACAGTTCTGGGCATCTTTGAAATACCTATACAAACTTGTTCCTACATAGTAACTTGCAACTTTGAATGAGAATGTGCTTGCTTACAGCAACGTGCTATATGCTCTGAATGCCCGAAAACGGAATCTGTGTCAAAACTTTGTTAGGAATTATGTGATCCTTACTAGCTGGAAGTAAGTGAGGTGGGGCATGAAGTTATTTCTAGGAGTTGGACACATACAACGTTTAGCTCAGTTCTGGGCATCTTTGAAATACCTATACAAACTTGTTCCTACATAGTAACTTGCAACTTTGAATGAGAATGTGCTTGCTTGCAGCAACGTGCTATATGTTCTGAATGCCCGAATTGGGAATCTGTGTCAAAACTTTGTTAGGAATTATGTGATCCTTACTAGCTGGAAGTAAGGGAGATGGGGCATGAAGTTATTTCTAGGAGTTGGACACATACCAAGTTTAGCTCAGTTCTGGGCATCTTTGAAATACCTATACAAACTTGTTCCTACATAGTAACTTGCAACTTTGAATGAGAATGTGCTTGCTTGCAGCAACGTGCTATATGCTCTGAATGCCCGAAAAGGGAATCTGTGTCAAAACTTTGTTAGGAATTATGTGATCCTTACTAGCTGGAAGTAAGTGAGATGGGGCATGAAGTTATTTCTAGGAGTTGGAGACATACAACGTTTAGCTCAGTTCTGGGCATCTTTGAAATACCTATACAAACTTGTTCCTACATAGTAACTTGCAACTTTGAATGAGAATGTGCTTGCTTGCAGCAACGTGCTATGTGTTCTGAATGCCCGAATTGGGAATCTGTGTCAAAACTTTGTTAGGAATTATGTGATCCTTACTAGCTGGAAGTAAGGGAGATGGGGCATGAAGTTATTTCTAGGAGTTGGACACATACCAAGTTTAGCTCAGTTCTGGGCATCTTTGAAATACCTATACAAACTTGTTCCTACATAGTAACTTGCAACTTTGAATGAGAATGTGCTTGCTTACAGCAACGTGCTATATGTTCTGAATTCCCGAATTGGTAATCTGTGCCAAAATTTGTTAGGAATAATATGATCCTTACTAGCTGGAAGTAAGGGAGTTGGGGCATTAAGGAATTTCTAGGAGTTGGACACATACCAAGTTTAGCTCAGTTCTGGGCATCTTTGAAATACCTATACAAACTTGTTCCTACATAGTAACTTGCAACTTTGAATGAGAATGTGCTTGCTTACAGCAACGTGCTATATGCTCTGAATGCCCGAAAAGGGAATCTGTGTCAAAACTTTGTTAGGAATTATGTGATCCTTACTAGCTGGAAGTAAGGGAGATGGGGCATGAAGTTATTTCTAGGAGTTGGAGACATACAACGTTTAGCTCAGTTCTGGGCATCTTTGAAATACCTATACAAACTTGTTCCTACATAGCAACTTGCAACTTTGAATGAGAATGTGCTTGCTTACAGCAACGTGCTATATGTTCTGAATGCCCGAATTGGGAATCTGTGTCAAAACTTTGTTAGGAATTATGTGATCCTTACTAGCTGGAAGTAAGAGAGATGGGGCATGAAGTTATTTCTAGGAGTTGGAGACATACAACATTTAGCTCAGTTCTGGGCATCTTTGAAATACCTATACAAACTTGTTCCTACATAGTAACTTGCAACTTTGAATGAGAATGTGCTTGCTTACAGCAACGTGCTATATGTTCTGAATGCCCCAATAGGGAATCTGTGTGAAAACTTTGTTAGAAATTATGTGATCCTTACTAGATGGAAGAAAGGGAGTTGGGGCATAAAGGTATTTCTAGGAGTTGGACACATACCAAGTTTAGCACAGTTGTGGGCATCTTTGAAATACCTATTCAAACTTGTTCCTACATAGTAACTTGCAACTTTGAATGAGAATGTGCTTGCTTACAGCAACGTGCTATATGTTCTGAATGCCCGAATTGGGAATCTGTGTCAAAACTTTGTTAGGAATTATGTGATCCTTACTAGCTGGAGATAAGGGAGATGGGGCATGAAGTTATTTCTAGGAGTTGGAGACATACCAAGTTTAGCTCAGTTCTGGGCATCTTTGAAATACCTATACAAACTTGTTCCTACATAGTAACTTGCAACTTTGAATGAGAATGTGCTTGCTTACAGCAACGTGCTATATGTTCTGAATGCCCGAATTGGGAATCTGTGTCAAAACTTTGTTAGGAATTATGTGATCCTTACTAGCTGGAAGTAAGGGAGATGGCGCATGAAGTTATTTCTAGGAGTTGGAGACATACCAAGTTTAGATCAGTTCTGGGCATCTTTGAAATACCTATACAAACTTGTTCCTACATAGTAACTTGCAACTTTGAATGAGAATGTGCTTGCTTGCAGCAACGTGCTATATGTTCTGAATGCCCGAATAGGGAATGTGTGTCAAATCTTTGTTAGGAATTATGTGATCCTTACTAGCTGGAAGTAAGGGAGATGGGGCATGAAGTTATTTCTAGGAGTTGGAGACATACCAAGTTTAGCTCAGTTCTGGGCATCTTTGAAATACCTATACAAACTTGTTCCTACATACAAACTTGCAACTTTGAATGAGAATGTGCTTGCTTACAGCAACGTGCTATATGTTCTCAATGCCCGAATTTGGAATCTGTGTCAAAACTTTGTTAGGAATTATGTGATCCTTACTAGCTGGAAGTAAGGGAGATGGGGCATGAAGTTATTTCTAGGAGTTGGACACATACAAAGTTTAGCTCAGTTTTGGGCATCTTTGAAATACCTATACAAACTTGTTCCTACATAGTAACTTGCATCTTTGAATGAGAATGTGCTTGCTTACAGCAACGTGCTATATGTTCTGAATGCCCGAATTGGGAATGTGTGTCAAAACTTTGTTAGGAATTATGTGATCCTTACTAGCTGGAAGTAAGGGAGATGGTGCATGAAGATATTTCTAGGAGTTGGACACATACTAAGTTTAGCTCAGTTCTGGGAATCTTTGAAATACCTATACAAACTTGTTCCTACATATTAACTTGCAACTTTGAATGAGAATGTGCTTGCTTTCAGCAACGTGCTATATGTTCTGAATGCCCGAATTGGGAATCTGTGTCAAAATTTGTTAGGAATTATGTGATCCTTACTAGCTGGAAGTAAGGGAGTTGGGGGATGAAGGTATTTGTAGGAGTTGGACACAAACCAAGTTTAGCACAGTTCTGGGCATCTTAGAAATACCTATACAAACTTGTTCCTACATAGTAACTTGCAACTTTGAATGAGAATGTGCTTGCTTACAGCAACGTGCTATATGTTCTGAATGCCCGAATTGGGAATATGTGTCAAATCTTTGTTAGGAATTATGTGATCCTTACTAGCTGGAAGTAAGGGAGATGGGGCATGAAGTTATTCCTAGGAGTTGGACACATACCAAGTTTAGCTCAGTTCTGGGCATCTTTGAAATACCTATACAAACTTGTTCCTACATAGTAACTTGCATCTTTGAATGAGAATGTGCTTGCTTATAGCAACGTGCTATATGTTGTGAATGCCCGAATTGGGAATATGTGTCAAAACTTTGTTAGGAATTATGTGATCCTTACTAGATGGAAGTAAGGGAGTTGGGGCATGAAGGTATTTCTAGGAGTTGGACACATACCAAGTTTAGCACAGTTCTGGGCATCTTTGAAATACCTATACAAACTTGTTCCTACATAGTAACTTGCAACTTTGAATGAGAATGTGCTTGCTTACAGCAACGTGCTATATGTACTGAATGCCCGAATTAGGAATCTGTGTCAAAACATTGTTAGGAATTATGTGATCCTTACTAGCTGGAAGTAAGTGAGAAGGGGCATGAAATTATTTCTATGAGTTGGAAACATACCAAGTTTAGCTCAGTTCTGGGCATCTTTGAAATACCATACAATCTTGTTCCTACATAATTGCAACTTTGAATGAGAATGTGTTTGCTTACAGCAACGTGCTCTATGTTCTGAATGCCCGAATTGGGAATCTGTGTCAAAATTTTTTAGGAATTATGTGATCCTTACTAGCTGGAAGTAAGGGAGTTGGGGCATGAAGGTATTTCTAGGAGTTGGACACATACCAAGTTTAGCTCAGTTCTGGGCATCTTTGAAATACCTATACAAACTTGTTCCTACATAGTAACTTGCAAATTTGAATGAGAATGTGCTTGCTTACAGCAACGTGCTATATTCTCTGAATGCCTGAAAAGGGAATCTGTGTCAAAACTTTGTTAGGAATTATGTGATCCTTACTAGCTGGAAGTAAGTGAGATGGGGCATGAAGTTATTTCTAGGAGTTGGACACATACAACGTTTAGCTCAGTTCTGGGCATCTTTGAAATACCTATACAAACTTGTTCCTACATAGTAACTTGCAACTTTGAATGAGAATGTGCTTGCTTACAGCAACGTGCTATATGTTCTGAATGCCCGAATTGGGAATCTGTGTCAAAACTTTGTTAGGAATTATGTGATCCTTACTAGCTGGAAGTAAGTGAGATGGAGCATGAAGTTATTTCTAGGAGGTCGACACATACCAAGTTTAGCTCAGTTCTGGGCATCTTTGAAATACCTATACAAACTTGTTCCTACATAGTAACTTGCATCTTTGAATGAGAATGTGCTTGCTTACAGCAACGTGCTATATGTTCTGAATGCCCGAATTGGGAATCTGTGTCAAAACTTTGTTAGGAATTATGTGATCCTTACCAGCTGGAAGTAAGGGAGATGGTGCATGAAGTTATTTCTAGGAGTTGGACACATACTAAGTTTAGCTCAGTTCTGGGCATCTTTGAAATACCTATACAAACTTGTTCCTACATATTAACTTGCAACTTTGAATGAGAATGTGCTTGCTTTCAGCAACGTGCTATATGTTCTGAATGCCCGAATTGGGAATCTGTGTCAAAATTTGTTAGGAATTATGTGATCCTTACTAGCTGGAAGTAAGGGAGTTGGGGGATGAAGGTATTTCTAGGAGTTGGACACAAACCAAGTTTAGCACAGTTCTGGGCATCTTAGAAATACCTATACAAACTTGTTCCTACATAGTAACTTGCAACTTTGAATGAGAATGTGCTTGCTTACAGCAACGTGCTATATGCTCTGAATGCCCGAAAAGGGAATCTGTGTCAAAACTTTGTTAGGAATTATGTGATCATTACTAGCTGGTAGTAAGTGAGATGGGGCATGAAGTTATTTCTAGGAGTTGGAGACATACAACGTTTAGGTCAGTTCTGTGCATCTTTGAAATACCTATACAAACTTGTTCCTACATAGTAAGTTGCATCTTTGAATGAGAATGTGCTTGCTTACAGCAACGTGCTATATGTTCTGAATGCCCGAATTGGGAATATGTGTCAAATCTTTGTTAGGAATTATGTGATCCTTACTAGCTGGAAGTAAGGGAGATGGGGCATGAAGTTATTCCTAGGAGTTGGACACATACCAAGTTTAGCTCAGTTCTGGGCATCTTTGAAATACCTATACAAACTTGTTCCTACATAGTAACTTGCATCTTTGAATGAGAATGTGCTTGCTTATAGCAACGTGCTATATGTTCTGAATGCCCGAATTGGGAATATGTGTCAAAACTTTGTTAGGAATTATGTGATCCTTACTAGATGGAAGTAAGGGAGTTGGGGCATGAAGGTATTTCTAGGAGTTGGACACATACCAAGATTAGCACAGTTCTGGGCATCTTTGAAATACCTATACAAACTTGTTCCTACATAGTAACTTGCAACTTTGAATGAGAATGTGCTTGCTTACAGCAACGTGCTATATGTTCTGAATGCCCGAATTGGGAATCTGGGTCAAAACTTTGTTAGGAATTATGTGATCCTTACTAGCTGGAAGTAACGGAGTTGGGGCATGAAGGTATTTCTAGGAGTTGGAGACATACAACTTTTAGCTCAGTTCTGGGCATCTTTGAAATACCTATACAAACTTGTTCCTACATAGTAACTTGCAACTTTGAATGAGAATGTGCTTGCTTACAGCAACGTGCTATATGTTCTGAATGCCCGAATTGGGAATCTGTGTCAAAACTTTGTTAGGAATTATGTGATCCTTACTAGCTGGAAGTAAGTGAGATGGGGCATGAAGTTATTTCTAGGAGTTGGACACATACCAAGTTTAGCTCAGTTCTGGGCATCTTTGAAATACCTATACAAACTTGTTCCTACATAGTAACTTGCAACTTTGAATGAGAATGTGCTTGCTTACAGCAACGTGCTATATGTTCTGAATGCCCGAATTGGCAATATGTGTCAAAACTTTGTTAGGAATTATGTGATCCTTACTAGCTGGAAGTAAGGGAGATGGGGTTGAAGTTATTTCTTGGAGTTGGACACAAACCAAGTTTAGCTCAGTTCTGGGCATCTTTGAAATACCTATACAAACTTGTTCCTACATAGTAACTTGCATCTTTGAATGAGAATGTACTTGCTTACTGCAACGTGCTATATGTTCTGAATGCCCGAATTGGGAATCTGTGTCAAAATTTGTTAGGAATTATGTGATCCTTACTAGCTGCAAGTAAGGGAGTTGGGGCATGAAGGTATTTCTAGGAGTTGGACACATACGAAGTTTAGCACAGTTCTGGGCATCTTTGAAATACCTATACAAACTTGTTCCTACATAGTAACTTGCAACTTTGAATGAGAATGTGCTTGCTTACAGCAACGTGCTATATGCTCTGAATGCCCGAATTGGGAATCTGTGTCAAAACTTTGTTAGGAATTATGTGATCCTTACTAGCTGGAAGTAAGTGAGATGGGGCATGAAGTTATTTATAGGAGTTGGAGACATACAACGTTTAGCTCAGTTCTGGGCATCTTTGAAATACCTATACAAACTTGTTCCTACATAGTAACTTGCAACTTTGAATGAGAATGTGCTTGCTTGCAGCAACGTGCTATATGTTCTGAATGCCCGAATTGGGAATCTATGTCAAAACTTTGTTAGGAATTATGTGATCCTTACTAGCTGGAAGTAAGGGAGATGGGGCATGAAGTTATTTCTAGGAGTTGGACACATACCAAGTTTAGCTCAGTTCTGGGCATCTTTGAAATACCTATACAAACTTGTTCCTACATAGTAACTTGCAACTTTGAATGAGAATGTGCTTGCTTACAGCAACGTGCTATATGTTCTTAATGCCCGAATTTGGAATCTGTGTCAAAATTTGTTAGGAATAATATGATCCTTATTAGCTGGAAGTAAGGGAGTTGGGGCATTAAGGTATTTCTAGGAGTTGGACACATACCAAGTTTAGCTCAGTTCTGGGCATCTTTGAAATACCTATACAAACTTGTTCCTACATAGTAACTTGCAACTTTGAATGAGAATGTGCTTGCTTACAGCAACGTGCTATATGTTCTGAATGCCCGAATTGGGAATCTGTGTCAAAACTTTGTTAGGAATTATGTGATCCTTACTAGCTGGAAGTAAGGGAGATGGGGAATGAAGTTATTTCTAGGAGTTGGAGACATACCAAGTTTAGCTCAGTTCTGGGCATCTTTGAAATACCTATACAAACTTGTTCCTACATAGTAACTTGCAACTTTCAATGAGAAGGTGCTTGCTTGCAGCAACGTGCTATATGTTCTGAATGCCCGAATTGGGAATCTGTGTCAAAACTTTGTTAGGAATTATGTGATCCTTACTAGCTGGAAGTAAGGGAGATGGGGCATGAAGTTATTTCTAGGAGTTGGACACATACCAAGTTTAGCTCAGTTCTGGGCATCTTTGAAATACCTATACAAACTTGTTCCTACATAGTATCTTGCAACTTTGAATGAGAATGTGCTTGCTTACAACAACGTGCTATATGTTCTGAATGCCCGAATTGGGAATCTGTGTCAAAACTTTGTTAGGAATTATGTGATCCTTACTAGCTGGAAGTAAGTGAGATGGGGCATGAAATTATTTCTAGTAGTTGGACACATACCAAGTTTAGCTCAGTTCTGGGCATCTTTGAAATACCTATACAAACTTGTTCCTACATAGTAACTTGCAACTTTGAATGAGAATGTGCTTGCTTACAGCAACGTGCTATATGCTCTGAATGCCCGAAAAGGGAATCTGTGTCAAAACTTTGTTAGGAATTATGTGATCCTTACTAGCTGGTAGTAAGTGAGATGGGGCATGAAGTTATTTCTAGGAGTTGGAGACATACAACGTTTAGCTCAGTTCTGTGCATCTTTGAAATACCTATACAAACTTGTTCCTACATAGTAAGTTGCATCTTTGAATGAGAATGTGCTTGCTTACAGCAACGTGCTATATGTTCTGAATGCCCGAATTGGGAATATGTGTCAAATCTTTGTTAGGAATTATGTGATCCTTACTAGCTGGAAGTAAGGGAGAAGGGGCATGAAGTTATTCCTAGGAGTTGGACACATACCAAGTTTAGCTCAGTTCTGGGCATCTTTGAAATACCTATACAAACTTGTTCCTACATAGTAACTTGCATCTTTGAATGAGAATGTGCTTGCTTATAGCAACGTGCTATATGTTCTGAATGCCCGAATTGGGAATATGTGTCAAAACTTTGTTAGGAATTATGTGATCCTTACTAGATGGAAGTAAGGGAGTTGGGGCATGAAGGTATTTCTAGGAGTTGGACACATACCAAGATTAGCACAGTTCTGGGCATCTTTGAAATACCTATACAAACTTGTTCCTACATAGTAACTTGCAACTTTGAATGAGAATGTGCTTGCTTACAGCAACGTGCTATATGTTCTGAATGCCCGAATTGGTAATCTGGGTCAAAACTTTGTTAGGAATTATGTGATCCTTACTAGCTGGAAGTAAGGGAGATGGGGCATGAAGTTATTTCTAGGAGTTGGAGACATACAACTTTTAGCTCAGTTCTGGGCATCTTTGAAATACCTATACAAACTAGTTCCTACATAGTAACTTGCAACTTTGAATGAGAATGTGCTTGCTTACAGCAACGTGCTATATGTTCTGAATGCCCGAATTGGGAATCTGTGTCAAAATTTTTTAGGAATTATGTGATCCTTACTAGCTGGAAGTAAGGGAGTTGGGGCATGAAGGTATTTCTAGGAGTTGGACACATACCAAGTTTAGCTCAGTTCTGGGCATCTTTGAAATACCTATACAAACTTATTCCTACATAGTAACTTGCAACTTTGAATGAGAATGTGCTTGCTTACAGCAACGTGCTATATGCTCTTAATGCCCGAAAAGGGAATCTGTGTCAAAACTTTGTTAGGAATTATGTGATCCTTACTAGCTGGAAGTAAGTGAGATGGGGCATGAAGTTATTTCTAGGAGTTGGACACATACCAAGTTTAGCTCAGTTCTGGGCATCTTTGAAATACCTATACAAACTTGTTCCTACATAGTAACTTGCAACTTTGAATGAGAATGTGCTTGCTTACAGCAACGTGCTATATGTTCTGAATGCCCGAATTGGCAATCTGTGTCAAAACTTTGTTAGGAATTATGTGATCCTTACTAGCTGGAAGTAAGGGAGATGGGGCATGAAGTTATTTCTTGGAGTTGGACACAAACCAAGTTTAGCTCAGTTCTGGGCATCTTTGAAATACCTATACAAACTTGTTCCTACATAGTAACTTGCAACTTTGAATGAGAATGTGCTTGCTTGCAGCAACGTGCTATATGTTCTGAATGCCCGAATTGGGAATCTGTGTCAAAACTTTGTTAGGAATTATGTGATCCTTACTAGCTGGAAGTAAGGGAGATGGGGCATGAAGTTATTTCTAGGAGTTGGACACATACCAAGTTTAGCTCAGTTCTGGGCATCTTTGAAATACCTATACAAACTTGTTCCTACATAGTAACTTGCAACTTTGAATGAGAATGTGCTTGCTTACAGCAACGTGCTATATGTTCTTAATGCCCGAATTGGGAATCTGTGTCAAAATTTGTTAGGAATTATGTGATCCTTATTAGCTGGAAGTAAGGGAGTTGGGGCATTAAGGTATTTCTAGGAGTTGGACACATACCAAGTTTAGCTCAGTTCTGGGCATCTTTGAAATACCTATCCAAACTTGTTCCTACATAGTAACTTGCAACTTTGAATGAGAATGTGCTTGCTTACAGCAACGTGCTATATGTTCTGAATGCCCGAATTGGGAATCTGTGTCAAAACTTTGTTAGGAATTATGTGATCCTTACTAGCTGGAAGTAAGGGAGTTGGGGCATGAAGTTATTTCTAGGAGTTGGAGACATAGCAAGTTTAGCTCAGTTCTGGGCATCTTTGAAATACCTATACAAACTTGTTCCTACATAGTAACTTGCAACTTTGAATGAGAATGTGCTTGCTTGCAGCAACGTGCTATATGTTCTGAATGCCCGAATTGGGAATCTGTGTCAAAACTTTGTTAGGAATTATGTGATCCTTACTAGCTGGAAGTAAGGGAGATGGAGCATGAAGTTATTTCCAGGAGTTGGACACATACCAAGTTTAGCTCAGTTCTGGGCATCTTTGAAATACCTATACAAACTTGTTCCTACATAGTAACTTGCAACTTTGAATGAGAATGTGCTTGCTTACAGCAACGTGCTATATGTTCTGAATGCTCGAATTGGGAATCTGTGTCAAAACTTTGTTAGGAATTATGTGATCCTTACTAGCTGGAAGTAAGGGAGATGGGGCATGAAGTTATTTCTAGGAGTAGAGACATACCAAGTTTAGCTCAGTTCTGGGCATCTTTGAAATACCTATACAAACTAGTTCCTACATAGTAACTTGCAACTTTGAATGAGAATGTGCTTGCTTACAGCAACGTGCTATATGTTCTGAATGCCCAAATAGGGAATCTGTGTCAAATCTTTGTTACAAATTATGTGATCCTTACTAGATGGAAGTAAGGGAGTTGGGGCATGAAGGTATTTCTAGGAGTTGGACACATACCAAGCTTAGCACAGTTCTGGGCATCTTTGAAATACCTATACAAACTTGTTCCTACATAGTAACTTGCAACTTTGAATGAGAATGTGCTTGCTTACAGCAACGTGCTATATGTTCTGAATGCCCGAATTGGGAATCTGTGTCAAAACTTTGTTAGGAATTATGTGATCCTTACTAGCTGGAAGTAAGGGAGATGGGGCATGAAGTTATTTCTAGGAGTTGGAGACATACCAAGTTTAGCTCAGTTCTGGGCATCTTTGAAATACCTATACAAACTTGTTCCTACATACTAACTTGCACTTTGAATGAGAATGTGCTTGCTTACAGCAACGTGCTATATGTTCTGAATGCCCGAATTTGGAATCTGTGTCAAAACTTTGTTAGGAATTATGTGATCCTTACTAGCTGGAAGTAAGGGAGATGGAGCATGAAGTTATTTCTAGGAGTTGGACACATACCAAGTTTAGCTCAGTTCTGGGCATCTTTGAAATACCTATACAAACTTGTTCCTACATAGTAACTTGCAACTTTGAATGAGAATGTGCTTGCTTACAGCAACGTGCTATATGTTCTGAATGCCCGAATTGGGAATCTGTGTCAAAACTTTGTTAGGAATTATGTGATCCTTACTAGATGGAAGTAAGTGAGATGGGGCATGAAATTATTTCTAGGAGTTGGACACATACCAAGTTTAGCTCAGTTCTGGGCATCTTTAAAATACCTATACAAACTTGTTCCTACATAGTAACTTGCAACTTTGTATGAGAATGTGCTTGCTTACAGCAACGTACTATATGTTCTGAATGCCCGAATTGGGAATCTGTGTCAAAACTTTGTTAGGAATTATGTGATCCTTACTAGCTGGAAGTAAGGGAGTTGGGGCATGAAGTTATTTCTAGGAGTTGGAGACATACCAAGTTTAGCTCAGTTCTGGGCATCTTTGAAATACCTATACAAACTTGTTCCTACATAGTAACTTGCAACTTTGAATGAGAATGTGCTTGCTTGCAGCAACGTGCTATATGTTCTGAATGCCCGAATTGGGAATCTGTGTCAAACTTTGTTAGGAATTATGTGATCCTTACTAGCTGGAAGTAAGGGAGATGGAGCATGAAGTTATTTCCAGGAGTTGGACACATACCAAGTTAGGCTCAGTTCTGGGCATCTTTGAAATACCTATACAAACTTGTTCCTACATAGTAACTTGCAACTTTGAATGAGAATGTGCTTGCTTACAGCAACGTGCTATATGTTCTGAATGCCCGAATTGGGAATCTGTGTCAAAACTTTGTTAGGAATTATGTGATCCTTACTAGCTGGAAGTAAGTGAGATGGGGCATGAAGTTATTTCTAGGAGTTGGAGACATACCAAGTTTAGCTCAGTTCTGGGCATCTTTGAAATACCTATACAAACTTGTTCCTACATAGTAACTTGCAACTTTGAATGAGAATGTGCTTGCTTACAGCAACGTGCTATATGTTCTGAATGCCCGAATAGGGAATCTGTGTCAAAATTTTGTTAGAAATTATGTGATCCTTACTAGATGGAAGTAAGGGAGTTGGGGCATGAAGGTATTTCTAGGAGTTGGACACATACCAAGCTTAGCACAGTTCTGGGCATCTTTTAAATACCTATACAAACTTGTTCCTACATAGTAACTTGCAACTTTGAATGAGAATGTGCTTGCTTACAGCAACGTGCTATATGTTCTGAATGCCCGAATTGGGAATCTGTGTCAAAACTTTGTTAGGAATTATGTGATTCTTACTAGTTGGAAGTAAGGGAGATGGGGCATGAAATTATTTCTAGGAGTTGGAGACACACCAAGTTTAGCTCAATTCTGGGCATCTTTGAAATACCTATACACACTTGTTCCTACATAGTAACTTGCACTTTGAATCAGAATGTGCTTGCTTACAGCAACGTGCTATATGTTCTGAATGCCCGAATTTGGAATCTGTGTCAAAACTTTGTTAGGAATTATGTGATCCTTACTAGCTGGAAGTAAGGGAGATGGAGCATGAAGTTATTTCTAGGAGTTGGACACATACCAAGTTTAGCTCAGTTCTGGGCATCTTTGAAATACCTATACAAACTTGTTCCTACATAGTAACTTGCATCTTTGAATGAGAATGTGCTTGCTTACAGCAACGTGCTATATGTTCTGAATGCCCGAATTGGGAATATGTGTCAAATCTTTGTTAGGAATTATGTGATCCTTACTAGCTGGAAGTAAGGGAGATGGGGCATGAAGTTATTTCTAGGAGTTGGACACATACCAAGTTTAGCTCAGTTCTGGGCATCTTTGAAATACCTATACAAACTTGTTCCTACATAGTAACTTGCATCTTTGAATGAGAATGTGCTTGCTTATAGCAACGTGCTATATGTTCTGAATGCCCGAATTGGGAATCTGTGTCAAAACTTTGTTAGGAATTATGTGATCCTTACTAGATGGAAGTAAGGGAGTTTGGGCGTGAAGGTATTTCTAGGAGTTGGACACATACCAAGATTAGCACAGTTCTGGGCATCTTTGAAATACCTATACAAACTTGTTCCTACATAGTAACTTGCAACTTTGAATGAGAATGTGCTTGCTTACAGCAACGTGCTATATGTTCTGAATGCCCGAATTGGGAATCTGGGTCAAAACTTTGTTAGGAATTATGTGATCCTTACTAGCTGGAAGTAAGGGAGATGGGGCATGAAGTTATTTCTAGGAGTTGGAGACATACAACTTTTAGCTCAGTTCTGGGCATCTTTGAAATACCTATACAAACTAGTTCCTACATAGTAACTTGCAACTTTGAATGAGAATGTGCTTGCTTACAGCAACGTGCTATATGTTCTGAATGCCCGAATAGGGAATCTGTGTCAAAACTTTGTTAGAAACTATGTGATCCTTACTAGATGGAAGTAAGGTAGTTGGGTCATGAAGGTGTTTCTAGGCGTTGGAGACATACGAAGTTTAGCACACTTCTGGGCATCTTTGAAATACCTATACAAACTTGTTCCTACATAGTAACTTGCAACTTTGAATGAGAATGTGCTTGCTTACAGCAACGTGCTATATGTACTGAATGCCCGAATTAGGAATCTGTGTCAAAACATTGTTAGGAATTATGTGATCCTTACTAGCTGGAAGTAAGTGAGAAGGGGCATGAAATTATTTCTAGGAGTTGGAAACATATCAAGTTTAGCTCAGTTCTGGGCATCGTTGAAATACCATACAAACTTGTTCCTACATAGTAACTTGCAACTTTGAATGAGAATGTGCTTGCTTACAGCAACGTGCTCTATGTTCTGAATGCCCGAATTGGGAATCTGTGTCAAAACTTTGTTAGAAATTATGTGATCCTTACTAGCTGGAAGTAAGGGAGACGGGGCATGAAGTTATTTCTAGGAGTTGGACAGATACCAAGTTTAGCTCAGTTCTGAGCATCTTTGAAATACCTATACAAACTTGTTCCTACATAGTAACTTGCAACTTTGAATGAGAATGTGCTTGCTTCCAGCAACGTGCTATATGTTCTGAATGCTCGAATTGGGAATCTGTGTCAAAACTTTGTTAGGAATTATGTGATCCTTACTAGATGGAAGTAAGGGAGATTGGGCATGAAGTTATTTCTAGGAGTTGGACACATACCTAGTTTAGCTCAGTTCTGGGCATCTTTGAAATACCTATACAAACTTGTTCCTACATAGTAACTTGCAACTTTGAATGAGAATGTGCTTGCTTACAGCAACGTGCTATATGTTCTGAATGCCCGAATTGGGAATCTGTGTCAAAATTTGTTAGGAATTATGTGATCCTTACTAGCTGGAAGTAAGGGAGTTGGGGCATGAAGATATTTCTAGGAGTTGGACACATACCAAGTTTAGCACAGTTCTGGGCATCTTTGAAATACCTATACAAACATGTTCCTACATAGTAACTTGCAACTTTGAATGAGAATGTGCTTGCTTACAGCAACGTGCTATATGCTCTGAATGCCCGAAAAGGGAATCTGTGTCAAAACTTTGTTAGGAGTTATGTGATCCTTACTAGCTGGAAGTAAGTGAGATGGGGCATGAAGTTATTTCTAGGAGTTGGAGACATACAACGTTTAGCTCAGTTCTGGGAATCTTTGAAATACCTATACAAACTTGTTCCTACATAGTAACTTGCAACATTGAATGAGAATGTTCTTGCTTACAGCAACGTGCTATATGTTCTGAATGCCCGAATTGGGAATCTGTGTCAAATCTTTGTTAGGAATTATGTGATCCTTACTAGCTGGAAGTAAGTGAGATGGGGCATGAAATTATTTCTAGAAGTGGGACACATACCAAGTTTAGCTCAGTTCTGGGCATCTTTGAAATACCTATACAAACTTGTTCCTACATAGTAACTTGCATCTTTGAATGAGAATGTGCTTGCTTTCTGCAACGTGCTATATGTTCTGAATGCCCGAATTGGGAATCTGTGTCAAAATTTGTTAGGAATTATGTGATCCTTACTAGCTGGAAGTAAGGGAGTTGGGGCATGAAGGTATTTCTAGGAGTTGGACACATACGAAGTTTAGCACAGTTCTGGGCATCTTTGAAATACCTATACAAACTTGTTCCTACATAGTAACTTGCAACTTTGAATGAGAATGTGCTTGCTTACAGCAACGTGCTATATGCTCTGAATGCCCGAATTGGGAATCTGTGTCAAAACTTTGTTAGGAATTATGTGATCCTTACTAGCTGGAAGTAAGTGAGATGGGGCATGAAGTTATTTCTAGGAGTTGGAGACATACAACGTTTAGCTCAGTTCTGGGCATCTTTGAAATACCTATACAAACTTGTTCCTACATAGTAACTTGCAACTTTGAATGAGAATGTGCTTGCTTGCAGCAACGTGCTATATGTTCTGAATGCCCGAATTGGGAATCTGTGTCAAAACTTTGTTAGGAATTATGTGATCCTTACTAGCTGGAAGTAAGGGAGATGGGGCATGAAGTTATTTCTAAGAGTTGGACACATACCAAGTTTAGCTCAGTTCTGGGCATCTTTGAAATATCTATACAAACTTGTTCCTACATACTAACTTGCAACTCTGAATGAGAATGTGCTTGCTTACAGCAACGTGCTATATGTTCTGAATGCCCGAATTTGGAATCTGTGTCAAAACTTTGTTAGGAATTATGTGATCCTTACTAGCTGGAAGTAAGGGAGATGGGGCATGAAGTTATTGCTAGGAGTTGGACACATACAAAGTTTAGCTCAGTTTTGGGCATCTTTGAAATACCTATACAAACTTGTTCCTACATAGTAACTTGCATCTTTGAATGAGAATGTTCTTGCTTACAGCAACGTGCTATATGTTCTGAATGCCCGAATTGGGAATCTGTGTCAAATCTTTGTTAGGAATTATGTGATCCTTACTAGCTGGAAGTAAGTGAGATGGGGCATGAAATTATTTCTAGAAGTGGGACACATACCAAGTTTAGCTCAGTTCTGGGCATCTTTGAAATACCTATACAAACTTGTTCCTACATAGTAACTTGCAACTTTGAATGAGAATGTGCTTGCGTACAGCAACGTGCTATATGTTCTTAATGCCCGATTTGGGAATCTGTGTCAAAACTTTGTTAGGAATTATGTGATCCTTACTAGCTGGAAGTAAGGGAGATGGGGCATGAAGTTATTTCTAGGAGTTCGACACATACCAAGTTTAGCTCAGTTCTGGGCATCTTTGAAATACCTATACAAACTTGTTCCTACATAGTAACTTGCATCTTTGAATGAGAATGTGCTTGCTTTCTGCAACGTGCTATATGTTCTGAATGCCCGAATTGGGAATCTGTGTCAAAATTTGTTAGGAATTATGTGATCCTTACTAGCTGGAAGTAAGGGAGTTGGGGCATGAAGGTATTTCTAGGAGTTGGACACATACGAAGTTTAGCACAGTTCTGGGCATCTTTGAAATACCTATACAAACTTGTTCCTACATAGTAACTTGCAACTTTGAATGAGAATGTGCTTGCTTACAGCAACGTGCTATATGCTCTGAATGCCCGAATTGGGAATCTGTGTCAAAACTTTGTTAGGAATTATGTGATCCTTACTAGCTGGAAGTAAGTGAGATGGGGCATGAAGTTATTTCTAGGAGTTGGAGACATACAACGTTTAGCTCAGTTCTGGGCATCTTTGAAATACCTATACAAACTTGTTCCTACATAGTAACTTGCAACTTTGAATGAGAATGTGCTTGCTTGCAGCAACGTGCTATATGTTCTGAATGCCCGAATTGGGAATCTGTGTCAAAACTTTGTTAGGAATTATGTGATCCTTACTAGCTGGAAGTAAGGGAGATGGGGCATGAAGTTATTTCTAGGAGTTGGACACATACCAAGTTTAGCTCAGTTCTGGGCATCTTTGAAATACCTATACAAACTTGTTCCTACATACTAACTTGCAACTCTGAATGAGAATGTGCTTGCTTACAGCAACGTGCTATATGTTCTGAATGCCCGAATTTGGAATCTGTGTCAAAACTTTGTTAGGAATTATGTGATCCTTACTAGCTGGAAGTAAGGGAGATGGGGCATGAAGTTATTGCTAGGAGTTGGACACATACAAAGTTTAGCTCAGTTTTGGGCATCTTTGAAATACCTATACAAACTTGTTCCTACATAGTAACTTGCATCTTTGAATGAGAATGTGCTTGCTTACAGCAACGTGCTATATGTTCTGAATGCCCGAATTGGGAATCTGTGTCAAAACTTTGTTAGGAATTATGTGATCCTTACTAGCTGGAAGTAAGGGAGATGGTGCATGAAGTTATTTCTAGGAGTTGGACACATACTAAGTTTAGCTCAGTTCTGGGCATCTTTGAAATACCTATACAAACTTGTTCCTACATATTAACTTGCAACTTTGAATGAGAATGTGCTTGCTTTCAGCAACGTGCTATATGTTCTGAATGCCCGAATTGGGAATCTGTGTCAAAATTTGTTAGGAATTATGTGATCCTTACTAGCTGGAAGTAAGGGAGTTGGGGGATGAAGGTATTTCTAGGAGTTGGACACAAACCAAGTTTAGCACAGTTCTGGGCATCTTAGAAATACCTATACAAACTTGTTCCTACATAGTAACTTGCAACTTTGAATGAGAATGTGCTTGCTTACAGCAACGTGCTATATGCTCTGAATGCCCGAAAAGGGAATCTGTGTCAAAACTTTGTTAGGAATTATGTGATCCTTACTAGCTGGTAGTAAGTGAGATGGGGCATGAAGTTATTTCTAGGAGTTTGAGACATACAACGTTTAGCTCAGTTCTGTGCATCTTTGAAATACCTATACAAACTTGTTCCTACATAGTAAGTTGCATCTTTTAATGAGAATGTGCTTTCTTACAGCAACGTGCTATATGTTCTGAATGCCCGAATTGGGAATATGTGTCAAATCTTTGTTAGGAATTATGTGATCCTTACTAGCTGGAAGTAAGGGAGATGGGGCATGAAGTTATTCCTATGAGTTGGACACATACCAAGTTTAGCTCAGTTCTGGGCATCTTTGAAATACCTATACAAACTTGTTCCTACATAGTAACTTGCATCTTTGAATGAGAATGTGCTTGCTTATAGCAACGTGCTATATGTTCTGAATGCCCGAATTGGGAATATGTGTCAAAACTTTGTTAGGAATTATGTGATCCTTACTAGATGGAAGTAAGGGAGTTGGGGCATGAAGGTATTTCTAGGAGTTGGACACATACCAAGATTAGCACAGTTCTGGGCATCTTTGAAATACCTATACAAACTTGTTCCTACATAGTAACTTGCAACTTTGAATGAGAATGTGCTTGCTTACAGCAACGTGCTATATGTACTGAATGCCCGAATTAGGAATCTGTGTCAAAACATTGTTAGGAATTATGTGATCCTTACTAGCTGGAAGTAAGTGAGAAGGGGCATGAAATTATTTCTAGGAGTTGGAAACATACCAAGTTTAGCTCAGTTCTGGGCATCGTTGAAATACCATACAAACTTGTTCCTACATAGTAACTTGCAACTTTGAATGAGAATGTGCTTGCTTACAGCAACGTGCTCTATGTTCTGAATGCCCGAATTGGGAATCTGTGTCAAAACTTTGTTAGAAATTATGTGATCCTTACTAGCTGGAAGTAAGGGAGACGGGGCATGAAGTTATTTCTAGGAGTTGGACAGATACCAAGTTTAGCTCAGTTCTGGGCATCTTTGAAATACCTATACAAACTTGTTCCTACATAGTAACTTGCAACTTTGATGAGAATGTGCTTGCTTCCAGCAACGTGCTATATGTTCTGAATGCTCGAATTGGGAATCTGTGTCAAAACTTTGTTAGGAATTATGTGATCCTTACTAGCTGGAAGTAAGGGAGATTGGGCATGATGTTATTTCTAGGAGTTGGACACATACCTAGTTTAGCTCAGTTCTGGGCATCTTTGAAATACCTATACAAACTTGTTCCTACATAGTAACTTGCAACTTTGAATGAGAATGTGCTTGCTTACAGCAACGTGCTATATGTTCTGAATGCCCGAATTGGGAATCTGTGTCAAAATTTGTTAGGAATTATGTGATCCTTACTAGCTGGAAGTAAGGGAGTTGGGGCATGAAGATATTTCTAGGAGTTGGACACATACCAAGTTTAGCACAGTTCTGGGCATCTTTGAAATACCTATACAAACTTGTTCCTACATAGTAACTTGCAACTTTGAATGAGAATGTGCTTGCTTACAGCAACGTGCTATATGTTCTGAATGCCCGAATTGGGAATATGTGTGAAATCTTTGTTAGGAATTATGTGATCCTTACTAGCTGGAAGTAAGGGAGATGGGGCATGAAGGTATTTCTAGGAGTTGGACACATACAAATTTTAGCACAGTTCTGGGCATTTTTGAAATACCTATACAAACTTGTTCCTACATAGTAACTTGCAACTTTGAATGAGAATGTGCTTGCTTACAGCAACGTGCTATATGCTCTGAATGCCCGAATAGGGAATCTGTGTCAAAACTTTGTTAGAAATTATGTGATCCTTACTAGATGGAAGTAAGGGAGTTGGGGCATAAAGGTATTTCTAGGAGTTGGACACATACCAAGTTTAGCACAGTACTGGGCATCTTTGAAATACCTATACAAACTTGTTCCTACATAGTAACTTGCAACTTTAAATGAGAATGTGCTTGCTTACAGCAACGTGCTATATGTTCTGAATGCCCGAATTGGGAATCTGTGTCAAAACTTTGTTAGGAATTATGTGATCCTTACTAGCTGGAAGTAAGGGAGATGGGGCATGAAGTTATTTCCAGGAGTTGGACACATACCAAGTTTAGCTGAGTTCTGGGCATCTTTGAAACACATATACAAACATGTTCCTACATAGTAACTTGCAACTTTGAATGAGAATGTGCTTGCTTACAGCAACGTGCTATATGTTCTGAATGCCCGAATTGGGAATCTGTGTCAAAACTTTGTTAGGAATTATGTGATCCTTACTAGCTGGAAGTAAGGGAGATGGGGCATGAAGTTATTTCTAGGAGTTGGAGACATACACCGTTTAGCTCAGTTCTGGGCATCTTTGAAATACCTATACAAACTTGTTCTTACATAGTAACTTGCAACTTTGAATGAGAATGTGCTTGCTTACAGCAACGTGCTATATGTTCTGAATGCCCGAATAGGGAATCTGTGTCAAAACTTTGTTAGAAATTATGTGAACCTTACTAGATGGAAGTAAGGGAGTTGGGGCATGAAGGTATTTCTAGGAGTTGGACACATACCAAGCTTAGCACAGTTCTGGGCATCTTTGAAATACCTATACAAACTTGTTCCTACATAGTAACTTGCAACTTTGAATGAGAATGTGCTTGCTTACAGCAACGTGCAATATGTTCTGAATGCCCGAATTGGGAATCTGTGTCAAAACTTTGTTAGGAATTATGTGATCCTTACTAGCTGGAAGTAAGGGAGATGGGGCATGAAGTTATTTCTAGGAGTTGGAGACATACCAAGTTTAGCTCAGTTCTGGGCATCTTTGAAATACCTATACAAACTTGTTCCTACATACTAACTTGCAACTTTGAATGAGAAGGTGCTTGCTTACAGCAACGTGCTATATGTTCTGAATGCCCGAATTTGGAATCTGTGTCAAAACTTTGTTAGGAATTATGTGATCCTTACTAGCTGGAAGTAAGGGAGATGGAGCATGAAGTTATTTCTAGGAGTTGGACACATACCAAGTTTAGCTCAGTTCTGGGCATCTTTGAAATACCTATACAAACTTGTTCCTACATAGTAACTTGCATCTTTGAATGAGAATGTGCTTGCTTACAGCAACGTGCTATATGTTCTGAATGCCCGACTTGGGAATGTGTGTGAAATCTTTGTTAGGAATTATGTGATCCTTACTAGCTGGAAGTATGGGAGATGGGGCATGAAGTTATTTCTAGGAGTTGGACACATACCAAGTTTAGCTCAGTTCTGGGCATCTTTGAAATACCTATACAAACTTGTTCCTACATACTATCTTGCGACTTTGAATGAGAATGTGCTTGCTTACAGCATCGTGCTATATGTTCTGAAAGCCCGAATTGGGAATCTGTGTCAAAACTTTGTTAGGAATTTTGTGATCTTTACTAGCTGGATGTAAGTGAGATGGGGCATGAAATTATTTCTAGGAGTTGGACACATACCAAGTTTAGCTCAGTTCTGGGCATCTTTGAAATACCTATACAAACTTTTCCTACATAGTAACTTGCAACTTTGAATGAGAATGTGCTTGCTTACAGCAACGTGCTATATATTCTGAATGCCCGAATTGGGATGCTGTGTCAAAACTTTGTTAGGAATTATCTGATCCTTACTAGCCGGAAGTAAGGGAGATGGGGCATGAAGTTATTTCTAGGAGTTGGACACATACCAAGTTTAGCTCAGTTCCGGGCATCTTTGAAATACCTATACAAACTTGTTCCTACATAGTAACTTGCAACTTTGAATGAGAATGTGCTTGCTTGCAGCACCGTGTTATATGTTCTGAATGCCCGATTTGGGAATCTGTGTCAAAACTTTGTTAGGAATTATGTGATCCCTACTAGCTGGAAGTAAGGGAGATGGAGCATGAAGTTATTTCTAGGAGTTGGACACATACCAAGTTTAGCTCAGTTCTGGGCATCTTTGAAATACCTATACAAACTTGTTCCTACATAGTAACTTGCATCTTTGAATGAGAATGTGCTTGCTTACAGCAACGTGCTATATGTTCTGAATGCCCGAATTGGCAATCTGTGTCAAAACTTTGTTAGGAATTATGTGATCCTTACTAGCTGGAAGTAAGGGAGATGGGGAATGAAGTTATTTCTAGGAGTTGGACACATACCAAGTTTAGCTCAGTTCTGGGCATCTTTGAAATACCTATACAAACTTGTTCCTACATAGTAACTTGCATCTTTGAATGAGAATGTGCTTGCTTACAGCAACGTGCTATATGTTCTGAATGCCCGAATTGGGAATCTGTGTCAAAACTTTGTTAGGAATTATGTGATCCTTACTAGCTGGAAGTAAGGGAGATGGGGCATGAAGTTATTTCTAGGAGTTGGACACATACCAAGTTTAGCTCAGTTCTGGGCATCTTTGAAATACCTATACAAACTTGTTCCTACATAGTAACTTGCAACTTTGAATGAGAATGTGCTTGCTTACAGCAACGTGCTATATGTTCTGAATGCCCGAATTGGGAATCTGTGTCAAAACTTTGTTAGGAATTATGTGATCCTTACTAGCTGGAAGTAAGGCAGATGGGGCATGAAGTTATTTCTAGGAGTTGGACACATACCAAGTTTAGCTCAGTTCTGGGCATCTTTGAAATACCTATACAAACTTGTTCCTACATAGTAACTTGCAACTTTGAATGAGAATGTGCTTGCTTACAGCAACATGCTATATGTTCTGAATGCCCGAATTGGGAATCTGTGTCAAAACTTTGTTAGGAATTATGTGATCCTTGCTAGCTGGAAGTAAGGGAGATGGGGCATGAAGTTATTTCTAGTAGTTGGACACATACCAAGTTTAGCTCAGTTCTGGGCATCTTTGAAATACCTATACAAACTTGTTCCTTCATAGTAACTTGCATCTTTGAATGAGAATGTGCTTGCTTACAGCAACGTGCTATATGTTCTGAATGCCCGAATTGGGAATCTGTGTCAAAACTTTGTTAGGAATTATGTGATCCTTACTAGCTGGAAGTAAGGGAGATGGGGCATGAAGTTATTTCTAGGAGTTGGACACATACCAAGTTTAGCTCAGTTCTGGGCATCTTTGAAATACCTATACAAACTTGTTCCTACATACTATCTTGCGACTTTGAATGAGAATGTGCTTGCTTACAGCAACGTGCTATATGTTCTGAATGCCCGAATTGGGAATCTGTGTCAAAACTTTGTTAGGAATTATGTGATCCTTACTAGCTGGAAGTAAGTGAGATGGGGCATGAAATTATTTCTAGGAGTTGGACACATACCAAGTTTAGCTCAGTTCTGGGCATCTTTGAAATACCTATACAAACTTTTCCTACATAGTAACTTGCAACTTTGAATGAGAATGTGCTTGCTTACAGCAACGTGCTATATGTTCTGAATGCCCGAATTGGGATGCTGTGTCAAAACTTTGTTAGGAATTATGTGATCCTTACTAGCTGGAAGTAAGGGAGATGGGGCATGAAGTTATTTCTAGGAGTTGGACACAGACCAAGTTTAGCTCAGTTCCGGGCATCTTTGAAATACCTATACAAACTTGTTCCTACATAGTAACTTGCAACTTTGAATGAGAATGTGCTTGCTTACAGCAACGTGCTATATGTTCTGAATGCCCGAATTGGGAATCTGTGTCAAAACTTTGTTAGGAATTATGTGATCCTTACTAGCTGGAAGTAAGGGAGATGGGGCATGAAGTTATTTCTAGGAGTTGGAGACATACCAAGTTTAGCTCAGTTCTGGGCATCTTTGAAATACCTATACAAACTTGTTCCTACATAGTAACTTGCAACTTTGAATGAGAATGTGCTTGCTTGCAGCAACGTGCTATATGTTCTGAATGCCCGATTTGGGAATCTGTGTCAAAACTTTGTTAGGAATTATGTGATCCTTACTAGCTGGAAGTAAGGGAGATGGAGCATGAAGTTATTTCTAGGAGTTGGACACATACCAAGTTTAGCTCAGTTCTGGGCATCTTTGAAATACCTATACAAACTTGTTCCTACATAGTAACTTGCAACTTTGAATGAGAATGTGCTTGCTTACAGCAACGTGCTATATGTTCTGAATGCCCGAATTGGCAATCTGTGTCAAACTTTGTTAGGAATTATGTGATCCTTACTAGATGGAAGTAATGGAGTTGGGGCATGAAGGTATTTCTAGGAGTTGGACACATACCAAGTTTAGCACAGTTCTGGGCATCTTTGATATACCTATACAACTTGTTCCTACATAGTAACTTGCAACTTTGAATGAGAATGTGCTTGCTTACAGCAACGTGCTATATGTTCTGAATGCCCGAATAGGGAATCTGTGTCAAAACTTTGTTAGGAATTACGTGATCCTTACTAGCTGGAAGTAAGGGAGATGGGGCATGAAGTTATTTCTTGGAGTTGGAGACATACCAAGTTTAGCTCATTTCTGGGCATCTTTGAAATACCTATACAAACTTGTTCTTACATAGTAACTTGCAACTTTGAATGAGAATGTGCTTGCTTACAGCAACGTGCTATATGTTCTGAATGCCCGAATTGGGAATCTGTGTCAAAACTTTGTTAGGAATTATGTGATCCTTACTAGCTGGAAGTAAGGGAGATGGGGCATGAAGTTATTTCCAGGAGTTGGACACATACCACGTTGAGCTCAGTTCTGGGCATCTTTGAAATACCTATACAAACTTGTTCCTACATAGTAACTTGCAACTTTGAATGAGAATGTGCTTGCTTTCAGCAACGTGCTATATGTTCTGAATGCCCGAATTGGGAATCTGTGTCAAAACTTTGTTAGGAATTATGTGATCCTTACTAGCTGGAAGTAAGTGAGATGGGGCATGAAATTATTTCTAGGAGTTGGACACATACCAAGTTTAGCTCAGTTCTGGGCATCTTTGAAATACCTATACAAACTTTTCCTACATAGTAACTTGCAACTTTGAATGAGAATGTGCTTGCTTACAGCAACGTGCTGTATGTTCTGAATGCCCGAATTGGGATGCTGTGTCAAAATTTTGTTAGGAATTATGTGATCCTTACTAGCTGGAAGTAAGGGAGATGGGGCATGAAGTTATTTCTAGGAGTTGGACACAGACCAAGTTTAGCTCAGTTCCGGGCATCTTTGAAATACCTATGCAAACTTGTTCCTACATAGTAACTTGCAACTTTGAATGAGAATGTGCTTGCTTACAGCAACGTGCTATATGTTCTGAATGCCCGAATTGGGAATCTGTGTCAAAACTTTCTTAGGAATTATGTGATCCTTACTAGCTGGAAGTAAGGGAGATGGAGCATGAAGTTATTTCCAGGAGTTGGACACATACCAAGTTGAGCTCAGTTCTGGGCATCTTTGAAATACCTATACAAACTTGTTCCTACATAGTAACTTGCAACATTGAATGAGAATGTGCTTGCTTACAGCAACGTGCTATATGTTCTGAATGCCCAAATTGGGAATCTGTGTCAAAACGTTGTTAGGAATTATGTGATCCTTACTAGCTGGAAGTAAGGGAGATGGGGCATGAAGTTATTTCTAGGAGTTGGAGACATACAACGTTTAGCTCAGTTCTGGGCATCTTTGAAATACCTATACAAACTTGTTCCTACATAGTAACTTGCATCTTTGAATGAGAATGTGCTTGCTTACAGCAACGTGCTATATGTTCTGAATGCCCGAATTGGGAATATGTGTCAAATCTTTGTTAGGAATTATGTGATCCTTACTAGCTGGAAGTAAGGGAGATGGGGCATGAAGTTATTTCTAGGAGTTGGACACATACCAAGTTTAGCTCAGTTCTGGGCATCTTTGAAATACCTATACAAACTTGTTCCTACATACTATCTTGCGACTTTGAATGAGAATGTGCTTGCTTACAGCAACGTGCTATATGTTCTGAATGCCCGAATTGGGAATCTGTGTCAAAACTTTGTTAGGAATTATGTGATTCTTACTAGCTGGAAGTAAGTGAGATGGGGCATGAAATTATTTCTAGGAGTTGGACACATACCAAGTTTAGCTCAGTTCTGGGCATCTTTGAAATACCTATACAAACTTTTCCTACATAGTAACTTGCAACTTTGAATGAGAATGTTCTTGCTTACAGCAACGTGCTATATGTTCTGAATGCCCGAATTGGGATGCTGTGTCAAAACTTTGTTAGGAATTATGTGATCCTTACTAGCTGGAAGTAAGGGAGATGGGGCATGAAGTTATTTCTAGGAGTTGGAGACATACCAAGTTTAGCTCAGTTCTGGGCATCTTTGAAATACCTATACAAACTTGTTCCTACATAGTAACTTGCAACTTTGAATGAGAATGTGCTTGCTTGCAGCAACGTGCTATATGTTCTGAATGCCCGATTTGGGAATCTGTGTCAAAACTTTGTTAGGAATTATGTGATCCTTACTAGCTGGAAGTAAGGGAGATGGGGCATGAAGTTATTTCTAGGAGTTGGACACATACCAAGTTTAGCTCAGTTCTGGGCATCTTTGAAATACCTATTCAAACTTGTTCCTACATAGTAACTAGCATCTTTGAATGAGAATGTGCTTGCTTACAGCAACGTGCTATATGTTCTGAATGCCCGAATTGGCAATCTGTGTCAAAACATTGTTAGGAATTATGTGATCCTTACTAGCTGGAAGTAAGGGAGATGGGGCATGAAGTTATTTCTAGGAGTTGGACACATACCAAGTTTAGCTCAGTTCTGGGCATCTTTGAAATACCTATACAAACTTGTTCCTACATAGTAACTTGCATCTTTGAATGAGAATGTGCTTGCTTACAGCAACGTGCTATATGTTCTGAATGCCCGAATTGGGAATCTGTGTCAAAACTTTGTTAGGAATTATGTGATCCTTACTAGCTGGAAGTAAGGGAGATGGGACATGAAGTTATTTCTAGGAGTTGGACACATACCAAGTTTAGCTCAGTTCTGGGCATCTTTGAAATACCTATACAAACTTGTTCCTACATAGTAACTTGCAACTTTGAATGAGAATGTGCTTGCTTACAGCAACGTGCTATATGTTCTGAATGCCCGAATTGGGAATCTGTGTCAAAATTTTGTTAGGAATTATGTGATCCTTACTAGCTGGAAGTAAGGGAGATGGGGCATGAAGTTATTTCTAGGAGTTGGACACATACCAAGTTTAGCTCAGTTCTGGGCATCTTTGAAATACCTATACAAACTTGTTCCTACATAGTAACTTGCATCTTTGAATGAGAATGTGCTTGCTTAAAGCAACGTGCTATATGTTCTGAATGCCCGAATTGGGAATCTGTGTCAAAACTTTGTTAGTAATTATGTGATCCTAACAAGCTGGAAGTAAGGGAGATAGGGCATGAAGTTATTTCTAGGAGTTGGAGACATACGAAGTTTAGCTCAGTTCTGGGCATCTTTGAAATACCTATACAAACTTGTTCCTACATAGTAACTTGCATCTTTGAATGAGAATGTGCTTGCTTACAGCAACGTGCTATATGTTCTGAATGCCCGAATTGGGAATCTGTGTCAAAACTTTGTTAGGAATTATGTGATCCTTACTAGCTGGAAGTAAGGGAGATGGGGCATGAAGTTATTTCTAGGAGTTGGACACATACCAAGTTTAGCTCAGTTCTGGGCATCTTTGAAATACCTATACAAACTTGTTCCTACATAGTAACTTGCAACATTGAATGAAAATGTGCTTGCTTACAGCAACGTGCTATATGTTCTTAATGCCCGAATTGGGAATCTGTGTCAAAACTTTGTTAGGAATTATGTGATCCTTACTAGATGGAAGTAAGGGAGTTGGGGCATGAAGGTATTTCTAGGAGTTGGACACATACCAAGTTTAGCACAGTTCTGGGCATCTTTGAAATACCTATACAAACTTGTTCTTACATAGTATCTTGCAACTTTGAATGAGAATGTGCTTGCTTACAGCAACGTGCTACATGTTCTGAATGCCCGAATTGGGAATCTGTGTCAAAACTTTGTTAGGAATTATGTGATCCTTACTAGCTGGAAGTAAGGGAGATGGGGCATGAAGTTATTTCTAGGAGTTGGAGACATACCCAGTTTAGCTCAGTTCTGGGCATCTTTGAAATACCTATACAAACTTGTTCCTACATAGTAACTTGCAACTTTGAATGAGAATGTGCTTGCGTACAGCAACGTGCTATATGTTCTGAATGCCCGAATTGGGAATCTGTGTCAAAACTTTGTTAGGAATTATATGATCCTTACTAGCTGGAAGTAAGTGAGATGGGGCATGAAGTTATTTCTAGGAGTTGGAGACATACAACGTTTAGCTCAGTTCTGGGCATCTTTGAAATACCTATACAAACTTGTTCCTACATAGTAACTTGCAAATTTGAATGAGAATGTGCTTGCTTACAGCAACGTGCTATATGTTCTGAATGCCCGAATAGGGAATCTGTGTCAAAACTTTGTTAGGAATTATGTGATCCTTACTAGATGGAAGTAACGAGTTGGGGCATGAAGGTATTTCTAGGAGTTGGACACATACCAAGCTTAGCACAGTTCTGGGCATCTTTGAAATACCTATACAAACTTGTTCCTACATAGTAACTTGCAACTTTGAATGAGAATGTGCTTGCTTACAGCAACGTGCTATATGTTCTGAATGCCCGAATTGGGAATCTGTGTCAAAACTTTGTTAGGAATTATGTGATCCTTACTAGCTGGAAGTAAGGGAGATGGGGCATGAAGTTATTTCTAGGAGTTGGAGACATACCAAGTTTAGCTCAGTTCTGGGCATCTTTGAAATACCTATACAAACTTGTTCCTACATACTAACTTGCAACTTTGAATGAGAATGTGCTTGCTTACAGCAACGTGCTATATGTTCTGAATGCCCGAATTTGGAATCTGTGTCAAAACTTTGTTAGGAATTATGTGATCCTTACTAGCTGGAAGTAAGGGAGATGGAGCATGAAGTTATTTCTAGGAGTTGGACACATACCAAGTTTAGCTCAGTTCTGGGCATCTTTGAAATACCTATACAAACTTGTTCCTACATAGTAACTTGCAACTTTGAATGAGAATGTGCTTGCTTACAGCAACGTGCTATATGATCTGAATGCCCGAATAGGGAATCTGTGTCAAAACTTTGTTAGGAATTATGTGATCCTTACTAGATGGAAGTAAGGGAGTTGGGGCATGAAGGTATTTCTAGGAGTTGGACACATACCAAGCTTAGCACAGTTCTGGGCATCTTTGAAATACCTATACAAACTTGTTCCTACATAGTAACTTGCAACTTTGTATGAGAATGTGCTTGCTTACAGCAACGTGCTATATGTTCTGAATGCCCGAATTGGGAATCTGTGTCAAAACTTTGTTAGGAATTATGTGATCCTTACTAGCTGGAAGTAAGGGAGATGGGGCATGAAGTTATTTCTAGGAGTTGGAGACATACCAAGTTTAGCTCAGTTCTGGACATCTTTGAAATACCTATACAAACTTGTTCCTACATACTAACTTGCAACTTTGAATGAGAATGTGCTTGCTTACAGCAACGTGCTATATGTTCTGAATGCCCGAATTTGGAATCTGTGTCAAAACTTTGTTAGGAATTATGTGATCCTTGCTAGCTGGAAGTAAGGGAGATGGAGCATGAAGTTATTTCTAGGAGTTGGACACATACCAAGTTTAGCTCAGTTCTGGGCATCTTTGAAATACCTATACAAACTTGTTCCTACATAGTAACTTGCATCTTTGAATGAGAATGTGCTTGCTTACAGCAACGTGCTATATGTTCTGAATGCCCGAATTGGGAATATGTGTGAAATCTTTGTTAGGAATTATGTGATCCTTACTAGCTGGCAGTAAGGGAGATGGGGCATGAAGTTATATCTAGGAGTTGGACACATACCAAGTTTAGCTCAGTTCTGGGCATCTTTGAAATACCTATACAAACTTGTTCCTACATACTATCTTGCGACTTTGAATGAGAATGTGCTTGCTTACAGCAACGTGCTATATGTTCTGAATGCCCGAATTGGGAATCTGTGTCAAAACTTTGTTAGGAATTATGTGATCCTTACTAGCTGGAAGTAAGTGAGAAGGGGCATGAAATTATTTCTAGGAGTGGGACACATACCAAGTTTAGCTCAGTTCTGGGCATCTTTGAAATACCTATACAAACTTGTTCCTACATAGTAACTTGCAACTTTGAATGAGAATGTGCTTGCTTACAGCAACGTGCTATATGTTCTGAATGCCCGAATTGGGAATCTGTGTCAAAACTTTGTTAGGAATTATGTGATCCTTACTAGCTGGAAGTAAGGGAGATGGGGCATGAAGTTATTTCTAGGAGTTGGACACATACCAAGTTTAGCTCAGTTCTGGGCATCTTTGAAATACCTATACAAACTTGTTCCTACATACTAACTTGCGACTTTGAATGAGAATGTGCTTGCTTACAGCAACGTGCTATATGTTCTGAATGCCCGAATTGGGAATCTGTGTCAAAACTTTGTTAGGAATTATGTGATCCTTACTAGCTGGAAGTAAGGGAGATGGGGCATGAAGTTATTTCTAGGAGTTGGACACATACCAAGTTTAGCTCAGTTCTGGGCATCTTTGAAATACCTATACAAACTTGTTCCTACATAGTAACTTGCAACTTTGAATGAGAATGTGCTTGCTTACAGCAACGTGCTATATGTTCTGAATGCCCGAATTGGGAATCTGTGTCAAAACTTTGTTAGGAATTATGTGATTCTTACTAGCTGGAAGTAAGGGAGATGGGGCATGAAGTTATTTCTAGGAGTTGGACACATACCAAGTTTAGCTCAGTTCTGGGCATCTTTGAAATACCTATACAAACTTGTTCCTACATAGTAACTTGCAACTTTGAATGAAAATGTGCTTGCTTACAGCAACGTGCTATATGTTCTTAATGCCCGAATTGGGAATCTGTGTCAAAACTTTGTTAGGAATTATGTGATCCTTACTAGATGGAAGTAAGGGAGTTGGGGCATGAAGGTATTTCTAGGAGTTGGACACATACCAAGTTTAGCACAGTTCTGGGCATCTTTGAAATACCTATACAACTTGTTCCTACATAGTAACTTGCAACTTTGAATGAGAATGTGCTTGCTTACAGCAACGTGCTATATGTTCTGAATGCCCGAATAGGGAATCTGTGTCAAAACTTTGTTAGGAATTATGTGATCCTTACTAGCTGGAAGTAAGAGAGATGGGGCATGAAGTTATTTCTTGGAGTTGGAGACATACCAAGTTTAGCTCAGTTCTGTGCATCTTTGAAATACCTATACAAACTTGTTCTTACATAGTAACTTGCAACTTTGAATGAGAATGTGCTTGCTTACAGCAACGTGCTACATGTTCTGAATGCCCGAATTGGGAATCTGTGTCAAAACTTTGTTAGGAATTATGTGATCCTTACTAGCTGGAAGTAAGGGAGATGGGGCATGAAGTTATTTCTAGGAGTTGCAGACATACCCAGTTTAGCTCAGTTCTGGGCATCTTTGATATACCTATACAAACTTGTTCCTACATAGTAACTTGCAACTTTGAATGAGAATGTGCTTGCTTACAGCAACGTGCTATATGTTCTGAATGCCAGAATTGGGAATCTGTGTCAAAACTTTGTTAGGAATTATGTGATCCCTACTAGCTGGAAGTAAGGGAGATGGGGCATGAAGTTATTTCTAGGAGTTGGAGACATACCAAGTTTAGCTCAGTTCTGGGCATCTTTGAAATACCTATACAAACTTGTTCCTACATACTAACTTGCAACTTTGAATGAGAATGTGCTTGCTTACAGCAACGTGCTATATGTTCTGAATGCCCGAATTGGGAATCTGTGTCAAAACTTTGTTAGGAATTATGTGATCCTTACTAGCTGGAAGTAAGGGAGATGGGGCATGAAGTTATTTCTAGGAGTTGGAGACATACAACGTTTAGCTCAGTTCTGGGCATCTTTGAAATACCTATACAAACTTGTTCCTACATAGTATCTTGCAAATTTGAATGAGAATGTGCTTGCTTACAGCAACGTGCTATATGTTCTGAATGCCCGAATAGGGAATCTGTGTCAAAACTTTGTTAGGAATTATGTGATCCTTAGTAGATGGAAGTAAGGGAGTTGGGGCATGAAGGTATTTCTAGGAGTTGGACACATACCAAGCTTAGCACAGTTCTGGGCATCTTTGAAATACCTATACAAACTTGTTCCTACATAGTAACTTGCAACTTTGAATGAGAATGTGCTTGCTTACAGCAACGTGCTATATGTTCTGAATGCCCGAATTGGGAATCTGTGTCAAAACTTTGTTAGGAATTATGTGATCCCTACTAGCTGGAAGTAAGGGAGATGGGGCATGAAGTTATTTCTAGGAGTTGGAGACATACCAAGTTTAGCTCAGTTCTGGGCATCTTTGAAATACCTATACAAACTTGTTCCTACATACTAACTTGCAACTTTGAATGAGAATGTGCTTGCTTACAGCAACGTGCTATATGTTCTGAATGCCCGAATTGGGAATCTGTGTCAAAACTTTGTTAGGAATTATGTGATCCTTACTAGCTGGAAGTAAGGGAGATGGAGCATGAAGTTATTTCTAGGAGTTGGACACATACCAAGTTTAGCTCAGTTCTGGGCATCTTTGAAATACCTATACAAACTTGTTCCTACATAGTAACTTGCAACTTTGAATGAGAATGTGCTTGCTTACAGCAACGTGCTATATGATCTGAATGCCCGAATAGGGAATCTGTGTCAAAACTTTGTTAGGAATTATGTGATCCTTACTAGATGGAAGTAAGGGAGTTGGGGCATGAAGGTATTTCTAGGAGTTGGACACATACCAAGCTTAGCACAGTTCTGGGCATCTTTGAAATACCTATACAAACTTGTTCCTACATAGTAACTTGCAACTTTGAATGAGAATGTGCTTGCTTACAGCAACGTGCTATATGTTCTGAATGCCCGAATTGGGAATCTGTGTCAAAACTTTGTTAGGAATTATGTGATCCTTACTAGCTGGAAGTAAGTGAGATGGGGCATGAAGTTATTTCTAGGAGTTGGAGACATACAACGTTTAGCTCAGTTCTGGGCATCTTTGAAATACCTATACAAACCTGTTCCTACATAGTAACTTGCAACTTTAAATGAGAATGTGCTTGCTTGCAGCAACGTGCTATATGTTCTGAATGCCCGATTTGGGAATCTGTGTCAAAACTTTGTTAGGAATTATGTGATCCCTACTAGCTGGAAGTAAGGGAGATGGGGCATGAAGTTATTTCTATGAATTGTACACATACCAAGTTTAGCTCAGTTCTGGGCATCTTTAAAATACCTATACAATCTTGTTCCTACATAGTAACTTGCAACTTTGAATGAGAATGTGCTTGCTTACAGCAACGTGCTATATGTTCTGAATGCCCGAATTGGGAATCTGTGTCAAAATTTTTTAGGAATTATGTGATCCTTACTAGCTGGAAGTAACGGAGTTGGGGCATGAAGGTATTTCTAGGAGTTGGACACATACCAAGTTTAGCTCAGTTCTGGGCATCTTTGAAATACCTATACAAACTTGTTCCTACATAGTAACTTGCAACTTTGAATGAGAATGTGCTTGCTTACAGCAACGTGCTATATGTTCTGAATGCCCGAATTGGGAATCTGTGTCAAAACTTTGTTAGGAATTATGTGATCCTTACTAGCTGGAAGTAAGTGAGATGGGGCATGAAGTTATTTCTAGGAGTTGGACACATACCAAGTTTAGCTCAGTTCTGGGCATCTTTGAAATACCTATACAAACTTGTTCCTACATAGTAACTTGCAACTTTGAATGAGAATGTGCTTGCTTACAGCAACGTGCTATATGTTCTGAATGCCCGAATTGGCAATATGTGTCAAAACTTTGTTAGGAATTATGTGATCCTTACTAGCTGGAAGTAAGGGAGATGGGGTTGAAGTTATTTCTTGGAGTTGGACACAAACCAAGTTTAGCTCAGTTCTGGGCATCTTTGAAATACCTATACAAACTTGTTCCTACATAGTAACTTGCATCTTTGAATGAGAATGTACTTGCTTACTGCAACGTGCTATATGTTCTGAATGCCCGAATTGGGAATCTGTGTCAAAATTTGTTAGGAATTATGTGATCCTTACTAGCTGCAAGTAAGGGAGTTGGGGCATGAAGGTATTTCTAGGAGTTGGACACATACGAAGTTTAGCACAGTTCTGGGCATCTTTGAAATACCTATACAAACTTGTTCCTACATAGTAACTTGCAACTTTGAATGAGAATGTGCTTGCTTACAGCAACGTGCTATATGCTCTGAATGCCCGAATTGGGAATCTGTGTCAAAACTTTGTTAGGAATTATGTGATCCTTACTAGCTGGAAGTAAGTGAGATGGGGCATGAAGTTATTTATAGGAGTTGGAGACATACAACGTTTAGCTCAGTTCTGGGCATCTTTGAAATACCTATACAAACTTGTTCCTACATAGTAACTTGCAACTTTGAATGAGAATGTGCTTGCTTGCAGCAACGTGCTATATGTTCTGAATGCCCGAATTGGGAATCTATGTCAAAACTTTGTTAGGAATTATGTGATCCTTACTAGCTGGAAGTAAGGGAGATGGGGCATGAAGTTATTTCTAGGAGTTGGACACATACCAAGTTTAGCTCAGTTCTGGGCATCTTTGAAATACCTATACAAACTTGTTCCTACATAGTAACTTGCAACTTTGAATGAGAATGTGCTTGCTTACAGCAACGTGCTATATGTTCTTAATGCCCGAATTTGGAATCTGTGTCAAAATTTGTTAGGAATAATATGATCCTTATTAGCTGGAAGTAAGGGAGTTGGGGCATTAAGGTATTTCTAGGAGTTGGACACATACCAAGTTTAGCTCAGTTCTGGGCATCTTTGAAATACCTATACAAACTTGTTCCTACATAGTAACTTGCAACTTTGAATGAGAATGTGCTTGCTTACAGCAACGTGCTATATGTTCTGAATGCCCGAATTGGGAATCTGTGTCAAAACTTTGTTAGGAATTATGTGATCCTTACTAGCTGGAAGTAAGGGAGATGGGGAATGAAGTTATTTCTAGGAGTTGGAGACATACCAAGTTTAGCTCAGTTCTGGGCATCTTTGAAATACCTATACAAACTTGTTCCTACATAGTAACTTGCAACTTTCAATGAGAAGGTGCTTGCTTGCAGCAACGTGCTATATGTTCTGAATGCCCGAATTGGGAATCTGTGTCAAAACTTTGTTAGGAATTATGTGATCCTTACTAGCTGGAAGTAAGGGAGATGGGGCATGAAGTTATTTCTAGGAGTTGGACACATACCAAGTTTAGCTCAGTTCTGGGCATCTTTGAAATACCTATACAAACTTGTTCCTACATAGTATCTTGCAACTTTGAATGAGAATGTGCTTGCTTACAACAACGTGCTATATGTTCTGAATGCCCGAATTGGGAATCTGTGTCAAAACTTTGTTAGGAATTATGTGATCCTTACTAGCTGGAAGTAAGTGAGATGGGGCATGAAATTATTTCTAGTAGTTGGACACATACCAAGTTTAGCTCAGTTCTGGGCATCTTTGAAATACCTATACAAACTTGTTCCTACATAGTAACTTGCAACTTTGAATGAGAATGTGCTTGCTTACAGCAACGTGCTATATGCTCTGAATGCCCGAAAAGGGAATCTGTGTCAAAACTTTGTTAGGAATTATGTGATCCTTACTAGCTGGTAGTAAGTGAGATGGGGCATGAAGTTATTTCTAGGAGTTGGAGACATACAACGTTTAGCTCAGTTCTGTGCATCTTTGAAATACCTATACAAACTTGTTCCTACATAGTAAGTTGCATCTTTGAATGAGAATGTGCTTGCTTACAGCAACGTGCTATATGTTCTGAATGCCCGAATTGGGAATATGTGTCAAATCTTTGTTAGGAATTATGTGATCCTTACTAGCTGGAAGTAAGGGAGAAGGGGCATGAAGTTATTCCTAGGAGTTGGACACATACCAAGTTTAGCTCAGTTCTGGGCATCTTTGAAATACCTATACAAACTTGTTCCTACATAGTAACTTGCATCTTTGAATGAGAATGTGCTTGCTTATAGCAACGTGCTATATGTTCTGAATGCCCGAATTGGGAATATGTGTCAAAACTTTGTTAGGAATTATGTGATCCTTACTAGATGGAAGTAAGGGAGTTGGGGCATGAAGGTATTTCTAGGAGTTGGACACATACCAAGATTAGCACAGTTCTGGGCATCTTTGAAATACCTATACAAACTTGTTCCTACATAGTAACTTGCAACTTTGAATGAGAATGTGCTTGCTTACAGCAACGTGCTATATGTTCTGAATGCCCGAATTGGTAATCTGGGTCAAAACTTTGTTAGGAATTATGTGATCCTTACTAGCTGGAAGTAAGGGAGATGGGGCATGAAGTTATTTCTAGGAGTTGGAGACATACAACTTTTAGCTCAGTTCTGGGCATCTTTGAAATACCTATACAAACTAGTTCCTACATAGTAACTTGCAACTTTGAATGAGAATGTGCTTGCTTACAGCAACGTGCTATATGTTCTGAATGCCCGAATTGGGAATCTGTGTCAAAATTTTTTAGGAATTATGTGATCCTTACTAGCTGGAAGTAAGGGAGTTGGGGCATGAAGGTATTTCTAGGAGTTGGACACATACCAAGTTTAGCTCAGTTCTGGGCATCTTTGAAATACCTATACAAACTTATTCCTACATAGTAACTTGCAACTTTGAATGAGAATGTGCTTGCTTACAGCAACGTGCTATATGCTCTTAATGCCCGAAAAGGGAATCTGTGTCAAAACTTTGTTAGGAATTATGTGATCCTTACTAGCTGGAAGTAAGTGAGATGGGGCATGAAGTTATTTCTAGGAGTTGGACACATACCAAGTTTAGCTCAGTTCTGGGCATCTTTGAAATACCTATACAAACTTGTTCCTACATAGTAACTTGCAACTTTGAATGAGAATGTGCTTGCTTACAGCAACGTGCTATATGTTCTGAATGCCCGAATTGGCAATCTGTGTCAAAACTTTGTTAGGAATTATGTGATCCTTACTAGCTGGAAGTAAGGGAGATGGGGCATGAAGTTATTTCTTGGAGTTGGACACAAACCAAGTTTAGCTCAGTTCTGGGCATCTTTGAAATACCTATACAAACTTGTTCCTACATAGTAACTTGCAACTTTGAATGAGAATGTGCTTGCTTGCAGCAACGTGCTATATGTTCTGAATGCCCGAATTGGGAATCTGTGTCAAAACTTTGTTAGGAATTATGTGATCCTTACTAGCTGGAAGTAAGGGAGATGGGGCATGAAGTTATTTCTAGGAGTTGGACACATACCAAGTTTAGCTCAGTTCTGGGCATCTTTGAAATACCTATACAAACTTGTTCCTACATAGTAACTTGCAACTTTGAATGAGAATGTGCTTGCTTACAGCAACGTGCTATATGTTCTTAATGCCCGAATTGGGAATCTGTGTCAAAATTTGTTAGGAATTATGTGATCCTTATTAGCTGGAAGTAAGGGAGTTGGGGCATTAAGGTATTTCTAGGAGTTGGACACATACCAAGTTTAGCTCAGTTCTGGGCATCTTTGAAATACCTATCCAAACTTGTTCCTACATAGTAACTTGCAACTTTGAATGAGAATGTGCTTGCTTACAGCAACGTGCTATATGTTCTGAATGCCCGAATTGGGAATCTGTGTCAAAACTTTGTTAGGAATTATGTGATCCTTACTAGCTGGAAGTAAGGGAGTTGGGGCATGAAGTTATTTCTAGGAGTTGGAGACATAGCAAGTTTAGCTCAGTTCTGGGCATCTTTGAAATACCTATACAAACTTGTTCCTACATAGTAACTTGCAACTTTGAATGAGAATGTGCTTGCTTACAGCAACGTGCTATATGTTCTGAATGCCCGAATTGGGAATCTGTGTCAAAACTTTGTTAGGAATTATGTGATCCTTACTAGCTGGAAGTAAGGGAGATGGGGCATGAAGTTATTTCTAGGAGTTGGAGACATACCAAGTTTAGCTCAGTTCTGGGCATCTTTGAAATACCTATACAAACTTGTTCCTACATACTAACTTGCACTTTGAATGAGAATGTGCTTGCTTACAGCAACGTGCTATATGTTCTGAATGCCCGAATTTGGAATCTGTGTCAAAACTTTGTTAGGAATTATGTGATCCTTACTAGCTGGAAGTAAGGGAGATGGAGCATGAAGTTATTTCTAGGAGTTGGACACATACCAAGTTTAGCTCAGTTCTGGGCATCTTTGAAATACCTATACAAACTTGTTCCTACATAGTAACTTGCAACTTTGAATGAGAATGTGCTTGCTTACAGCAACGTGCTATATGTTCTGAATGCCCGAATTGGGAATCTGTGTCAAAACTTTGTTAGGAATTATGTGATCCTTACTAGATGGAAGTAAGTGAGATGGGGCATGAAATTATTTCTAGGAGTTGGACACATACCAAGTTTAGCTCAGTTCTGGGCATCTTTAAAATACCTATACAAACTTGTTCCTACATAGTAACTTGCAACTTTGTATGAGAATGTGCTTGCTTACAGCAACGTACTATATGTTCTGAATGCCCGAATTGGGAATCTGTTTCAAAACTTTGTTAGGAATTATGTGATCCTTACTAGCTGGAAGTAAGGGAGTTGGGGCATGAAGTTATTTCTAGGAGATGGAGACATACCAAGTTTAGCTCAGTTCTGGGCATCTTTGAAATACCTATACAAACTTGTTCCTACATAGTAACTTGCAACTTTGAATGAGAATGTGCTTGCTTGCAGCAACGTGCTATATGTTCTGAATGCCCGAATTGGGAATCTGTGTCAAACTTTGTTAGGAATTATGTGATCCTTACTAGCTGGAAGTAAGGGAGATGGAGCATGAAGTTATTTCCAGGAGTTGGACACATACCAAGTTAGGCTCAGTTCTGGGCATCTTTGAAATACCTATACAAACTTGTTCCTACATAGTAACTTGCAACTTTGAATGAGAATGTGCTTGCTTACAGCAACGTGCTATATGTTCTGAATGCCCGAATTGGGAATCTGTGTCAAAACTTTGTTAGGAATTATGTGATCCTTACTAGCTGGAAGTAAGTGAGATGGGGCATGAAGTTATTTCTAGGAGTTGGAGACATACCAAGTTTAGCTCAGTTCTGGGCATCTTTGAAATACCTATACAAACTTGTTCCTACATAGTAACTTGCAACTTTGAATGAGAATGTGCTTGCTTACAGCAACGTGCTATATGTTCTGAATGCCCGAATAGGGAATCTGTGTCAAAATTTTGTTAGAAATTATGTGATCCTTACTAGATGGAAGTAAGGGAGTTGGGGCATGAAGGTATTTCTAGGAGTTGGACACATACCAAGCTTAGCACAGTTCTGGGCATCTTTTAAATACCTATACAAACTTGTTCCTACATAGTAACTTGCAACTTTGAATGAGAATGTGCTTGCTTACAGCAACGTGCTATATGTTCTGAATGCCCGAATTGGGAATCTGTGTCAAAACTTTGTTAGGAATTATGTGATTCTTACTAGTTGGAAGTAAGGGAGATGGGGCATGAAATTATTTCTAGGAGTTGGAGACACACCAAGTTTAGCTCAATTCTGGGCATCTTTGAAATACCTATACACACTTGTTCCTACATAGTAACTTGCACTTTGAATCAGAATGTGCTTGCTTACAGCAACGTGCTATATGTTCTGAATGCCCGAATTTGGAATCTGTGTCAAAACTTTGTTAGGAATTATGTGATCCTTACTAGCTGGAAGTAAGGGAGATGGAGCATGAAGTTATTTCTAGGAGTTGGACACATACCAAGTTTAGCTCAGTTCTGGGCATCTTTGAAATACCTATACAAACTTGTTCCTACATAGTAACTTGCATCTTTGAATGAGAATGTGCTTGCTTACAGCAACGTGCTATATGTTCTGAATGCCCGAATTGGGAATATGTGTCAAATCTTTGTTAGGAATTATGTGATCCTTACTAGCTGGAAGTAAGGGAGATGGGGCATGAAGTTATTTCTAGGAGTTGGACACATACCAAGTTTAGCTCAGTTCTGGGCATCTTTGAAATACCTATACAAACTTGTTCCTACATAGTAACTTGCATCTTTGAATGAGAATGTGCTTGCTTATAGCAACGTGCTATATGTTCTGAATGCCCGAATTGGGAATCTGTGTCAAAACTTTGTTAGGAATTATGTGATCCTTACTAGATGGAAGTAAGGGAGTTTGGGCGTGAAGGTATTTCTAGGAGTTGGACACATACCAAGATTAGCACAGTTCTGGGCATCTTTGAAATACCTATACAAACTTGTTCCTACATAGTAACTTGCAACTTTGAATGAGAATGTGCTTGCTTACAGCAACGTGCTATATGTTCTGAATGCCCGAATTGGGAATCTGGGTCAAAACTTTGTTAGGAATTATGTGATCCTTACTAGCTGGAAGTAAGGGAGATGGGGCATGAAGTTATTTCTAGGAGTTGGAGACATACAACTTTTAGCTCAGTTCTGGGCATCTTTGAAATACCTATACAAACTAGTTCCTACATAGTAACTTGCAACTTTGAATGAGAATGTGCTTGCTTACAGCAACGTGCTATATGTTCTGAATGCCCGAATAGGGAATCTGTGTCAAAACTTTGTTAGAAACTATGTGATCCTTACTAGATGGAAGTAAGGTAGTTGGGTCATGAAGGTGTTTCTAGGCGTTGGAGACATACGAAGTTTAGCACACTTCTGGGCATCTTTGAAATACCTATACAAACTTGTTCCTACATAGTAACTTGCAACTTTGAATGAGAATGTGCTTGCTTACAGCAACGTGCTATATGTACTGAATGCCCGAATTAGGAATCTGTGTCAAAACATTGTTAGGAATTATGTGATCCTTACTAGCTGGAAGTAAGTGAGAAGGGGCATGAAATTATTTCTAGGAGTTGGAAACATATCAAGTTTAGCTCAGTTCTGGGCATCGTTGAAATACCATACAAACTTGTTCCTACATAGTAACTTGCAACTTTGAATGAGAATGTGCTTGCTTACAGCAACGTGCTCTATGTTCTGAATGCCCGAATTGGGAATCTGTGTCAAAACTTTGTTAGAAATTATGTGATCCTTACTAGCTGGAAGTAAGGGAGACGGGGCATGAAGTTATTTCTAGGAGTTGGACAGATACCAAGTTTAGCTCAGTTCTGAGCATCTTTGAAATACCTATACAAACTTGTTCCTACATAGTAACTTGCAACTTTGAATGAGAATGTGCTTGCTTCCAGCAACGTGCTATATGTTCTGAATGCTCGAATTGGGAATCTGTGTCAAAACTTTGTTAGGAATTATGTGATCCTTACTAGATGGAAGTAAGGGAGATTGGGCATGAAGTTATTTCTAGGAGTTGGACACATACCTAGTTTAGCTCAGTTCTGGGCATCTTTGAAATACCTATACAAACTTGTTCCTACATAGTAACTTGCAACTTTGAATGAGAATGTGCTTGCTTACAGCAACGTGCTATATGTTCTGAATGCCCGAATTGGGAATCTGTGTCAAAATTTGTTAGGAATTATGTGATCCTTACTAGCTGGAAGTAAGGGAGTTGGGGCATGAAGATATTTCTAGGAGTTGGACACATACCAAGTTTAGCACAGTTCTGGGCATCTTTGAAATACCTATACAAACATGTTCCTACATAGTAACTTGCAACTTTGAATGAGAATGTGCTTGCTTACAGCAACGTGCTATATGCTCTGAATGCCCGAAAAGGGAATCTGTGTCAAAACTTTGTTAGGAGTTATGTGATCCTTACTAGCTGGAAGTAAGTGAGATGGGGCATGAAGTTATTTCTAGGAGTTGGAGACATACAACGTTTAGCTCAGTTCTGGGAATCTTTGAAATACCTATACAAACTTGTTCCTACATAGTAACTTGCAACATTGAATGAGAATGTTCTTGCTTACAGCAACGTGCTATATGTTCTGAATGCCCGAATTGGGAATCTGTGTCAAATCTTTGTTAGGAATTATGTGATCCTTACTAGCTGGAAGTAAGTGAGATGGGGCATGAAATTATTTCTAGAAGTGGGACACATACCAAGTTTAGCTCAGTTCTGGGCATCTTTGAAATACCTATACAAACTTGTTCCTACATAGTAACTTGCAACTTTGAATGAGAATGTGCTTGCGTACAGCAACGTGCTATATGTTCTTAATGCCCGATTTGGGAATCTGTGTCAAAACTTTGTTAGGAATTATGTGATCCTTACTAGCTGGAAGTAAGGGAGATGGGGCATGAAGTTATTTCTAGCAGTTCGACACATACCAAGTTTAGCTCAGTTCTGGGCATCTTTGAAATACCTATACAAACTTGTTCCTACATAGTAACTTGCATCTTTGAATGAGAATGTGCTTGCTTTCTGCAACGTGCTATATGTTCTGAATGCCCGAATTGGGAATCTGTGTCAAAATTTGTTAGGAATTATGTGATCCTTACTAGCTGGAAGTAAGGGAGTTGGGGCATGAAGGTATTTCTAGGAGTTGGACACATACGAAGTTTAGCACAGTTCTGGGCATCTTTGAAATACCTATACAAACTTGTTCCTACATAGTAACTTGCAACTTTGAATGAGAATGTGCTTGCTTACAGCAACGTGCTATATGCTCTGAATGCCCGAATTGGGAATCTGTGTCAAAACTTTGTTAGGAATTATGTGATCCTTACTAGCTGGAAGTAAGTGAGATGGGGCATGAAGTTATTTCTAGGAGTTGGAGACATACAACGTTTAGCTCAGTTCTGGGCATCTTTGAAATACCTATACAAACTTGTTCCTACATAGTAACTTGCAACTTTGAATGAGAATGTGCTTGCTTGCAGCAACGTGCTATATGTTCTGAATGCCCGAATTGGGAATCTGTGTCAAAACTTTGTTAGGAATTATGTGATCCTTACTAGCTGGAAGTAAGGGAGATGGGGCATGAAGTTATTTCTAAGAGTTGGACACATACCAAGTTTAGCTCAGTTCTGGGCATCTTTGAAATATCTATACAAACTTGTTCCTACATACTAACTTGCAACTCTGAATGAGAATGTGCTTGCTTACAGCAACGTGCTATATGTTCTGAATGCCCGAATTTGGAATCTGTGTCAAAACTTTGTTAGGAATTATGTGATCCTTACTAGCTGGAAGTAAGGGAGATGGGGCATGAAGTTATTGCTAGGAGTTGGACACATACAAAGTTTAGCTCAGTTTTGGGCATCTTTGAAATACCTATACAAACTTGTTCCTACATAGTAACTTGCATCTTTGAATGAGAATGTTCTTGCTTACAGCAACGTGCTATATGTTCTGAATGCCCGAATTGGGAATCTGTGTCAAATCTTTGTTAGGAATTATGTGATCCTTACTAGCTGGAAGTAAGTGAGATGGGGCATGAAATTATTTCTAGAAGTGGGACACATACCAAGTTTAGCTCAGTTCTGGGCATCTTTGAAATACCTATACAAACTTGTTCCTACATAGTAACTTGCAACTTTGAATGAGAATGTGCTTGCGTACAGCAACGTGCTATATGTTCTTAATGCCCGATTTGGGAATCTGTGTCAAAACTTTGTTAGGAATTATGTGATCCTTACTAGCTGGAAGTAAGGGAGATGGGGCATGAAGTTATTTCTAGGAGTTCGACACATACCAAGTTTAGCTCAGTTCTGGGCATCTTTGAAATACCTATACAAACTTGTTCCTACATAGTAACTTGCATCTTTGAATGAGAATGTGCTTGCTTTCTGCAACGTGCTATATGTTCTGAATGCCCGAATTGGGAATCTGTGTCAAAATTTGTTAGGAATTATGTGATCCTTACTAGCTGGAAGTAAGGGAGTTGGGGCATGAAGGTATTTCTAGGAGTTGGACACATACGAAGTTTAGCACAGTTCTGGGCATCTTTGAAATACCTATACAAACTTGTTCCTACATAGTAACTTGCAACTTTGAATGAGAATGTGCTTGCTTACAGCAACGTGCTATATGCTCTGAATGCCCGAATTGGGAATCTGTGTCAAAACTTTGTTAGGAATTATGTGATCCTTACTAGCTGGAAGTAAGTGAGATGGGGCATGAAGTTATTTCTAGGAGTTGGAGACATACAACGTTTAGCTCAGTTCTGGGCATCTTTGAAATACCTATACAAACTTGTTCCTACATAGTAACTTGCAACTTTGAATGAGAATGTGCTTGCTTGCAGCAACGTGCTATATGTTCTGAATGCCCGAATTGGGAATCTGTGTCAAAACTTTGTTAGGAATTATGTGATCCTTACTAGCTGGAAGTAAGGGAGATGGGGCATGAAGTTATTTCTAGGAGTTGGACACATACCAAGTTTAGCTCAGTTCTGGGCATCTTTGAAATACCTATACAAACTTGTTCCTACATACTAACTTGCAACTCTGAATGAGAATGTGCTTGCTTACAGCAACGTGCTATATGTTCTGAATGCCCGAATTTGGAATCTGTGTCAAAACTTTGTTAGGAATTATGTGATCCTTACTAGCTGGAAGTAAGGGAGATGGGGCATGAAGTTATTGCTAGGAGTTGGACACATACAAAGTTTAGCTCAGTTTTGGGCATCTTTGAAATACCTATACAAACTTGTTCCTACATAGTAACTTGCATCTTTGAATGAGAATGTGCTTGCTTACAGCAACGTGCTATATGTTCTGAATGCCCGAATTGGGAATCTGTGTCAAAACTTTGTTAGGAATTATGTGATCCTTACTAGCTGGAAGTAAGGGAGATGGTGCATGAAGTTATTTCTAGGAGTTGGACACATACTAAGTTTAGCTCAGTTCTGGGCATCTTTGAAATACCTATACAAACTTGTTCCTACATATTAACTTGCAACTTTGAATGAGAATGTGCTTGCTTTCAGCAACGTGCTATATGTTCTGAATGCCCGAATTGGGAATCTGTGTCAAAATTTGTTAGGAATTATGTGATCCTTACTAGCTGGAAGTAAGGGAGTTGGGGGATGAAGGTATTTCTAGGAGTTGGACACAAACCAAGTTTAGCACAGTTCTGGGCATCTTAGAAATACCTATACAAACTTGTTCCTACATAGTAACTTGCAACTTTGAATGAGAATGTGCTTGCTTACAGCAACGTGCTATATGCTCTGAATGCCCGAAAAGGGAATCTGTGTCAAAACTTTGTTAGGAATTATGTGATCCTTACTAGCTGGTAGTAAGTGAGATGGGGCATGAAGTTATTTCTAGGAGTTTGAGACATACAACGTTTAGCTCAGTTCTGTGCATCTTTGAAATACCTATACAAACTTGTTCCTACATAGTAAGTTGCATCTTTTAATGAGAATGTGCTTTCTTACAGCAACGTGCTATATGTTCTGAATGCCCGAATTGGGAATATGTGTCAAATCTTTGTTAGGAATTATGTGATCCTTACTAGCTGGAAGTAAGGGAGATGGGGCATGAAGTTATTCCTATGAGTTGGACACATACCAAGTTTAGCTCAGTTCTGGGCATCTTTGAAATACCTATACAAACTTGTTCCTACATAGTAACTTGCATCTTTGAATGAGAATGTGCTTGCTTATAGCAACGTGCTATATGTTCTGAATGCCCGAATTGGGAATATGTGTCAAAACTTTGTTAGGAATTATGTGATCCTTACTAGATGGAAGTAAGGGAGTTGGGGCATGAAGGTATTTCTAGGAGTTGGACACATACCAAGATTAGCACAGTTCTGGGCATCTTTGAAATACCTATACAAACTTGTTCCTACATAGTAACTTGCAACTTTGAATGAGAATGTGCTTGCTTACAGCAACGTGCTATATGTACTGAATGCCCGAATTAGGAATCTGTGTCAAAACATTGTTAGGAATTATGTGATCCTTACTAGCTGGAAGTAAGTGAGAAGGGGCATGAAATTATTTCTAGGAGTTGGAAACATACCAAGTTTAGCTCAGTTCTGGGCATCGTTGAAATACCATACAAACTTGTTCCTACATAGTAACTTGCAACTTTGAATGAGAATGTGCTTGCTTACAGCAACGTGCTCTATGTTCTGAATGCCCGAATTGGGAATCTGTGTCAAAACTTTGTTAGAAATTATGTGATCCTTACTAGCTGGAAGTAAGGGAGACGGGGCATGAAGTTATTTCTAGGAGTTGGACAGATACCAAGTTTAGCTCAGTTCTGGGCATCTTTGAAATACCTATACAAACTTGTTCCTACATAGTAACTTGCAACTTTGATGAGAATGTGCTTGCTTCCAGCAACGTGCTATATGTTCTGAATGCTCGAATTGGGAATCTGTGTCAAAACTTTGTTAGGAATTATGTGATCCTTACTAGCTGGAAGTAAGGGAGATTGGGCATGATGTTATTTCTAGGAGTTGGACACATACCTAGTTTAGCTCAGTTCTGGGCATCTTTGAAATACCTATACAAACTTGTTCCTACATAGTAACTTGCAACTTTGAATGAGAATGTGCTTGCTTACAGCAACGTGCTATATGTTCTGAATGCCCGAATTGGGAATCTGTGTCAAAATTTGTTAGGAATTATGTGATCCTTACTAGCTGGAAGTAAGGGAGTTGGGGCATGAAGATATTTCTAGGAGTTGGACACATACCAAGTTTAGCACAGTTCTGGGCATCTTTGAAATACCTATACAAACTTGTTCCTACATAGTAACTTGCAACTTTGAATGAGAATGTGCTTGCTTACAGCAACGTGCTATATGTTCTGAATGCCCGAATTGGGAATATGTGTGAAATCTTTGTTAGGAATTATGTGATCCTTACTAGCTGGAAGTAAGGGAGATGGGGCATGAAGGTATTTCTAGGAGTTGGACACATACAAATTTTAGCACAGTTCTGGGCATTTTTGAAATACCTATACAAACTTGTTCCTACATAGTAACTTGCAACTTTGAATGAGAATGTGCTTGCTTACAGCAACGTGCTATATGCTCTGAATGCCCGAATAGGGAATCTGTGTCAAAACTTTGTTAGAAATTATGTGATCCTTACTAGATGGAAGTAAGGGAGTTGGGGCATAAAGGTATTTCTAGGAGTTGGACACATACCAAGTTTAGCACAGTACTGGGCATCTTTGAAATACCTATACAAACTTGTTCCTACATAGTAACTTGCAACTTTAAATGAGAATGTGCTTGCTTACAGCAACGTGCTATATGTTCTGAATGCCCGAATTGGGAATCTGTGTCAAAACTTTGTTAGGAATTATGTGATCCTTACTAGCTGGAAGTAAGGGAGATGGGGCATGAAGTTATTTCCAGGAGTTGGACACATACCAAGTTTAGCTGAGTTCTGGGCATCTTTGAAACACATATACAAACATGTTCCTACATAGTAACTTGCAACTTTGAATGAGAATGTGCTTGCTTACAGCAACGTGCTATATGTTCTGAATGCCCGAATTGGGAATCTGTGTCAAAACTTTGTTAGGAATTATGTGATCCTTACTAGCTGGAAGTAAGGGAGATGGGGCATGAAGTTATTTCTAGGAGTTGGAGACATACACCGTTTAGCTCAGTTCTGGGCATCTTTGAAATACCTATACAAACTTGTTCTTACATAGTAACTTGCAACTTTGAATGAGAATGTGCTTGCTTACAGCAACGTGCTATATGTTCTGAATGCCCGAATAGGGAATCTGTGTCAAAACTTTGTTAGAAATTATGTGAACCTTACTAGATGGAAGTAAGGGAGTTGGGGCATGAAGGTATTTCTAGGAGTTGGACACATACCAAGCTTAGCACAGTTCTGGGCATCTTTGAAATACCTATACAAACTTGTTCCTACATAGTAACTTGCAACTTTGAATGAGAATGTGCTTGCTTACAGCAACGTGCAATATGTTCTGAATGCCCGAATTGGGAATCTGTGTCAAAACTTTGTTAGGAATTATGTGATCCTTACTAGCTGGAAGTAAGGGAGATGGGGCATGAAGTTATTTCTAGGAGTTGGAGACATACCAAGTTTAGCTCAGTTCTGGGCATCTTTGAAATACCTATACAAACTTGTTCCTACATACTAACTTGCAACTTTGAATGAGAAGGTGCTTGCTTACAGCAACGTGCTATATGTTCTGAATGCCCGAATTTGGAATCTGTGTCAAAACTTTGTTAGGAATTATGTGATCCTTACTAGCTGGAAGTAAGGGAGATGGAGCATGAAGTTATTTCTAGGAGTTGGACACATACCAAGTTTAGCTCAGTTCTGGGCATCTTTGAAATACCTATACAAACTTGTTCCTACATAGTAACTTGCATCTTTGAATGAGAATGTGCTTGCTTACAGCAACGTGCTATATGTTCTGAATGCCCGACTTGGGAATGTGTGTGAAATCTTTTTAGGAATTATGTGATCCTTACTAGCTGGAAGTATGGGAGATGGGGCATGAAGTTATTTCTAGGAGTTGGACACATACCAAGTTTAGCTCAGTTCTGGGCATCTTTGAAATACCTATACAAACTTGTTCCTACATACTATCTTGCGACTTTGAATGAGAATGTGCTTGCTTACAGCATCGTGCTATATGTTCTGAATGCCCGAATTGGGAATCTGTGTCAAAACTTTGTTAGGAATTATGTGATCTTTACTAGCTGGATGTAAGTGAGATGGGGCATGAAATTATTTCTAGGAGTTGGACACATACCAAGTTTAGCTCAGTTCTGGGCATCTTTGAAATACCTATACAAACTTTTCCTACATAGTAACTTGCAACTTTGAATGAGAATGTGCTTGCTTACAGCAACGTGCTATATATTCTGAATGCCCGAATTGGGATGCTGTGTCAAAACTTTGTTAGGAATTATCTGATCCTTACTAGCCGGAAGTAAGGGAGATGGGGCATGAAGTTATTTCTAGGAGTTGGACACATACCAAGTTTAGCTCAGTTCCGGGCATCTTTGAAATACCTATACAAACTTGTTCCTACATAGTAACTTGCAACTTTGAATGAGAATGTGCTTGCTTGCAGCACCGTGTTATATGTTCTGAATGCCCGATTTGGGAATCTGTGTCAAAACTTTGTTAGGAATTATGTGATCCCTACTAGCTGGAAGTAAGGGAGATGGAGCATGAAGTTATTTCTAGGAGTTGGACACATACCAAGTTTAGCTCAGTTCTGGGCATCTTTGAAATACCTATACAAACTTGTTCCTACATAGTAACTTGCATCTTTGAATGAGAATGTGCTTGCTTACAGCAACGTGCTATATGTTCTGAATGCCCGAATTGGCAATCTGTGTCAAAACTTTGTTAGGAATTATGTGATCCTTACTAGCTGGAAGTAAGGGAGATGGGGAATGAAGTTATTTCTAGGAGTTGGACACATACCAAGTTTAGCTCAGTTCTGGGCATCTTTGAAATACCTATACAAACTTGTTCCTACATAGTAACTTGCATCTTTGAATGAGAATGTGCTTGCTTACAGCAACGTGCTATATGTTCTGAATGCCCGAATTGGGAATCTGTGTCAAAACTTTGTTAGGAATTATGTGATCCTTACTAGCTGGAAGTAAGGGAGATGGGGCATGAAGTTATTTCTAGGAGTTGGACACATACCAAGTTTAGCTCAGTTCTGGGCATCTTTGAAATACCTATACAAACTTGTTCCTACATAGTAACTTGCAACTTTGAATGAGAATGTGCTTGCTTACAGCAACGTGCTATATGTTCTGAATGCCCGAATTGGGAATCTGTGTCAAAACTTTGTTAGGAATTATGTGATCCTTACTAGCTGGAAGTAAGGCAGATGGGGCATGAAGTTATTTCTAGGAGTTGGACACATACCAAGTTTAGCTCAGTTCTGGGCATCTTTGAAATACCTATACAAACTTGTTCCTACATAGTAACTTGCAACTTTGAATGAGAATGTGCTTGCTTACAGCAACATGCTATATGTTCTGAATGCCCGAATTGGGAATCTGTGTCAAAACTTTGTTAGGAATTATGTGATCCTTGCTAGCTGGAAGTAAGGGAGATGGGGCATGAAGTTATTTCTAGTAGTTGGACACATACCAAGTTTAGCTCAGTTCTGGGCATCTTTGAAATACCTATACAAACTTGTTCCTTCATAGTAACTTGCATCTTTGAATGAGAATGTGCTTGCTTACAGCAACGTGCTATATGTTCTGAATGCCCGAATTGGGAATCTGTGTCAAAACTTTGTTAGGAATTATGTGATCCTTACTAGCTGGAAGTAAGGGAGATGGGGCATGAAGTTATTTCTAGGAGTTGGACACATACCAAGTTTAGCTCAGTTCTGGGCATCTTTGAAATACCTATACAAACTTGTTCCTACATACTATCTTGCGACTTTGAATGAGAATGTGCTTGCTTACAGCAACGTGCTATATGTTCTGAATGCCCGAATTGGGAATCTGTGTCAAAACTTTGTTAGGAATTATGTGATCCTTACTAGCTGGAAGTAAGTGAGATGGGGCATGAAATTATTTCTAGGAGTTGGACACATACCAAGTTTAGCTCAGTTCTGGGCATCTTTGAAATACCTATACAAACTTTTCCTACATAGTAACTTGCAACTTTGAATGAGAATGTGCTTGCTTACAGCAACGTGCTATATGTTCTGAATGCCCGAATTGGGATGCTGTGTCAAAACTTTGTTAGGAATTATGTGATCCTTACTAGCTGGAAGTAAGGGAGATGGGGCATGAAGTTATTTCTAGGAGTTGGACACAGACCAAGTTTAGCTCAGTTCCGGGCATCTTTGAAATACCTATACAAACTTGTTCCTACATAGTAACTTGCAACTTTGAATGAGAATGTGCTTGCTTACAGCAACGTGCTATATGTTCTGAATGCCCGAATTGGGAATCTGTGTCAAAACTTTGTTAGGAATTATGTGATCCTTACTAGCTGGAAGTAAGGGAGATGGGGCATGAAGTTATTTCTAGGAGTTGGAGACATACCAAGTTTAGCTCAGTTCTGGGCATCTTTGAAATACCTATACAAACTTGTTCCTACATAGTAACTTGCAACTTTGAATGAGAATGTGCTTGCTTGCAGCAACGTGCTATATGTTCTGAATGCCCGATTTGGGAATCTGTGTCAAAACTTTGTTAGGAATTATGTGATCCTTACTAGCTGGAAGTAAGGGAGATGGAGCATGAAGTTATTTCTAGGAGTTGGACACATACCAAGTTTAGCTCAGTTCTGGGCATCTTTGAAATACCTATACAAACTTGTTCCTACATAGTAACTTGCAACTTTGAATGAGAATGTGCTTGCTTACAGCAACGTGCTATATGTTCTGAATGCCCGAATTGGCAATCTGTGTCAAACTTTGTTAGGAATTATGTGATCCTTACTAGATGGAAGTAATGGAGTTGGGGCATGAAGGTATTTCTAGGAGTTGGACACATACCAAGTTTAGCACAGTTCTGGGCATCTTTGATATACCTATACAACTTGTTCCTACATAGTAACTTGCAACTTTGAATGAGAATGTGCTTGCTTACAGCAACGTGCTATATGTTCTGAATGCCCGAATAGGGAATCTGTGTCAAAACTTTGTTAGGAATTACGTGATCCTTACTAGCTGGAAGTAAGGGAGATGGGGCATGAAGTTATTTCTTGGAGTTGGAGACATACCAAGTTTAGCTCATTTCTGGGCATCTTTGAAATACCTATACAAACTTGTTCTTACATAGTAACTTGCAACTTTGAATGAGAATGTGCTTGCTTACAGCAACGTGCTATATGTTCTGAATGCCCGAATTGGGAATCTGTGTCAAAACTTTGTTAGGAATTATGTGATCCTTACTAGCTGGAAGTAAGGGAGATGGGGCATGAAGTTATTTCCAGGAGTTGGACACATACCACGTTGAGCTCAGTTCTGGGCATCTTTGAAATACCTATACAAACTTGTTCCTACATAGTAACTTGCAACTTTGAATGAGAATGTGCTTGCTTTCAGCAACGTGCTATATGTTCTGAATGCCCGAATTGGGAATCTGTGTCAAAACTTTGTTAGGAATTATGTGATCCTTACTAGCTGGAAGTAAGTGAGATGGGGCATGAAATTATTTCTAGGAGTTGGACACATACCAAGTTTAGCTCAGTTCTGGGCATCTTTGAAATACCTATACAAACTTTTCCTACATAGTAACTTGCAACTTTGAATGAGAATGTGCTTGCTTACAGCAACGTGCTGTATGTTCTGAATGCCCGAATTGGGATGCTGTGTCAAAATTTTGTTAGGAATTATGTGATCCTTACTAGCTGGAAGTAAGGGAGATGGGGCATGAAGTTATTTCTAGGAGTTGGACACAGACCAAGTTTAGCTCAGTTCCGGGCATCTTTGAAATACCTATGCAAACTTGTTCCTACATAGTAACTTGCAACTTTGAATGAGAATGTGCTTGCTTACAGCAACGTGCTATATGTTCTGAATGCCCGAATTGGGAATCTGTGTCAAAACTTTCTTAGGAATTATGTGATCCTTACTAGCTGGAAGTAAGGGAGATGGAGCATGAAGTTATTTCCAGGAGTTGGACACATACCAAGTTGAGCTCAGTTCTGGGCATCTTTGAAATACCTATACAAACTTGTTCCTACATAGTAACTTGCAACATTGAATGAGAATGTGCTTGCTTACAGCAACGTGCTATATGTTCTGAATGCCCGAATTGGGAATCTGTGTCAAAACGTTGTTAGGAATTATGTGATCCTTACTAGCTGGAAGTAAGGGAGATGGGGCATGAAGTTATTTCTAGGAGTTGGAGACATACAACGTTTAGCTCAGTTCTGGGCATCTTTGAAATACCTATACAAACTTGTTCCTACATAGTAACTTGCATCTTTGAATGAGAATGTGCTTGCTTACAGCAACGTGCTATATGTTCTGAATGCCCGAATTGGGAATATGTGTCAAATCTTTGTTAGGAATTATGTGATCCTTACTAGCTGGAAGTAAGGGAGATGGGGCATGAAGTTATTTCTAGGAGTTGGACACATACCAAGTTTAGCTCAGTTCTGGGCATCTTTGAAATACCTATACAAACTTGTTCCTACATACTATCTTGCGACTTTGAATGAGAATGTGCTTGCTTACAGCAACGTGCTATATGTTCTGAATGCCCGAATTGGGAATCTGTGTCAAAACTTTGTTAGGAATTATGTGATTCTTACTAGCTGGAAGTAAGTGAGATGGGGCATGAAATTATTTCTAGGAGTTGGACACATACCAAGTTTAGCTCAGTTCTGGGCATCTTTGAAATACCTATACAAACTTTTCCTACATAGTAACTTGCAACTTTGAATGAGAATGTTCTTGCTTACAGCAACGTGCTATATGTTCTGAATGCCCGAATTGGGATGCTGTGTCAAAACTTTGTTAGGAATTATGTGATCCTTACTAGCTGGAAGTAAGGGAGATGGGGCATGAAGTTATTTCTAGGAGTTGGAGACATACCAAGTTTAGCTCAGTTCTGGGCATCTTTGAAATACCTATACAAACTTGTTCCTACATAGTAACTTGCAACTTTGAATGAGAATGTGCTTGCTTGCAGCAACGTGCTATATGTTCTGAATGCCCGATTTGGGAATCTGTGTCAAAACTTTGTTAGGAATTATGTGATCCTTACTAGCTGGAAGTAAGGGAGATGGGGCATGAAGTTATTTCTAGGAGTTGGACACATACCAAGTTTAGCTCAGTTCTGGGCATCTTTGAAATACCTATTCAAACTTGTTCCTACATAGTAACTAGCATCTTTGAATGAGAATGTGCTTGCTTACAGCAACGTGCTATATGTTCTGAATGCCCGAATTGGCAATCTGTGTCAAAACATTGTTAGGAATTATGTGATCCTTACTAGCTGGAAGTAAGGGAGATGGGGCATGAAGTTATTTCTAGGAGTTGGACACATACCAAGTTTAGCTCAGTTCTGGGCATCTTTGAAATACCTATACAAACTTGTTCCTACATAGTAACTTGCATCTTTGAATGAGAATGTGCTTGCTTACAGCAACGTGCTATATGTTCTGAATGCCCGAATTGGGAATCTGTGTCAAAACTTTGTTAGGAATTATGTGATCCTTACTAGCTGGAAGTAAGGGAGATGGGACATGAAGTTATTTCTAGGAGTTGGACACATACCAAGTTTAGCTCAGTTCTGGGCATCTTTGAAATACCTATACAAACTTGTTCCTACATAGTAACTTGCAACTTTGAATGAGAATGTGCTTGCTTACAGCAACGTGCTATATGTTCTGAATGCCCGAATTGGGAATCTGTGTCAAAATTTTGTTAGGAATTATGTGATCCTTACTAGCTGGAAGTAAGGGAGATGGGGCATGAAGTTATTTCTAGGAGTTGGACACATACCAAGTTTAGCTCAGTTCTGGGCATCTTTGAAATACCTATACAAACTTGTTCCTACATAGTAACTTGCATCTTTGAATGAGAATGTGCTTGCTTAAAGCAACGTGCTATATGTTCTGAATGCCCGAATTGGGAATCTGTGTCAAAACTTTGTTAGTAATTATGTGATCCTAACAAGCTGGAAGTAAGGGAGATAGGGCATGAAGTTATTTCTAGGAGTTGGAGACATACGAAGTTTAGCTCAGTTCTGGGCATCTTTGAAATACCTATACAAACTTGTTCCTACATAGTAACTTGCATCTTTGAATGAGAATGTGCTTGCTTACAGCAACGTGCTATATGTTCTGAATGCCCGAATTGGGAATCTGTGTCAAAACTTTGTTAGGAATTATGTGATCCTTACTAGCTGGAAGTAAGGGAGATGGGGCATGAAGTTATTTCTAGGAGTTGGACACATACCAAGTTTAGCTCAGTTCTGGGCATCTTTGAAATACCTATACAAACTTGTTCCTACATAGTAACTTGCAACATTGAATGAAAATGTGCTTGCTTACAGCAACGTGCTATATGTTCTTAATGCCCGAATTGGGAATCTGTGTCAAAACTTTGTTAGGAATTATGTGATCCTTACTAGATGGAAGTAAGGGAGTTGGGGCATGAAGGTATTTCTAGGAGTTGGACACATACCAAGTTTAGCACAGTTCTGGGCATCTTTGAAATACCTATACAAACTTGTTCTTACATAGTATCTTGCAACTTTGAATGAGAATGTGCTTGCTTACAGCAACGTGCTACATGTTCTGAATGCCCGAATTGGGAATCTGTGTCAAAACTTTGTTAGGAATTATGTGATCCTTACTAGCTGGAAGTAAGGGAGATGGGGCATGAAGTTATTTCTAGGAGTTGGAGACATACCCAGTTTAGCTCAGTTCTGGGCATCTTTGAAATACCTATACAAACTTGTTCCTACATAGTAACTTGCAACTTTGAATGAGAATGTGCTTGCGTACAGCAACGTGCTATATGTTCTGAATGCCCGAATTGGGAATCTGTGTCAAAACTTTGTTAGGAATTATATGATCCTTACTAGCTGGAAGTAAGTGAGATGGGGCATGAAGTTATTTCTAGGAGTTGGAGACATACAACGTTTAGCTCAGTTCTGGGCATCTTTGAAATACCTATACAAACTTGTTCCTACATAGTAACTTGCAAATTTGAATGAGAATGTGCTTGCTTACAGCAACGTGCTATATGTTCTGAATGCCCGAATAGGGAATCTGTGTCAAAACTTTGTTAGGAATTATGTGATCCTTACTAGATGGAAGTAACGAGTTGGGGCATGAAGGTATTTCTAGGAGTTGGACACATACCAAGCTTAGCACAGTTCTGGGCATCTTTGAAATACCTATACAAACTTGTTCCTACATAGTAACTTGCAACTTTGAATGAGAATGTGCTTGCTTACAGCAACGTGCTATATGTTCTGAATGCCCGAATTGGGAATCTGTGTCAAAACTTTGTTAGGAATTATGTGATCCTTACTAGCTGGAAGTAAGGGAGATGGGGCATGAAGTTATTTCTAGGAGTTGGAGACATACCAAGTTTAGCTCAGTTCTGGGCATCTTTGAAATACCTATACAAACTTGTTCCTACATACTAACTTGCAACTTTGAATGAGAATGTGCTTGCTTACAGCAACGTGCTATATGTTCTGAATGCCCGAATTTGGAATCTGTGTCAAAACTTTGTTAGGAATTATGTGATCCTTACTAGCTGGAAGTAAGGGAGATGGAGCATGAAGTTATTTCTAGGAGTTGGACACATACCAAGTTTAGCTCAGTTCTGGGCATCTTTGAAATACCTATACAAACTTGTTCCTACATAGTAACTTGCAACTTTGAATGAGAATGTGCTTGCTTACAGCAACGTGCTATATGATCTGAATGCCCGAATAGGGAATCTGTGTCAAAACTTTGTTAGGAATTATGTGATCCTTACTAGATGGAAGTAAGGGAGTTGGGGCATGAAGGTATTTCTAGGAGTTGGACACATACCAAGCTTAGCACAGTTCTGGGCATCTTTGAAATACCTATACAAACTTGTTCCTACATAGTAACTTGCAACTTTGTATGAGAATGTGCTTGCTTACAGCAACGTGCTATATGTTCTGAATGCCCGAATTGGGAATCTGTGTCAAAACTTTGTTAGGAATTATGTGATCCTTACTAGCTGGAAGTAAGGGAGATGGGGCATGAAGTTATTTCTAGGAGTTGGAGACATACCAAGTTTAGCTCAGTTCTGGACATCTTTGAAATACCTATACAAACTTGTTCCTACATACTAACTTGCAACTTTGAATGAGAATGTGCTTGCTTACAGCAACGTGCTATATGTTCTGAATGCCCGAATTTGGAATCTGTGTCAAAACTTTGTTAGGAATTATGTGATCCTTGCTAGCTGGAAGTAAGGGAGATGGAGCATGAAGTTATTTCTAGGAGTTGGACACATACCAAGTTTAGCTCAGTTCTGGGCATCTTTGAAATACCTATACAAACTTGTTCCTACATAGTAACTTGCATCTTTGAATGAGAATGTGCTTGCTTACAGCAACGTGCTATATGTTCTGAATGCCCGAATTGGGAATATGTGTGAAATCTTTGTTAGGAATTATGTGATCCTTACTAGCTGGCAGTAAGGGAGATGGGGCATGAAGTTATATCTAGGAGTTGGACACATACCAAGTTTAGCTCAGTTCTGGGCATCTTTGAAATACCTATACAAACTTGTTCCTACATACTATCTTGCGACTTTGAATGAGAATGTGCTTGCTTACAGCAACGTGCTATATGTTCTGAATGCCCGAATTGGGAATCTGTGTCAAAACTTTGTTAGGAATTATGTGATCCTTACTAGCTGGAAGTAAGTGAGAAGGGGCATGAAATTATTTCTAGGAGTGGGACACATACCAAGTTTAGCTCAGTTCTGGGCATCTTTGAAATACCTATACAAACTTGTTCCTACATAGTAACTTGCAACTTTGAATGAGAATGTGCTTGCTTACAGCAACGTGCTATATGTTCTGAATGCCCGAATTGGGAATCTGTGTCAAAACTTTGTTAGGAATTATGTGATCCTTACTAGCTGGAAGTAAGGGAGATGGGGCATGAAGTTATTTCTAGGAGTTGGACACATACCAAGTTTAGCTCAGTTCTGGGCATCTTTGAAATACCTATACAAACTTGTTCCTACATACTAACTTGCGACTTTGAATGAGAATGTGCTTGCTTACAGCAACGTGCTATATGTTCTGAATGCCCGAATTGGGAATCTGTGTCAAAACTTTGTTAGGAATTATGTGATCCTTACTAGCTGGAAGTAAGGGAGATGGGGCATGAAGTTATTTCTAGGAGTTGGACACATACCAAGTTTAGCTCAGTTCTGGGCATCTTTGAAATACCTATACAAACTTGTTCCTACATAGTAACTTGCAACTTTGAATGAGAATGTGCTTGCTTACAGCAACGTGCTATATGTTCTGAATGCCCGAATTGGGAATCTGTGTCAAAACTTTGTTAGGAATTATGTGATTCTTACTAGCTGGAAGTAAGGGAGATGGGGCATGAAGTTATTTCTAGGAGTTGGACACATACCAAGTTTAGCTCAGTTCTGGGCATCTTTGAAATACCTATACAAACTTGTTCCTACATAGTAACTTGCAACTTTGAATGAAAATGTGCTTGCTTACAGCAACGTGCTATATGTTCTTAATGCCCGAATTGGGAATCTGTGTCAAAACTTTGTTAGGAATTATGTGATCCTTACTAGATGGAAGTAAGGGAGTTGGGGCATGAAGGTATTTCTAGGAGTTGGACACATACCAAGTTTAGCACAGTTCTGGGCATCTTTGAAATACCTATACAACTTGTTCCTACATAGTAACTTGCAACTTTGAATGAGAATGTGCTTGCTTACAGCAACGTGCTATATGTTCTGAATGCCCGAATAGGGAATCTGTGTCAAAACTTTGTTAGGAATTATGTGATCCTTACTAGCTGGAAGTAAGAGAGATGGGGCATGAAGTTATTTCTTGGAGTTGGAGACATACCAAGTTTAGCTCAGTTCTGTGCATCTTTGAAATACCTATACAAACTTGTTCTTACATAGTAACTTGCAACTTTGAATGAGAATGTGCTTGCTTACAGCAACGTGCTACATGTTCTGAATGCCCGAATTGGGAATCTGTGTCAAAACTTTGTTAGGAATTATGTGATCCTTACTAGCTGGAAGTAAGGGAGATGGGGCATGAAGTTATTTCTAGGAGTTGCAGACATACCCAGTTTAGCTCAGTTCTGGGCATCTTTGATATACCTATACAAACTTGTTCCTACATAGTAACTTGCAACTTTGAATGAGAATGTGCTTGCTTACAGCAACGTGCTATATGTTCTGAATGCCAGAATTGGGAATCTGTGTCAAAACTTTGTTAGGAATTATGTGATCCCTACTAGCTGGAAGTAAGGGAGATGGGGCATGAAGTTATTTCTAGGAGTTGGAGACATACCAAGTTTAGCTCAGTTCTGGGCATCTTTGAAATACCTATACAAACTTGTTCCTACATACTAACTTGCAACTTTGAATGAGAATGTGCTTGCTTACAGCAACGTGCTATATGTTCTGAATGCCCGAATTGGGAATCTGTGTCAAAACTTTGTTAGGAATTATGTGATCCTTACTAGCTGGAAGTAAGGGAGATGGGGCATGAAGTTATTTCTAGGAGTTGGAGACATACAACGTTTAGCTCAGTTCTGGGCATCTTTGAAATACCTATACAAACTTGTTCCTACATAGTATCTTGCAAATTTGAATGAGAATGTGCTTGCTTACAGCAACGTGCTATATGTTCTGAATGCCCGAATAGGGAATCTGTGTCAAAACTTTGTTAGGAATTATGTGATCCTTAGTAGATGGAAGTAAGGGAGTTGGGGCATGAAGGTATTTCTAGGAGTTGGACACATACCAAGCTTAGCACAGTTCTGGGCATCTTTGAAATACCTATACAAACTTGTTCCTACATAGTAACTTGCAACTTTGAATGAGAATGTGCTTGCTTACAGCAACGTGCTATATGTTCTGAATGCCCGAATTGGGAATCTGTGTCAAAACTTTGTTAGGAATTATGTGATCCCTACTAGCTGGAAGTAAGGGAGATGGGGCATGAAGTTATTTCTAGGAGTTGGAGACATACCAAGTTTAGCTCAGTTCTGGGCATCTTTGAAATACCTATACAAACTTGTTCCTACATACTAACTTGCAACTTTGAATGAGAATGTGCTTGCTTACAGCAACGTGCTATATGTTCTGAATGCCCGAATTGGGAATCTGTGTCAAAACTTTGTTAGGAATTATGTGATCCTTACTAGCTGGAAGTAAGGGAGATGGAGCATGAAGTTATTTCTAGGAGTTGGACACATACCAAGTTTAGCTCAGTTCTGGGCATCTTTGAAATACCTATACAAACTTGTTCCTACATAGTAACTTGCAACTTTGAATGAGAATGTGCTTGCTTACAGCAACGTGCTATATGATCTGAATGCCCGAATAGGGAATCTGTGTCAAAACTTTGTTAGGAATTATGTGATCCTTACTAGATGGAAGTAAGGGAGTTGGGGCATGAAGGTATTTCTAGGAGTTGGACACATACCAAGCTTAGCACAGTTCTGGGCATCTTTGAAATACCTATACAAACTTGTTCCTACATAGTAACTTGCAACTTTGAATGAGAATGTGCTTGCTTACAGCAACGTGCTATATGTTCTGAATGCCCGAATTGGGAATCTGTGTCAAAACTTTGTTAGGAATTATGTGATCCTTACTAGCTGGAAGTAAGGGAGATGGGGCATGAAGTTATTTCTAGGAGTTGGACACATACCAAGTTTAGCTCAGTTCTGGGCATCTTTGAAATACCTATACAAACTTGTTCCTACATACTAACTTGCAACTTTGAATGAGAATGTGCTTGCTTACAGCCACGTGCTATATGTTCTGAATGCCCGAATTTGGAATCTGTGTCAAAACTTTGTTAGGAATTATGTGATCCTTGCTAGCTGGAAGTAAGGGAGATGGAGCATGAAGTTATTTCTAGGAGTTGGACACATACCAAGTTTAGCTCAGTTCTGGGCATCTTTGAAATACCTATACAAACTTGTTCCTACATAGTAACTTGCATCTTTGAATGAGAATGTGCTTGCTTACAGCAACGTGCTATATGTTCTGAATGCCCGAATTGGGAATATGTGTGAAATCTTTGTTAGGAATTATGTGATCCTTACTAGCTGGAAGTAAGGGAGATGGGGCATGAAGTTATTTCTAGGAGTTGGACACATACCAAGTTTAGCTCAGTTCTGGGCATCTTTGAAATACCTATACAAACTTGTTCCTACATACTATCTTGCGACTTTGAATGAGAATGTGCTTGCTTACAGCAACGTGCTATATGTTCTGAATGCCCGAATTGGGAATCTGTGTCAAAACTTTGTTAGAAATTATGTGATCCTTACTAGATGGAAGTAAGTGAGATGGGGCATGAATTTATTTCTAGGAGTTGGAGACATACAACGTTTAGCTCAGTTCTAGGCATCTTTGAAATACCTATACAAACTTGTTCCTACATAGTAACTTGCAACTTTGAATGAGAATGTGCTTGCTTGTAGCAACGTGCTATATGTTCTGAATGCCCGATTTGGGAATCTGTGTCAAAACTTTGTTAGGAATTATGTGATCCTTACTAGCTGGAAGTAAGTGAGGTGGGGCATGAAGTTATTTCTAGGAGTTGAAGACATACCCAGTTTAGCTCAGTTCTGGGCATCTTTGAAATACCTATACAAACTTGTTCCTACATAGTAACTTGCAACTTTGAATGAGAATGTGCTTGCTTGCAGCAACGTGCTATATGTTCTGAATGCCCGAATTGGGAATCTGTGTCAAAACTTTGTTAGGAATTATGTGATCCTTACTAGCTGGAAGTAAGGGAGATGGGGCATGAAGTTATTTCTAGGAGTTGGAGACATACAACGTTTAGCTCAGTTCTGGGCATCTTTGAAATACCTATACAAACTTGATCCTACATAGTAACTTGCAACTTTGAATGAGAATGTGCTTGCTTACAGCAACGTGCTATATGTTCTGAATGCCCGAATTTGGAATCTGTGTCAAAACTTTGTTAGGAATTATGTGATCCTTACTAGCTGGAAGTAAGGGAGATGGAGCATGAAGTTATTTCTAGGAGTTGGACACATACCAAGTTTAGCTCAGTTCTGGGCATCTTTGAAATACCTATACAAACTTGTTCCTACATAGTAACTTGCATCTTTGAATGAGAATGTGCTTGCTTACAGCAACGTGCTATATGTTCTGAATGCCCGAATTGGGAATATGTGTGAAATCTTTGTTAGGAATTATGTGATCCTTACTAGCTGGAAGTAAGGGAGATGGGGCATGAAGTTATTTCTAGAAGTTGGACACATACCAAGTTTAGCTCAGTTCTGGGCATCTTTGAAATACCTATACAAACTTGTTCCTACATACTATCTTGCGACTTTGAATGAGAATGTGCTTGCTTACAGCAACGTGCTATATGTTCTGAATGCCCGAATTGGGAATCTGTGTCAAAACTTTGTTAGGAATTATGTGATCCTTACTAGCTGGAAGTAAGGGAGATGGGGCATGAAATTATTGCTAGGAGTTGGACACATACCAAGTTTAGCTCAGTTATGGGCATCTTTGAAATACCTATACAAACTTGTTCCTACATAGTAACTTGCAACTTTGAATGAGAATGTGCTTGCTTACAGCAACGTGCTATATGTTCTGAATGCCCGAATTGGGAATCTGTGTCAAAACTTTGTTAGGAATTATGTGATCCTTACTAGCTGGAAGTAAGGGAGATGGGGCATGCAGTTATTTCTAGGAGTTGGACACATACCAAATTTAGCTCAGTTCTGGGCATCTTTGAAATACCTATACAAACTTGTTCCTACATAGTAACTTGCAACTTTGAATGAGAATGTGCTTGCTTACAGCAACGTGCTACATGTTCTGAATGCCCGAATTGGGAATCTGTGTCAAAACTTTGTTAGGAATTATGTGATCCTTACTAGATGGAAGTAAGTGAGATGGGGCATGAAGTTATTTCTAGGAGTTGGAGACATACAACGTTTAGCTCAGTTCTGGGCATCTTTGAAATACCTATACAAACTTGTTCCTACATAGTAACTTGCAACTTTGAATGAGAATGTGCTTGCTTACAGCAACGTGCTATATGTTCTGAATGCCCGAATTGGGAATCTGTGTCAAAACTTTGTTAGGAATTATGTGATCCTTACTAGATGGAAGTAAGGGAGTTGGGGCATGAAGGTATTTCTATGAGTTGGACACATACCAAGTTTAGCACAGTTCTGGGCATCTTTGAAATACCTATACAAACTTGTTCCTACATAGTAACATGCAACTTTGAATGAGAATGTGCTTGCTTGCAGCAACGTGCTATATGTTCTGAATGCCCGAATTGGGAATCTGTGTCAAAACTTTGTTAGGAATTATGTGATCCTTACTAGCTGGAAGTAAGTGAGATGGCGCATGAAGTTATTTCTAGGAGTTGGAGACATACAACGTTTAGCTCAGTTCTGGGCATCTTTGAAATACCTATACAAACTTGTTCTTACATAGTAACTTGCAACTTTGAATGAGAATGTGCTTGCTTACTGCAACGTGCTACATGTTCTGAATGCCCGAATTGGGAATCTGTGTCAAAACTTTGTTAGGAATTATGTGATCCTTACTAGCTGGAAGTAAGGGAGATGGGGCATGAAGTTATTTCTAGGAGTTGAAGACATACCCAGTTTAGCTCAGTTCTGGGCATCTTTGAAATACCTATACAAACTTGTTCCTACATAGTAACTTGCAACTTTGAATGAGAATGTGCTTGCTTGCAGCAACGTGCTATATGTTCTGAATGCCTGAATTGGGAATCTGTGTCAAAACTTTGTTAGGAATTATGTGATCCTTACTAGCTGGAAGTAAGGGAGATGGGGCATGAAGTTATTTCTAGGAGTTGGAGACATACAACGTTTAGCTCAGTTCTGGGCATCTTTGAAATACCTATACAAACTTGTTCCTACATAGTAACTTGCAAATTTGAATGAGAATGTGCTTGCTTACAGCAACGTGCTATATGTTCTGAATGCCCGAATTGGGAATCTGTGTCAAAACTTTGTTGGAATTATGTGATCTTTACTAGATAGAAGTAAGGGAGTTGGGGCATGAAGGTATTTCTAGGAGTTGGACACATACCAAGTTTAGCACAGTTCTGGGCATCTTTGAAATACCTATACAAACTTGTTCCTACATAGTAACTTGCAACTTTGAATGAGAATGTGCTTGCTTACAGCAACGTGCTATATGTTCTGAATGCCCGAATTGGGAATCTGTGTCAAAACTTTGTTAGGAATTATGTGATCCTTACTAGCTGGAAGTAAGTGAGATGGGGCATGAAATTATTTCTAGGAGTTGGACACATACCAAGTTTAGCTCAGTTCTGGGCATCTTTGAAATACCTATACAAACTTTTCCTACAGAGTAACTTGCAACTTTGAATGAGAATGTGCTTGCTTACAGCAACGTGCTATATGTTCTGAATGCCCGAATTGGGATGCTGTGTCAAAACTTTGTTAGGAATTATGTGATCCTTACTAGCTGGAAGTAAGGGAGATGGGGCATGAAGTTATTTCTAGGAGTTGGACACATACCAAGTTTAGCTCAGTTCCGGGCATCTTTGAAATACCTATACAAACTTGTTCCTACATAGTAACTTGCAACTTTGAATGAGAATGTGCTTGCTTACAGCAACGTGCTATATGTTCTGAATGCCCGAATAGGGAATCTGTGTCAAAACTTTGTTAGGAATTATGTGATCCTTACTAGCTGGAAGTAAGGGAGATGGGGCATGAAGTTATTTCTAGGAGTTGGAGACATACCAAGTTTAGCTCAGTTCTGGGCATCTTTGAAATACCTATACAAACTTGTTCCTACATAGTAACTTGCAACTTTGAATGAGAATGTGCTTGCTTGCAGCAACGTGCTATATGTTCTGAATGCCCGATTTGGGAATCTGTGTCAAAACTTTGTTAGGAATTATGTGATCCTTACTAGCTGGAAGTAAGGGAGATGGGGCATGAAGTTATTTCTAGGAGTTGGACACATACCAAGTTTAGCTCAGTTCTGGGCATCTTTGAAATACCTATACAAACTTGTTCCTACATAGTAACTTGCATCTTTGAATGAGAATGTGCTTGCTTACAGCAACGTGCTATATGATCTGAATGCCCGAATTGGCAATCTCTGTCAAAACATTGTTAGGAATTATGTGATCCTTACTAGCTGGAAGTAAGGGAGATGGGGCATGAAGTTATTTCTAGGAGTTGGACACATACCAAGTTTAGCTCAGTTCTGGGCATCTTTGAAATACCTATACAAACTTGTTCCTACATAGTAACTTGCATCTTTGAATGAGAATGTGCTTGCTTACAGCAACGTGCTATATGTTCTGAATGCCCGAATTGGGAATCTGTGTCAAAACTTTGTTAGGAATTATGTGATCCTTACTAGCTGGAAGTAAGGGAGATGGGGCATGAAGTTATTTCTAGGAGTTGGACACATACCAAGTTTAGCTCAGTTCTGGGCATCTTTGAAATACCTATACAAACTTGTTCCTACATAGTAACTTGCAACTTTGAATGAGAATGTGCTTGCTTACAGCAACGTGCTATATGTTCTGAATGCCCGAATTGGGAATCTGTGTCAAAACTTTGTTAGGAATTATGTGATCCTTACTAGCTGGAAGTAAGTGAGATGGGGCATGAAGTTATTTCTAGGAGTTGGACACATACCAAGTTTAGCTCAGTTCTGGGCATCTTTGAAATACCTATACAAACTTGTTCCTACATAGTAACTTGCAACTTTGAATGAGAATGTGCTTGCTTACAGCAACGTGCTATATGATCTGAATGCCCGAATAGGGAATCTGTGTCAAAACTTTGTTAGGAATTATGTGATCCTTACTAGATGGAAGTAAGGGAGTTGGGGCATGAAGGTATTTCTAGGAGTTGGACACATACCAAGCTTAGCACAGTTCTGGGCATCTTTGAAATACCTATACAAACTTGTTCCTACATAGTAACTTGCAACTTTGAATGAGAATGTGCTTGCTTACAGCAACGTGCTATATGTTCTGAATGCCCGAATTGGGAATCTGTGTCAAAACTTTGTTAGGAATTATGTGATCCTTACTAGCTGGAAGTAAGGGAGATGGGGCATGAAGTTATTTCTAGGAGTTGGAGACATACCAAGTTTAGCTCAGTTCTGGGCATCTTTGAAATACCTATACAAACTTGTTCCTACATACTAACTTGCAACTTTGAATGAGAATGTGCTTGCTTACAGCAACGTGCTATATGTTCTGAATGCCCGAATTTGGAATCTGTGTCAAAACTTTGTTAGGAATTATGTGATCCTTGCTAGCTGGAAGTAAGGGAGATGGAGCATGAAGTTATTTCTAGGAGTTGGACACATACGAAGTTTAGCTCAGTTCTGGGCATCTTTGAAATACCTATACAAACTTGTTCCTACATAGTAACTTGCATCTTTGAATGAGAATGTGCTTGCTTACAGCAACGTGCTATATGTTCTGAATGCCCGAATTGGGAATATGTGTGAAATCTTTTTTAGGAATTATGTGATCCTTACTAGCTGGAAGTAAGTGAGATGGGGCATGAAGTTATTTCTAGGAGTTGGACACATACCAAGTTTAGCTCAGTTCTGGGCATCTTTGAAATACCTATACAAACTTGTTCCTACATACTATCTTGCGACTTTGAATGAGAATGTGCTTGCTTACAGCAACGTGCTATATGTTCTGAATGCCCGAATTGGGAATCTCTGTCAAAACTTTGTTAGGAATTATGTGAGCCTTACTAGCTGGAAGTAAGTGAGATGGGGCATGAAATTATTTCTAGGAGTTGGACACATACCAAGTTTAGCTCAGTTCTGGGCATCTTTGAAATACCTATACAAACTTGTTCCTACATAGTAACTTGCAACTTTGAATGAGAATGTGCTTGCTTACAGCAACGTGCTATATGTTCTGAATGCCCGAATTGGGAATCTGTGTCAAAACTTTGTTAGGAATTATGTGATCCTTACTAGCTGGAAGTAAGGGAGATGGGGCATGAAGTTATTTCTAGGAGTTGGACACATACCAAGTTTAGCTCAGTTCTGGGCATCTTTGAAATACCTATACAAACTTGTTCCTACATAGTAACTTGCAACTTTGAATGAGAATGTGCTTGCTTACAGCAACGTGCTATATGTTCTGAATGCCCGAATTGGGAATCTGTGTCAAAACTTTGTTAGGAATTATGTGATCCTTACTAGCTGGAAGTAAGGGAGATGGGGCATGAAGTTATTTCTAGGAGTTGGAGACATACAACGTTTAGCTCAGTTCTGGGCATCTTTGAAATACCTATACAAACTTGTTCCTACATAGTAACTTGCAACTTTGAATGAGAATGTGCTTGCTTACAGCAACGTGCTATATGTTCTGAATGCCCGAATAGGGAATCTGTGTCAAAACTTTGTTAGAAATTATGTGATCCTTACTAGATGGAAGTAAGGGAGTTGGGGCATGAAGGTATTTCTAGGAGTTGGACACATATCAAGCTTAGCACAGTTCTGGGCATCTTTGAAATACCTATACAAACTTGTTCCTACATAGTAACTTGCAACTTTGAAGGAGAATGTGCTTGCTTACAGCAACGTGCTATATGTTCTGAATGCCCGAATTGGGAATCTGTGTCAAAACTTTGTTAGGAATTATGTGATCCTTACTAGCTGGAAGTAAGGGAGATGGGGCATGAAGTTATTTCTAGGAGTTGGACACATACCAAGTTTAGCTCAGTTCTGGGCATCTTTGAAATACCTATACAAACTTGTTCCTACATACTATCTTGCGACTTTGAATGAGAATGTGCTTGCTTACAGCAACGTGCTATATGTTCTGAATGCCCGAATTGGGAATCTGTGTCAAAACTTTGTTAGGAATTATGTGATCCTTACTAGCTGGAAGTAAGTGAGATGGGGCATGAAATTATTTCTAGGAGTTGGACACATACCAAGTTTAGCTCAGTTCTGGGCATCTTTGAAATACCTATACAAACTTTTCCTACATAGTAACTTGCAACTTTGAATGAGAATGTGCTTGCTTACAGCAACGTGCTATATGTTCTGAATTCCCGAATTGGGATGCTGTGTCAAAACTTTGTTAGGAATTATGTGATCCTTACTAGCTGGAAGTAAGGGAGATGGGGCATGAAGTTATTTCTAGGAGTTGGACACATACCAAGTTTAGCTCAGTTCCGGGCATCTTTGAAATACCTATACAAACTTGTTCCTACATAGTAACTTGCAACTTTGAATGAGAATGTGCTTGCTTACAGCAACGTGCTATATGTTCTGAATGCCCGAATAGGGAATCTGTGTCAAAACTTTGTTAGGAATTATGTGATCCTTACTAGCTGGAAGTAAGGGAGATGGGGCATGAAGTTATTTCTAGGAGTTGGAGACATACCAAGTTTAGCTCAGTTCTGGGCATCTTTGAAATACCTATACAAATTTGTTCCTACATAGTAACTTGCAACTTTGAATGAGAATGTGCTTGCTTGCAGTAACGTGCTATATGTTCTGAATGCCCGATTTGGGAATCTGTGTCAAAACTTTGTTAGGAATTATGTGATCCTTACTAGCTGGAAGTAAGGGAGATGGGGCATGAAGTTATTTCTAGGAGTTGGACACATACCAAGTTTAGCTCAGTTCTGGGCATCTTTGAAATACCTATACAAACTTGTTCCTACATAGTAACTTGCATCTTTGAATGAGAATGTGCTTGCTTACAGCAACGTGCTATATGATCTGAATGCCCGAATTGGCAATCTCTGTCAAAACATTGTTAGGAATTATGTGATCCTTACTAGCTGGAAGTAAGGGAGATGGGGCATGAAGTTATTTCTAGGAGTTGGACACATACCAAGTTTAGCTCAGTTCTGGGCATCTTTGAAATACCTATACAAACTTGTTCCTACATAGTAACTTGCATCTTTGAATGAGAATGTGCTTGCTTACAGCAACGTGCTATATGTTCTGAATGCCCGAATTGGGAATCTGTGTCAAAACTTTGTTAGGAATTATGTGATCCTTACTAGCTGGAAGTAAGGGAGATGGGGCATGAAGTTATTTCTAGGAGTTGGACACATACCAAGTTTAGCTCAGTTCTGGGCATCTTTGAAATACCTATACAAACTTGTTCCTACATAGTAACTTGCAACTTTGAATGAGAATGTGCTTGCTTACAGCAACGTGCTATATGTTCTGAATGCCCGAATTGGGAATCTGTGTCAAAACTTTGTTAGGAATTATGTGATCCTTACTAGCTGGAAGTAAGTGAGATGGGGCATGAAGTTATTTCTAGGAGTTGGACACATACCAAGTTTAGCTCAGTTCTGGGCATCTTTGAAATACCTATACAAACTTGTTCCTACATACTAACTTGCAACTTTGACTGAAAATGTGCTTGCTTGCAGCAACGTGCTATATGTTCTGAATGCCCGAATTGGGAATCTGTGTCAAAACTTTGTTAGGAATTATGTGATCCTTGCTAGCTGGAAGTAAGGGAGATGGGGCATGAAGTTATTTCTAGTAGTTGGACACATACCAAGTTTAGCTCAGTTCTGGGCATCTTTGAAATACCTATACAAACTTGTTCCTACATAGTATCTTGCATCTTTGAATGAGAATGTGCTTTCTTAAAGCAACGTGCTATATGTTCTGAATGCCCGAATTGGGAATCTGTGTCAAAACTTTGTTAGTAATTATGTGATCCTAACTAGCTGGAAGTAAGGGAGATAGGGCATGAAGTTATTTCTAGGAGTTGGAGACATACCAAGTTTAGCTCAGTTCTGGGCATCTTTGAAATACCTATACAAACTTGTTCCTACATAGTAACTTGCATCTTTGAATGAGAATGTGCTTGCTTACAGCAACGTGCTGTATGTTCTGAATGCCCGAATTGGGAATCTGTGTCAAAACTTTGTTAGGAATTATGTGATCCTTACTAGCTGGAAGTAAGGGAGATGGGGCATGAAGTTATTTCTAGGAGTTGGACACATACCAAGTTTAGCTCAGTTCTGGGCATCTTTGAAATACCTATACAAACTTGTTCCTACATAGTAACTTGCAACTTTGAATGAAAATGTGCTTGCTTACAGCAACGTGCTATATGTTCTTAATGCCCGAATTGGGAATCTGTGTCAAAACTTTGTTAGGAATTATGTGATCCTTACTAGATGGAAGTAAGGGAGTTGGGGCATGAAGGTATTTCTAGGAGTTGGACACATACCAAGTTTAGCACAGTTCTGGGCATCTTTGAAATACCTATACAACTTGTTCCTACATAGTAACTTGCAACTTTGAATGAGAATGTGCTTGCTTACAGCAACGTGCTATATGTTCTGAATGCCCGAATAGGGAATCTGTGTCAAAACTTTGTTAGGAATTATGTGATCCTTACTAGCTGGAAGTAAGGGAGATGGGGCATGAAGTTATTTCTTGGAGTTGGAGATATACCAAGTTTAGCTCAGTTCTGGGCATCTTTGAAATACCTATACAAACTTGTTCCTACATAGTAACTTGCAACTTTGAATGAGAATGTGCTTGCTTGCAGCAACGTGCTATATGTTCTGAATGCCCGAATTGGGAATCTGTGTCAAAACTTTGTTAGGAATTATGTGATCCTTACTAGCTGGAAGTAAGGGAGATGGAGCATGAAGTTATTTCCAGGAGTTGGACACATACCAAGTTTAGCTCAGTTCTGGGCATCTTTGAAATACCTATACAAACTTGTTCCTACATAGTAACTTGTAACTTTGAATGAGAATGTGCTTGCTTACAGCAACGTGATATATGTTCTGAATGCCCGAATTGGGAATCTGTGTCAAAACTTTGTTAGGAATTATGTGATCCTTACTAGCTGGAAGTAAGGGAGATGGGGCATGAAGTTATTTCTAGGAGTTGGACACATACCAAGTTTAGCTCAGTTCCGGGCATCTTTGAAATACCTATACAAACTTGTTCCTACATAGTAACTTGCAACTTTGAATGAGAATGTGCTTGCTTACAGCAACGTGCTATATGTTCTGAATGCCCGAATAGGGAATCTGTGTCAAAACTTTGTTAGGAATTATGTGATCCTTACTAGCTGGAAGTAAGGGAGATGGGGCATGAAGTTATTTCTAGGAGTTGGAGACATACCAAGTTTAGCTCAGTTCTGGGCATCTTTGAAATACCTATACAAACTTGTTCCTACATAGTAACTTGCAACTTTGAATGAGAATGTGCTTGCTTGCAGCAACGTGCTATATGTTCTGAATGCCCGATTTGGGAATCTGTGTCAAAACTTTGTTAGGAATTATGTGATCCTTACTAGCTGGAAGTAAGGGAGATGGGGCATGAAGTTATTTCTAGGAGTTGGACACATACCAAGTTTAGCTCAGTTCTGGGCATCTTTGAAATACCTATACAAACTTGTTCCTACATAGTATCTTGCATCTTTGAATGAGAATGTGCTTTCTTAAAGCAACGTGCTATATGTTCTGAATGCCCGAATTGGGAATCTGTGTCAAAACTTTGTTAGTAATTATGTGATCCTAACTAGCTGGAAGTAAGGGAGATAGGGCATGAAGTTATTTGTAGGAGTTGGAGACATACCAAGTTTAGCTCAGTTCTGGGCATCTTTGAAATACCTATACAAACTTGTTCCTACATAGTAACTTGCATCTTTGAATGAGAATGTGCTTGCTTACAGCAACGTGCTGTATGTTCTGAATGCCCGAATTGGGAATCTGTGTCAAAACTTTGTTAGGAATTATGTGATCCTTACTAGCTGGAAGTAAGGGAGATGGGGCATGAAGTTATTTCTAGGAGTTGGACACACACCAAGTTTAGCTCAGTTCTGGGCATCTTTGAAATACCTATACAAACTTGTTCCTACATAGTAACTTGCAACTTTGAATGAAAATGTGCTTGCTTACAGCAACGTGCTATATGTTCTTAATGCCCGAATTGGGAATCTGTGTCAAAACTTTGTTAGGAATTATGTGATCCTTACTAGATGGAAGTAAGGGAGTTGGGGCATGAAGTTATTTCTAGGAGTTGGACACATACCAAGTTTAGCACAGTTCTGGGCATCTTTGAAATACCTATACAACTTGTTCCTACATAGTAACTTGCAACTTTGAATGAGAATGTGCTTGCTTACAGCAACGTGCTATATGTTCTGAATGCCCGAATAGGGAATCTGTGTCAAAACTTTGTTAGGAATTATGTGATCCTTACTAGCTGGAAGTAAGGGAGATGGGGCATGAAGTTATTTCTTGGAGTTGGAGACATACCAAGTTTAGCTCAGTTCTGGGCATCTTTGAAATACCTATACAAACTTGTTCCTACATAGTAACTTGCAACTTTGAATGAGAATGTGCTTGCTTGCAGCAACGTGCTATATGTTCTGAATGCCCGAATTGGGAATCTGTGTCAAAACTTTGTTAGGAATTATGTGATCCTTACTAGCTGGAAGTAAGGGAGATGGAGCATGAAGTTATTTCCAGGAGTTGGACACATACCAAGTTTAGCTCAGTTCTGGGCATCTTTGAAATACCTATACAAACTTGTTCCTACATAGTAACTTGCAACTTTGAATGAGAATGTGCTTGCTTACAGCAACGTGCTATATGTTCTGAATGCCCGAATTGGGAATCTGTGTCAAAACTTTGTTAGGAATTATGTGATCCTTACTAGCTGGAAGTAAGTGAGATGGGGCATGAAGTTATTTCTAGGAGTTGGAGACATACAACGTTTAGCTCAGTTCTGGGCATCTTTGAAATACCTATACAAACTTGTTCCTACATAGTAACTTGCAAATTTGAATGAGAATGTGCTTGCTTACAGCAACGTGCTATATGTTCTGAATGCCCGAATAGGGAATCTGTGTCAAAACTTTGTTAGGAATTATGTGATCCTTACTAGATGGAAGTAAGGGAGTTGGGGCATGAAGGTATTTCTAGGAGTTGGACACATACCAAGCTTAGCACAGTTCTGGGCATCTTTGAAATACCTATACAAACTTGTTCCTACATAGTAACTTGCAACTTTGAATGAGAATGTGCTTGCTTACAGCAACGTGCTATATGTTCTGAATGCCCGAATTGGGAATCTGTGTCAAAACTTTGTTAGGAATTATGTGATCCTTACTAGCTGGAAGTAAGGGAGATGGGGCATGAAGTTATTTCTAGGAGTTGGAGACATACCAAGTTTAGCTCAGTTCTGGGCATCTTTGAAATACCTATACAAACTTGTTCCTACATACTAACTTGCAACTTTGAATGAGAATGTGCTTGCTTACAGCAACGTGCTATATGTTCTGAATGCCCGAATTGGGAATCTGTGTCAAAACTTTGTTAGGAATTATGTGATCCTTACTAGCTGGAAGTAAGGGAGATGGGGCATGAAGTTATTTCTAGGAGTTGGACACATACCAAGTTTAGCTCAGTTCTGGGCATCTTTGAAATACCTATACAAACTTGTTCCTACATAGTAACTTGCAACTTTGAATGAGAATGTGCTTGCTTACAGCAACGTGCTATATGTTCTGAATGCCCGAATTGGGAATCTGTGTCAAAACTTTGTTAGGAATTATGTGATCTTTACTAGATGGAAGTAAGTGAGATGGGGCAAGAAGTTATTTCTAGGAGTTGGACACATACCAAGTTTAGCTCAGTTCTGGGCATCTTTGAAATACCTATAGAAACTTGTTCCTACATAGTAACTTGCAACTTTGAATGAGAATGTGCTTGCTTACTGCAACGTGCTATATGCTCTGAATGCCAGAATTGGGAATCTGTGTCAAAATTTTTTAGGAATTATGTGATCCTTACTAGCTGGAAGTAAGGGAGTTGGGGCATGAAGGTATTTCTAGGAGTTTGACACATACCAAGTTTAGCTCAGTTCTGGGCATCTTTGAAATACCTATACAAACTTGTTCCTACATAGTAACTTGCAACTTTGAATGAGAATGTGCTTGCTTACAGCAACGTGCTATATGCTCTGAATGCCCGAAAAGGGAATCTGTGTCAAATCTTTGTTAGGAATTATGTGATCCTTACTAGCTGGAAGTAAGTGAGATGGGGCATGAAGTTATTTCTAGGAGTTGGAGACATACAACGTTTAGCTCAGTTCTGGGCATCTTTGAAATACCTATACAAACTTGTTCCTACATAGTAACTTGCAACTTTGAATGAGAATGTGCTTGCTTGCAGCAACGTGCTATATGTTCTGAATGCCCGAATTGGGAATCTGTGTCAAAACTTTGTTAGGAATTATGTGATCCTTACTAGCTGGAAGTAAGGGGGATGGGGCATGAAGTTATTTCTAGGAGTTGGAGACATACCAAGTTTAGCTCAGTTCTGGGCATCTTTTAAATACCTATACAAACTTGTTCCTACATAGTAACTTGCAACTTTGAATGAGAATGTGCTTGCTTACAGCAACGTGCTATATGCTCTGAATGCCCGAAAAGGGAATCTGTGTCAAAACTTTGTTAGGAATTATGTGATCCTTACTAGCTGGAAGTAAGGGAGTTGGGGCATGAAGGTATTTCTAGGAGTTGGACACATACCAAGTTTAGCTGAGTTCTGGGCATCTTTGAAATACCTATACAAACTTGTTCCTACATAGTAACTTGCAACTTTGAACGAGAATGTGCTTGCTTGCAGCAACGTGCTATATATTCTGAATGCCCGAATTGGGAATCTGTGTCAAAACTTTGTTAGGAATTATGTGATCCTTACTAGCTGGAAGTAAGGGAGATGGGGCATGAAGTTATTTCTAGGAGTTGGACACATACCAAGTTTAGCTCAGTTCTGGGCATCTTTGAAATACCTATACAAACTTGTTCCTACATAGTAACTTGCAACTTTGAATGAGAATGTGCTTGCTTACAGCAACGTGCTATATGTTCTGAATGCCCGAATTGGGAATCTGTGTCAAAACTTTGTTAGGAATTATGTGATCCTTACTAGCTGGAAGTAAGGGAGATGGGGCATAAAGTTATTTCTAGGAGTTGGACACATACCAAGTTTAGCTCAGTTCTGGGCATCTTTGAAATACCTATACAAACTTGTTCCTACATAGTAACTTGCAACTTTGAATGAAAATGTGCTTGCTTACAGCAACGTGCTATATGTTCTGAATGCCCGAATTGGGAATCTGTGTCAAAACTTTGTTAGGAATTATGTGATCCTTGCTAGCTGGAAGTAAGGGAGATGGGGCATGAAGTTATTTCTAGTAGTTGGACACATACCAAGTTTAGCTCAGTTCTGGGCATCTTTGAAATACCTATACAAACTTGTTCCTACATAGTAACTTGCATTTTTGAATGAGAATGTGCTTGCTTACAGCAACGTGCTATATGTTCTGAATGCCCGAATTGGGAATCTGTGTCAAAACTTTGTTAGGAATTATGTGATCCTAACTAGCTGGGAGTAAGGGAGATGGGGCATGAAGTTATTTCTAGGAGTTGGACACATACCAAGTTTAGCTCAGTTCTGGGCATCTTTGAAATACCTAGACAAACTTGTTCCTACATAGTAAATTGCAACTTTGAATGAGAATGTGCTTGCTTACAGCAACGTGCTATATGTTCTGAATGCCCGAATTGGGAATATGTGTGAAATCTTTGTTATGAATTATGTGATCTTTACTAGCTGGAAGTAAGGGAGATGGGGCATGAAGTTATTTCTAGGAGTTGGACACATACCAAGTTTAGCTCAGTTCTGGGCATCTTTGAAATACCTATACAAACTTGTTCCTACATACTATCTTGCGACTTTGAATGAGAATGTGCTTGCTTACAGCAACGTGCTATATGTTCTGAATGCCCGAATTGGGAATATGTGTCAAAACTTTGTTAGGAATTATGTGATCCTTACTAGATGGAAGTAAGGGAGTTGGGGCATGAAGGTATTTCTAGGAGTTGGACACATACCAAGCTTAGCACAGTTCTGGGCATCTTTGAAATACCTATACAAACTTGTTCCTACATAGTAACTTGCAACTTTGAATGAGAATGTGCTTGCTTACAGCAACGTGCTATATGTTCTGAATGCCCGAATTGGGAATCTGTGTCAAAACTTTGTTAGGAATTATGTGATCCTTACTAGCTGGAAGTAAGGGAGATGGGGCATGAAGATATTTCTAGGAGTTGGACACATACCAAGTTTAGCTCAGTTCTGGGCATCTTTGAAATACCTATACAAACTTGTTCCTACATACTAACTTGCAACTTTGAATGAGAATGTGCTTGCTTACAGCCACGTGCTATATGTTCTGAATGCCCGAATTTGGAATCTGTGTCAAAACTTTGTTAGGAATTATGTGATCCTTGCTAGCTGGAAGTAAGGGAGATGGAGCATGAAGTTATTTCTAGGAGTTGGACACATACCAAGTTTAGCTCAGTTCTGGGCATCTTTCAAATACCTATACAAACTTGTTCCTACATAGTAACTTGCATCTTTGAATGAGAATGTGCTTGCTTACAGCAACGTGCTATATGTTCTGAATGCCCGAATTGGGAATATGTGTGAAATCTTTGTTAGGAATTATGTGATCCTTACTAGCTGGAAGTAAGGGAGATGGGGCATGAAGTTATTTCTAGGAGTTGGACACATACCAAGTTTAGCTCAGTTCTGGGCATCTTTGAAATACCTATACAAACTTGTTCCTGCATACTATCTTGCGACTTTGAATGAGAATGTGCTTGCTTACAGCAACGTGCTATATGTTCTGAATGCCCGAATTGGGAATCTGTGTCAAAACTTTGTTAGAAATTATGTGATCCTTACTAGATGGAAGTAAGTGAGATGGGGCATGAAGTTATTTCTAGGAGTTGGAGACATACAACGTTTAGCTCAGTTCTGGGCATCTTTGAAATACCTATACAAACTTGTTCCTACATAGTAACTTGCAACTTTGAATGAGAATGTGCTTGCTTGCAGCAACGTGCTATATGTTCTGAATGCCCGATTTGGGAATCTGTGTCAAAACTTTGTTAGGAATTATGTGATCCTTACTAGCTGGAAGTAAGTGAGATGGGGCATGTAGTTATTTCTAGGAGTTGGAGACATACAACGTTTAGCTCAGTTCTGGGCATCTTTGAAATACCTATACACACTTGTGCCTACATAGTAACTTGCAACTTTGAATGAGAATGTGCTTGCTTGCAGCAACGTGCTATATGTTCTGAATGCCCGAATTGGGAATCTGTGTCAAAACTTTGTTAGGAATTATGTGATCCTTACTAGCTGGAAGTAAGTGAGATGGGGCATGAAATTATTTCTAGGAGTTGGACACATACCAAGTTTAGCTCAGTTCTGGGCATCTTTGAAATACCTATACAAACTTGTTCCTACATAGTAACTTGCAACTTTGAATGAGAATGTGCTTGCTTACAACAACGTGCTATATGTTCTGAATGCCCGAATTGGGAATCTGTGTCAAAACTTTGTTAGGAATTATGTGATCCTTACTAGCTGGAAGTAAGGGAGATGGGGCATGAAGTTATTTCTAGGAGTTGGACACATACCAAGTTTAGCTCAGTTCCGGGCATCTTTGAAATACCTATACAAACTTGTTCCTACATAGTAACTTGCAACTTTGAATGAGAATGTGCTTGCTTACAGCAACGTGCTATATGTTCTGAATGCCCGAATTGGGAATCTGTGTCAAAACTTTGTTAGGAATTATGTGATCCCTACTAGCTGGAAGTAAGGGAGATGGGGCATGAAGTTATTTCTAGGAGTTGGAGACATACCAAGTTTAGCTCAGTTCTGGGCATCTTTGAAATACCTATACAAACTTGTTCCTACATAGTAACTTGCAACTTTGATTGAGAATGTGCTTGCTTGCAGCAACGTGCTATATGTTCTGAATGCCCGATTTGGGAATCTGTGTCAAAACGTTGTTAGGAATTATGTGATCCTTACTAGCTGGAAGTAAGGGAGATGGAGCATCAAGTTATTTCTAGGAGTTGGACACATACCAAGTTTAGCTCAGTTCTGGGCATCTTTGAAATACCTATACAAACTTGTTCCTACATAGTAACTTGCATCTTTGAATGAGAATGTGCTTGCTTACAGCAACGTGCTATATGTTCTGAATGCCCGAATTGGGAATATGTGTGAAAGCTTTGTTAGGAATTATGTGATCCTTACTTGCTGGAAGTAAGGGAGATGGGGCATGAAGTTATTTCTAGGAGTTGGACACATACCAAGATTAGCTCAGTTCTGGGCATCTTTGAAATACCTATACAAACTTGTTCCTACATAATATCTTGCGACTTTGAATGAGAATGTGCTTGCTTACAGCAACGTGCTATATGTTCTGAATGCCCGAATTGGGAATCTGTGTCAAAACTTTGTTAGGAATTATGTGATCCTTACTAGCTGGAAGTAAGTGAGTTGGGACATGAAATTATTTCTAGGAGTTGGACACATACCAAGTTTAGCTCAGTTCTGGGCATCTTTGAAATACCTATACAAACTTGTACCTACATAGTAACTTGCAACTTTGAATGAGAATGTGCTTGCTTACAGCAACGTGCTATATGTTCTGAATGCCCGAATTGGGAATCTGTGTCAAAACTTTGTTAGGAATTATGTGATCCTTACTAGCTGGAAGTAAGGGAGATGGGGCATGAAGTTATTTCTAGGAGTTGGACACATACCAAGTTTAGCTCAGTTCTGGGCATCTTTGAAATACCTATACAAACTTGTTCCTACATAGTAACTTGCAACTTTGAATGAGAATGTGCTTGCTTACAGCAACGTGCTATATGTTCTGAATGCCCGAATTGGGAATCTGTGTCAAAACTTTGTTAGGAATTATGTGATCTTTACTAGATGGAAGTAAGTGAGATGGGGCAAGAAGTTATTTCTAGGAGTTGGACACATACCAAGTTTAGCTCAGTTCTGGGCATCTTTGAAATACCTATAGAAACTTGTTCCTAAATAGTAACTTGCAACTTTGAATGAGAATGTGCTTGCTTACTGCAACGTGCTATATGCTCTGAATGCCAGAATTGGGAATCTGTGTCAAAATTTTTTAGGAATTATGTGATCCTTACTAGCTGGAAGTAAGGGAGTTGGGGCATGAAGGTATTTCTAGGAGTTTGACACATACCAAGTTTAGCTCAGTTCTGGGCATCTTTGAAATACCTATACAAACTTGTTCCTACATAGTAACTTGCAACTTTGAATGAGAATGTGCTTGCTTACAGCAACGTGCTATATGCTCTGAATGCCCGAAAAGGGAATCTGTGTCAAATCTTTGTTAGGAATTATGTGATCCTTACTAGCTGGAAGTAAGGGAGATGGGGCATGAAGTTATTTCTAGGAGTTGGAGACATACCAAGTTTAGCTCAGTTCTGGGCATCTTTGAAATACCTATACAAACTTGTTCCTACATACTAACTTGCAACTTTGAATGAGAATGTGCTTGCTTACAGCAACGTGCTATATGTTCTGAATGCCCGAATTGGGAATCTGTGTCAAAACTTTGTTAGGAATTATGTGATCCTTACTAGCTGGAAGTAAGGGAGATGGGGCATGAAGTTATTTCTAGGAGTTGGACACATACCAAGTTTAGCTCAGTTCTGGGCATCTTTGAAATACCTATACAAACTTGTTCCTACATAGTAACTTGCAACTTTGAATGAGAATGTGCTTGCTTACAGCAACGTGCTATATGTTCTGAATGCCCGAATTGGGAATCTGTGTCAAAACTTTGTTAGGAATTATGTGATCTTTACTAGATGGAAGTAAGTGAGATGGGGCAAGAAGTTATTTCTAGGAGTTGGACACATACCAAGTTTAGCTCAGTTCTGGGCATCTTTGAAATACCTATAGAAACTTGTTCCTACATAGTAACTTGCAACTTTGAATGAGAATGTGCTTGCTTACTGCAACGTGCTATATGCTCTGAATGCCAGAATTGGGAATCTGTGTCAAAATTTTTTAGGAATTATGTGATCCTTACTAGCTGGAAGTAAGGGAGTTGGGGCATGAAGGTATTTCTAGGAGTTTGACACATACCAAGTTTAGCTCAGTTCTGGGCATCTTTGAAATACCTATACAAACTTGTTCCTACATAGTAACTTGCAACTTTGAATGAGAATGTGCTTGCTTACAGCAACGTGCTATATGCTCTGAATGCCCGAAAAGGGAATCTGTGTCAAATCTTTGTTAGGAATTATGTGATCCTTACTAGCTGGAAGTAAGTGAGATGGGGCATGAAGTTATTTCTAGGAGTTGGAGACATACAACGTTTAGCTCAGTTCTGGGCATCTTTGAAATACCTATACAAACTTGTTCCTACATAGTAACTTGCAACTTTGAATGAGAATGTGCTTGCTTGCAGCAACGTGCTATATGTTCTGAATGCCCGAATTGGGAATCTGTGTCAAAACTTTGTTAGGAATTATGTGATCCTTACTAGCTGGAAGTAAGGGGGATGGGGCATGAAGTTATTTCTAGGAGTTGGAGACATACCAAGTTTAGCTCAGTTCTGGGCATCTTTTAAATACCTATACAAACTTGTTCCTACATAGTAACTTGCAACTTTGAATGAGAATGTGCTTGCTTACAGCAACGTGCTATATGCTCTGAATGCCCGAAAAGGGAATCTGTGTCAAAACTTTGTTAGGAATTATGTGATCCTTACTAGCTGGAAGTAAGGGAGTTGGGGCATGAAGGTATTTCTAGGAGTTGGACACATACCAAGTTTAGCTGAGTTCTGGGCATCTTTGAAATACCTATACAAACTTGTTCCTACATAGTAACTTGCAACTTTGAACGAGAATGTGCTTGCTTGCAGCAACGTGCTATATATTCTGAATGCCCGAATTGGGAATCTGTGTCAAAACTTTGTTAGGAATTATGTGATCCTTACTAGCTGGAAGTAAGGGAGATGGGGCATGAAGTTATTTCTAGGAGTTGGACACATACCAAGTTTAGCTCAGTTCTGGGCATCTTTGAAATACCTATACAAACTTGTTCCTACATAGTAACTTGCAACTTTGAATGAGAATGTGCTTGCTTACAGCAACGTGCTATATGTTCTGAATGCCCGAATTGGGAATCTGTGTCAAAACTTTGTTAGGAATTATGTGATCCTTACTAGCTGGAAGTAAGTGAGATGGGGCATGAAGTTATTTCTAGGAGTTGGACACATACCAAGTTTAGCTCAGTTCTGGGCATCTTTGAAATACCTATACAAACTTGTTCCTACATACTAACTTGCAACTTTGACTGAAAATGTGCTTGCTTGCAGCAACGTGCTATATGTTCTGAATGCCCGAATTGGGAATCTGTGTCAAAACTTTGTTAGGAATTATGTGATCCTTGCTAGCTGGAAGTAAGGGAGATGGGGCATGAAGTTATTTCTAGTAGTTGGACACATACCAAGTTTAGCTCAGTTCTGGGCATCTTTGAAATACCTATACAAACTTGTTCCTACATAGTATCTTGCATCTTTGAATGAGAATGTGCTTTCTTAAAGCAACGTGCTATATGTTCTGAATGCCCGAATTGGGAATCTGTGTCAAAACTTTGTTAGTAATTATGTGATCCTAACTAGCTGGAAGTAAGGGAGATAGGGCATGAAGTTATTTCTAGGAGTTGGAGACATACCAAGTTTAGCTCAGTTCTGGGCATCTTTGAAATACCTATACAAACTTGTTCCTACATAGTAACTTGCATCTTTGAATGAGAATGTGCTTGCTTACAGCAACGTGCTGTATGTTCTGAATGCCCGAATTGGGAATCTGTGTCAAAACTTTGTTAGGAATTATGTGATCCTTACTAGCTGGAAGTAAGGGAGATGGGGCATGAAGTTATTTCTAGGAGTTGGACACATACCAAGTTTAGCTCAGTTCTGGGCATCTTTGAAATACCTATACAAACTTGTTCCTACATAGTAACTTGCAACTTTGAATGAAAATGTGCTTGCTTACAGCAACGTGCTATATGTTCTTAATGCCCGAATTGGGAATCTGTGTCAAAACTTTGTTAGGAATTATGTGATCCTTACTAGATGGAAGTAAGGGAGTTGGGGCATGAAGGTATTTCTAGGAGTTGGACACATACCAAGTTTAGCACAGTTCTGGGCATCTTTGAAATACCTATACAACTTGTTCCTACATAGTAACTTGCAACTTTGAATGAGAATGTGCTTGCTTACAGCAACGTGCTATATGTTCTGAATGCCCGAATAGGGAATCTGTGTCAAAACTTTGTTAGGAATTATGTGATCCTTACTAGCTGGAAGTAAGGGAGATGGGGCATGAAGTTATTTCTTGGAGTTGGAGATATACCAAGTTTAGCTCAGTTCTGGGCATCTTTGAAATACCTATACAAACTTGTTCCTACATAGTAACTTGCAACTTTGAATGAGAATGTGCTTGCTTGCAGCAACGTGCTATATGTTCTGAATGCCCGAATTGGGAATCTGTGTCAAAACTTTGTTAGGAATTATGTGATCCTTACTAGCTGGAAGTAAGGGAGATGGAGCATGAAGTTATTTCCAGGAGTTGGACACATACCAAGTTTAGCTCAGTTCTGGGCATCTTTGAAATACCTATACAAACTTGTTCCTACATAGTAACTTGTAACTTTGAATGAGAATGTGCTTGCTTACAGCAACGTGATATATGTTCTGAATGCCCGAATTGGGAATCTGTGTCAAAACTTTGTTAGGAATTATGTGATCCTTACTAGCTGGAAGTAAGGGAGATGGGGCATGAAGTTATTTCTAGGAGTTGGACACATACCAAGTTTAGCTCAGTTCCGGGCATCTTTGAAATACCTATACAAACTTGTTCCTACATAGTAACTTGCAACTTTGAATGAGAATGTGCTTGCTTACAGCAACGTGCTATATGTTCTGAATGCCCGAATAGGGAATCTGTGTCAAAACTTTGTTAGGAATTATGTGATCCTTACTAGCTGGAAGTAAGGGAGATGGGGCATGAAGTTATTTCTAGGAGTTGGAGACATACCAAGTTTAGCTCAGTTCTGGGCATCTTTGAAATACCTATACAAACTTGTTCCTACATAGTAACTTGCAACTTTGAATGAGAATGTGCTTGCTTGCAGCAACGTGCTATATGTTCTGAATGCCCGATTTGGGAATCTGTGTCAAAACTTTGTTAGGAATTATGTGATCCTTACTAGCTGGAAGTAAGGGAGATGGGGCATGAAGTTATTTCTAGGAGTTGGACACATACCAAGTTTAGCTCAGTTCTGGGCATCTTTGAAATACCTATACAAACTTGTTCCTACATAGTAACTTGCATCTTTGAATGAGAATGTGCTTGCTTACAGCAACGTGCTATATGATCTGAATGCCCGAATTGGCAATCTCTGTCAAAACATTGTTAGGAATTATGTGATCCTTACTAGCTGGAAGTAAGGGAGATGGGGCATGAAGTTATTTCTAGGAGTTGGACACATACCAAGTTTAGCTCAGTTCTGGGCATCTTTGAAATACCTATACAAACTTGTTCCTACATAGTAACTTGCATCTTTGAATGAGAATGTGCTTGCTTACAGCAACGTGCTATATGTTCTGAATGCCCGAATTGGGAATCTGTGTCAAAACTTTGTTAGGAATTATGTGATCCTTACTAGCTGGAAGTAAGGGAGATGGGGCATGAAGTTATTTCTAGGAGTTGGACACATACCAAGTTTAGCTCAGTTCTGGGCATCTTTGAAATACCTATACAAACTTGTTCCTACATAGTAACTTGCAACTTTGAATGAGAATGTGCTTGCTTACAGCAACGTGCTATATGTTCTGAATGCCCGAATTGGGAATCTGTGTCAAAACTTTGTTAGGAATTATGTGATCCTTACTAGCTGGAAGTAAGTGAGATGGGGCATGAAGTTATTTCTAGGAGTTGGACACATACCAAGTTTAGCTCAGTTCTGGGCATCTTTGAAATACCTATACAAACTTGTTCCTACATAGTAACTTGCAACTTTGACTGAAAATGTGCTTGCTTACAGCAACGTGCTATATGTTCTGAATGCCCGAATTGGGAATCTGTGTCAAAACTTTGTTAGGAATTATGTGATCCTTGCTAGCTGGAAGTAAGGGAGATGGGGCATGAAGTTATTTCTAGTAGTTGGACAAATACCAAGTTTAGCTCAGTTCTGGGCATCTTTGAAATACCTATACAAACTTGTTCCTACATAGTATCTTGCATCTTTGAATGAGAATGTGCTTTCTTAAAGCAACGTGCTATATGTTCTGAATGCCCGAATTGGGAATCTGTGTCAAAACTTTGTTAGTAATTATGTGATCCTAACTAGCTGGAAGTAAGGGAGATAGGGCATGAAGTTATTTGTAGGAGTTGGAGACATACCAAGTTTAGCTCAGTTCTGGGCATCTTTGAAATACCTATACAAACTTGTTCCTACATAGTAACTTGCATCTTTGAATGAGAATGTGCTTGCTTACAGCAACGTGCTGTATGTTCTGAATGCCCGAATTGGGAATCTGTGTCAAAACTTTGTTAGGAATTATGTGATCCTTACTAGCTGGAAGTAAGGGAGATGGGGCATGAAGTTATTTCTAGGAGTTGGACACACACCAAGTTTAGCTCAGTTCTGGGCATCTTTGAAATACCTATACAAACTTGTTCCTACATAGTAACTTGCAACTTTGAATGAAAATGTGCTTGCTTACAGCAACGTGCTATATGTTCTTAATGCCCGAATTGGGAATCTGTGTCAAAACTTTGTTAGGAATTATGTGATCCTTACTAGATGGAAGTAAGGGAGTTGGGGCATGAAGTTATTTCTAGGAGTTGGACACATACCAAGTTTAGCACAGTTCTGGGCATCTTTGAAATACCTATACAACTTGTTCCTACATAGTAACTTGCAACTTTGAATGAGAATGTGCTTGCTTACAGCAACGTGCTATATGTTCTGAATGCCCGAATAGGGAATCTGTGTCAAAACTTTGTTAGGAATTATGTGATCCTTACTAGCTGGAAGTAAGGGAGATGGGGCATGAAGTTATTTCTTGGAGTTGGAGACATACCAAGTTTAGCTCAGTTCTGGGCATCTTTGAAATACCTATACAAACTTGTTCCTACATAGTAACTTGCAACTTTGAATGAGAATGTGCTTGCTTGCAGCAACGTGCTATATGTTCTGAATGCCCGAATTGGGAATCTGTGTCAAAACTTTGTTAGGAATTATGTGATCCTTACTAGCTGGAAGTAAGGGAGATGGAGCATGAAGTTATTTCCAGGAGTTGGACACATACCAAGTTTAGCTCAGTTCTGGGCATCTTTGAAATACCTATACAAACTTGTTCCTACATAGTAACTTGCAACTTTGAATGAGAATGTGCTTGCTTACAGCAACGTGCTATATGTTCTGAATGCCCGAATTGGGAATCTGTGTCAAAACTTTGTTAGGAATTATGTGATCCTTACTAGCTGGAAGTAAGTGAGATGGGGCATGAAGTTATTTCTAGGAGTTGGAGACATACAACGTTTAGCTCAGTTCTGGGCATCTTTGAAATACCTATACAAACTTGTTCCTACATAGTAACTTGCAAATTTGAATGAGAATGTGCTTGCTTACAGCAACGTGCTATATGTTCTGAATGCCCGAATAGGGAATCTGTGTCAAAACTTTGTTAGGAATTATGTGATCCTTACTAGATGGAAGTAAGGGAGTTGGGGCATGAAGGTATTTCTAGGAGTTGGACACATACCAAGCTTAGCACAGTTCTGGGCATCTTTGAAATACCTATACAAACTTGTTCCTACATAGTAACTTGCAACTTTGAATGAGAATGTGCTTGCTTACAGCAACGTGCTATATGTTCTGAATGCCCGAATTGGGAATCTGTGTCAAAACTTTGTTAGGAATTATGTGATCCTTACTAGCTGGAAGTAAGGGAGATGGGGCATGAAGTTATTTCTAGGAGTTGGAGACATACCAAGTTTAGCTCAGTTCTGGGCATCTTTGAAATACCTATACAAACTTGTTCCTACATACTAACTTGCAACTTTGAATGAGAATGTGCTTGCTTACAGCAACGTGCTATATGTTCTGAATGCCCGAATTGGGAATCTGTGTCAAAACTTTGTTAGGAATTATGTGATCCTTACTAGCTGGAAGTAAGGGAGATGGGGCATGAAGTTATTTCTAGGAGTTGGACACATACCAAGTTTAGCTCAGTTCTGGGCATCTTTGAAATACCTATACAAACTTGTTCCTACATAGTAACTTGCAACTTTGAATGAGAATGTGCTTGCTTACAGCAACGTGCTATATGTTCTGAATGCCCGAATTGGGAATCTGTGTCAAAACTTTGTTAGGAATTATGTGATCTTTACTAGATGGAAGTAAGTGAGATGGGGCAAGAAGTTATTTCTAGGAGTTGGACACATACCAAGTTTAGCTCAGTTCTGGGCATCTTTGAAATACCTATAGAAACTTGTTCCTACATAGTAACTTGCAACTTTGAATGAGAATGTGCTTGCTTACTGCAACGTGCTATATGCTCTGAATGCCAGAATTGGGAATCTGTGTCAAAATTTTTTAGGAATTATGTGATCCTTACTAGCTGGAAGTAAGGGAGTTGGGGCATGAAGGTATTTCTAGGAGTTTGACACATACCAAGTTTAGCTCAGTTCTGGGCATCTTTGAAATACCTATACAAACTTGTTCCTACATAGTAACTTGCAACTTTGAATGAGAATGTGCTTGCTTACAGCAACGTGCTATATGCTCTGAATGCCCGAAAAGGGAATCTGTGTCAAATCTTTGTTAGGAATTATGTGATCCTTACTAGCTGGAAGTAAGTGAGATGGGGCATGAAGTTATTTCTAGGAGTTGGAGACATACAACGTTTAGCTCAGTTCTGGGCATCTTTGAAATACCTATACAAACTTGTTCCTACATAGTAACTTGCAACTTTGAATGAGAATGTGCTTGCTTGCAGCAACGTGCTATATGTTCTGAATGCCCGAATTGGGAATCTGTGTCAAAACTTTGTTAGGAATTATGTGATCCTTACTAGCTGGAAGTAAGGGGGATGGGGCATGAAGTTATTTCTAGGAGTTGGAGACATACCAAGTTTAGCTCAGTTCTGGGCATCTTTTAAATACCTATACAAACTTGTTCCTACATAGTAACTTGCAACTTTGAATGAGAATGTGCTTGCTTACAGCAACGTGCTATATGCTCTGAATGCCCGAAAAGGGAATCTGTGTCAAAACTTTGTTAGGAATTATGTGATCCTTACTAGCTGGAAGTAAGGGAGTTGGGGCATGAAGGTATTTCTAGGAGTTGGACACATACCAAGTTTAGCTGAGTTCTGGGCATCTTTGAAATACCTATACAAACTTGTTCCTACATAGTAACTTGCAACTTTGAACGAGAATGTGCTTGCTTGCAGCAACGTGCTATATATTCTGAATGCCCGAATTGGGAATCTGTGTCAAAACTTTGTTAGGAATTATGTGATCCTTACTAGCTGGAAGTAAGGGAGATGGGGCATGAAGTTATTTCTAGGAGTTGGACACATACCAAGTTTAGCTCAGTTCTGGGCATCTTTGAAATACCTATACAAACTTGTTCCTACATAGTAACTTGCAACTTTGAATGAGAATGTGCTTGCTTACAGCAACGTGCTATATGTTCTGAATGCCCGAATTGGGAATCTGTGTCAAAACTTTGTTAGGAATTATGTGATCCTTACTAGCTGGAAGTAAGGGAGATGGGGCATAAAGTTATTTCTAGGAGTTGGACACATACCAAGTTTAGCTCAGTTCTGGGCATCTTTGAAATACCTATACAAACTTGTTCCTACATAGTAACTTGCAACTTTGAATGAAAATGTGCTTGCTTACAGCAACGTGCTATATGTTCTGAATGCCCGAATTGGGAATCTGTGTCAAAACTTTGTTAGGAATTATGTGATCCTTGCTAGCTGGAAGTAAGGGAGATGGGGCATGAAGTTATTTCTAGTAGTTGGACACATACCAAGTTTAGCTCAGTTCTGGGCATCTTTGAAATACCTATACAAACTTGTTCCTACATAGTAACTTGCATTTTTGAATGAGAATGTGCTTGCTTACAGCAACGTGCTATATGTTCTGAATGCCCGAATTGGGAATCTGTGTCAAAACTTTGTTAGGAATTATGTGATCCTAACTAGCTGGGAGTAAGGGAGATGGGGCATGAAGTTATTTCTAGGAGTTGGACACATACCAAGTTTAGCTCAGTTCTGGGCATCTTTGAAATACCTAGACAAACTTGTTCCTACATAGTAAATTGCAACTTTGAATGAGAATGTGCTTGCTTACAGCAACGTGCTATATGTTCTGAATGCCCGAATTGGGAATATGTGTGAAATCTTTGTTATGAATTATGTGATCTTTACTAGCTGGAAGTAAGGGAGATGGGGCATGAAGTTATTTCTAGGAGTTGGACACATACCAAGTTTAGCTCAGTTCTGGGCATCTTTGAAATACCTATACAAACTTGTTCCTACATACTATCTTGCGACTTTGAATGAGAATGTGCTTGCTTACAGCAACGTGCTATATGTTCTGAATGCCCGAATTGGGAATATGTGTCAAAACTTTGTTAGGAATTATGTGATCCTTACTAGATGGAAGTAAGGGAGTTGGGGCATGAAGGTATTTCTAGGAGTTGGACACATACCAAGCTTAGCACAGTTCTGGGCATCTTTGAAATACCTATACAAACTTGTTCCTACATAGTAACTTGCAACTTTGAATGAGAATGTGCTTGCTTACAGCAACGTGCTATATGTTCTGAATGCCCGAATTGGGAATCTGTGTCAAAACTTTGTTAGGAATTATGTGATCCTTACTAGCTGGAAGTAAGGGAGATGGGGCATGAAGATATTTCTAGGAGTTGGACACATACCAAGTTTAGCTCAGTTCTGGGCATCTTTGAAATACCTATACAAACTTGTTCCTACATACTAACTTGCAACTTTGAATGAGAATGTGCTTGCTTACAGCCACGTGCTATATGTTCTGAATGCCCGAATTTGGAATCTGTGTCAAAACTTTGTTAGGAATTATGTGATCCTTGCTAGCTGGAAGTAAGGGAGATGGAGCATGAAGTTATTTCTAGGAGTTGGACACATACCAAGTTTAGCTCAGTTCTGGGCATCTTTCAAATACCTATACAAACTTGTTCCTACATAGTAACTTGCATCTTTGAATGAGAATGTGCTTGCTTACAGCAACGTGCTATATGTTCTGAATGCCCGAATTGGGAATATGTGTGAAATCTTTGTTAGGAATTATGTGATCCTTACTAGCTGGAAGTAAGGGAGATGGGGCATGAAGTTATTTCTAGGAGTTGGACACATACCAAGTTTAGCTCAGTTCTGGGCATCTTTGAAATACCTATACAAACTTGTTCCTGCATACTATCTTGCGACTTTGAATGAGAATGTGCTTGCTTACAGCAACGTGCTATATGTTCTGAATGCCCGAATTGGGAATCTGTGTCAAAACTTTGTTAGAAATTATGTGATCCTTACTAGATGGAAGTAAGTGAGATGGGGCATGAAGTTATTTCTAGGAGTTGGAGACATACAACGTTTAGCTCAGTTCTGGGCATCTTTGAAATACCTATACAAACTTGTTCCTACATAGTAACTTGCAACTTTGAATGAGAATGTGCTTGCTTGCAGCAACGTGCTATATGTTCTGAATGCCCGATTTGGGAATCTGTGTCAAAACTTTGTTAGGAATTATGTGATCCTTACTAGCTGGAAGTAAGTGAGATGGGGCATGTAGTTATTTCTAGGAGTTGGAGACATACAACGTTTAGCTCAGTTCTGGGCATCTTTGAAATACCTATACACACTTGTGCCTACATAGTAACTTGCAACTTTGAATGAGAATGTGCTTGCTTGCAGCAACGTGCTATATGTTCTGAATGCCCGAATTGGGAATCTGTGTCAAAACTTTGTTAGGAATTATGTGATCCTTACTAGCTGGAAGTAAGTGAGATGGGGCATGAAATTATTTCTAGGAGTTGGACACATACCAAGTTTAGCTCAGTTCTGGGCATCTTTGAAATACCTATACAAACTTGTTCCTACATAGTAACTTGCAACTTTGAATGAGAATGTGCTTGCTTACAACAACGTGCTATAAGTTCTGAATGCCCGAATTGGGAATCTGTGTCAAAACTTTGTTAGGAATTATGTGATCCTTACTAGCTGGAAGTAAGGGAGATGGGGCATGAAGTTATTTCTAGGAGTTGGACACATACCAAGTTTAGCTCAGTTCCGGGCATCTTTGAAATACCTATACAAACTTGTTCCTACATAGTAACTTGCAACTTTGAATGAGAATGTGCTTGCTTACAGCAACGTGCTATATGTTCTGAATGCCCGAATTGGGAATCTGTGTCAAAACTTTGTTAGGAATTATGTGATCCCTACTAGCTGGAAGTAAGGGAGATGGGGCATGAAGTTATTTCTAGGAGTTGGAGACATACCAAGTTTAGCTCAGTTCTGGGCATCTTTGAAATACCTATACAAACTTGTTCCTACATAGTAACTTGCAACTTTGATTGAGAATGTGCTTGCTTGCAGCAACGTGCTATATGTTCTGAATGCCCGATTTGGGAATCTGTGTCAAAACGTTGTTAGGAATTATGTGATCCTTACTAGCTGGAAGTAAGGGAGATGGAGCATCAAGTTATTTCTAGGAGTTGGACACATACCAAGTTTAGCTCAGTTCTGGGCATCTTTGAAATACCTATACAAACTTGTTCCTACATAGTAACTTGCATCTTTGAATGAGAATGTGCTTGCTTACAGCAACGTGCTATATGTTCTGAATGCCCGAATTGGGAATATGTGTGAAAGCTTTGTTAGGAATTATGTGATCCTTACTTGCTGGAAGTAAGGGAGATGGGGCATGAAGTTATTTCTAGGAGTTGGACACATACCAAGATTAGCTCAGTTCTGGGCATCTTTGAAATACCTATACAAACTTGTTCCTACATAATATCTTGCGACTTTGAATGAGAATGTGCTTGCTTACAGCAACGTGCTATATGTTCTGAATGCCCGAATTGGGAATCTGTGTCAAAACTTTGTTAGGAATTATGTGATCCTTACTAGCTGGAAGTAATTGAGTTGGGACATGAAATTATTTCTAGGAGTTGGACACATACCAAGTTTAGCTCAGTTCTGGGCATCTTTGAAATACCTATACAAACTTGTTCCTACATAGTAACTTGCAACTTTGAATGAGAATGTGCTTGCTTACAGCAACGTGCTATATGTTCTGAATGCCCGAATTGGGAATCTGTGTCAAAACTTTGTTAGGAATTATGTGATCCTTACTAGCTGGAAGTAAGGGAGATGGGGCATGAAGTTATTTCTAGGAGTTGGACACATACCAAGTTTAGCTCAGTTCTGGGCATCTTTGAAATACCTATACAAACTTGTTCCTACATAGTAACTTGCAACTTTGAATGAGAATGTGCTTGCTTACAGCAACGTGCTATATGTTCTGAATGCCCGAATTGGGAATCTGTGTCAAAACTTTGTTAGGAATTATGTGATCTTTACTAGATGGAAGTAAGTGAGATGGGGCAAGAAGTTATTTCTAGGAGTTGGACACATACCAAGTTTAGCTCAGTTCTGGGCATCTTTGAAATACCTATAGAAACTTGTTCCTAAATAGTAACTTGCAACTTTGAATGAGAATGTGCTTGCTTACTGCAACGTGCTATATGCTCTGAATGCCAGAATTGGGAATCTGTGTCAAAATTTTTTAGGAATTATGTGATCCTTACTAGCTGGAAGTAAGGGAGTTGGGGCATGAAGGTATTTCTAGGAGTTTGACACATACCAAGTTTAGCTCAGTTCTGGGCATCTTTGAAATACCTATACAAACTTGTTCCTACATAGTAACTTGCAACTTTGAATGAGAATGTGCTTGCTTACAGCAACGTGCTATATGCTCTGAATGCCCGAAAAGGGAATCTGTGTCAAATCTTTGTTAGGAATTATGTGATCCTTACTAGCTGGAAGTAAGGGAGATGGGGCATGAAGTTATTTCTAGGAGTTGGAGACATACCAAGTTTAGCTCAGTTCTGGGCATCTTTGAAATACCTATACAAACTTGTTCCTACATACTAACTTGCAACTTTGAATGAGAATGTGCTTGCTTACAGCAACGTGCTATATGTTCTGAATGCCCGAATTGGGAATCTGTGTCAAAACTTTGTTAGGAATTATGTGATCCTTACTAGCTGGAAGTAAGGGAGATGGGGCATGAAGTTATTTCTAGGAGTTGGACACATACCAAGTTTAGCTCAGTTCTGGGCATCTTTGAAATACCTATACAAACTTGTTCCTACATAGTAACTTGCAACTTTGAATGAGAATGTGCTTGCTTACAGCAACGTGCTATATGTTCTGAATGCCCGAATTGGGAATCTGTGTCAAAACTTTGTTAGGAATTATGTGATCTTTACTAGATGGAAGTAAGTGAGATGGGGCAAGAAGTTATTTCTAGGAGTTGGACACATACCAAGTTTAGCTCAGTTCTGGGCATCTTTGAAATACCTATAGAAACTTGTTCCTACATAGTAACTTGCAACTTTGAATGAGAATGTGCTTGCTTACTGCAACGTGCTATATGCTCTGAATGCCAGAATTGGGAATCTGTGTCAAAATTTTTTAGGAATTATGTGATCCTTACTAGCTGGAAGTAAGGGAGTTGGGGCATGAAGGTATTTCTAGGAGTTTGACACATACCAAGTTTAGCTCAGTTCTGGGCATCTTTGAAATACCTATACAAACTTGTTCCTACATAGTAACTTGCAACTTTGAATGAGAATGTGCTTGCTTACAGCAACGTGCTATATGCTCTGAATGCCCGAAAAGGGAATCTGTGTCAAATCTTTGTTAGGAATTATGTGATCCTTACTAGCTGGAAGTAAGTGAGATGGGGCATGAAGTTATTTCTAGGAGTTGGAGACATACAACGTTTAGCTCAGTTCTGGGCATCTTTGAAATACCTATACAAACTTGTTCCTACATAGTAACTTGCAACTTTGAATGAGAATGTGCTTGCTTGCAGCAACGTGCTATATGTTCTGAATGCCCGAATTGGGAATCTGTGTCAAAACTTTGTTAGGAATTATGTGATCCTTACTAGCTGGAAGTAAGGGGGATGGGGCATGAAGTTATTTCTAGGAGTTGGAGACATACCAAGTTTAGCTCAGTTCTGGGCATCTTTTAAATACCTATACAAACTTGTTCCTACATAGTAACTTGCAACTTTGAATGAGAATGTGCTTGCTTACAGCAACGAGCTATATGCTCTGAATGCCCGAAAAGGGAATCTGTGTCAAAACTTTGTTAGGAATTATGTGATCCTTACTAGCTGGAAGTAAGGGAGTTGGGGCATGAAGGTATTTCTAGGAGTTGGACACATACCAAGTTTAGCTGAGTTCTGGGCATCTTTGAAATACCTATACAAACTTGTTCCTACATAGTAACTTGCAACTTTGAACGAGAATGTGCTTGCTTGCAGCAACGTGCTATATATTCTGAATGCCCGAATTGGGAATCTGTGTCAAAACTTTGTTAGGAATTATGTGATCCTTACTAGCTGGAAGTAAGGGAGATGGGGCATGAAGTTATTTCTAGGAGTTGGACACATACCAAGTTTAGCTCAGTTCTGGGCATCTTTGAAATACCTATACAAACTTGTTCCTACATAGTAACTTGCAACTTTGAATGAGAATGTGCTTGCTTACAGCAACGTGCTATATGTTCTGAATGCCCGAATTGGGAATCTGTGTCAAAACTTTGTTAGGAATTATGTGATCCTTACTAGCTGGAAGTAAGGGAGATGGGGCATAAAGTTATTTCTAGGAGTTGGACACATACCAAGTTTAGCTCAGTTCTGGGCATCTTTGAAATACCTATACAAACTTGTTCCTACATAGTAACTTGCAACTTTGAATGAAAATGTGCTTGCTTACAGCAACGTGCTATATGTTCTGAATGCCCGAATTGGGAATCTGTGTCAAAACTTTGTTAGGAATTATGTGATCCTTGCTAGCTGGAAGTAAGGGAGATGGGGCATGAAGTTATTTCTAGTAGTTGGACACATACCAAGTTTAGCTCAGTTCTGGGCATCTTTGAAATACCTATACAAACTTGTTCCTACATACTAACTTGCAACTTTGAATGAGAATGTGCTTGCTTACAGCCACGTGCTATATGTTCTGAATGCCCGAATTTGGAATCTGTGTCAAAACTTTGTTAGGAATTATGTGATCCTTGCTAGCTGGAAGTAAGGGAGATGGAGCATGAAGTTATTTCTAGGAGTTGGACACATACCAAGTTTAGCTCAGTTCTGGGCATCTTTGAAATACCTATACAAACTTGTTCCTACATAGTAACTTGCATCTTTGAATGAGAATGTGCTTGCTTACAGCAACGTGCTATATGTTCTGAATGCCCGAATTGGGAATATGTGTGAAATCTTTGTTAGGAATTATGTGATCCTTACTAGCTGGAAGTAAGGGAGATGGGGCATGAAGTTATTTCTAGGAGTTGGACACATACCAAGTTTAGCTCAGTTCTGGGCATCTTTGAAATACCTATACAAACTTGTTCCTACATACTATCTTGCGACTTTGAATGAGAATGTGCTTGCTTACAGCAACGTGCTATATGTTCTGAATGCCCGAATTGGGAATCTGTGTCAAAACTTTGTTAGAAATTATGTGATCCTTACTAGATGCAAGTAAGTGAGATGGGGCATGAAGTTATTTCTAGGAGTTGGAGACATACAACGTTTAGCTCAGTTCTGGGCATCTTTGAAATACCTATACAAACTTGTTCCTACATAGTAACTTGCAACTTTAAATGAGAATGTGCTTGCTTGCAGCAACGTGCTATATGTTCTGAATGCCCGAATTGGGAATCTGTGTCAAAACTTTGTTAGGAATTATGTGATCCTTACTAGCTGGAAGTAAGGGAGATGGGGCATGAAGTTATTTCTAGGAGTTGGACACATACCAAGTTTAGCTCAGTTCTGGGCATCTTTGAAATACCTATACAAACTTGTTCATACATAGTAACTTGCAACTTTGAATGAGAATGTGCTTGCTTACAGCAACGTGCTATATGTTCTGAATGCCCGAATTGGGAATCTGTGTCAAAACTTTGTTAGGAATTATGTGATCCTTACTAGCTGGAAGTAAGTGAGATGGGGCATGAAGTTATTTCTAGGAGTTGGACACATACCAAGTTTAGCTCAGTTCTGGGCATCTTTGAAATACCTATACAAACTTGTTCCTACATAGTAACTTGCAACTTTGAATGAGAATGTGCTTGCTTACAGCAACGTGCTATATGCTCTGAATGCCCGAAAAGGGAATCTGTGTCAAAACTTTGTTAGGAATTATGTGATCCTTACTAGCTGGAAGTAAGGGAGTTGGGGCATGAAGGTATTTCTAGGAGTTGGACACATACCAAGTTTAGCTCAGTTCTGGGCATCTTTGAAATACCTATACAAACTTGTTCCTACATAGTAACTTGCAACTTTGAATGAAAATGTGCTTGCTTACAGCAACGTGCTATATGTTCTGAATGCCCGAATTGGGAATCTGTGTCAAAACTTTGTTAGGAATTATGTGATCCTTGCTAGCTGGAAGTAAGGGAGATGGGCATGAAGTTATTTCTAGTAGTTGGACACATACCAAGTTTAGCTCAGTTCTGGGCATCTTTGAAATACCTATACAAACTTGTTCCTACATAGTAACTTGCATTTTTGAATGAGAATGTGCTTGCTTACAGCAACGTGCTATATGTTCTGAATGCCCGAATTGGGAATCTGTGTCAAAACTTTGTTAGGAATTATGTGATCCTAACTAGCTGGAAGTAAGGGAGATGGGGCATGAAGTTATTTCTAGGAGATGGAGACATACCAAGTTTAGCTCAGTTCTGGGCATCTTTGAAATACCTATACAAACTTGTTCCTACATACTAACTTACAACTTTGAATGAGAATGTGCTTGCTTACAGCAACGTGCTATATGTTCTGAATGCCCGAATTGGGAATCTGTGTCAAAACTTTGTTAGGAATTATGTGATCCTTACTAGCTGGAAGTAAGGGAGATGGGGCATGAAGTTATTTCTAGGAGTTGGACACATACCAAGTTTAGCTCAGTTCTGGGCATCTTTGAAATACCTATACAAACTTGTTCCTACATACTAACTTGCAACTATGAATGAGTATGTGCTTGCTTACAGCAACGTGCTATATGTTCTGAATGCCCGAATTTGGAATCTGTGTCAAAACTTTGTTAGGAATTATGTGATCCTTACAAGCTGGAAGTAAGGGAGATGGAGCATGAAGTTATTTCTAGGAGTTGGACACATACCAAGTTTAGCTCAGTTCTGGGCATCTTTGAAATACCTATACAAACTTGTTCCTACATAGTAACTTGCATCTTTGAATGAGAATGTGCTTGCTTACAGCAACGTGCTATATGTTCTGAATGCCCGAATTGGGAATATGTGTGAAATCTTTGTTAGGAATTATGTGATCCTTACTAGCTGGAAGTAAGGGAGATGGGGCATGAAGTTATTTCTAGGAGTTGGACACATACCAAGTTTAGCTCAGTTCTGGGCATCTTTGAAATACCTATACAAACTTGTTCCTACATACTATCTTGCGACTTTGAATGAGAATGTGCTTGCTTACAGCAACGTGCTATATGTTCTGAATGCCCAAATTGGGAATCTGTGTCAAAATTTTTTAGGAATTATGTGATCCTTACTAGCTGGAAGTAAGGGAGTTGGGGCATGAAGGTATTTCTAGGAGTTTGACACATACCAATTTAGCTCAGTTCTGGGCATCTTTGAAATACCTATACAAACTTGTTCCTACATAGTAACTTGCAACTTTGAATGAGAATGTGCTTGCTTACAGCAACGTGCTATATGCTCTGAATGCCCGAAAAGGGAATCTGTGTCAAATCTTTGTTAGGAATTATGTGATCCTTACTAGCTGGAAGTAAGTGAGATGGGGCATGAAGTTATTTCTAGGAGTTGGAGACATACAACGTTTAGCTCAGTTCTGGGCATCTTTGAAATACCTATACAAACTTGTTCCTACATAGTAACTTGCAACTTTGAATGAGAATGTGCTTGCTTGCAGCAACGTGCTATATGTTCTGAATGCCCGAATTGGGAATCTGTGTCAAAACTTTGTTAGGAATTATGTGATCCTTACTAGCTGGAAGTAAGGGGGATGGGGCATGAAGTTATTTCTAGGAGTTGGAGACATACCAAGTTTAGCTCAGTTCTGGGCATCTTTGAAATACCTATACAAACTTGTTCCTACATAGTAACTTGCAACTTTGAATGAGAATGTGCTTGCTTACAGCAACGTGCTATATGCTCTGAATGCCCGAAAAGGGAATCTGTGTCAAAACTTTGTTAGGAATTATGTGATCCTTACTAGCTGGAAGTAAGGGAGTTGGGGCATGAAGGTATTTCTAGGAGTTGGACACATACCAAGTTTAGCTGAGTTCTGGGCATCTTTGAAATACCTATACAAACTTGTTCCTACATAGTAACTTGCAACTTTGAACGAGAATGTGCTTGCTTGCAGCAACGTGCTATATATTCTGAATGCCCGAATTGGGAATCTGTGTCAAAACTTTGTTAGGAATTATGTGATCCTAACTAGCTGGAAGTAAGGGAGATGGGGCATGAAGTTATTTCTAGGAGATGGAGACATACCAAGTTTAGCTCAGTTCTGGGCATCTTTGAAATACCTATACAAACTTGTTCCTACATACTAACTTACAACTTTGAATGAGAATGTGCTTGCTTACAGCAACGTGCTATATGTTCTGAATGCCCGAATTGGGAATCTGTGTCAAAACTTTGTTAGGAATTATGTGATCCTTACTAGCTGGAAGTAAGGGAGATGGGGCATGAAGTTATTTCTAGGAGTTGGACACATACCAAGTTTAGCTCAGTTCTGGGCATCTTTGAAATACCTATACAAACTTGTTCCTACATACTAACTTGCAACTATGAATGAGTATGTGCTTGCTTACAGCAACGTGCTATATGTTCTGAATGCCCGAATTTGGAATCTGTGTCAAAACTTTGTTAGGAATTATGTGATCCTTACAAGCTGGAAGTAAGGGAGATGGAGCATGAAGTTATTTCTAGGAGTTGGACACATACCAAGTTTAGCTCAGTTCTGGGCATCTTTGAAATACCTATACAAACTTGTTCCTACATAGTAACTTGCATCTTTGAATGAGAATGTGCTTGCTTACAGCAACGTGCTATATGTTCTGAATGCCCGAATTGGGAATATGTGTGAAATCTTTGTTAGGAATTATGTGATCCTTACTAGCTGGAAGTAAGGGAGATGGGGCATGAAGTTATTTCTAGGAGTTGGACACATACCAAGTTTAGCTCAGTTCTGGGCATCTTTGAAATACCTATACAAACTTGTTCCTACATACTATCTTGCGACTTTGAATGAGAATGTGCTTGCTTACAGCAACGTGCTATATGTTCTGAATGCCCAAATTGGGAATCTGTGTCAAAATTTTTTAGGAATTATGTGATCCTTACTAGCTGGAAGTAAGGGAGTTGGGGTATGAAGGTATTTCTAGGAGTTTGACACATACCAATTTAGCTCAGTTCTGGGCATCTTTGAAATACCTATACAAACTTGTTCCTACATAGTAACTTGCAACTTTGAATGAGAATGTGCTTGCTTACAGCAACGTGCTATATGCTCTGAATGCCCGAAAAGGGAATCTGTGTCAAATCTTTGTTAGGAATTATGTGATCCTTACTAGCTGGAAGTAAGTGAGATGGGGCATGAAGTTATTTCTAGGAGTTGGAGACATACAACGTTTAGCTCAGTTCTGGGCATCTTTGAAATACCTATACAAACTTGTTCCTACATAGTAACTTGCAACTTTGAATGAGAATGTGCTTGCTTGCAGCAACGTGCTATATGTTCTGAATGCCCGAATTGGGAATCTGTGTCAAAACTTTGTTAGGAATTATGTGATCCTTACTAGCTGGAAGTAAGGGGGATGGGGCATGAAGTTATTTCTAGGAGTTGGAGACATACCAAGTTTAGCTCAGTTCTGGGCATCTTTGAAATACCTATACAAACTTGTTCCTACATAGTAACTTGCAACTTTGAATGAGAATGTGCTTGCTTACAGCAACGTGCTATATGCTCTGAATGCCCGAAAAGGGAATCTGTGTCAAAACTTTGTTAGGAATTATGTGATCCTTACTAGCTGGAAGTAAGGGAGATGGGGCATGAAGTTATTTCTAGGAGTTGGACACATACCAAGTTTAGCTCAGTTCTGGGCATCTTTGAAATACCTATACAAACTTGTTCCTACATAGTAACTTGCAACTTTGAATGAGAATGTGCTTGCTTACAGCAACGTGCTATATGCTCTGAATGCCCGAAAAGGGAATCTGTGTCAAAACTTTGTTAGGAATTATGTGATCCTTACTAGCTGGAAGTAAGGGAGATGGGGCATGAAGTTATTTCTAGGAGTTGGACACATACCAAGTTTAGCTCAGTTCTGGGCATCTTTGAAATACCTATACAAACTTGTTCCTACATAGTAACTTGCAACTTTGAATGAGAATGTGCTTGCTTACAGCAACGTGCTATATGTTCTGAATGCCCGAATTGGGAATCTGTGTCAAAACTTTGTTAGGAATTATGTGATCCTTACTAGCTGGAAGTAAGGGAGATGGGGCATAAAGTTATTTCTAGGAGTTGGACACATACCAAGTTTAGCTCAGTTCTGGGCATCTTTGAAATACCTATACAAACTTGTTCCTACATAGTAACTTGCAACTTTGAATGAAAATGTGCTTGCTTACAGCAACGTGCTATATGTTCTGAATGCCCGAATTGGGAATCTGTGTCAAAACTTTGTTAGGAATTATGTGATCCTTGCTAGCTGGAAGTAAGGGAGATGGGGCATGAAGTTATTTCTAGTAGTTGGACACATACCAAGTTTAGCTCAGTTCTGGGCATCTTTGAAATACCTATACAAACTTGTTCCTACATACTAACTTGCAACTTTGAATGAGAATGTGCTTGCTTACAGCCACGTGCTATATGTTCTGAATGCCCGAATTTGGAATCTGTGTCAAAACTTTGTTAGGAATTATGTGATCCTTGCTAGCTGGAAGTAAGGGAGATGGAGCATGAAGTTATTTCTAGGAGTTGGACACATACCAAGTTTAGCTCAGTTCTGGGCATCTTTGAAATACCTATACAAACTTGTTCCTACATAGTAACTTGCATCTTTGAATGAGAATGTGCTTGCTTACAGCAACGTGCTATATGTTCTGAATGCCCGAATTGGGAATATGTGTGAAATCTTTGTTAGGAATTATGTGATCCTTACTAGCTGGAAGTAAGGGAGATGGGGCATGAAGTTATTTCTAGGAGTTGGACACATACCAAGTTTAGCTCAGTTCTGGGCATCTTTGAAATACCTATACAAACTTGTTCCTACATACTATCTTGCGACTTTGAATGAGAATGTGCTTGCTTACAGCAACGTGCTATATGTTCTGAATGCCCGAATTGGGAATCTGTGTCAAAACTTTGTTAGAAATTATGTGATCCTTACTAGATGCAAGTAAGTGAGATGGGGCATGAAGTTATTTCTAGGAGTTGGAGACATACAACGTTTAGCTCAGTTCTGGGCATCTTTGAAATACCTATACAAACTTGTTCCTACATAGTAACTTGCAACTTTAAATGAGAATGTGCTTGCTTGCAGCAACGTGCTATATGTTCTGAATGCCCGAATTGGGAATCTGTGTCAAAACTTTGTTAGGAATTATGTGATCCTTACTAGCTGGAAGTAAGGGAGATGGGGCATGAAGTTATTTCTAGGAGTTGGACACATACCAAGTTTAGCTCAGTTCTGGGCATCTTTGAAATACCTATACAAACTTGTTCATACATAGTAACTTGCAACTTTGAATGAGAATGTGCTTGCTTACAGCAACGTGCTATATGTTCTGAATGCCCGAATTGGGAATCTGTGTCAAAACTTTGTTAGGAATTATGTGATCCTTACTAGCTGGAAGTAAGTGAGATGGGGCATGAAGTTATTTCTAGGAGTTGGACACATACCAAGTTTAGCTCAGTTCTGGGCATCTTTGAAATACCTATACAAACTTGTTCCTACATAGTAACTTGCAACTTTGAATGAGAATGTGCTTGCTTACAGCAACGTGCTATATGCTCTGAATGCCCGAAAAGGGAATCTGTGTCAAAACTTTGTTAGGAATTATGTGATCCTTACTAGCTGGAAGTAAGGGAGTTGGGGCATGAAGGTATTTCTAGGAGTTGGACACATACCAAGTTTAGCTCAGTTCTGGGCATCTTTGAAATACCTATACAAACTTGTTCCTACATAGTAACTTGCAACTTTGAATGAAAATGTGCTTGCTTACAGCAACGTGCTATATGTTCTGAATGCCCGAATTGGGAATCTGTGTCAAAACTTTGTTAGGAATTATGTGATCCTTGCTAGCTGGAAGTAAGGGAGATGGGCATGAAGTTATTTCTAGTAGTTGGACACATACCAAGTTTAGCTCAGTTCTGGGCATCTTTGAAATACCTATACAAACTTGTTCCTACATAGTAACTTGCATTTTTGAATGAGAATGTGCTTGCTTACAGCAACGTGCTATATGTTCTGAATGCCCGAATTGGGAATCTGTGTCAAAACTTTGTTAGGAATTATGTGATCCTAACTAGCTGGAAGTAAGGGAGATGGGGCATGAAGTTATTTCTAGGAGATGGAGACATACCAAGTTTAGCTCAGTTCTGGGCATCTTTGAAATACCTATACAAACTTGTTCCTACATACTAACTTACAACTTTGAATGAGAATGTGCTTGCTTACAGCAACGTGCTATATGTTCTGAATGCCCGAATTGGGAATCTGTGTCAAAACTTTGTTAGGAATTATGTGATCCTTACTAGCTGGAAGTAAGGGAGATGGGGCATGAAGTTATTTCTAGGAGTTGGACACATACCAAGTTTAGCTCAGTTCTGGGCATCTTTGAAATACCTATACAAACTTGTTCCTACATACTAACTTGCAACTATGAATGAGTATGTGCTTGCTTACAGCAACGTGCTATATGTTCTGAATGCCCGAATTTGGAATCTGTGTCAAAACTTTGTTAGGAATTATGTGATCCTTACAAGCTGGAAGTAAGGGAGATGGAGCATGAAGTTATTTCTAGGAGTTGGACACATACCAAGTTTAGCTCAGTTCTGGGCATCTTTGAAATACCTATACAAACTTGTTCCTACATAGTAACTTGCATCTTTGAATGAGAATGTGCTTGCTTACAGCAACGTGCTATATGTTCTGAATGCCCGAATTGGGAATATGTGTGAAATCTTTGTTAGGAATTATGTGATCCTTACTAGCTGGAAGTAAGGGAGATGGGGCATGAAGTTATTTCTAGGAGTTGGACACATACCAAGTTTAGCTCAGTTCTGGGCATCTTTGAAATACCTATACAAACTTGTTCCTACATACTATCTTGCGACTTTGAATGAGAATGTGCTTGCTTACAGCAACGTGCTATATGTTCTGAATGCCCAAATTGGGAATCTGTGTCAAAATTTTTTAGGAATTATGTGATCCTTACTAGCTGGAAGTAAGGGAGTTGGGGCATGAAGGTATTTCTAGGAGTTTGACACATACCAATTTAGCTCAGTTCTGGGCATCTTTGAAATACCTATACAAACTTGTTCCTACATAGTAACTTGCAACTTTGAATGAGAATGTGCTTGCTTACAGCAACGTGCTATATGCTCTGAATGCCCGAAAAGGGAATCTGTGTCAAATCTTTGTTAGGAATTATGTGATCCTTACTAGCTGGAAGTAAGTGAGATGGGGCATGAAGTTATTTCTAGGAGTTGGAGACATACAACGTTTAGCTCAGTTCTGGGCATCTTTGAAATACCTATACAAACTTGTTCCTACATAGTAACTTGCAACTTTGAATGAGAATGTGCTTGCTTGCAGCAACGTGCTATATGTTCTGAATGCCCGAATTGGGAATCTGTGTCAAAACTTTGTTAGGAATTATGTGATCCTTACTAGCTGGAAGTAAGGGGGATGGGGCATGAAGTTATTTCTAGGAGTTGGAGACATACCAAGTTTAGCTCAGTTCTGGGCATCTTTGAAATACCTATACAAACTTGTTCCTACATAGTAACTTGCAACTTTGAATGAGAATGTGCTTGCTTACAGCAACGTGCTATATGCTCTGAATGCCCGAAAAGGGAATCTGTGTCAAAACTTTGTTAGGAATTATGTGATCCTTACTAGCTGGAAGTAAGGGAGTTGGGGCATGAAGGTATTTCTAGGAGTTGGACACATACCAAGTTTAGCTGAGTTCTGGGCATCTTTGAAATACCTATACAAACTTGTTCCTACATAGTAACTTGCAACTTTGAACGAGAATGTGCTTGCTTGCAGCAACGTGCTATATATTCTGAATGCCCGAATTGGGAATCTGTGTCAAAACTTTGTTAGGAATTATGTGATCCTTACTAGCTGGAAGTAAGGGAGATGGGGCATGAAGTTATTTCTAGGAGTTGGACACATACCAAGTTTAGCTCAGTTCTGGGCATCTTTGAAATACCTATACAAACTTGTTCCTACATAGTAACTTGCAACTTTGAATGAGAATGTGCTTGCTTACAGCAACGTGCTATATGTTCTGAATGCCCGAATTGGGAATCTGTGTCAAAACTTTGTTAGGAATTATGTGATCCTTACTAGCTGGAAGTAAGGGAGATGGGGCATAAAGTTATTTCTAGGAGTTGGACACATACCAAGTTTAGCTCAGTTCTGGGCATCTTTGAAATACCTATACAAACTTGTTCCTACATAGTAACTTGCAACTTTGAATGAAAATGTGCTTGCTTACAGCAACGTGCTATATGTTCTGAATGCCCGAATTGGGAATCTGTGTCAAAACTTTGTTAGGAATTATGTGATCCTTGCTAGCTGGAAGTAAGGGAGATGGGGCATGAAGTTATTTCTAGTAGTTGGACACATACCAAGTTTAGCTCAGTTCTGGGCATCTTTGAAATACCTATACAAACTTGTTCCTACATAGTAACTTGCATTTTTGAATGAGAATGTGCTTGCTTACAGCAACGTGCTATATGTTCTGAATGCCCGAATTGGGAATCTGTGTCAAAACTTTGTTAGGAATTATGTGATCCTAACTAGCTGGGAGTAAGGGAGATGGGGCATGAAGTTATTTCTAGGAGTTGGACACATACCAAGTTTAGCTCAGTTCTGGGCATCTTTGAAATACCTAGAAAAACTTGTTCCTACATACTAACTTGCAACTTTGAATGAGAATGTGCTTGCTTACAGCAACGTGCTATATGTTCTGAATGCCCGAATTTGGAATCTGTGTCAAAACTTTGTTAGGAATTATGTGATCCTTACTAGCTGGAAGTAAGGGAGATGGAGCATGAAGTTATTTCTAGGAGTTGGACACATACCAAGTTTAGCTCAGTTCTGGGCATCTTTGAAATACCTATACAAACTTGTTCCTACATAGTAACTTGCATCTTTGAATGAGAATGTGCTTGCTTACAGCAACGTGCTATATGTTCTGAATGCCCGAATTGGGAATATGTGTGAAATCTTTCTTATGAATTATGTGATCTTTACTAGCTGGAAGTAAGGGAGATGGGGCATGAAGTTATTTCTAGGAGTTGGACACATACCAAGTTTAGCTCAGTTCTGGACATCTTTGAAATACCTATACAAACTTGTTCCTACATACTATCTTGCGACTTTGAATGAGAATGTGCTTGCTTACAGCAACGTGCTATATGTTCTGAATGCCCGAATTGGGAATCTGTGTCAAAACTTTGTTAGGAATTATGTGATCCTTACTAGATGGAAGTAAGGGAGTTGGGGCATGAAGGTATTTCTAGGAGTTGGACACATACCAAGCTTAGCACAGTTCTGGGCATCTTTGAAATACCTATACAAACTTGTTCCTACATAGTAACTTGCAACTTTGAATGAGAATGTGCTTGCTTACAGCAACGTGCTATATGTTCTGAATGCCCGAATTGGGAATCTGTGTCAAAACTTTGTTAGGAATTATGTGATCCTTACTAGCTGGAAGTAAGGGAGATGGGGCATGAAGTTATTTCTAGGAGTTGGACACATACCAAGTTTAGCTCAGTTCTGGGCATCTTTGAAATACCTATACAAACTTGTTCCTACATACTAACTTGCAACTTTGAATGAGAATGTGCTTGCTTACAGCCACGTGCTATATGTTCTGAATGCCCGAATTTGGAATCTGTGTCAAAACTTTGTTAGGAATTATGTGATCCTTGCTAGCTGGAAGTAAGGGAGATGGAGCATGAAGTTATTTCTAGGAGTTGGACACATACCAAGTTTAGCTCAGTTCTGGGCATCTTTGAAATACCTATACAAACTTGTTCCTACATAGTAACTTGCATCTTTGAATGAGAATGTGCTTGCTTACAGCAACGTGCTATATGTTCTGAATGCCCGAATTGGGAATATGTGTGAAATCTTTGTTAGGAATTATGTGATCCTTACTAGCTGGAAGTAAGGGAGATGGGGCATGAAGTTATTTCTAGGAGTTGGACACATACCAAGTTTAGCTCAGTTCTGGGCATCTTTGAAATACCTATACAAACTTGTTCCTACATACTATCTTGCGACTTTGAATGAGAATGTGCTTGCTTACAGCAACGTGCTATATGTTCTAAATGCCCGAATTGGGAATCTGTGTCAAAACTTTGTTAGAAATTATGTGATCCTTACTAGATGGAAGTAAGTGAGATGGGGCATGAAGTTATTTCTAGGAGTTGGAGACATACAACGTTTAGCTCAGTTCTGGGCATCTTTGAAATACCTATACAAACTTGTTCCTACATAGTAACTTGCAACTTTGAATGAGAATGTGCTTGCTTGCAGCAACGTGCTATATGTTCTGAATGCCCGTTTTGGGAATCTGTGTCAAAACTTTGTTAGGAATTATGTGATCCTTACTAGCTGGAAGTAAGTGAGATGGGGCATGAAGTTATTTCTAGGAGTTGGAGACATACAACGTTTAGCTCAGTTCTGGGCATCTTTGAAATACCTATACACACTTGTTCCTACATAGTAACTTGCAACTTTGAATGAGAATGTGCTTGCTTACAGCAACGTGCTATATGTTCTGAATGCCCGAATTGGGAATCTGTGTCAAAACTTTGTTAGGAATTATGTGATCCTTACTAGCTGGAAGTAAGGGAGATGGGGCATGAAGTTATTTCTAGGAGTTGGACACATACCAAGTTTAGCTCAGTTCTGGGCATCTTTGAAATACCTATACAAACTTGTTCTTACATAGTAACTTGCAACTTTGAATGAGAATGTGCTTGCTTACAGCAACGTGCTATATGTTCTGAATGCCCGAATTGGGAATCTGTGTCAAAACTTTGTTAGGAATTATGTGATCTTTACTAGATGGAATTAAGTGAGATGGGGCATGAAGTTATTTCTAGGAGTTGGACACATACCAAGTTTAGCTCAGTTCTGGGCATCTTTGAAATACCTATACAAACTTGTTCCTACATAGTAACTTGCAACTTTGAATGAGAATGTTCTTGCTTACTGCAACGTGCTATATGCTCTGAATGCCAGAATTGGGAATCTGTGTCAAAATTTTTTAGGAATTATGTGATCCTTACTAGCTGGAAGTAAGGGAGTTGGGGCATGAAGGTATTTCTAGGAGTTTGACACATACCAAGTTTAGCTCAGTTCTGGGCATCTTTGAAATACCTATACAAACTTGTTCCTACATAGTAACTTGCAACTTTGAATGAGAATGTGCTTGCTTACAGCAACGTGCTGTATGCTCTGAATGCCCGAATTGGGAATCTGTGTCAAAACTTTGTTAGGAATTATGTGATCCTTACTAGCTGGAAGTAAGGGGGATGGGGCATGAAGTTATTTCTAGGAGTTGGACACATACCAAGTTTAGCTCAGTTCCGGGCATCTTTGAAATACCTATACAAACTTGTTCCTACATAGTAACTTGCAACTTTGAATGAGAATGTGCTTGCTTACAGCAACGTGCTATATGTTCTGAATGCCCGAATAGGGAATCTGTGTCAAAACTTTGTTAGGAATTATGTGATCCTTACTAGCTGGAAGTAAGGGAGATGGGGCATGAAGTTATTTCTAGGAGTTGGAGACATACCAAGTTTAGCTCAGTTCTGGGCATCTTTGAAATACCTATACAAATTTGTTCCTACATAGTAACTTGCAACTTTGAATGAGAATGTGCTTGCTTGCAGTAACGTGCTATATGTTCTGAATGCCCGATTTGGGAATCTGTGTCAAAACTTTGTTAGGAATTATGTGATCCTTACTAGCTGGAAGTAAGGGAGATGGGGCATGAAGTTATTTCTAGGAGTTGGACACATACCAAGTTTAGCTCAGTTCTGGGCATCTTTGAAATACCTATACAAACTTGTTCCTACATAGTAACTTGCATCTTTGAATGAGAATGTGCTTGCTTACAGCAACGTGCTATATGATCTGAATGCCCGAATTGGCAATCTCTGTCAAAACATTGTTAGGAATTATGTGATCCTTACTAGCTGGAAGTAAGGGAGATGGGGCATGAAGTTATTTCTAGGAGTTGGACACATACCAAGTTTAGCTCAGTTCTGGGCATCTTTGAAATACCTATACAAACTTGTTCCTACATAGTAACTTGCATCTTTGAATGAGAATGTGCTTGCTTACAGCAACGTGCTATATGTTCTGAATGCCCGAATTGGGAATCTGTGTCAAAACTTTGTTAGGAATTATGTGATCCTTACTAGCTGGAAGTAAGGGAGATGGGGCATGAAGTTATTTCTAGGAGTTGGACACATACCAAGTTTAGCTCAGTTCTGGGCATCTTTGAAATACCTATACAAACTTGTTCCTACATAGTAACTTGCAACTTTGAATGAGAATGTGCTTGCTTACAGCAACGTGCTATATGTTCTGAATGCCCGAATTGGGAATCTGTGTCAAAACTTTGTTAGGAATTATGTGATCCTTACTAGCTGGAAGTAAGTGAGATGGGGCATGAAGTTATTTCTAGGAGTTGGACACATACCAAGTTTAGCTCAGTTCTGGGCATCTTTGAAATACCTATACAAACTTGTTCCTACATACTAACTTGCAACTTTGACTGAAAATGTGCTTGCTTGCAGCAACGTGCTATATGTTCTGAATGCCCGAATTGGGAATCTGTGTCAAAACTTTGTTAGGAATTATGTGATCCTTGCTAGCTGGAAGTAAGGGAGATGGGGCATGAAGTTATTTCTAGTAGTTGGACACATACCAAGTTTAGCTCAGTTGTGGGCATCTTTGAAATACCTATACAAACTTGTTCCTACATAGTATCTTGCATCTTTGAATGAGAATGTGCTTTCTTAAAGCAACGTGCTATATGTTCTGAATGCCCGAATTGGGAATCTGTGTCAAAACTTTGTTAGTAATTATGTGATCCTAACTAGCTGGAAGTAAGGGAGATAGGGCATGAAGTTATTTCTAGGAGTTGGAGACATACCAAGTTTAGCTCAGTTCTGGGCATCTTTGAAATACCTATACAAACTTGTTCCTACATAGTAACTTGCATCTTTGAATGAGAATGTGCTTGCTTACAGCAACGTGCTGTATGTTCTGAATGCCCGAATTGGGAATCTGTGTCAAAACTTTGTTAGGAATTATGTGATCCTTACTAGCTGGAAGTAAGGGAGATGGGGCATGAAGTTATTTCTAGGAGTTGGACACATACCAAGTTTAGCTCAGTTCTGGGCATCTTTGAAATACCTATACAAACTTGTTCCTACATAGTAACTTGCAACTTTGAATGAAAATGTGCTTGCTTACAGCAACGTGCTATATGTTCTTAATGCCCGAATTGGGAATCTGTGTCAAAACTTTGTTAGGAATTATGTGATCCTTACTAGATGGAAGTAAGGGAGTTGGGGCATGAAGGTATTTCTAGGAGTTGGACACATACCAAGTTTAGCACAGTTCTGGGCATCTTTGAAATACCTATACAACTTGTTCCTACATAGTAACTTGCAACTTTGAATGAGAATGTGCTTGCTTACAGCAACGTGCTATATGTTCTGAATGCCCGAATAGGGAATCTGTGTCAAAACTTTGTTAGGAATTATGTGATCCTTACTAGCTGGAAGTAAGGGAGATGGGGCATGAAGTTATTTCTTGGAGTTGGAGATATACCAAGTTTAGCTCAGTTCTGGGCATCTTTGAAATACCTATACAAACTTGTTCCTACATAGTAACTTGCAACTTTGAATGAGAATGTGCTTGCTTGCAGCAACGTGCTATATGTTCTGAATGCCCGAATTGGGAATCTGTGTCAAAACTTTGTTAGGAATTATGTGATCCTTACTAGCTGGAAGTAAGGGAGATGGAGCATGAAGTTATTTCCAGGAGTTGGACACATACCAAGTTTAGCTCAGTTCTGGGCATCTTTGAAATACCTATACAAACTTGTTCCTACATAGTAACTTGTAACTTTGAATGAGAATGTGCTTGCTTACAGCAACGTGATATATGTTCTGAATGCCCGAATTGGGAATCTGTGTCAAAACTTTGTTAGGAATTATGTGATCCTTACTAGCTGGAAGTAAGGGAGATGGGGCATGAAGTTATTTCTAGGAGTTGGACACATACCAAGTTTAGCTCAGTTCCGGGCATCTTTGAAATACCTATACAAACTTGTTCCTACATAGTAACTTGCAACTTTGAATGAGAATGTGCTTGCTTACAGCAACGTGCTATATGTTCTGAATGCCCGAATAGGGAATCTGTGTCAAAACTTTGTTAGGAATTATGTGATCCTTACTAGCTGGAAGTAAGGGAGATGGGGCATGAAGTTATTTCTAGGAGTTGGAGACATACCAAGTTTAGCTCAGTTCTGGGCATCTTTGAAATACCTATACAAACTTGTTCCTACATAGTAACTTGCAACTTTGAATGAGAATGTGCTTGCTTGCAGCAACGTGCTATATGTTCTGAATGCCCGATTTGGGAATCTGTGTCAAAACTTTGTTAGGAATTATGTGATCCTTACTAGCTGGAAGTAAGGGAGATGGGGCATGAAGTTATTTCTAGGAGTTGGACACATACCAAGTTTAGCTCAGTTCTGGGCATCTTTGAAATACCTATACAAACTTGTTCCTACATAGTAACTTGCATCTTTGAATGAGAATGTGCTTGCTTACAGCAACGTGCTATATGATCTGAATGCCCGAATTGGCAATCTCTGTCAAAACATTGTTAGGAATTATGTGATCCTTACTAGCTGGAAGTAAGGGAGATGGGGCATGAAGTTATTTCTAGGAGTTGGACACATACCAAGTTTAGCTCAGTTCTGGGCATCTTTGAAATACCTATACAAACTTGTTCCTACATAGTAACTTGCATCTTTGAATGAGAATGTGCTTGCTTACAGCAACGTGCTATATGTTCTGAATGCCCGAATTGGGAATCTGTGTCAAAACTTTGTTAGGAATTATGTGATCCTTACTAGCTGGAAGTAAGGGAGATGGGGCATGAAGTTATTTCTAGGAGTTGGACACATACCAAGTTTAGCTCAGTTCTGGGCATCTTTGAAATACCTATACAAACTTGTTCCTACATAGTAACTTGCAACTTTGAATGAGAATGTGCTTGCTTACAGCAACGTGCTATATGTTCTGAATGCCCGAATTGGGAATCTGTGTCAAAACTTTGTTAGGAATTATGTGATCCTTACTAGCTGGAAGTAAGTGAGATGGGGCATGAAGTTATTTCTAGGAGTTGGACACATACCAAGTTTAGCTCAGTTCTGGGCATCTTTGAAATACCTATACAAACTTGTTCCTACATAGTAACTTGCAACTTTGACTGAAAATGTGCTTGCTTACAGCAACGTGCTATATGTTCTGAATGCCCGAATTGGGAATCTGTGTCAAAACTTTGTTAGGAATTATGTGATCCTTGCTAGCTGGAAGTAAGGGAGATGGGGCATGAAGTTATTTCTAGTAGTTGGACAAATACCAAGTTTAGCTCAGTTCTGGGCATCTTTGAAATACCTATACAAACTTGTTCCTACATAGTATCTTGCATCTTTGAATGAGAATGTGCTTTCTTAAAGCAACGTGCTATATGTTCTGAATGCCCGAATTGGGAATCTGTGTCAAAACTTTGTTAGTAATTATGTGATCCTAACTAGCTGGAAGTAAGGGAGATAGGGCATGAAGTTATTTGTAGGAGTTGGAGACATACCAAGTTTAGCTCAGTTCTGGGCATCTTTGAAATACCTATACAAACTTGTTCCTACATAGTAACTTGCATCTTTGAATGAGAATGTGCTTGCTTACAGCAACGTGCTGTATGTTCTGAATGCCCGAATTGGGAATCTGTGTCAAAACTTTGTTAGGAATTTTGTGATCCTTACTAGCTGGAAGTAAGGGAGATGGGGCATGAAGTTATTTCTAGGAGTTGGACACACACCAAGTTTAGCTCAGTTCTGGGCATCTTTGAAATACCTATACAAACTTGTTCCTACATAGTAACTTGCAACTTTGAATGAAAATGTGCTTGCTTACAGCAACGTGCTATATGTTCTTAATGCCCGAATTGGGAATCTGTGTCAAAACTTTGTTAGGAATTATGTGATCCTTACTAGATGGAAGTAAGGGAGTTGGGGCATGAAGTTATTTCTAGGAGTTGGACACATACCAAGTTTAGCACAGTTCTGGGCATCTTTGAAATACCTATACAACTTGTTCCTACATAGTAACTTGCAACTTTGAATGAGAATGTGCTTGCTTACAGCAACGTGCTATATGTTCTGAATGCCCGAATAGGGAATCTGTGTCAAAACTTTGTTAGGAATTATGTGATCCTTACTAGCTGGAAGTAAGGGAGATGGGGCATGAAGTTATTTCTTGGAGTTGGAGACATACCAAGTTTAGCTCAGTTCTGGGCATCTTTGAAATACCTATACAAACTTGTTCCTACATAGTAACTTGCAACTTTGAATGAGAATGTGCTTGCTTGCAGCAACGTGCTATATGTTCTGAATGCCCGAATTGGGAATCTGTGTCAAAACTTTGTTAGGAATTATGTGATCCTTACTAGCTGGAAGTAAGGGAGATGGAGCATGAAGTTATTTCCAGGAGTTGGACACATACCAAGTTTAGCTCAGTTCTGGGCATCTTTGAAATACCTATACAAACTTGTTCCTACATAGTAACTTGCAACTTTGAATGAGAATGTGCTTGCTTACAGCAACGTGCTATATGTTCTGAATGCCCGAATTGGGAATCTGTGTCAAAACTTTGTTAGGAATTATGTGATCCTTACTAGCTGGAAGTAAGTGAGATGGGGCATGAAGTTATTTCTAGGAGTTGGAGACATACAACGTTTAGCTCAGTTCTGGGCATCTTTGAAATACCTATACAAACTTGTTCCTACATAGTAACTTGCAAATTTGAATGAGAATGTGCTTGCTTACAGCAACGTGCTATATGTTCTGAATGCCCGAATAGGGAATCTGTGTCAAAACTTTGTTAGGAATTATGTGATCCTTACTAGATGGAAGTAAGGGAGTTGGGGCATGAAGGTATTTCTAGGAGTTGGACACATACCAAGCTTAGCACAGTTCTGGGCATCTTTGAAATACCTATACAAACTTGTTCCTACATAGTAACTTGCAACTTTGAATGAGAATGTGCTTGCTTACAGCAACGTGCTATATGTTCTGAATGCCCGAATTGGGAATCTGTGTCAAAACTTTGTTAGGAATTATGTGATCCTTACTAGCTGGAAGTAAGGGAGATGGGGCATGAAGTTATTTCTAGGAGTTGGAGACATACCAAGTTTAGCTCAGTTCTGGGCATCTTTGAAATACCTATACAAACTTGTTCCTACATACTAACTTGCAACTTTGAATGAGAATGTGCTTGCTTACAGCAACGTGCTATATGTTCTGAATGCCCGAATTGGGAATCTGTGTCAAAACTTTGTTAGGAATTATGTGATCCTTACTAGCTGGAAGTAAGGGAGATGGGGCATGAAGTTATTTCTAGGAGTTGGACACATACCAAGTTTAGCTCAGTTCTGGGCATCTTTGAAATACCTATACAAACTTGTTCCTACATAGTAACTTGCAACTTTGAATGAGAATGTGCTTGCTTACAGCAACGTGCTATATGTTCTGAATGCCCGAATTGGGAATCTGTGTCAAAACTTTGTTAGGAATTATGTGATCTTTACTAGATGGAAGTAAGTGAGATGGGGCAAGAAGTTATTTCTAGGAGTTGGACACATACCAAGTTTAGCTCAGTTCTGGGCATCTTTGAAATACCTATAGAAACTTGTTCCTACATAGTAACTTGCAACTTTGAATGAGAATGTGCTTGCTTACTGCAACGTGCTATATGCTCTGAATGCCAGAATTGGGAATCTGTGTCAAAATTTTTTAGGAATTATGTGATCCTTACTAGCTGGAAGTAAGGGAGTTGGGGCATGAAGGTATTTCTAGGAGTTTGACACATACCAAGTTTAGCTCAGTTCTGGGCATCTTTGAAATACCTATACAAACTTGTTCCTACATAGTAACTTGCAACTTTGAATGAGAATGTGCTTGCTTACAGCAACGTGCTATATGCTCTGAATGCCCGAAAAGGGAATCTGTGTCAAATCTTTGTTAGGAATTATGTGATCCTTACTAGCTGGAAGTAAGTGAGATGGGGCATGAAGTTATTTCTAGGAGTTGGAGACATACAACGTTTAGCTCAGTTCTGGGCATCTTTGAAATACCTATACAAACTTGTTCCTACATAGTAACTTGCAACTTTGAATGAGAATGTGCTTGCTTGCAGCAACGTGCTATATGTTCTGAATGCCCGAATTGGGAATCTGTGTCAAAACTTTGTTAGGAATTATGTGATCCTTACTAGCTGGAAGTAAGGGGGATGGGGCATGAAGTTATTTCTAGGAGTTGGAGACATACCAAGTTTAGCTCAGTTCTGGGCATCTTTTAAATACCTATACAAACTTGTTCCTACATAGTAACTTGCAACTTTGAATGAGAATGTGCTTGCTTACAGCAACGTGCTATATGCTCTGAATGCCCGAAAAGGGAATCTGTGTCAAAACTTTGTTAGGAATTATGTGATCCTTACTAGCTGGAAGTAAGGGAGTTGGGGCATGAAGGTATTTCTAGGAGTTGGACACATACCAAGTTTAGCTGAGTTCTGGGCATCTTTGAAATACCTATACAAACTTGTTCCTACATAGTAACTTGCAACTTTGAACGAGAATGTGCTTGCTTGCAGCAACGTGCTATATATTCTGAATGCCCGAATTGGGAATCTGTGTCAAAACTTTGTTAGGAATTATGTGATCCTTACTAGCTGGAAGTAAGGGAGATGGGGCATGAAGTTATTTCTAGGAGTTGGACACATACCAAGTTTAGCTCAGTTCTGGGCATCTTTGAAATACCTATACAAACTTGTTCCTACATAGTAACTTGCAACTTTGAATGAGAATGTGCTTGCTTACAGCAACGTGCTATATGTTCTGAATGCCCGAATTGGGAATCTGTGTCAAAACTTTGTTAGGAATTATGTGATCCTTACTAGCTGGAAGTAAGGGAGATGGGGCATAAAGTTATTTCTAGGAGTTGGACACATACCAAGTTTAGCTCAGTTCTGGGCATCTTTGAAATACCTATACAAACTTGTTCCTACATAGTAACTTGCAACTTTGAATGAAAATGTGCTTGCTTACAGCAACGTGCTATATGTTCTGAATGCCCGAATTGGGAATCTGTGTCAAAACTTTGTTAGGAATTATGTGATCCTTGCTAGCTGGAAGTAAGGGAGATGGGGCATGAAGTTATTTCTAGTAGTTGGACACATACCAAGTTTAGCTCAGTTCTGGGCATCTTTGAAATACCTATACAAACTTGTTCCTACATAGTAACTTGCATTTTTGAATGAGAATGTGCTTGCTTACAGCAACGTGCTATATGTTCTGAATGCCCGAATTGGGAATCTGTGTCAAAACTTTGTTAGGAATTATGTGATCCTAACTAGCTGGGAGTAAGGGAGATGGGGCATGAAGTTATTTCTAGGAGTTGGACACATACCAAGTTTAGCTCAGTTCTGGGCATCTTTGAAATACCTAGACAAACTTGTTCCTACATAGTAAATTGCAACTTTGAATGAGAATGTGCTTGCTTACAGCAACGTGCTATATGTTCTGAATGCCCGAATTGGGAATATGTGTGAAATCTTTGTTATGAATTATGTGATCTTTACTAGCTGGAAGTAAGGGAGATGGGGCATGAAGTTATTTCTAGGAGTTGGACACATACCAAGTTTAGCTCAGTTCTGGGCATCTTTGAAATACCTATACAAACTTGTTCCTACATACTATCTTGCGACTTTGAATGAGAATGTGCTTGCTTACAGCAACGTGCTATATGTTCTGAATGCCCGAATTGGGAATATGTGTCAAAACTTTGTTAGGAATTATGTGATCCTTACTAGATGGAAGTAAGGGAGTTGGGGCATGAAGGTATTTCTAGGAGTTGGACACATACCAAGCTTAGCACAGTTCTGGGCATCTTTGAAATACCTATACAAACTTGTTCCTACATAGTAACTTGCAACTTTGAATGAGAATGTGCTTGCTTACAGCAACGTGCTATATGTTCTGAATGCCCGAATTGGGAATCTGTGTCAAAACTTTGTTAGGAATTATGTGATCCTTACTAGCTGGAAGTAAGGGAGATGGGGCATGAAGATATTTCTAGGAGTTGGACACATACCAAGTTTAGCTCAGTTCTGGGCATCTTTGAAATACCTATACAAACTTGTTCCTACATACTAACTTGCAACTTTGAATGAGAATGTGCTTGCTTACAGCCACGTGCTATATGTTCTGAATGCCCGAATTTGGAATCTGTGTCAAAACTTTGTTAGGAATTATGTGATCCTTGCTAGCTGGAAGTAAGGGAGATGGAGCATGAAGTTATTTCTAGGAGTTGGACACATACCAAGTTTAGCTCAGTTCTGGGCATCTTTCAAATACCTATACAAACTTGTTCCTACATAGTAACTTGCATCTTTGAATGAGAATGTGCTTGCTTACAGCAACGTGCTATATGTTCTGAATGCCCGAATTGGGAATATGTGTGAAATCTTTGTTAGGAATTATGTGATCCTTACTAGCTGGAAGTAAGGGAGATGGGGCATGAAGTTATTTCTAGGAGTTGGACACATACCAAGTTTAGCTCAGTTCTGGGCATCTTTGAAATACCTATACAAACTTGTTCCTGCATACTATCTTGCGACTTTGAATGAGAATGTGCTTGCTTACAGCAACGTGCTATATGTTCTGAATGCCCGAATTGGGAATCTGTGTCAAAACTTTGTTAGAAATTATGTGATCCTTACTAGATGGAAGTAAGTGAGATGGGGCATGAAGTTATTTCTAGGAGTTGGAGACATACAACGTTTAGCTCAGTTCTGGGCATCTTTGAAATACCTATACAAACTTGTTCCTACATAGTAACTTGCAACTTTGAATGAGAATGTGCTTGCTTGCAGCAACGTGCTATATGTTCTGAATGCCCGATTTGGGAATCTGTGTCAAAACTTTGTTAGGAATTATGTGATCCTTACTAGCTGGAAGTAAGTGAGATGGGGCATGTAGTTATTTCTAGGAGTTGGAGACATACAACGTTTAGCTCAGTTCTGGGCATCTTTGAAATACCTATACACACTTGTGCCTACATAGTAACTTGCAACTTTGAATGAGAATGTGCTTGCTTGCAGCAACGTGCTATATGTTCTGAATGCCCGAATTGGGAATCTGTGTCAAAACTTTGTTAGGAATTATGTGATCCTTACTAGCTGGAAGTAAGTGAGATGGGGCATGAAATTATTTCTAGGAGTTGGACACATACCAAGTTTAGCTCAGTTCTGGGCATCTTTGAAATACCTATACAAACTTGTTCCTACATAGTAACTTGCAACTTTGAATGAGAATGTGCTTGCTTACAACAACGTGCTATATGTTCTGAATGCCCGAATTGGGAATCTGTGTCAAAACTTTGTTAGGAATTATGTGATCCTTACTAGCTGGAAGTAAGGGAGATGGGGCATGAAGTTATTTCTAGGAGTTGGACACATACCAAGTTTAGCTCAGTTCCGGGCATCTTTGAAATACCTATACAAACTTGTTCCTACATAGTAACTTGCAACTTTGAATGAGAATGTGCTTGCTTACAGCAACGTGCTATATGTTCTGAATGCCCGAATTGGGAATCTGTGTCAAAACTTTGTTAGGAATTATGTGATCCCTACTAGCTGGAAGTAAGGGAGATGGGGCATGAAGTTATTTCTAGGAGTTGGAGACATACCAAGTTTAGCTCAGTTCTGGGCATCTTTGAAATACCTATACAAACTTGTTCCTACATAGTAACTTGCAACTTTGATTGAGAATGTGCTTGCTTGCAGCAACGTGCTATATGTTCTGAATGCCCGATTTGGGAATCTGTGTCAAATCTTTGTTAGGAATTATGTGATCCTTACTAGCTGGAAGTAAGTGAGATGGGGCATGAAGTTATTTCTAGGAGTTGGAGACATACAACGTTTAGCTCAGTTCTGGGCATCTTTGAAATACCTATACAAACTTGTTCCTACATAGTAACTTGCAACTTTGAATGAGAATGTGCTTGCTTGCAGCAACGTGCTATATGTTCTGAATGCCCGAATTGGGAATCTGTGTCAAAACTTTGTTAGGAATTATGTGATCCTTGCTAGCTGGAAGTAAGGGAGATGGAGCATGAAGTTATTTCTAGGAGTTGGACACATACCAAGTTTAGCTCAGTTCTGGGCATCTTTCAAATACCTATACAAACTTGTTCCTACATAGTAACTTGCATCTTTGAATGAGAATGTGCTTGCTTACAGCAACGTGCTATATGTTCTGAATGCCCGAATTGGGAATATGTGTGAAATCTTTGTTAGGAATTATGTGATCCTTACTAGCTGGAAGTAAGGGAGATGGGGCATGAAGTTATTTCTAGGAGTTGGAGACATACCAAGTTTAGCTCAGTTCTGGGCATCTTTGAAATACCTATACAAACTTGTTCCTACATAGTAACTTGCAACTTTGATTGAGAATGTGCTTGCTTGCAGCAACGTGCTATATGTTCTGAATGCCCGATTTGGGAATCTGTGTCAAATCTTTGTTAGGAATTATGTGATCCTTACTAGCTGGAAGTAAGTGAGATGGGGCATGAAGTTATTTCTAGGAGTTGGAGACATACAACGTTTAGCTCAGTTCTGGGCATCTTTGAAATACCTATACAAACTTGTTCCTACATAGTAACTTGCAACTTTGAATGAGAATGTGCTTGCTTGCAGCAACGTGCTATATGTTCTGAATGCCCGAATTGGGAATCTGTGTCAAAACTTTGTTAGGAATTATGTGATCCTTGCTAGCTGGAAGTAAGGGAGATGGAGCATGAAGTTATTTCTAGGAGTTGGACACATACCAAGTTTAGCTCAGTTCTGGGCATCTTTCAAATACCTATACAAACTTGTTCCTACATAGTAACTTGCATCTTTGAATGAGAATGTGCTTGCTTACAGCAACGTGCTATATGTTCTGAATGCCCGAATTGGGAATATGTGTGAAATCTTTGTTAGGAATTATGTGATCCTTACTAGCTGGAAGTAAGGGAGATGGGGCATGAAGTTATTTCTAGGAGTTGGACACATACCAAGTTTAGCTCAGTTCTGGGCATCTTTGAAATACCTATACAAACTTGTTCCTGCATACTATCTTGCGACTTTGAATGAGAATGTGCTTGCTTACAGCAACGTGCTATATGTTCTGAATGCCCGAATTGGGAATCTGTGTCAAAACTTTGTTAGAAATTATGTGATCCTTACTAGATGGAAGTAAGTGAGATGGGGCATGAAGTTATTTCTAGGAGTTGGAGACATACAACGTTTAGCTCAGTTCTGGGCATCTTTGAAATACCTATACAAACTTGTTCCTACATAGTAACTTGCAACTTTGAATGAGAATGTGCTTGCTTGCAGCAACGTGCTATATGTTCTGAATGCCCGATTTGGGAATCTGTGTCAAAACTTTGTTAGGAATTATGTGATCCTTACTAGCTGGAAGTAAGTGAGATGGGGCATGTAGTTATTTCTAGGAGTTGGAGACATACAACGTTTAGCTCAGTTCTGGGCATCTTTGAAATACCTATACACACTTGTGCCTACATAGTAACTTGCAACTTTGAATGAGAATGTGCTTGCTTGCAGCAACGTGCTATATGTTCTGAATGCCCGAATTGGGAATCTGTGTCAAAACTTTGTTAGGAATTATGTGATCCTTACTAGCTGGAAGTAAGTGAGATGGGGCATGAAATTATTTCTAGGAGTTGGACACATACCAAGTTTAGCTCAGTTCTGGGCATCTTTGAAATACCTATACAAACTTGTTCCTACATAGTAACTTGCAACTTTGAATGAGAATGTGCTTGCTTACAACAACGTGCTATATGTTCTGAATGCCCGAATTGGGAATCTGTGTCAAAACTTTGTTAGGAATTATGTGATCCTTACTAGCTGGAAGTAAGGGAGATGGGCATGAAGTTATTTCTAGGAGTTGGACACATACCAAGTTTAGCTCAGTTCCGGGCATCTTTGAAATACCTATACAAACTTGTTCCTACATAGTAACTTGCAACTTTGAATGAGAATGTGCTTGCTTACAGCAACGTGCTATATGTTCTGAATGCCCGAATTGGGAATCTGTGTCAAAACTTTGTTAGGAATTATGTGATCCCTACTAGCTGGAAGTAAGGGAGATGGGGCATGAAGTTATTTCTAGGAGTTGGAGACATACCAAGTTTAGCTCAGTTCTGGGCATCTTTGAAATACCTATACAAACTTGTTCCTACATAGTAACTTGCAACTTTGATTGAGAATGTGCTTGCTTGCAGCAACGTGCTATATGTTCTGAATGCCCGATTTGGGAATCTGTGTCAAATCTTTGTTAGGAATTATGTGATCCTTACTAGCTGGAAGTAAGTGAGATGGGGCATGAAGTTATTTCTAGGAGTTGGAGACATACAACGTTTAGCTCAGTTCTGGGCATCTTTGAAATACCTATACAAACTTGTTCCTACATAGTAACTTGCAACTTTGAATGAGAATGTGCTTGCTTGCAGCAACGTGCTATATGTTCTGAATGCCCGAATTGGGAATCTGTGTCAAAACTTTGTTAGGAATTATGTGATCCTTACTAGCTGGAAGTAAGGGGGATGGGGCATGAAGTTATTTCTAGGAGTTGGAGACATACCAAGTTTAGCTCAGTTCTGGGCATCTTTTAAATACCTATACAAACTTGTTCCTACATAGTAACTTGCAACTTTGAATGAGAATGTGCTTGCTTACAGCAACGTGCTATATGCTCTGAATGCCCGAAAAGGGAATCTGTGTCAAAACTTTGTTAGGAATTATGTGATCCTTACTAGCTGGAAGTAAGGGAGTTGGGGCATGAAGGTATTTCTAGGAGTTGGACACATACCAAGTTTAGCTGAGTTCTGGGCATCTTTGAAATACCTATACAAACTTGTTCCTACATAGTAACTTGCAACTTTGAACGAGAATGTGCTTGCTTGCAGCAACGTGCTATATATTCTGAATGCCCGAATTGGGAATCTGTGTCAAAACTTTGTTAGGAATTATGTGATCCTTACTAGCTGGAAGTAAGGGAGATGGGGCATGAAGTTATTTCTAGGAGTTGGACACATACCAAGTTTAGCTCAGTTCTGGGCATCTTTGAAATACCTATACAAACTTGTTCCTACATAGTAACTTGCAACTTTGAATGAGAATGTGCTTGCTTACAGCAACGTGCTATATGTTCTGAATGCCCGAATTGGGAATCTGTGTCAAAACTTTGTTAGGAATTATGTGATCCTTACTAGCTGGAAGTAAGGGAGATGGGGCATAAAGTTATTTCTAGGAGTTGGACACATACCAAGTTTAGCTCAGTTCTGGGCATCTTTGAAATACCTATACAAACTTGTTCCTACATAGTAACTTGCAACTTTGAATGAAAATGTGCTTGCTTACAGCAACGTGCTATATGTTCTGAATGCCCGAATTGGGAATCTGTGTCAAAACTTTGTTAGGAATTATGTGATCCTTGCTAGCTGGAAGTAAGGGAGATGGGGCATGAAGTTATTTCTAGTAGTTGGACACATACCAAGTTTAGCTCAGTTCTGGGCATCTTTGAAATACCTATACAAACTTGTTCCTACATACTAACTTGCAACTTTGAATGAGAATGTGCTTGCTTACAGCCACGTGCTATATGTTCTGAATGCCCGAATTTGGAATCTGTGTCAAAACTTTGTTAGGAATTATGTGATCCTTGCTAGCTGGAAGTAAGGGAGATGGAGCATGAAGTTATTTCTAGGAGTTGGACACATACCAAGTTTAGCTCAGTTCTGGGCATCTTTGAAATACCTATACAAACTTGTTCCTACATAGTAACTTGCATCTTTGAATGAGAATGTGCTTGCTTACAGCAACGTGCTATATGTTCTGAATGCCCGAATTGGGAATATGTGTGAAATCTTTGTTAGGAATTATGTGATCCTTACTAGCTGGAAGTAAGGGAGATGGGGCATGAAGTTATTTCTAGGAGTTGGACACATACCAAGTTTAGCTCAGTTCTGGGCATCTTTGAAATACCTATACAAACTTGTTCCTACATACTATCTTGCGACTTTGAATGAGAATGTGCTTGCTTACAGCAACGTGCTATATGTTCTGAATGCCCGAATTGGGAATCTGTGTCAAAACTTTGTTAGAAATTATGTGATCCTTACTAGATGCAAGTAAGTGAGATGGGGCATGAAGTTATTTCTAGGAGTTGGAGACATACAACGTTTAGCTCAGTTCTGGGCATCTTTGAAATACCTATACAAACTTGTTCCTACATAGTAACTTGCAACTTTAAATGAGAATGTGCTTGCTTGCAGCAACGTGCTATATGTTCTGAATGCCCGAATTGGGAATCTGTGTCAAAACTTTGTTAGGAATTATGTGATCCTTACTAGCTGGAAGTAAGGGAGATGGGGCATGAAGTTATTTCTAGGAGTTGGACACATACCAAGTTTAGCTCAGTTCTGGGCATCTTTGAAATACCTATACAAACTTGTTCATACATAGTAACTTGCAACTTTGAATGAGAATGTGCTTGCTTACAGCAACGTGCTATATGTTCTGAATGCCCGAATTGGGAATCTGTGTCAAAACTTTGTTAGGAATTATGTGATCCTTACTAGCTGGAAGTAAGTGAGATGGGGCATGAAGTTATTTCTAGGAGTTGGACACATACCAAGTTTAGCTCAGTTCTGGGCATCTTTGAAATACCTATACAAACTTGTTCCTACATAGTAACTTGCAACTTTGAATGAGAATGTGCTTGCTTACAGCAACGTGCTATATGCTCTGAATGCCCGAAAAGGGAATCTGTGTCAAAACTTTGTTAGGAATTATGTGATCCTTACTAGCTGGAAGTAAGGGAGTTGGGGCATGAAGGTATTTCTAGGAGTTGGACACATACCAAGTTTAGCTCAGTTCTGGGCATCTTTGAAATACCTATACAAACTTGTTCCTACATAGTAACTTGCAACTTTGAATGAAAATGTGCTTGCTTACAGCAACGTGCTATATGTTCTGAATGCCCGAATTGGGAATCTGTGTCAAAACTTTGTTAGGAATTATGTGATCCTTGCTAGCTGGAAGTAAGGGAGATGGGCATGAAGTTATTTCTAGTAGTTGGACACATACCAAGTTTAGCTCAGTTCTGGGCATCTTTGAAATACCTATACAAACTTGTTCCTACATAGTAACTTGCATTTTTGAATGAGAATGTGCTTGCTTACAGCAACGTGCTATATGTTCTGAATGCCCGAATTGGGAATCTGTGTCAAAACTTTGTTAGGAATTATGTGATCCTAACTAGCTGGAAGTAAGGGAGATGGGGCATGAAGTTATTTCTAGGAGATGGAGACATACCAAGTTTAGCTCAGTTCTGGGCATCTTTGAAATACCTATACAAACTTGTTCCTACATACTAACTTACAACTTTGAATGAGAATGTGCTTGCTTACAGCAACGTGCTATATGTTCTGAATGCCCGAATTGGGAATCTGTGTCAAAACTTTGTTAGGAATTATGTGATCCTTACTAGCTGGAAGTAAGGGAGATGGGGCATGAAGTTATTTCTAGGAGTTGGACACATACCAAGTTTAGCTCAGTTCTGGGCATCTTTGAAATACCTATACAAACTTGTTCCTACATACTAACTTGCAACTATGAATGAGTATGTGCTTGCTTACAGCAACGTGCTATATGTTCTGAATGCCCGAATTTGGAATCTGTGTCAAAACTTTGTTAGGAATTATGTGATCCTTACAAGCTGGAAGTAAGGGAGATGGAGCATGAAGTTATTTCTAGGAGTTGGACACATACCAAGTTTAGCTCAGTTCTGGGCATCTTTGAAATACCTATACAAACTTGTTCCTACATAGTAACTTGCATCTTTGAATGAGAATGTGCTTGCTTACAGCAACGTGCTATATGTTCTGAATGCCCGAATTGGGAATATGTGTGAAATCTTTGTTAGGAATTATGTGATCCTTACTAGCTGGAAGTAAGGGAGATGGGGCATGAAGTTATTTCTAGGAGTTGGACACATACCAAGTTTAGCTCAGTTCTGGGCATCTTTGAAATACCTATACAAACTTGTTCCTACATACTATCTTGCGACTTTGAATGAGAATGTGCTTGCTTACAGCAACGTGCTATATGTTCTGAATGCCCAAATTGGGAATCTGTGTCAAAATTTTTTAGGAATTATGTGATCCTTACTAGCTGGAAGTAAGGGAGTTGGGGCATGAAGGTATTTCTAGGAGTTTGACACATACCAAGTTTAGCTCAGTTCTGGGCATCTTTGAAATACCTATACAAACTTGTTCCTACATAGTAACTTGCAACTTTGAATGAGAATGTGCTTGCTTACAGCAACGTGCTATATGCTCTGAATGCCCGAAAAGGGAATCTGTGTCAAATCTTTGTTAGGAATTATGTGATCCTTACTAGCTGGAAGTAAGTGAGATGGGGCATGAAGTTATTTCTAGGAGTTGGAGACATACAACGTTTAGCTCAGTTCTGGGCATCTTTGAAATACCTATACAAACTTGTTCCTACATAGTAACTTGCAACTTTGAATGAGAATGTGCTTGCTTGCAGCAACGTGCTATATGTTCTGAATGCCCGATTTGGGAATCTGTGTCAAAACTTTGTTAGGAATTATGTGATCCTTACTAGCTGGAAGTAAGGGGGATGGGGCATGAAGTTATTTCTAGGAGTTGGAGACATACCAAGTTTAGCTCAGTTCTGGGCATCTTTGAAATACCTATACAAACTTGTTCCTACATAGTAACTTGCAACTTTGAATGAGAATGTGCTTGCTTACAGCAACGTGCTATATGCTCTGAATGCCCGAAAAGGGAATCTGTGTCAAAACTTTGTTAGGAATTATGTGATCCTTACTAGCTGGAAGTAAGGGAGTTGGGGCATGAAGGTATTTCTAGGAGTTGGACACATACCAAGTTTAGCTGAGTTCTGGGCATCTTTGAAATACCTATACAAACTTGTTCCTACATAGTAACTTGCAACTTTGAACGAGAATGTGCTTGCTTGCAGCAACGTGCTATATATTCTGAATGCCCGAATTGGGAATCTGTGTCAAAACTTTGTTAGGAATTATGTGATCCTTACTAGCTGGAAGTAAGGGAGATGGGGCATGAAGTTATTTCTAGGAGTTGGACACATACCAAGTTTAGCTCAGTTCTGGGCATCTTTGAAATACCTATACAAACTTGTTCCTACATAGTAACTTGCAACTTTGAATGAGAATGTGCTTGCTTACAGCAACGTGCTATATGTTCTGAATGCCCGAATTGGGAATCTGTGTCAAAACTTTGTTAGGAATTATGTGATCCTTACTAGCTGGAAGTAAGGGAGATGGGGCATAAAGTTATTTCTAGGAGTTGGACACATACCAAGTTTAGCTCAGTTCTGGGCATCTTTGAAATACCTATACAAACTTGTTCCTACATAGTAACTTGCAACTTTGAATGAAAATGTGCTTGCTTACAGCAACGTGCTATATGTTCTGAATGCCCGAATTGGGAATCTGTGTCAAAACTTTGTTAGGAATTATGTGATCCTTGCTAGCTGGAAGTAAGGGAGATGGGGCATGAAGTTATTTCTAGTAGTTGGACACATACCAAGTTTAGCTCAGTTCTGGGCATCTTTGAAATACCTATACAAACTTGTTCCTACATAGTAACTTGCATTTTTGAATGAGAATGTGCTTGCTTACAGCAACGTGCTATATGTTCTGAATGCCCGAATTGGGAATCTGTGTCAAAACTTTGTTAGGAATTATGTGATCCTAACTAGCTGGGAGTAAGGGAGATGGGGCATGAAGTTATTTCTAGGAGTTGGACACATACCAAGTTTAGCTCAGTTCTGGGCATCTTTGAAATACCTAGAAAAACTTGTTCCTACATACTAACTTGCAACTTTGAATGAGAATGTGCTTGCTTACAGCAACGTGCTATATGTTCTGAATGCCCGAATTTGGAATCTGTGTCAAAACTTTGTTAGGAATTATGTGATCCTTACTAGCTGGAAGTAGGGGAGATGGAGCATGAAGTTATTTCTGGGAGTTGAACACATACCAAGTTTAGCTCAGTTCTGGGCATCTTTGAAATACCTATACAAACTTGTTCCTACATAGTAACTTGCATCTTTGAATGAGAATGTGCTTGCTTACAGCAACGTGCTATATGTTCTGAATGCCCGAATTGGGAATATGTGTGAAATCTTTCTTATGAATTATGTGATCTTTACTAGCTGGAAGTAAGGGAGATGGGGCATGAAGTTATTTCTAGGAGTTGGACACATACCAAGTTTAGCTCAGTTCTGGACATCTTTGAAATACCTATACAAACTTGTTCCTACATACTATCTTGCGACTTTGAATGAGAATGTGCTTGCTTACAGCAACGTGCTATATGTTCTGAATGCCCGAATTGGGAATCTGTGTCAAAACTTTGTTAGGAATTATGTGATCCTTACTAGATGGAAGTAAGGGAGTTGGGGCATGAAGGTATTTCTAGGAGTTGGACACATACCAAGCTTAGCACAGTTCTGGGCATCTTTGAAATACCTATACAAACTTGTTCCTACATAGTAACTTGCAACTTTGAATGAGAATGTGCTTGCTTACAGCAACGTGCTATATGTTCTGAATGCCCGAATTGGGAATCTGTGTCAAAACTTTGTTAGGAATTATGTGATCCTTACTAGCTGGAAGTAAGGGAGATGGGGCATGAAGTTATTTCTAGGAGTTGGACACATACCAAGTTTAGCTCAGTTCTGGGCATCTTTGAAATACCTATACAAACTTGTTCCTACATACTAACTTGCAACTTTGAATGAGAATGTGCTTGCTTACAGCCACGTGCTATATGTTCTGAATGCCCGAATTTGGAATCTGTGTCAAAACTTTGTTAGGAATTATGAGAACCTTGCTAGCTGGAAGTAAGGGAGATGGAGCATGAAGTTATTTCTAGGAGTTGGACACATACCAAGTTTAGCTCAGTTCTGGGCATCTTTGAAATACCTATACAAACTTGTTCCTACATAGTAACTTGCATCTTTGAATGAGAATGTGCTTGCTTACAGCAACGTGCTATATGTTCTGAATGCCCGAATTGGGAATATGTGTGAAATCTTTGTTAGGAATTATGTGATCCTTACTAGCTGGAAGTAAGGGAGATGGGGCATGAAGTTATTTCTAGGAGTTGGACACATACCAAGTTTAGCTCAGTTCTGGGCATCTTTGAAATACCTATACAAACTTGTTCCTACATACTATCTTGCGACTTTGAATGAGAATGTGCTTGCTTACAGCAACGTGCTATATGTTCTAAATGCCCGAATTGGGAATCTGTGTCAAAACTTTGTTAGAAATTATGTGATCCTTACTAGATGGAAGTAAGTGAGATGGGGCATGAAGTTATTTCTAGGAGTTGGAGACATACAACGTTTAGCTCAGTTCTGGGCATCTTTGAAATACCTATACAAACTTGTTCCTACATAGTAACTTGCAACTTTGAATGAGAATGTGCTTGCTTGCAGCAACGTGCTATATGTTCTGAATGCCCGTTTTGGGAATCTGTGTCAAAACTTTGTTAGGAATTATGTGATCCTTACTAGCTGGAAGTAAGTGAGATGGGGCATGAAGTTATTTCTAGGAGTTGGAGACATACAACGTTTAGCTCAGTTCTGGGCATCTTTGAAATACCTATACACACTTGTTCCTACATAGTAACTTGCAACTTTGAATGAGAATGTGCTTGCTTACAGCAACGTGCTATATGTTCTGAATGCCCGAATTGGGAATCTGTGTCAAAACTTTGTTAGGAATTATGTGATCCTTACTAGCTGGAAGTAAGGGAGATGGGGCATGAAGTTATTTCTAGGAGTTGGACACATACCAAGTTTAGCTCAGTTCTGGGCATCTTTGAAATACCTATACAAACTTGTTCTTACATAGTAACTTGCAACTTTGAATGAGAATGTGCTTGCTTACAGCAACGTGCTATATGTTCTGAATGCCCGAATTGGGAATCTGTGTCAAAACTTTGTTAGGAATTATGTGATCTTTACTAGATGGAATTAAGTGAGATGGGGCATGAAGTTATTTCTAGGAGTTGGACACATACCAAGTTTAGCTCAGTTCTGGGCATCTTTGAAATACCTATACAAACTTGTTCCTACATAGTAACTTGCAACTTTGAATGAGAATGTGCTTGCTTACTGCAACGTGCTATATGCTCTGAATGCCAGAATTGGGAATCTGTGTCAAAATTTTTTAGGAATTATGTGATCCTTACTAGCTGGAAGTAAGGGAGTTGGGGCATGAAGGTATTTCTAGGAGTTTGACACATACCAAGTTTAGCTCAGTTCTGGGCATCTTTGAAATACCTATACAAACTTGTTCCTACATAGTAACTTGCAACTTTGAATGAGAATGTGCTTGCTTACAGCAACGTGCTGTATGCTCTGAATGCCCGAATTGGGAATCTGTGTCAAAACTTTGTTAGGAATTATGTGATCCTTACTAGCTGGAAGTAAGGGAGATGGGGCATGAAGTTATTTCTAGGAGTTTGAGACATACAACGTTTAGCTCAGTTCTGGGCATCTTTGAAATACCTATACAAACTTGTTCCTACATAGTAACTTGCAACTTTGAATGAGAATGTGCTTGCTTACAGCAACGTGCTATATGCTCTGAATGCCCGAAAAGGGAATCTGTGTCAAATCTTTGTTAGGAATTATGTGATCCTTACTAGCTGGAAGTAAGTGAGATGGGGCATGAAGTTATTTCTAGGAGTTGGAGACATACAACGTTTAGCTCAGTTCTGGGCATCTTTGAAATACCTATACAAACTTGTTCCTACATAGTAACTTGCAACTTTGAATGAGAATGTGCTTGCTTGCAGCAACGTGCTATATGTTCTGAATGCCCGAATTGGGAATCTGTGTCAAAACTTTGTTAGGAATTATGTGATCCTTACTAGCTGGAAGTAAGGGGGATGGGGCATGAAGTTATTTCTAGGAGTTGGAGACATACCAAGTTTAGCTCAGTTCTGGGCATCTTTGAAATACCTATACAAACTTGTTCCTACATAGTAACTTGCAACTTTGAATGAGAATGTGCTTGCTTACAGCAACGTGCTATATGCTCTGAATGCCCGAAAAGGGAATCTGTGTCAAAACTATGTTAGGAATTATGTGATCCTTACTAGCTGGAAGTAAGGGAGTTGGGGCATGAAGGTATTTCTAGGAGTTGGACACATACCAAGTTTAGCTCAGTTCTGGGCATCTTTGAAATACCTATACAAACTTGTTCCTACATAGTAACTTGCAACTTTGAATGAAAATGTGCTTGCTTACAGCAACGTGCTATATGTTCTGAATGCCCGAATTGGGAATCTGTGTCAAAACTTTGTTAGGAATTATGTGATCCTTGCTAGCTGGAAGTAAGGGAGATGGGCATGAAGTTATTTCTAGTAGTTGGACACATACCAAGTTTAGCTCAGTTCTGGGCATCTTTGAAATACCTATACAAACTTGTTCCTACATAGTAACTTGCATTTTTGAATGAGAATGTGCTTGCTTACAGCAACGTGCTATATGTTCTGAATGCCCGAATTGGGAATCTGTGTCAAAACTTTGTTAGGAATTATGTGATCCTAACTAGCTGGAAGTAAGGGAGATGGGGCATGAAGTTATTTCTAGGAGATGGAGACATACCAAGTTTAGCTCAGTTCTGGGCATCTTTGAAATACCTATACAAACTTGTTCCTACATACTAACTTGCAACTTTGAATGAGAATGTGCTTGCTTACAGCAACGTGCTATATGTTCTGAATGCCCGAATTGGGAATCTGTGTCAAAACTTTGTTAGGAATTATGTGATCCTTACTAGCTGGAAGTAAGGGAGATGGGGCATGAAGTTATTTCTAGGAGTTGGACACATACCAAGTTTAGCTCAGTTCTGGGCATCTTTGAAATACCTATACAAACTTGTTCCTACATACTAACTTGCAACTTTGAATGAGTATGTGCTTGCTTACAGCAACGTGCTATATGTTCTGAATGCCCGAATTTGGAATCTGTGTCAAAACTTTGTTAGGAATTATGTGATCCTTACTAGCTGGAAGTAAGGGAGATGGAGCATGAAGTTATTTCTAGGAGTTGGACACATACCAAGTTTAGCTCAGTTCTGGGCATCTTTGAAATACCTATACAAACTTGTTCCTACATAGTAACTTGCATCTTTGAATGAGAATGTGCTTGCTTACAGCAACGTGCTATATGTTCTGAATGCCCGAATTGGGAATATGTGTGAAATCTTTGTTAGGAATTATGTGATCCTTACTAGCTGGAAGTAAGGGAGATGGGGCATGAAGTTATTTCTAGGAGTTGGACACATACCAAGTTTAGCTCAGTTCTGGGCATCTTTGAAATACCTATACAAACTTGTTCCTACATACTATCTTGCGACTTTGAATGAGAATGTGCTTGCTTACAGCAACGTGCTATATGTTCTGAATGCCCGAATTGGGAATCTGTGTCAAAACTTTGTTAGGAATTATGTGATCCTTACTAGCTGGAAGTAAGGGAGATGGGGCATGAAATTATTTCTAGGAGTTGGACACATACCAAGTTTAGCTCAGTTCTGGGCATCTTTGAAATACCTATACAAACTTGTTCGTACATAGTAACTTGCCACTTTGAATGAGAATGTGCTTGCTTACAGCAACGTGCTATATGTTCTGAATGCCCGAATAGGGAATCTGTGTCAAAACTTTGTTAGGAATTATGTGATCCTTACTAGCTGGAAGTAAGGGAGATGGGGCATGCAGTTATTTCTAGGAGTTGGACACATACCAAGTTTAGCTCAGTTCTGGGCATCTTTGAAATACCTATAGAAACTTGTTCCTACATAGTAACTTGCAACTTTGAATGAGAATGTGCTTGCTTGCAGCAACGTGCTATATGTTCTCAATGCCCGAATTGGGAATCTGTTTCAAAACTTTGTTAGGAATTATGTGATCCTTACTAGCTGGAAGTAAGTGAGATGGCGCATGAAGTTATTTCTAGGAGTTGGAGACATACAACGTTTAGCTCAGTTCTGGGCATCTTTGAAATACCTATACAAACTTGTTCTTACATAGTAACTTGCAACTTTGAATGAGAATGTGCTTGCTTACAGCAACGTGCTACATGTTCTGAATGCCCGAATTGGGAATCTGTGTCAAAACTTTGTTAGGAATTATGTGATCCTTACTAGCTGGAAGTAAGGGAGATGGGGCATGAAGTTATTTCTAGGAGTTGAAGACATACCCAGTTTAGCTCAGTTCTGGGCATCTTTGAAATACCTATACAAACTTGTTCCTACATAGTAACTTGCAACTTTGAATGAGAATGTGCTTGCTTGCAGCAACGTGCTATATGTTCTGAATGCCCGAATTGGGAATCTGTGTCAAAACTTTGTTAGGAATTATGTGATCCTTACTAGCTGGAAGTAAGGGAGATGGGGCATGAAGTTATTTCTAGGAGTTGGAGACATACAACGTTTAGCTCAGTTCTGGGCATCTTTGAAATACCTATACAAACTTGTTCCTACATAGTAACTTGCAACTTTGAATGAGAATGTGCTTGCTTACAGCAACGTGCTATATGTTCTGAATGCCCGAATAGGGAATCTGTGTCAAAACTTTGTTAGGAATTATGTGATCCTTACTAGATGGAAGTAAGGGAGTTGGGGCATGAAGGTATTTCTAGGAGTTGGACACATACCAAGCTTAGCAGAGTTCTGGGCATCTTTGAAATACCTATACAAACTTGTTCCTACATAGTAACTTGCAACTTTGAATGAGAATGTGCTTGCTTACAGCAACGTGCTATATGTTCTGAATGCCCGAATTGGGAATCTGTGTCAAAACTTTGTTAGGAATTATGTGATCCTTACTAGCTGGAAGTAAGGGAGATGGGGCATGAAGTTATTTCTAGGAGTTTGAGACATACCAAGTTTAGCTCAGTTCTGGGCATCTTTGAAATACCTATACAAACTTGTTCCTACATAGTAACTTGCAACTTTGAATGAGAATGTGCTTGCTTACAGCAGCGTGCTATATGTTCTGAATGCCCGAATTGGGAATCTGTGTCTAAACTTTGTTAGGAATTATGTGATCCTTACTAGCTGGAAGTAAGGGAGATGGAGCATGAAGTTATTTCTAGGAGTTGGACACATACCAAGTTTAGCTCAGTTCTGGGCATCTTTGAAATACCTATACACACTTGTTCCTACATAGTAACTTGCAACTTTGAATGAGAATGTGCTTGCTTACAGCAACGTGCTATATGTTCTGAATGCCCGAATTGGGAATCTGTGTCAAAACTTTGTTAGGAATTATGTGATCCTTACTAGCTGGAAGTATGGGAGATGGGGCATGAAGTTATTTCTAGGAGTTGGAGACATACCAAGTTTAGCTCAGTTCTGGGCATCTTTGAAATACCTATACAAACTTGTTCCTACATACTAACTTGCAACTTTGAATGAGAATGTGCTTGCTTACAGCAACGTGCTATATGTTCTGAATGCCCGATTTTGGAATCTGTGTCAAAACTTTGTTAGGAATTATGTGATCCTTGCTAGCTGGAAGTAAGGGAGATGGAGCATGAAGTTATTTCTAGGAGTTGGACACATACCAAGTTTAGCTCAGTTCTGGGCATCTTTGAAATACCTATACAAACTTGTTCCTACATAGTAACTTGCATCTTTGAATGAGAATGTGCTTGCTTACAGCAACGTGCTATATGTTCTGAATGCCCGAATTGGGAATATGTGTGAAATCTTTGTTAGGAATTATGTGATCCTTACTAGCTGGAAGTAAGGGAGATGGGGCATGAAGTTATTTCTAGGAGTTGGACACATACCAAGTTTAGCTCAGTTCTGGGCATCTTGGAAATACCTATACAAACTTGTTCCTACATACTATCTTGCGACTTTGAATGAGAATGTGCTTGCTTGCAGCAACGTGCTATATGTTCTGAATGCCCGAATTGGGAATCTGTGTCAAAACTTTGTTAGGAATTATGTGATCCTTACTAGCTGGAAGTAAGTGAGATGGGGCATGAAGTTATTTCTAGGAGTTGGAGACATACAACGTTTAGCTCAGTTCTGGGCATCTTTGAAATACCTATACAAACTTTTTCCTACATAGTAACTTGCAACTTTGAATGAGAATGTGCTTGCTTGCAGCAACGTGCTATATGTTCTGAATGCCCGAATTGGGAATATGTGTCAAAACTTTGTTAGGAATTATGTGATCCTTACTAGCTGGAAGTAAGTGAGATGGGGCATGAAATTATTTCTAGGAGTTGGACACATACCAAGTTTAGCTCAGTTCCGGGCATCTTTGAAATACCTATACAAACTTGTTCCTACATAGTAACTTGCAACTTTGAATGAGAATGTGCTTGCTTACAGCAACGTGCTATATGTTCTGAATGCCCGAATTGGGAATCTGTGTCAAAACTTTGTTAGGAATTATGTGATCCTTACTAGCTGGAAGTAAGGGAGATGGGGCATGAAGTTATTTCTAGGAGTTGGACACATACCAAGTTTAGCTCAGTTCCGGGCATCTTTGAAATACCTATACAAACTTGTTCCTACATAGTAACTTGCAACTTTGAATGAGAATGTGCTTGCTTACAGCAACGTGCTATATGTTCTGAATGCCCGAATTGGGAATCTGTGTCAAAACTTTGTTAGGAATTATGTGATCCCTACTAGCTGGAAGTAAGGGAGATGGGGCATGAAGTTATTTCTTGGAGTTGGAGACATACCAAGTTTAGCTCAGTTCTGGGCATCTTTGAAATACCTATACAAACTTGTTCCTACATAGTAACTTGCAACTTTGAATGAGAATGTGCTTGCTTACAGCAACGTGCTATATGTTCTGAATGCCCGAATTGGGAATCTGTGTCAAAACTTTGTTAGGAATTATGTGATCCTTACTAGCTGGAAATAAGGGAGATGGGGCATGAAGTTATTTCTAGGAGTTGGACACATACCAAGTTTAGCTCAGTTCCGGGCATCTTTGAAATACCTATACAAACTTGTTCCTACATAGTAACTTGCAACTTTGAATGAGAATGTGCTTGCTTACAGCAACGTGCTATATGTTCTGAATGCCCGAATTGGGAATCTGTGTCAAAACTTTGTTAGGAATTATGTGATCCTTACTAGCTGGAAGTAAGGGAGATGGGGCATGAAGTTATTTCTAGGAGTTGGACACATACCAAGTTTAGCTCAGTTCCGGGCATCTTTGAAATACCTATACAAACTTGTTCCTACATAGTAACTTGCAACTTTGAATGAGAATGTGCTTGCTTACAGCAACGTGCTATATGTTCTGAATGCCCGAATTGGGAATCTGTGTCAAAACTTTGTTAGGAATTATGTGATCCCTACTAGCTGGAAGTAAGGGAGCTGGGGCATGAAGTTATTTCTTGGAGTTGGAGACATACCAAGTTTAGCTCAGTTCTGGGCATCTTTGAAATACCTATACAAACTTGTTCCTACATAGTAACTTGCAACTTTGAATGAGAATGTGCTTGCTTACAGCAACGTGCTATATGTTCTGAATGCCCGATTTGGGAATCTGTGTCAAAACGTTGTTAGGAATTATGTGATCCTTACTAGCTGGAAGTAAGTGAGATGGGGCATGAAATTATTTCTAGGAGTTGGACACATACCAAGTTTAGCTCAGTTCTGGGCATCTTTGAAATACCTATACAAACTTGTTCCTACATAGTAACTTGCAACTTTGAATGAGAATGTGCTTGCTTACAGCAACGTGCTATATGTTCTGAATGCCCGAATTGGGAATCTGTGTCAAAACTTTGTTAGGAATTATGTGATCCTTACTAGCTGGAAGTAAGGGAGATGGGGCATGAAGTTATTTCTAGGAGTTGGACACATACCAAGTTTAGCTCAGTTCCGGGCATCTTTGAAATACCTATACAAACTTGTTCCTACATAGTAACTTGCAACTTTGAATGAGAATGTGCTTGCTTACAGCAACGTGCTATATGTTCTGAATGCCCGAATTGGGAATCTGTGTCAAAACTTTGTTAGGAATTATGTGATCCCTACTAGCTGGAAGTAAGGGAGATGGGGCATGAAGTTATTTCTTGGAGTTGGAGACATACCAAGTTTAGCTCAGTTCTGGGCATCTTTGAAATACCTATACAAACTTGTTCCTACATAGTAACTTGCAACTTTGAATGAGAATGTGCTTGCTTGCAGCAACGTGCTATATGTTCTGAATGCCCGATTTGGGAATCTGTGTCAAAACGTTGTTAGGAATTATGTGATCCTTACTAGCTGGAAGTAAGGGAGATGTAGCATGAAGTTATTTCTAGGAGTTGGACACATACCAAGTTTAGCTCAGTTCTGGGCATCTTTGAAATACCTATACAAACTTGTTCCTACATAGTAACTTGCATCTTTGAATGAGAATGTGCTTGCTTACAGCAACGTGCTATATGTTCTGAATGCCCGAATTGGGAATATGTGTGAAATCTTTGTTAGGAATTATGTGATCCTTACTAGCTGGAAGTAAGTGAGTTGGGACATGAAATTATTTCTAGGAGTTGGACACATACCAAGTTTAGCTCAGTTCTGGGCATCTTTGAAATACCTATACAAACTTGTTCCTACATAGTAACTTGCAACTTTGAATGAGAATGTGCTTGCTTACAGCAACGTGCTATATGTTCTGAATGCCCGAATAGGGAATCTGTGTCAAAACTTTGTTAGGAATTATGTGATCCTTACTAGCTGGAAGTAAGGGAGATGGGGCATGAAGTTATTTCTAGGAGTTGGAGACATACCAAGTTTAGCTCAGTTCTGGGCATCTTTGAAATACCTATACAAACTTGTTCCTACATAGTAACTTGCAACTTTGAATGAGAATGTGCTTGCTTGCAGCAACGTGCTATATGTTCTGAATGCCCGATTTGGGAATCTGTGTCAAAACTTTGTTAGGAATTATGTGATCCTTACTAGCTGGAAGTAAGGGAGATGGGGCATGAAGTTATTTCTAGGAGTTGGACACATACCAAGTTTAGCTCAGTTCTGGGCATCTTTGAAATACCTATACAAACTTGTTCCTACATAGTAACTTGCATCTTTGAATGAGAATGTGCTTGCTTACAGCAACGTGCTATATGATCTGAATGCCCGAATTGGCAATCTCTGTCAAAACATTGTTAGGAATTATGTGATCCTTACTAGCTGGAAGTAAGGGAGATGGGGCATGAAGTTATTTCTAGGAGTTGGACACATACCAAGTTTAGCTCAGTTCTGGGCATCTTTGAAATACCTATACAAACTTGTTCCTACATAGTAACTTGCATCTTTGAATGAGAATGTGCTTGCTTACAGCAACGTGCTATATGTTCTGAATGCCCGAATTGGGAATCTGTGTCAAAAGTTTGTTAGGAATTATGTGATCCTTACTAGCTGGAAGTAAGGGAGATGGGGCATGAAGTTATTTCTAGGAGTTGGACACATACCAAGTTTAGCTCAGTTCTGGGCATCTTTGAAATACCTATACAAACTTGTTCCTACATAGTAACTTGCAACTTTGAATGAGAATGTGCTTGCTTACAGCAACGTGCTATATGTTCTGAATGCCCGAATTGGGAATCTGTGTCAAAACTTTGTTAGGAATTATGTGATCCTTACTAGCTGGAAGTAAGGGAGATGGGGCATGAAGTTATTTCTAGGAGTTGGACACATACCAAGTTTAGCTCAGTTCTGGGCATCTTTGACATACCTATACAAACTTGTTCCTACATAGTAACTTGCAACTTTGACTGAAAATGTGCTTGCTTACAGCAACGTGCTATATGTTCTGAATGCCCGAATTGGGAATCTGTGTCAAAACTTTGTTAGGAATTATGTGATCCTTGCTAGCTGGAAGTAAGGGAGATGGGGCATGAAGTTATTTCTAGTAGTTGGACACATACCAAGTTTAGCTCAGTTCTGGGCATCTTTGAAATACCTATACAAACTTGTTCCTACATAGTATCTTGCATCTTTGAATGAGAATGTGCTTTCTTAAAGCAACGTGCTATATGTTCTGAATGCCCGAATTGGGAATCTGTGTCAAAACTTTGTTAGTAATTATGTGATCCTAACTAGCTGGAAGTAAGGGAGATAGGGCATGAAGTTATTTCTAGGAGTTGGAGACATACCAAGTTTAGCTCAGTTCTGGGCATCTTTGAAATACCTATACAAACTTGTTCCTACATAGTAACTTGCATCTTTGAATGAGAATGTGCTTGCTTACAGCAACGTGCTGTATGTTCTGAATGCCCGAATTGTGAATCTGTGTCAAAACTTTGTTAGGAATTATGTGATCCTTACTAGCTGGAAGTAAGGGAGATGGGGCATGAAGTTATTTCTAGGAGTTGGACACATACCAAGTTTAGCTCAGTTCTGGGCATCTTTGAAATACCTATACAAACTTGTTCCTACATAGTAACTTGCAACTTTGAATGAAAATGTGCTTGCTTACAGCAACGTGCTATATGTTCTTAATGCCCGAATTGGGAATCTGTGTCAAAACTTTGTTAGGAATTATGTGATCCTTACTAGATGGAAGTAAGGGAGTTGGGGCATGAAGGTATTTCTAGGAGTTGGACACATACCAAGTTTAGCACAGTTCTGGGCATCTTTGAAATACCTATACAACTTGTTCCTACATAGTAACTTGCAACTTTGAATGAGAATGTGCTTGCTTACAGCAACGTGCTATATGTTCTGAATGCCCGAATAGGGAATCTGTGTCAAAACTTTGTTAGGAATTATGTGATCCTTACTAGCTGGAAGTAAGGGAGATGGGGCATGAAGTTATTTCTTGGAGTTGGAGACATACCAAGTTTAGCTCAGTTCTGGGCATCTTTGAAATACCTATACAAACTTGTTCCTACATAGTAACTTGCAACTTTGAATGAGAATGTGCTTGCTTGCAGCAACGTGCTATATGTTCTGAATGCCCGAATTGGGAATCTGTGTCAAAACTTTGTTAGGAATTATGTGATCCTTACTAGCTGGAAGTAAGGGAGATGGAGCATGAAGTTATTTCCAGGAGTTGGACACATACCAAGTTTAGCTCAGTTCTGGGCATCTTTGAAATACCTATACAAACTTGTTCCTACATAGTAACTTGCAACTTTGAATGAGAATGTGCTTGCTTACAGCAACGTGCTATATGTTCTGAATGCCCGAATTGGGAATCTGTGTCAAAACTTTGTTAGGAATTATGTGATCCTTACTAGCTGGAAGTAAGTGAGATGGGGCATGAAGTTATTTCTAGTACTTGGAGACATACCACGTTTAGCTCAGTTCTGGGCATCTTTGAAATACCTATACAAACTTGTTCCTACATAGTAACTTGCAAATTTGAATGAGAATGTGCTTGCTTACAGCAACGTGCTATATGTTCTGAATGCCCGAATAGGGAATCTGTGTCAAAATTTTGTTAGGAATTATGTGATCCTTACTAGATGGAAGTAAGGGAGTTGGGGCATGAAGGTATTTCTAGGAGTTGGACACATACCAAGCTTAGCACAGATCTGGGCATCTTTGAAATACCTATACAAACTTGTTCCTACATAGTAACTTGCAACTTTGAATGAGAATGTGCTTGCTTACAGCAACGTGCTATATGTTCTGAATGCCCGAATTGGGAATCTGTGTCAAAACTTTGTTAGGAATTATGTGATCCTTACTAGCTGGAAGTAAGGGAGATGGAGCATGAAGTTATTTCTAGGAGTTGGACACATACCAAGTTTAGCTCAGTTCTGGGCATCTTTGAAATACCTATACAAACTTGTTCCTACATACTAACTTGCAACTTTGAATGAGAATGTGCTTGCTTACAGCAACGTGCTATATGTTCTGAATGCCCGAATTGGGAATCTGTGTCAAAACTTTGTTAGGAATTATGTGATCCTTACTAGCTGGAAGTAAGGGAGATGGAGCATGAAGTTATTTCCAGGAGTTGGACACATACCAAGTTTAGCTCAGTTCTGGGCATCTTTGAAATACCTATACAAACTTGTTCCTACATACTAACTTGCAACTTTGAATGAGAATGTGCTTGCTTACAGCCACGTGCTATATGTTCTGAATTCCCGAATTTGGAATCTGTGTCAAAACTTTGTTAGGAATTATGTGATCCTTGCTAGCTGGAAGTAAGGGAGATGGAGCATGAAGTTATTTCTAGGAGTTGGACACATACCAAGTTTAGCTCAGTTCTGGGCATCTTTGAAATACCTATACAAACTTGTTCCTACATAGTAACTTGCATCTTTGAATGAGAATGTGCTTGCTTACAGCAACGTGCTATATGTTCTGAATGCCCGAATTGGGAATATGTGTGAAATCTTTGTTAGGAATTATGTGATCCTTACTAGCGGGAAGTAAGGGAGATGGGGCATGAAGTTATTTCTAGGAGTTGGACACATACCAAGTTTAGCTCAGTTCTGGGCATCTTTGAAATACCTATACAAACTTGTTCCTACATACTATCTTGCGACTTTGAATGAGAATGTGCTTGCTTAAAGCAACGTGCTATATGTTCTGAATGCCCGAATTGGGAATCTGTGTCAAAACTTTGTTAGAAATTATGTGATCCTTACTAGATGGAAGTAAGTGAGATGGGGCATGAAGTTATTTCTAGGAGTTGGAGACATACAACGTTTAGCTCAGTTCTGGGCATCTTTGAAATACCTATACAAACTTGTTCCTACATAGTAACTTGCATCTTTGAATGAGAATGTGCTTGCTTGCAGCAACGTGCTATATGTTCTGAATGCCCGAATTGGGAATCTGTGTCAAAACTTTGTTAGGAATTATGTGATCCTTACTAGCTGGAAGTAAGTGAGATGGGGCATGTAGTTATTTCTAGGAGTTGGAGACATACAACGTTTAGCTCAGTTCTGGGCATCTTTGAAATACCTATACACACTTGTGCCTACATAGTAACTTGCAACTTTGAATGAGAATGTGCTTGCTTGCAGCAACGTGCTATATGTTCTGAATGCCCGAATTGGGAATCTGTGTCAAAACTTTGTTAGGAATTATGTGATCCTTACTAGCTGGAAGTAAGTGAGATGGGGCATGAAATTATTTCTAGGAGTTGGACACATACCAAGTTTAGCTCAGTTCTGGGCATCTTTGAAATACCTATACAAACTTGTTCCTACATAGTAACTTGCAACTTTGAATGAGAATGTGCTTGCTTACAACAACGTGCTATATGTTCTGAATGCCCGAATTGGGAATCTGTGTCAAAACTTTGTTAGGAATTATGTGATCCTTACTAGCTGGAAGTAAGGGAGATGGGGCATGAAGTTATTTCTAGGAGTTGGACACATACCAAGTTTAGCTCAGTTCCGGGCATCTTTGAAATACCTATACAAACTTGTTCCTACATAGTAACTTGCAACTTTGAATGAGAATGTGCTTGCTTGCAGCAACGTGCTATATGTTCTGAATGCCCGAATTGGGAATCTGTGTCAAAACTTTGTTAGGAATTATGTGATCCTTACTAGCTGGAAGTAAGTGAGATGGGGCATGTAGTTATTTCTAGGAGTTGGAGACATACAACGTTTAGCTCAGTTCTGGGCATCTTTGAAATACCTATACACACTTGTGCCTACATAGTAACTTGCAACTTTGATTGAGAATGTGCTTGCTTGCAGCAACGTGCTATATGTTCTGAATGCCCGATTTGGGAATCTGTGTCAAAACGTTGTTAGGAATTATGTGATCCTTACTAGCTGGAAGTAAGGGAGATGGAGCATCAAGTTATTTCTAGGAGTTGGACACATACCAAGTTTAGCTCAGTTCTGGGCATCTTTGAAATACCTATACAAACTTGTTCCTACATAGTAACTTGCATCTTTGAATGAGAATGTGCTTGCTTACAGCAACGTGCTATATGTTCTGAATGCCCGAATTGGGAATATGTGTGAAATCTTTGTTAGGAATTATGTGATCCTTACTTGCTGGAAGTAAGGGAGATGGGGCATGAAGTTATTTCTAGGAGTTGGACACATACCAAGATTAGCTCAGTTCTGGGCATCTTTGAAATACCTATACAAACTTGTTCCTACATACTATCTTGCGACTTTGAATGAGAATGTGCTTGCTTACAGCAACGTGCTATATGTTCTGAATGCCCGAATTGGGAATCTGTGTCAAAACTTTGTTAGGAATTATGTGATCCTTACTAGCTGGAAGTAAGTGAGTTGGGACATGAAATTATTTCTAGGAGTTGGACACATACCAAGTTTAGCTCAGTTCTGGGCATCTTTGAAATACCTATACAAACTTGTTCCTACATAGTAACTTGCAACTTTGAATGAGAATGTGCTTGCTTACAGCAACGTGCTATATGTTCTGAATGCCCGAATTGGGAATCTGTGTCAAAACTTTGTTAGGAATTATGTGATGCTTACTAGCTGGAAGTAAGGGAGATGGGGCATGAAGTTATTTCTAGGAGTTGGACACATACCAAGTTTAGCTCAGTTCTGGGCATCTTTGAAATACCTATACAAACTTGTTCCTACATAGTAACTTGCAACTTTGAATGAGAATGTGCTTGCTTACAGCAACGTGCTATATGTTCTGAATGCCCGAATTGGGAATCTGTGTCAAAACTTTGTTAGGAATTATGTGATCTTTACTAGATGGAAGTAAGTGAGATGGGGCAAGATGTTATTTCTAGGAGTTGGACACATACCAAGTTTAGCTCAGTTCTGGGCATCTTTGAAATACCTATAGAAACTTGTTCCTACATAGTAACTTGCAACTTTGAATGAGAATGTGCTTGCTTACTGCAACGTGCTATATGCTCTGAATGCCAGAATTGGGAATCTGTGTCAAAATTTTTTAGGAATTATGTGATCCTTACTAGCTGGAAGTAAGGGAGTTGGGGCATGAAGGTATTTCTAGGAGTTTGACACATACCAATTTTATCTCAGTTCTGGGCATCTTTGAAATACCTACACAAACTTGTTCCTACATAGTAACTTGCAACTTTGAATGAGAATGTGCTTGCTTACAGCAACGTGCTATATGCTCTGAATGCCCGAAAAGGGAATCTGTGTCAAATCTTTGTTAGGAATTATGTGATCCTTACTAGCTGGAAGTAAGTGAGATGGGGCATGAAGTTATTTCTAGGAGTTGGAGACATACAACGTTTAGCTCAGTTCTGGGCATCTTTGAAATACCTATACAAACTTGTTCCTACATAGTAACTTGCAACTTTGAATGAGAATGTGCTTGCTTGCAGCAACGTGCTATATGTTCTGAATGCCCGAATTGGGAATCTGTGTCAAAACTTTGTTAGGAATTATGTGATCCTTACTAGCTGGAAGTAAGGGGGATGGGGCATGAAGTTATTTCTAGGAGTTGGAGACATACCAAGTTTAGCTCAGTTCTGGGCATCTTTTAAATACCTATACAAACTTGTTCCTACATAGTAACTTGCAACTTTGAATGAGAATGTGCTTGCTTACAGCAACGTGCTATATGCTCTGAATGCCCGAAAAGGGAATCTGTGTCAAAACTTTGTTAGGAATTATGTGATCCTTACTAGCTGGAAGTAAGGGAGTTGGGGCATGAAGGTATTTCTAGGAGTTGGACACATACCAAGTTTAGCTGAGTTCTGGGCATCTTTGAAATACCTATACAAACTTGTTCCTACATAGTAACTTGCAACTTTGAACGAGAATGTGCTTGCTTGCAGCAACGTGCTATATATTCTGAATGACCGAATTGGTAATCTGTGTCAAAACTTTGTTAGGAATTATGTGATCCTTACTAGCTGGAAGTAAGGGAGATGGGGCATGAAGTTATTTCTAGGAGTTGGACACATACCAAGTTTAGCTCAGTTCTGGGCATCTTTGAAATACCTATACAAACTTGTTCCTACATAGTAACTTGCAACTTTGAATGAGAATGTGCTTGCTTACAGCAACGTGCTATATGTTCTGAATGCCCGAATTGGGAATCTGTGTCAAAACTTTGTTAGGAATTATGTGATCCTTACTAGCTGGAAGTAAGGGAGATGGGGCATAAAGTTATTTCTAGGAGTTGGACACATACCAAGTTTAGCTCAGTTCTGGGCATCTTTGAAATACCTATACAAACTTGTTCCTACATAGTAACTTGCAACTTTGAATGAAAATGTGCTTGCTTACAGCAACGTGCTATATGTTCTGAATGCCCGAATTGGGAATCTGTGTCAAAACTTTGTTAGGAATTATGTGATCCTTGCTAGCTGGAAGTAAGGGAGATGGGGCATGAAGTTATTTCTAGTAGTTGGACACATACCAAGTTTAGCTCAGTTCTGGGCATCTTTGAAATACCTATACAAACTTGTTCCTACATAGTAACTTGCATTTTTGAATGAGAATGTGCTTGATTACAGCAACGTGCTATATGTTCTGAATGCCCGAATTGGGAATCTGTGTCAAAACTTTGTTAGGAATTATGTGATCCTAACTAGCTGGGAGTAAGGGAGATGGGGCATGAAGTTATTTCTAGGAGTTGGACACATACCAAGTTTAGCTCAGTTCTGGGCATCTTTGAAATACCTATACAAACTTGTTCCTACATACTATCTTGCGACTTTGAATGAGAATGTGCTTGCTTACAGCAACGTGCTATATGTTCTGAATGCCCGAATTGGGAATCTGTGTCAAAATTTTTTAGGAATTATGTGATCCTTACTAGCTGGAAGTAAGGGAGTTGGGGCATGAAGGTATTTCTAGGAGTTTGACACATACCAAGTTTAGCTCAGTTCTGGGCATCTTTGAAATACCTATACAAACTTGTTCCTACATACTAACTTGCAACTTTGAATGAGAATGTGCTTGCTTACAGCAACGTGCTATATGTTCTGAATGCCCGAATTGGGAATCTGTGTCAAAACTTTGTTAGGAATTATGTGATCCTTACTAGCTGGAAGTAAGGGAGATGGGGCATGAAGTTATTTCTAGGAGTTGGACACATACCAAGTTTAGCTCAGTTCTGGGCATCTTTGAAATACCTATACAAACTTGTTCCTACATACTAACTTGCAACTTTGAATGAGTATGTGCTTGCTTACAGCAACGTGCTATATGTTCTGAATGCCCGAATTTGGAATCTGTGTCAAAACTTTGTTAGGAATTATGTGATCCTTACTAGCTGGAAGTAAGGGAGATGGAGCATGAAGTTATTTCTAGGAGTTGGACACATACCAAGTTTAGCTCAGTTCTGGGCATCTTTGAAATACCTATACAAACTTGTTCCTACATAGTAACTTGCATCTTTGAATGAGAATGTGCTTGCTTACAGCAACGTGCTATATGTTCTGAATGCCCGAATTGGGAATATGTGTGAAATCTTTGTTAGGAATTATGTGAACCTTACTAGCTGGAAGTAAGGGAGATGGGGCATGAAGTTATTTATAGGAGTTGGACACATACCAAGTTTAGCTCAGTTCTGGGCATCTTTGAAATACCTATACAAACTTGTTCCTACATACTACCTTGCGACTTTGAATGAGAATGTGCTTGCTTACAGCAACGTGCTATATGTTCTGAATGCCCGAATTGGGAATCTGTGTCAAAACTTTGTTAGGAATTATGTGATCCTTACTAGCTGGAAGTAAGGGAGATGGGGCATGAAATTATTTCTAGGAGTTGGACACATAGCAAGTTTAGCTCAGTTCTGGGCATCTTTGAAATACCTATACAAACTTGTTCGTACATAGTAACTTGCCACTTTGAATGAGAATGTGCTTGCTTGCAGCAACGTGCTATATGTTCTGAATGCCCGAATTGGGAATCTGTGTCAAAACTTTGTTAGGAATTATGTGATCCTTACTAGCTGGAAGTAAGGGAGATGGGGCATGCAGTTATTTCTAGGAGTTGGACACATACCAAGTTTAGCTCAGTTCTGGGCATCTTTGAAATACCTATACAAACTTGTTCCTACATAGTAACTTGCAACTTTGAATGAGAATGTGCTTGCTTACAGCAACGTGCTATATGTTCTGAATGCCCGAATTGGGAATCTGTGTCAAAACTTTGTTAGAAATTATGTGATCCTTACTAGATGGAAGTAAGGGAGTTGGGGCATCAAGGTATTTCTAGGAGTTGGACACATACCAAGTTTAGCACAGTTCTGGGCATCTTTGAAATACCTATACAAACTTGTTCCTACATAGTAACATGCAACTTTGAATGAGAATGTGCTTGCTTGCAGCAACGTGCTATATGTTCTCAATGCCCGAATTGGGAATCTGTGTCAAAACTTTGTTAGGAATTATGTGATCCTTACTAGCTGGAAGTAAGTGAGATGGCGCATGAAGTTATTTCTAGGAGTTGGAGACATACAACGTTTAGCTCAGTTCTGGGCATCTTTGAAATACCTATACAAACTTGTTCTTACATAGTAACTTGCAACTTTGAATGAGAATGTGCTTGCTTACAGCAACGTGCTACATGTTCTGAATGCCCGAATTGGGAATCTGTGTCAAAACTTTGTTAGGAATTATGTGATCCTTACTAGCTGGAAGTAAGGGAGATGGGGCATGAAGTTATTTCTAGGAGTTGAAGACATACCCAGTTTAGCTCAGTTCTGGGCATCTTTGAAATACCTATACAAACTTGTTCCTACATAGTAACTTGCAACTTTGAATGAGAATGTGCTTGCTTGCAGCAACGTGCTATATGTTCTGAATGCCCGAATTGGGAATCTGTGTCAAAACTTTGTTAGGAATTATGTGATCCTTACTAGCTGGAAGTAAGGGAAATGGGGCATGAAGTTATTTCTAGGAGTTGGAGACATACAACGTTTAGCTCAGTTCTGGGCATCTTTGAAATACCTATACAAACTTGTTCCTACATAGTAACTTGCAACTTTGAATGAGAATGTGCTTGCTTACAGCAACGTGCTATATGTTCTGAATGCCCGAATAGGGAATCTGTGTCAAAACTTTGTTAGGAATTATGTGATCCTTACTAGATGGAAGTAAGGGAGTTGGGGCATGAAGATATTTCTAGGAGTTGGACACATACCAAGCTTAGCACAGTTCTGGGCATCTTTGAAATACCTATACAAACTTGTTCCTACATAGTAACTTGCAACTTTGAATGAGAATGTGCTTGCTTACAGCAACGTGCTATATGTTCTGAATGCCCGAATTGGGAATCTGTGTCAAATTTTGTTAGGAATTATGTGATCCTTACTAGCTGGAAGTAAGGGAGATGGGGCATGATGTTATTTCTAGGAGTTGGAGACATACCAAGTTTAGCTCAGTTCTGGGCATCTTTGAAATACCTATACAAACTTGTTCCTACATAGTAACTTGCAACTTTGAATGAGAATGTGCTTGCTTACAGCAACGTGCTATATGTTCTGAATGCCCGAATTGGGAATCTGTGTCTAAACTTTGTTAGTAATTATGTGATCCTTACTAGCTGGAAGTAAGGGAGATGGAGCATGAAGTTATTTCTAGGAGTTGGACACATACCAAGTTTAGCTCAGTTCTGGGCATCTTTGAAATACCTATACAAACTTGTTCCTACATAGTAACTTGCAACTTTGAATGAGAATGTGCTTGCTTACAGCAACGTGCTATATGATCTGAATGCCCGAATAGGGAATCTGTGTCAAAACGTTGTTAGGAATTATGTGATCCTTACTAGCTGGAAGTAAGGGAGTTGGGGCATGAAGGTATTTCTAGGAGTTGGACACATACCAAGTTTAGCTCAGTTCTGGGCATCTTTGAAATACCTATACAAACTTGTTCCTACATAGTAACTTGCAACTTTGAATGAAAATGTGCTTGCTTACAGCAACGTGCTATATGTTCTGAATGCCCGAATTGGGAATCTGTGTCAAAACTTTGTTAGGAATTATGTGATCCTTGCTAGCTGGAAGTAAGGGAGATGGGCATGAAGTTATTTCTAGTAGTTGGACACATACCAAGTTTAGCTCAGTTCTGGGCATCTTTGAAATACCTATACAAACTTGTTCCTACATAGAAACTTGCATTTTTGAATGAGAATGTGCTTGCTTACAGCAACGTGCTATATGTTCTGAATGCCCGAATTGGGAATCTGTGTCAAAACTTTGTTAGGAATTATGTGATCCTAACTAGCTGGAAGTAAGGGAGATGGGGCATGAAGTTATTTCTAGGAGATGGAGACATACCAAGTTTAGCTCAGTTCTGGGCATCTTTGAAATACCTATACAAACTTGTTCCTACATACTAACTTGCAACTTTGAATGAGAATGTGCTTGCTTACAGCAACGTGCTATATGTTCTGAATGCCCGAATTGGGAATCTGTGTCAAAATTTTTTAGGAATTATGTGATCCTTACTAGCTGGAAGTAAGGGAGTTGGGGCATGAAGGTATTTCTAGGAGTTTGACACATACCAAGTTTAGCTCAGTTCTGGGCATCTTTGAAATACCTATACAAACTTGTTCCTACATAGTAACTTGCAACTTTGAATGAGAATGTGCTTGCTTACAGCAACGTGCTATATGCTCTGAATGCCCGAAAAGGGAATCTGTGTCAAATCTTTGTTAGGAATTATGTGATCCTTACTAGCTGGAAGTAAGTGAGATGGGGCATGAAGTTATTTCTAGGAGTTGGAGACATACAACGTTTAGCTCAGTTCTGGGCATCTTTGAAATACCTATACAAACTTGTTCCTACATAGTAACTTGCAACTTTGAATGAGAATGTGCTTGCTTGCAGCAACGTGCTATATGTTCTGAATGCCCGAATTGGGAATCTGTGTCAAAACTTTGTTAGGAATTATGTGATCCTTACTAGATGGAAGTAAGGGAGTTGGGGCATGAAGGTATTTCTAGGAGTTGGACACATACCAAGCTTAGCACAGTTCTGGGCATCTTTGAAATACCTATACAAACTTGTTCCTACATAGTAACTTGCAACTTTGAATGAGAATGTGCTTGCTTACAGCAACGTGCTATATGTTCTGAATGCCCGAATTGGGAATCTGTGTCAAAACTTTGTTAGGAATTATGTGATCCTTACTAGCTGGAAGTAAGGGAGATGGGGCATGAAGTTATTTCTAGGAGTTGGACACATACCAAGTTTAGCTCAGTTCTGGGCATCTTTGAAATACCTATACAAACTTGTTCCTACATACTAACTTGCAACTTTGAATGAGAATGTGCTTGCTTACAGCCACGTGCTATATGTTCTGAATGCCCGAATTTGGAATCTGTGTCAAAACTTTGTTAGGAATTATGTGATCCTTGCTAGCTGGAAGTAAGGGAGATGGAGCATGAAGTTATTTCTAGGAGTTGGACACATACCAAGTTTAGCTCAGTTCTGGGCATCTTTGAAATACCTATACAAACTTGTTCCTACATAGTAACTTGCATCTTTGAATGAGAATGTGCTTGCTTACAGCAACGTGCTATATGTTCTGAATGCCCGAATTGGGAATATGTGTGAAATCTTTGTTAGGAATTATGTGATCCTTACTAGCTGGAAGTAAGGGAGATGGGGCATGAAGTTATTTCTAGGAGTTGGACACATACCAAGTTTAGCTCAGTTCTGGGCATCTTTGAAATACCTATACAAACTTGTTCCTACATACTATCCTGCGACTTTGAATGAGAATGTGCTTGCTTACAGCAACGTGCTATATGTTCTGAATGCCCGAATTGGGAATCTGTGTCAAAACTTTGTTAGAAATTATGTGATCCTTACTAGATGGAAGTAAGTGAGATGGGGCATGAAGTTATTTCTAGGAGTTGGAGACATACAACGTTTAGCTCAGTTCTGGGCATCTTTGAAATACCTATACAAACTTGTTCCTACATAGTAACTTGCAACTTTGAATGAGAATGTGCTTGCTTGCAGCAACGTGCTATATGTTCTGAATGCCCGATTTGGGAATCTGTGTCAAAACTTTGTTAGGAATTATGTGATCCTTACTAGCTGGAAGTAAGTGAGATGGGGCATGAAGTTATTTCTAGGAGTTGGAGACATACAACGTTTAGCTCAGTTCTGGGCATCTTTGAAATACCTATACAAACTTTTTCCTACATAGTAACTTGCAACTTTGAATGAGAATGTGCTTGCTTGCAGCAACGTGCTATATGTTCTGAATGCCCGAATTGGGAATCTGTGTCAAAACTTTGTTAGGAATTATGTGATCCTTACTAGCTGGAAGTAAGTGAGATGGGGCATGAAATTATTTCTAGGAGTTGGACACATACCAAGTTTAGCTCAGTTCTGGGCATCTTTGAAATACCTATACAAACTTGTTCCTACATAGTAACTTGCAACTTTGAATGAGAATGTGCTTGCTTACAGCAACGTGCTATATGTTCTGAATGCCCGAATTGGGAATCTGTGTCAAAACTTTGTTAGGAATTATGTGATCCTTACTAGCTGGAAGTAAGGGAGATGGGGCATGAAGTTATTTCTAGGAGTTGGACACATACCAAGTTTAGCTCAGTTCCGGGCATCTTTGAAATACCTATACAAACTTGTTCCTACATAGTAACTTGCAACTTTGAATGAGAATGTGCTTGCTTACAGCAACGTGCTATATGTTCTGAATGCCCGAATTGGGAATCTGTGTCAAAACTTTGTTAGGAATTATGTGATCCCTACTAGCTGGAAGTAAGGGAGATGGGGCATGAAGTTATTTCTTGGAGTTGGAGACATACCAAGTTTAGCTCAGTTCTGGGCATCTTTGAAATACCTATACAAACTTGTTCCTACATAGTAACTTGCAACTTTGAATGAGAATGTGCTTGCTTGCAGCAACGTGCTATATGTTCTGAATGCCCGATTTGGGAATCTGTGTCAAAACGTTGTTAGGAATTATGTGATCCTTACTAGCTGGAAGTAAGTGAGATGGGGCATGAAATTATTTCTAGGAGTTGGACACATACCAAGTTTAGCTCAGTTCTGGGCATCTTTGAAATACCTATACAAACTTGTTCCTACATACTAACTTGCAACTTTGAATGAGAATGTGCTTGCTTACAGCAACGTGCTATATGTTCTGAATGCCCGAATTGGGAATCTGTGTCAAAACTTTGTTAGGAATTATGTGATCCTTACTAGCTGGAAGTAAGGGAGATGGGGCATGAAGTTATTTCTAGGAGTTGGACACATACCAAGTTTAGCTCAGTTCCGGGCATCTTTGAAATACCTATACAAACTTGTTCCTACATAGTAACTTGCAACTTTGAATGAGAATGTGCTTGCTTACAGCAACGTGCTATATGTTCTGAATGCCCGAATTGGGAATCTGTGTCAAAACTTTGTTAGGAATTATGTGATCCCTACTAGCTGGAAGTAAGGGAGATGGGGCATGAAGTTATTTCTTGGAGTTGGAGACATACCAAGTTTAGCTCAGTTCTGGGCATCTTTGAAATACCTATACAAACTTGTTCCTACATAGTAACTTCCAACTTTGAATGAGAATGTGCTTGCTTGCAGCAACGTGCTATATGTTCTGAATGCCCGATTTGGGAATCTGTGTCAAAACGTTGTTAGGAATTATGTGATCCTTACTAGCTGGAAGTAAGGGAGATGGAGCATGAAGTTATTTCTAGGAGTTGGACACATACCAAGTTTAGCTCAGTTCTGGGCATCTTTGAAATACCTATACAAACTTGTTCCTACATAGTAACTTGCATCTTTGAATGAGAATGTGCTTGCTTACAGCAACGTGCTATATGTTCTGAATGCCCGAATTGGGAATATGTGTGAAATCTTTGTTAGGAATTATGTGATCCTTACTTGCTGGAAGTAAGGGAGATGGGGCATGAAGTTATTTCTAGGAGTTGGACACATACCAAGTTTAGCTCAGTTCTGGGCATCTTTGAAATACCTATACAAACTTGTTGCTACATAGTAACTTGCAACTTTGAATGAGAATGTGCTTGCTTACAGCAACGTGCTATATGTTCTGAATGCCCGAATTGGGAATCTGTGTCAAAACTTTGTTAGGAATTATGTGATCCTTACTAGCTGGAAGTAAGTGAGTTGGGACATGAAATTATTTCTAGGAGTTGGACACATACCAAGTTTAGCTCAGTTCTGGGCATCTTTGAAATACCTATACAAACTTGTTCCTACATAGTAACTTGCAACTTTGAATGAGAATGTGCTTGCTTACAGCAACGTGCTATATGTTCTGAATGCCCGAATTGGGAATCTGTGTCAAAACTTTGTTAGGAATTATGTGATCCTTACTAGCTGGAAGTAAGGGAGATGGGGCATGAAGTTATTTCTAGGAGTTGGAGACATACCAAGTTTAGCTCAGTTCTGGGCATCTTTGAAATACCTATACAAACTTGTTCCTACATACTAACTTGCAACTTTGAATGAGAATGTGCTTGCTTACAGCAACGTGCTATATGTTCTGAATGCCCGAATTTGGAATCTGTGTCAAAACTTTGTTAGGAATTATGTGATCCTTACTAGCTGGAAGTAAGGGAGATGGAGCATGAAGTTATTTCTAGGAGTTGGACACATACCAAGTTTAGCTCAGTTCTGGGCATCTTTGAAATACCTATACAAACTTGTTCCTACATAGTAACTTGCATCTTTGAATGAGAATGTGCTTGCTTACAGCAACGTGCTATATGTTCTGAATGCCCGAATTGGGAATATGTGTGAAATCTTTGTTAGGAATTATGTGATCCTTACTAGCTGGAAGTAAGGGAGATGGGGCATGAAGTTATTTCTAGGAGTTGGACACATACCAAGTTTAGCTCAGTTCTGGGCATCTTTGAAATACCTATACAAACTTGTTCCTACATACTCTCTTGCGACTTTGAATGAGAATGTGCTTGCTTACAGCAACGTGCTATATGTTCTGAATGCCCGAATTGGGAATCTGTGTCAAAACTTTGTTAGGAATTATGTGATCCTTACTAGCTTGAAGTAAGGGAGATGGGGCATGAAATTATTTCTAGGAGTTGGACACATACCAAGTTTAGCTCAGTTCTGGGCATCTTTGAAATACCTATACAAACTTGTTCCTACATAGTAACTTGCAACTTTGAATGAGAATGTGCTTGCTTACAGCAACGTGCTATATGTTCTGAATGCCCAAATTGGGAATCTGTGTCAAAACTTTGTTAGGAATTATGTGATCCTTACTAGCTGGAAGTAAGGGAGATGGGGCATGAAGTTATTTCTAGGAGTTGGACACATACCAAGTTTAGCTCAGTTCTGGGCATCTTTGAAATACCTATACAAACTTGTTCCTACATAGTAACTTGCAACTTTGAATGAGAATGTGCTTGCTTACAGCAACGTGCTATATGTTCTGAATGCCCGAATTGGGAATCTGTGTCAAAACTTTGTTAGGAATTATGTGATCCTTACTAGATGGAAGTAAGGGAGATGGGGCATGAAGTTATTTCTAGGAGTTGGAGACATACAACGTTTAGCTCAGTTCTGGGCATCTTTGAAATACCTATACAAACTTGTTCCTACATAGTAACTTGCAACTTTGAATGAGAATGTGCTTGCTTACAGCAACGTGCTATATGTTCTGAATGCCCGAATTGGGAATCTGTGTCAAAACTTTGTTAGGAATTATGTGATCCTTACTAGATGGAAGTAAGGGAGTTGGGGCATGAAGGTATTTCTAGGAGTTTGACACATACCAAGTTTAGCACAGTTCTGGGCATCTTTGAAATACCTATACAAACTTGTTCCTACATAGTAACATGCAAATTTGAATGAGAATGTGCTTGCTTGCAGCAACGTGCTATATGTTCTGAATGCCCGATTTGGGAATCTGTGTCAAAACATTGTTAGGAATTATGTGATCCTTACTAGCTGGAAGTAAGTGAGATGGCGCATGAAGTTATTTCTAGGAGATGGAGACATACAACGTTTAGCTCAGTTCTGGGCATCTTTGAAATACCTATACAAACTTGTTCCTACATAGTAACTTGCATCTTTGAATGAGAATGTGCTTGCTTGCAGCAACGTGCTATATGTTCTGAATGCCCGAATTGGCAATCTGTGTCAAAACTTTGTTAGGAATTATGTGATCCTTACTAGCTGGAAGTAAGTGAGATGGGGCATGAAGTTATTTCTAGGAGTTGGAGACATACAACGTTTAGCTCAGTTCTGGGCATCTTTGAAATACCTATACAAACTTGTTCCTACATAGTAACTTGCAACTTTGAATGAGAATGTGCTTGCTTGCAGCAACGTGCTATATGTTCTGAATGCCCGAATTGGGAATCTGTGTCAAAACTTTGTTAGGAATTATGTGATCCTTACTAGCTGGAAGTAAGTGAGATGGGGCATGAAATTATTTCTAGGAGTTGGACACATACCAAGTTTAGCTCAGTTCTGGGCATCTTTGAAATACCTATACAAACTTGTTCCTACATAGTAACTTGCAACTTTGAATGAGAATGTGCTTGCTTACAGCAACGTGCTATATGTTCTGAATGCCCGAATTGGGAATCTGTGTCAAAACTTTGTTAGGAATTATGTGATCCTTACTAGCTGGAAGTAAGGGAGATGGGGCATGAAGTTATTTCTAGGAGTTGGACACATACCAAGTTTAGCTCAGTTCCGGGCATCTTTGAAATACCTATACAAACTTGTTCCTACATAGTAACTTGCAACTTTGAATGAGAATGTGCTTGCTTACAGCAACGTGCTATATGTTCTGAATGCCCGAATTGGGAATCTGTGTCAAAACTTTGTTAGGAATTATGTGATCCCTACTAGCTGGAAGTAAGGGAGATGGGGCATGAAGTTATTTCTTGGAGTTGGAGACATACCAAGTTTAGCTCAGTTCTGGGCATCTTTGAAATACCTATACAAACTTGTTCCTACATAGTAACTTGCATCTTTGAATGAGAATGTGCTTGCTTACAGCAACGTGCTATATGTTCTGAATGCCCGAATTGGGAATATGTGTGAAATCTTTGTTAGGAATTATGTGATCCTTACTTGCTGGAAGTAAGGGAGATGGGGCATGAAGTTATTTCTAGGAGTTGGACACATACCAAGTTTAGCTCAGTTCTGGGCATCTTTGAAATACCTATACAAACTTGTTGCTACATAGTAACTTGCAACTTTGAATGAGAATGTGCTTGCTTACAGCAACGTGCTATATGTTCTGAATGCCCGAATTGGGAATCTGTGTCAAAACTTTGTTAGGACTTATGTGATCCTTACTAGCTGGAAGTAAGTGAGTTGGGACATGAAATTATTTCTAGGAGTTGGACACATACCAAGTTTAGCTCAGTTCTGGGCATCTTTGAAATACCTATACAAACTTGTTCCTACATAGTAACTTGCAACTTTGAATGAGAATGTGCTTGCTTACAGCAACGTGCTATATGTTCTGAATGCCCGAATTGGGAATCTGTGTCAAAACTTTGTTAGGAATTATGTGATCCTTACTAGCTGGAAGTAAGGGAGATGGGGCATGAAGTTATTTCTAGGAGTTGGACACATACCAAGTTTAGCTCAGTTCTGGGCATCTTTGAAATACCTATACAAACTTGTTCCTACATAGTAACTTGCAACTTTGAATGAGAATGTGCTTGCTTACAGCAACGTGCTATATGTTCTGAATGCCCGAATTGGGAATCTGTGTCAAAACTTTGTTAGGAATTATGTGATCCTTACTAGCTGGAAGTAAGGGAGATGGGGCATGAAGTTATTTCTAGGAGTTGGACACATACCAAGTTTAGCTCAGTTCTGGGCATCTTTGAAATACCTATACAAACTTGTTCCTACATAGTAACTTGCAACTTTGAATGAGAATGTGCTTGCTTACAGCATCGTGCTATATGTTCTGAATGCCCGAATTGGGAATCTGTGTCAAAACTTTGTTAGGAATTATGTGATCCTTACTAGCTGGAAGTAAGGGAGATGGGGCATGAAGTTATTTCTAGGAGTTGGACACATACCAAGTTTAGCTCAGTTCTGGGCATCTTTGAAATACCTATACAAACTTGTTCCTACATAGTAACTTGCAACTTTGAATGAGAATGTGCATGCTTGCAGCAACGTGCTATATGTTCTGAATGCCCGATTTGGGAATCTGTGTCAAAACGTTGTTAGGAATTATGTGATCCTTACTAGCTGGAAGTAAGGGAGATGGGGCATGAAGTTATTTCTAGGAGTGGGACACATACGAAGTTTAGCTCAGTTCTGGGCATCTTTGAAATACCTATACAAACTTGTTCCTACATAGTAACTTGCATCTTTGAATGAGAATGTGCTTGCTTACAGCAGCGTGCTATATGTTCTGAATGCCGGAATTGGGAATATGTGTGAAATCTTTGTTAGGAATTATGTGATCCTTACTAGCAGGAAGTAAGGGAGATGGGGCATGATGTTATTTCTAGGAGTTGGACACATACCAAGTTTAGCTCAGTTCTGGGCATCTTTGAAATACCTATATAAACTTGTTCCTACATACTATCTTGCGACTTTGAATGAGAATGTGCTTGCTTACAGCAACGTGCTATATGTTCTGAATGCCCGAATTGGGAATCTGTGTCAAAACTTTGTTAGAAATTATGTGATCCTTACTAGCTGGAAGTAAGGGAGATGGGGCATGAAGTTATTTCTAGGAGTTGGACACATACCAAGTTTAGCTCAGTTCCGGGCATCTTTGAAATACCTATACAAACTTGTTCCTACATAGTAACTTGCAACTTTGAATGAGAATGTGCTTGCTTACAGCATCGTGCTATATGTTCTGAATGCCCGAATTTGGAATCTGTGTCAAAACTTTGTTAGGAATTATGTGATCCTTACTAGCTGGAAGTAAGGGAGATGGGGCATGAAGTTATTTCTAGGAGTTGGACACATACCAAGTTTAGCTCAGTTCTGGGCATCTTTGAAATACCTATATAAACTTGTTCCTACATACTATCTTGCGACTTTGAATGAGAATGTGCTTGCTTACAGCAACGTGCTATATGTTCTGAATGCCCGAATTGGGAATCTGTGTCAAAACTTTGTTAGAAATTATGTGATCCTTACTAGCTGGAAGTAAGGGAGATGGGACATGAAATTATTTCTAGGAGTTGGACACATACCAAGTTTAGCTCAGTTCTGGGCCTCTTTGAAATACCTATACAAACTTGTTCCTACATAGTAACTTGCAACTTTGAATGAGAATGTGCTTGCTTACATCAACGTGCTATATGTTCTGAATGCCCGAATTGGGAATCTGTGTCAAAACTTTGTTAGGAATTATGTGATCCTTACTAGCTGGAAGTAAGGGAGATGGGGCATGAAGTTATTTCTAGGAGTTGGACACATACCAAGTTTAGCTCAGTTCTGGGCATCTTTGAAATACCTATACAAACTTGTTCCTACATAGTAACTTGCAACTTTTAAGGAGAATGTGCTTGCTTACAGCAACGTGCTATATGCTCTGAATGCCCGAAAAGGGAATCTGTGTCAAAACTTTGTTAGGAATTATGTGATCCCTACTAGCTGGAAGTAAGGGAGTTGGGGCATGAAGGTATTTCTAGGAGTTGGACACATACCAAGTTTAGCTCAGTTCTGGGCATCTTTGAAATACCTATACAAACTTGTTCCTACATAGTAACTTGCAACTTTGAATGAGAATGTGCTTGCTTGCAGCAACGTGCTATATGTTCTGAATGCCCGAATTGGGAATCTGTGTCAAAACTTTGTTAGGAATTATGTGATCCTTACTAGCTGGAAGTAAGGGAGATGGGGCATCAAGTTATTTCTTGGAGTTGGAGACATACCAAGTTTAGCTCAGTTCTGGGCATCTTTGAAATACCTATACAAACTTGTTCTTACATAGTAACTTGCAACTTTGAATGAGAATGTGCTTGCTTACAGCAACGTGCTATATGTTCTGAATGCCCGAATTGGGAATCTGTGTCAAAACTTTGTTAGGAATTATGTGATCCTTACTAGCTGGAAGTAAGGGAGATGGGGCATGAAGTTATTTCTAGGAGTTGGACACATACCAAGTTTAGCTCAGTTCTGGGCATCTTTGAAATATCTATACAAACTTGTTCCTACATAGTAACTTGCAACTTTGAATGAAAATGTGCTTGCTTACAGCAACGTGCTATATGTTCTGAATGCCCGAATTGGGAATCTGTGTCAAAACTTTGTTAGGAATTATGTGATCCTTGCTAGCTGGAAGTAAGGGAGATGGGGCATGAAGTTATTTCTAGTAGTTGGACACATACCAAATTTAGCTCAGTTCTGGGCATCTTTGAAATACCTATACAAACTTGTTCCTACATAGTAACTTGCATTTTTGAATGAGAATGTGCTTGCTTACAGCAACGTGCTATATGTTCTGAATGCCCGAATTGGGAATCTGTGTCAAAACTTTGTTAGGAATTATGTGATCCTAACTAGCTGGAAGTAAGGGAGATGGGGCATGAAGTTATTTCTAGGAGTTGGAGACATACCAAGTTTAGCTCAGTTCTGGGCATCTTTGAAATACCTATACAAACTTGTTCCTACATACTAACTTGCAACTTTGAATGAGAATGTGCTTGCTTACAGCAACGTACTATATGTTCTGAATGCCCGAATTGGGAATCTGTGTCAAAACTTTGTTAGGAATTATGTGATCCTTACTAGCTGGAAGTAAGGGAGATGGGGCATGAAGTTATTTCTAGGAGTTGGAGACATACCAAGTTTAGCTCAGTTCTGGGCATCTTTGAAATACCTATACAAACTTGTTCCTACATACTAACTTGCAACTTTGAATGAGAATGTGCTTGCTTACAGCAACGTGCTATATGTTCTGAATGCCCGAATTTAGAATCTGTGTCAAAACTTTGTTAGGAATTATGTGATCCTTACTAGCTGGAAGTAAGGGAGATGGAGCATGAAGTTATTTCTATGAGTTGGACACATACCAAGTTTAGCTCAGTTCTGGGCATCTTTGAAATACCTATACAAACTTGTTCCTACATAGTAACTTGCATCTTTAATGAGAATGTGCTTGCTTACAGCAACGTGCTATATGTTCTGAATGCCCGAATTGGGAATCTGTGTCAAAACTTTGTTAGGAATTATGTGATCCTTACTAGCTGGAAGTAAGGGAGATGGGGCATGAAGTTATTTCTAGGAGTTGGACACATACCAAGTTTAGCTCAGTTCTGGGCATCTTTGAAATACCTATACAAACTTGTTCCTACATAGTAACTTGCAACTTTGAATGAGAATGTGCTTGCTTACAGCAACGTGCTATATGTTCTGAATGCCCGAATTGGGAATCTGTGTCAAAACTTTGTTAGGAATTATGTGATCCTTACTAGCTGGAAGTAAGGGAGATGGGGCATGAAGTTATTTCTAGGAGTTGGACACATACCAAGTTTAGCTCAGTTCTGGGCATCTTTGAAATACCTATACAAACTTGTTCCTACATAGTAACTTGCAACTTTGAATGAGAATGTGCTTGCTTACAGCAACGTGCTATATGATCTGAATGCCCGAATTGGGAATCTGTGTCAAAACTTTGTTAGGAATTATGTGATCCTTACTAGATGGAAGTAAGTGAGATGGGGCATGAAGTTATTTCTATGAGTTGGAGACATACAACGTTTAGCTCAGTTCTGGGCATCTTTGAAATACCTATACAAACTTGTTCCTACATAGTAACTTGCATCTTTGAATGAGAATGTGCTTGCTTACAGCAACGTGCTATATGTTCTGAATGCCCGAATTGGGAATATGTGTGAAATCTTTGTTAGGAATTATGTGATCCTTACTTGCTGGAAGTAAGGGAGATGGGGCATGAAGTTATTTCTAGGAGTTGGACACATACCAAGTTTAGCTCAGTTCTGGGCATCTTTGAAATACCTATACAAACTTGTTGCTACATAGTAACTTGCAACTTTGAATGAGAATGTGCTTGCTTACAGCAACGTGCTATATGTTCTGAATGCCCGAATTGGGAATCTGTGTCAAAACTTTGTTAGGAATTATGTGATCCTTACTAGCTGGAAGTAAGTGAGTTGGGACATGAAATTATTTCTAGGAGTTGGACACATACCAAGTTTAGCTCAGTTCTGGGCATCTTTGAAATACCTATACAAACTTGTTCCTACATAGTAACTTGCAACTTTGAATGAGAATGTGCTTGCTTACAGCAACGTGCTATATGTTCTGAATGCCCGAATTGGGAATCTGTGTCAAAACTTTGTTAGGAATTATGTGATCCTTACTAGCTGGAAGTAAGGGAGATGGGGCATGAAGTTATTTCTAGGAGTTGGACACATACCAAATTTAGCTCAGTTCTGGGCATCTTTGAAATACCTATACAAACTTGTTCCTACATAGTAACTTGCAACTTTGAATGAGAATGTGCTTGCTTACAGCAACGTGCTATATGTTCTGAATGCCCGAATTGGGAATCTGTGTCAAAACTTTGTTAGGAATTATGTGATCCTTACTAGATGGAAGTAAGTGAGATGGGGCATGAAGTTATTTCTAGGAGTTGGACACATACCAAGTTTAGCTCAGTTCTGGGCATCTTTGAAATACCTATAGAAACTTGTTCCTACATAGTAACTTGCAACTTTGAATGAGAATGTGCTTGCTTACTGCAACGTGCTATATGCTCTGAATGCCAGAATTGGGAATCTGTGTCAAAATTTTTTAGGAATTATGTGATCCTTACTAGCTGGAAGTAAGGGAGTTGGGGCATGAAGGTATTTCTAGGAGTTGGACACATACCAAGTTTAGCTCAGTTCTGGGCATCTTTGAAATACCAATACAAACTTGTTCCTACATAGTAACTTGCAACTTTGAATGAGAATGTGCTTGCTTACAGCAACGTGTTGTATGCTCTGAATGCCCGATTTGGGAATCTGTGTCAAAACTTTTTTAGGAATTATGTGATCCTTTCTAGCTGGAAGTAAGTGAGATGGGGCATGAAGTTATTTCTAGGAGTTGGAGACATACAACGTTTAGCTCAGTTCTGGGCATCTTTGAAATACCTATACAAACTTGTTCCTACATAGTAACTTGCAACTTTGAATGAGAATGTGCTTGCTTACAGCAACGTGCTATATGCTCTGAATGCCCGAAAAGGGAATCTGTGTCAAATCTTTGTTAGGAATTATGTGATCCTTACTAGCTGGAAGTAAGTAAGATGGGGCATGAAGTTATTTCTAGGAGTTGGAGACATACAAAGTTTAGCTCAGTTCTGGGCATCTTTGAAATACCTATACAAACTTGTTCCTACATAGTAACTTGCAACTTTGAATGAGAATGTGCTTGCTTGCAGCAACGTGCTATATGTTCTGAATGCCCGAATTGGGAATCTGTGTCAAAACTTTGTTAGGAATTATGTGATCCTTACTAGCTGGAAGTAAGGGGGATGGGGCATGAAGTTATTTATAGGAGTTGGACACATACCAAGTTTAGCTCAGTTCTGGGCATCTTTGAAATACCTATACAAACTTGTTCCTACATAGTACCTTGCAACTTTGAAAGAGAATGTGCTTGCTTACAGCAACGTGCTATATGCTCTGAATGCCCGAAAAGGGAATCTGTGTCAAAACTTTGTTAGGAATTATGTGATCCCTACTAGCTGGAAGTAAGGGAGTTGGGGCATGAAGGTATTTCTAGGAGTTGGACACATACCAAGTTTAGCTCAGTTCTGGGCATCTTTGAAATACCTATACAAACTTGTTCCTACATAGTAACTTGCAACTTTGAATGAGAATGTGCTTGCTTGCAGCAACGTGCTATATGTTCTGAATGCCCGAATTGGGAATCTGTGTCAAAACTTTGTTAGGAATTATGTGATCCTTACTAGCTGGAAGTAAGGGAGATGGGGCATCAAGTTATTTCTTGGAGTTGGAGACATACCAAGTTTAGCTCAGTTCTGGGCATCTTTGAAATACCTATACAAACTTGTTCTTACATAGTAACTTGCAACTTTGAATGAGAATGTGCTTGCTTACAGCAACGTGCTATATGTTCTGAATGCCCGAATTGGGAATCTGTGTCAAAACTTTGTTAGGAATTATGTGATCCTTACTAGCTGGAAGTAAGGGAGATGGGGCATGAAGTTATTTCTAGGAGTTGGACACATACCAAGTTTAGCTCAGTTCTGGGCATCTTTGAAATATCTATACAAACTTGTTCCTACATAGTAACTTGCAACTTTGAATGAAAATGTGCTTGCTTACAGCAACGTGCTATATGTTCTGAATGCCCGAATTGGGAATCTGTGTCAAAACTTTGTTAGGAATTATGTGATCCTTGCTAGCTGGAAGTAAGGGAGATGGGGCATGAAGTTATTTCTAGTAGTTGGACACATACCAAATTTAGCTCAGTTCTGGGCATCTTTGAAATACCTATACAAACTTGTTCCTACATAGTAACTTGCATTTTTGAATGAGAATGTGCTTGCTTACAGCAACGTGCTATATGTTCTGAATGCCCGAATTGGGAATCTGTGTCAAAACTTTGTTAGGAATTATGTGATCCTAACTAGCTGGAAGTAAGGGAGATGGGGCATGAAGTTATTTCTAGGAGTTGGAGACATACCAAGTTTAGCTCAGTTCTGGGCATCTTTGAAATACCTATACAAACTTGTTCCTACATACTAACTTGCAACTTTGAATGAGAATGTGCTTGCTTACAGCAACGTACTATATGTTCTGAATGCCCGAATTGGGAATCTGTGTCAAAACTTTGTTAGGAATTATGTGATCCTTACTAGCTGGAAGTAAGGGAGATGGGGCATGAAGTTATTTCTAGGAGTTGGAGACATACCAAGTTTAGCTCAGTTCTGGGCATCTTTGAAATACCTATACAAACTTGTTCCTACATACTAACTTGCAACTTTGAATGAGAATGTGCTTGCTTACAGCAACGTGCTATATGTTCTGAATGCCCGAATTTAGAATCTGTGTCAAAACTTTGTTAGGAATTATGTGATCCTTACTAGCTGGAAGTAAGGGAGATGGAGCATGAAGTTATTTCTATGAGTTGGACACATACCAAGTTTAGCTCAGTTCTGGGCATCTTTGAAATACCTATACAAACTTGTTCCTACATAGTAACTTGCATCTTTAATGAGAATGTGCTTGCTTACAGCAACGTGCTATATGTTCTGAATGCCCGAATTGGGAATCTGTGTCAAAACTTTGTTAGGAATTATGTGATCCTTACTAGCTGGAAGTAAGGGAGATGGGGCATGAAGTTATTTCTAGGAGTTGGACACATACCAAGTTTAGCTCAGTTCTGGGCATCTTTGAAATACCTATACAAACTTGTTCCTACATAGTAACTTGCAACTTTGAATGAGAATGTGCTTGCTTACAGCAACGTGCTATATGTTCTGAATGCCCGAATTGGGAATCTGTGTCAAAACTTTGTTAGGAATTATGTGATCCTTACTAGCTGGAAGTAAGGGAGATGGGGCATGAAGTTATTTCTAGGAGTTGGACACATACCAAGTTTAGCTCAGTTCTGGGCATCTTTGAAATACCTATACAAACTTGTTCCTACATAGTAACTTGCAACTTTGAATGAGAATGTGCTTGCTTACAGCAACGTGCTATATGATCTGAATGCCCGAATTGGGAATCTGTGTCAAAACTTTGTTAGGAATTATGTGATCCTTACTAGATGGAAGTAAGTGAGATGGGGCATGAAGTTATTTCTATGAGTTGGAGACATACAACGTTTAGCTCAGTTCTGGGCATCTTTGAAATACCTATACAAACTTGTTCCTACATAGTAACTTGCAACTTTGAATGAGAATGTGCTTGCTTACAGCAACGTGCTATATGTTCTGAATGCCCGAATTGGGAATCTGTGTCAAAACTTTGTTAGAAATTATGTGATCCTTACTAGATGGAAGTAAGGGAGTTGGGGCATGAAGGTATTTCTAGGAGTTGGACACATACCAAGTTTAGCACAGTTCTGGGCATCTTTGAAATACCTATACAAACTTGTTCCTACATAGTAACATGCAACTTTGAATGAGAATGCGCTTGCTTGCAGCAACGTGCTATATGTTCTGAATGCCCGATTTGGGAATCTGTGTCAAAACTTTGTTAGGATTATGTGATCCTTACTAGCTGGAAGTAAGTGAGATGGCGCATGAAGTTATTTCTAGGAGTTGGAGACATACAACGTTTAGCTCAGTTCTGGGCATCTTTGAAATACCTATACAAACTTGTTCCTACATAGTAACTTGCAACTTTGAATGAGAATGTGCTTGCTTGCAGCAACGTGCTATATGTTCTGAATGCCCGAATTGGGAATCTGTGTCAAAACTTTGTTAGGAATTATGTGATCCTTACTAGCTGGAAGTAAGTGAGATGGGGCATGAAATTATTTCTCGGAGTTGGACACATACCAAGTTTAGCTCAGTTCTGGGCATCTTTGAAATACCTATACAAACTTGTTCCTACATACTATCTTGCGACTTTGAATGAGAATGTGCTTGCTTACAGCAACGTGCTATATGTTCTGAATGCCCGAATTGGAAATCTGTGTCAAAACTTTGTTAGAAATTATGTGATCCTTACTAGCTGGAAGTAAGGGAGATGGGGCATGAAGTTATTTCTAGGAGTTGGACACATACCAAGTTTAGCTCAGTTCCGGGCATCTTTGAAATACCTATACAAACTTGTTCCTACATAGTAACTTGCAACTTTGAATGAGAATGTGCTTGCTTACAGCATCGTGCTATATGTTCTGAATGCCCGAATTGGGAATCTGTGTCAAAACTTTGTTAGGAATTATGTGATCCTTACTAGCTGGAAGTAAGGGAGATGGGGCATGAAGTTATTTCTAGGAGTTGGACACATACCAAGTTTAGCTCAGTTCTGGGCATCTTTGAAATACCTATATAAACTTGTTCCTACATACTATCTTGCGACTTTGAATGAGAATGTGCTTGCTTACTGCAACGTGCTATATGTTCTGAATGCCCGAATTGGGAATCTGTGTCAAAACTTTGTTAGAAATTATGTGATCCTTACTAGCTGGAAGTAAGGGAGATGGGACATGAAATTATTTCTAGGAGTTGGACACATACCAAGTTTAGCTCAGTTCTGGGCCTCTTTGAAATACCTATACAAACTTGTTCCTACATAGTAACTTGCAACTTTGAATGAGAATGTGCTTGCTTACAGCAACGTGCTATATGTTCTGAATGCCCGAATTGGGAATCTGTGTCAAAACTTTGTTAGGAATTATGTGATCCTTACTAGCTGGAAGTAAGGGAGATGGGGCATGAAGTTATTTCTAGGAGTTGGACACATACCAAGTTTAGCTCAGTTCTGGGCATCTTTGAAATACCTATACAAACTTGTTCCTACATAGTAACTTGCAACTTTTAATGAGAATGTGCTTGCTTACAGCAACGTGCTATATGTTCTGAATGCCCGAATTGGGAATCTGTGTCAAAACTTTGTTAGGAATTATGTGATCCTTACTAGATGGAAGTAAGTGAGATGGGGCATGAAGTTATTTCTAGGAGTTGGAGACATACAACGTTTAGCTCAGTTCTGGGCATCTTTGAAATACCTATACAAACTTGTTCCTACATAGTAACTTGCAACTTTGAATGAGAATGTGCTTGCTTACAGCAACGTGCTATATGTTCTGAATGCCCGAATTGGGAATCTGTGTCAAAACTTTGTTAGAAATTATGTGATCCTTACTAGATGGAAGTAAGGGAGTTGGGGCATGAAGGTATTTCTAGGAGTTGGACACATACCAAGTTTAGCACAGTTCTGGGCATCTTTGAAATACATATACAAACTTGTTCCTACATAGTAACTTGCAACTTTGAATGAGAATGTGCTTGCTTACAGCAACGTGCTATATGCTCTGAATGCCCGAAAAGGGAATCTGTGTCAAATCTTTGTTAGGAATTATGTGATCCTTACTAGCTGGAAGTAAGTGAGATGGGGCATGAAGTTATTTCTAGGAGTTGGAGACATACAAAGTTTAGCTCAGTTCTGGGCATCTTTGAAATACCTATACAAACTTGTTCCTACATAGTAACTTGCAACTTTGAATGAGAATGTGCTTGCTTGCAGCAACGTGCTATATGTTCTGAATGCCCGAATTGGGAATCTGTGTCAAAACTTTGTTAGGAATTATGTGATCCTTACTAGCTGGAAGTAAGGGGGATGGGGCATGAAGTTATTTATAGGAGTTGGACACATACCAAGTTTAGCTCAGTTCTGGGCATCTTTGAAATACCTATACAAACTTGTTCCTACATAGTACCTTGCAACTTTGAAAGAGAATGTGCTTGCTTACAGCAACGTGCTATATGCTCTGAATGCCCGAAAAGGGAATCTGTGTCAAAACTTTGTTAGGAATTATGTGATCCCTACTAGCTGGAAGTAAGGGAGTTGGGGCATGAAGGTATTTCTAGGAGTTGGACACATACCAAGTTTAGCTCAGTTCTGGGCATCTTTGAAATACCTATACAAACTTGTTCCTACATAGTAACTTGCAACTTTGAATGAGAATGTGCTTGCTTGCAGCAACGTGCTATATGTTCTGAATGCCCGAATTGGGAATCTGTGTCAAAACTTTGTTAGGAATTATGTGATCCTTACTAGCTGGAAGTAAGGGAGATGGGGCATCAAGTTATTTCTTGGAGTTGGAGACATACCAAGTTTAGCTCAGTTCTGGGCATCTTTGAAATACCTATACAAACTTGTTCTTACATAGTAACTTGCAACTTTGAATGAGAATGTGCTTGCTTACAGCAACGTGCTATATGTTCTGAATGCCCGAATTGGGAATCTGTGTCAAAACTTTGTTAGGAATTATGTGATCCTTACTAGCTGGAAGTAAGGGAGATGGGGCATGAAGTTATTTCTAGGAGTTGGACACATACCAAGTTTAGCTCAGTTCTGGGCATCTTTGAAATATCTATACAAACTTGTTCCTACATAGTAACTTGCAACTTTGAATGAAAATGTGCTTGCTTACAGCAACGTGCTATATGTTCTGAATGCCCGAATTGGGAATCTGTGTCAAAACTTTGTTAGGAATTATGTGATCCTTGCTAGCTGGAAGTAAGGGAGATGGGGCATGAAGTTATTTCTAGTAGTTGGACACATACCAAATTTAGCTCAGTTCTGGGCATCTTTGAAATACCTATACAAACTTGTTCCTACATAGTAACTTGCATTTTTGAATGAGAATGTGCTTGCTTACAGCAACGTGCTATATGTTCTGAATGCCCGAATTGGGAATCTGTGTCAAAACTTTGTTAGGAATTATGTGATCCTAACTAGCTGGAAGTAAGGGAGATGGGGCATGAAGTTATTTCTAGGAGTTGGAGACATACCAAGTTTAGCTCAGTTCTGGGCATCTTTGAAATACCTATACAAACTTGTTCCTACATACTAACTTGCAACTTTGAATGAGAATGTGCTTGCTTACAGCAACGTACTATATGTTCTGAATGCCCGAATTGGGAATCTGTGTCAAAACTTTGTTAGGAATTATGTGATCCTTACTAGCTGGAAGTAAGGGAGATGGGGCATGAAGTTATTTCTAGGAGTTGGAGACATACCAAGTTTAGCTCAGTTCTGGGCATCTTTGAAATACCTATACAAACTTGTTCCTACATACTAACTTGCAACTTTGAATGAGAATGTGCTTGCTTACAGCAACGTGCTATATGTTCTGAATGCCCGAATTTAGAATCTGTGTCAAAACTTTGTTAGGAATTATGTGATCCTTACTAGCTGGAAGTAAGGGAGATGGAGCATGAAGTTATTTCTATGAGTTGGACACATACCAAGTTTAGCTCAGTTCTGGGCATCTTTGAAATACCTATACAAACTTGTTCCTACATAGTAACTTGCATCTTTAATGAGAATGTGCTTGCTTACAGCAACGTGCTATATGTTCTGAATGCCCGAATTGGGAATCTGTGTCAAAACTTTGTTAGGAATTATGTGATCCTTACTAGCTGGAAGTAAGGGAGATGGGGCATGAAGTTATTTCTAGGAGTTGGACACATACCAAGTTTAGCTCAGTTCTGGGCATCTTTGAAATACCTATACAAACTTGTTCCTACATAGTAACTTGCAACTTTGAATGAGAATGTGCTTGCTTACAGCAACGTGCTATATGTTCTGAATGCCCGAATTGGGAATCTGTGTCAAAACTTTGTTAGGAATTATGTGATCCTTACTAGCTGGAAGTAAGGGAGATGGGGCATGAAGTTATTTCTAGGAGTTGGACACATACCAAGTTTAGCTCAGTTCTGGGCATCTTTGAAATACCTATACAAACTTGTTCCTACATAGTAACTTGCAACTTTGAATGAGAATGTGCTTGCTTACAGCAACGTGCTATATGATCTGAATGCCCGAATTGGGAATCTGTGTCAAAACTTTGTTAGGAATTATGTGATCCTTACTAGATGGAAGTAAGTGAGATGGGGCATGAAGTTATTTCTATGAGTTGGAGACATACAACGTTTAGCTCAGTTCTGGGCATCTTTGAAATACCTATACAAACTTGTTCCTACATAGTAACTTGCAACTTTGAATGAGAATGTGCTTGCTTACAGCAACGTGCTATATGTTCTGAATGCCCGAATTGGGAATCTGTGTCAAAACTTTGTTAGAAATTATGTGATCCTTACTAGATGGAAGTAAGGGAGTTGGGGCATGAAGGTATTTCTAGGAGTTGGACACATACCAAGTTTAGCACAGTTCTGGGCATCTTTGAAATACCTATACAAACTTGTTCCTACATAGTAACATGCAACTTTGAATGAGAATGCGCTTGCTTGCAGCAACGTGCTATATGTTCTGAATGCCCGATTTGGGAATCTGTGTCAAAACTTTGTTAGGATTATGTGATCCTTACTAGCTGGAAGTAAGTGAGATGGCGCATGAAGTTATTTCTAGGAGTTGGAGACATACAACGTTTAGCTCAGTTCTGGGCATCTTTGAAATACCTATACAAACTTGTTCCTACATAGTAACTTGCAACTTTGAATGAGAATGTGCTTGCTTGCAGCAACGTGCTATATGTTCTGAATGCCCGAATTGGGAATCTGTGTCAAAACTTTGTTAGGAATTATGTGATCCTTACTACCTGGAAGTAAGTGAGATGGGGCATGAAATTATTTCTCGGAGTTGGACACATACCAAGTTTAGCTCAGTTCTGGGCATCTTTGAAATACCTATACAAACTTGTTCCTACATACTATCTTGCGACTTTGAATGAGAATGTGCTTGCTTACAGCAACGTGCTATATGTTCTGAATGCCCGAATTGGAAATCTGTGTCAAAACTTTGTTAGAAATTATGTGATCCTTACTAGCTGGAAGTAAGGGAGATGGGGCATGAAGTTATTTCTAGGAGTTGGACACATACCAAGTTTAGCTCAGTTCCGGGCATCTTTGAAATACCTATACAAACTTGTTCCTACATAGTAACTTGCAACTTTGAATGAGAATGTGCTTGCTTACAGCATCGTGCTATATGTTCTGAATGCCCGAATTGGGAATCTGTGTCAAAACTTTGTTAGGAATTATGTGATCCTTACTAGCTGGAAGTAAGGGAGATGGGGCATGAAGTTATTTCTAGGAGTTGGACACATACCAAGTTTAGCTCAGTTCTGGGCATCTTTGAAATACCTATATAAACTTGTTCCTACATACTATCTTGCGACTTTGAATGAGAATGTGCTTGCTTACAGCAACGTGCTATATGTTCTGAATGCCCGAATTGGGAATCTGTGTCAAAACTTTGTTAGAAATTATGTGATCCTTACTAGCTGGAAGTAAGGGAGATGGGACATGAAATTATTTCTAGGAGTTGGACACATACCAAGTTTAGCTCAGTTCTGGGCCTCTTTGAAATACCTATACAAACTTGTTCCTACATAGTAACTTGCAACTTTGAATGAGAATGTGCTTGCTTACAGCAACGTGCTATATGTTCTGAATGCCCGAATTGGGAATCTGTGTCAAAACTTTGTTAGGAATTATGTGATCCTTACTAGCTGGAAGTAAGGGAGATGGGGCATGAAGTTATTTCTAGGAGTTGGACACATACCAAGTTTAGCTCAGTTCTGGGCATCTTTGAAATACCTATACAAACTTGTTCCTACATAGTAACTTGCAACTTTTAATGAGAATGTGCTTGCTTACAGCAACGTGCTATATGTTCTGAATGCCCGAATTGGGAATCTGTGTCAAAACTTTGTTAGGAATTATGTGATCCTTACTAGATGGAAGTAAGTGAGATGGGGCATGAAGTTATTTCTAGGAGTTGGAGACATACAACGTTTAGCTCAGTTCTGGGCATCTTTGAAATACCTATACAAACTTGTTCCTACATAGTAACTTGCAACTTTGAATGAGAATGTGCTTGCTTACAGCAACGTGCTATATGTTCTGAATGCCCGAATTGGGAATCTGTGTCAAAACTTTGTTAGAAATTATGTGATCCTTACTAGATGGAAGTAAGGGAGTTGGGGCATGAAGGTATTTCTAGGAGTTGGACACATACCAAGTTTAGCACAGTTCTGGGCATCTTTGAAATACATATACAAACTTGTTCCTACATAGTAACTTGCAACTTTGAATGAGAATGTGCTTGCTTGCAGCAACGTGCTATATGTTCTGAATGCCCGATTTGGGAATCTGTGTCAAAACTTTGTTAGGAATTATGTGATCCTTACTAGCTGGAAGTAAGTGAGATGGCGCATGAAGTTATTTCTAGGAGTTGGAGACATACAACGTTTAGCTCAGTTCTGGGCATCTTTGAAATACCTATACAAACTTGTTCCTACATAGTAACTTGCAACTTTGAATGAGAATGTGCTTGCTTGCAGCAACGTGCTATATGTTCTGAATGCCCGAATTGGGAATCTGTGTCAAAACTTTGTTAGGAATTATGTGATCCTTACTAGCTGGAAGTAAGGGAGATGGGGCATGAAGTTATTTCTAGGAGTTGGACACATACCAAGTTTAGCTCAGTTCTGGGCATCTTTGAAATACCTATACAAACTTGTTCCTACATACTATCTTGCGACTTTGAATGAGAATGTGCTTGCTTACAGCAACGTGCTATATGTTCTGAATGCCCGAATTGGGAATCTGTGTCAAAACTTTGTTAGGAATTATGTGATCCTTACTAGCTGGAAGTAAGGGAGATGGGGCATGAAGTTATTTCTAGGAGTTGGACACATACCAAGTTTAGCTCAGTTCTGGGCATCCTTGAAATACCTATACAAACTTGTTCCTACATAGTAACTTGCATCTTTGAATGAGAATGTGCTTGCTTACAGCAACGTGCTATATGTTCTGAATGCCAGAATTGGGAATCTCTGTCAAAATTTGTTAGGAATTATGTGATCCTTACTAGCTGGAAGTAAGGGAGATGGGGCATGAAGTTATTTCTAGGAGTTGGACACATACCAAGTTTAGCTCAGTTCTGGTCATCTTTGAAATACCTATACAAACTTGTTCCTACATACTATCTTGCGACTTTGAATGAGAATGTGCTTGCTTACAGCAACGTGCTATATGTTCTGAATGCCCGAATTGGGAATCTGTGTCAAAACTTTGTTAGGAATTATGTGATCCTTACTAGCTGGAAGTAAGTGAGATGGGGCATGAAATTATTTCTAGGAGTTGGACACATACCAAGTTTAGCTCAGTTCTGGGCATCTTTGACATACCTATACAAACTTGTTCCTACATAGTAACTTGCAACTTTGAATGAGAATGTGCTTGCTTACAGCAACGTGCTATATGTTCTGAATGCCCGAATTGGGAATCTGTGTGAAAACTTTGTTAGGAATTATGTGATCCTTACTAGCTGGAAGTAAGGGAGATGGGGCATGAAGTTATTTCTAGGAGTTGGACACATACCAAGTTTAGCTCAGTTCTGGGCATCTTTGAAATACCTATACAAACTTGTTCCTACATAGTAACTTGCAACTTTGAATGAGAATGTGCTTGCTTACAGCAACGTGCTATATGTTCTGAATGCCCGAATTGGGAATCTGTGTCAAAACTTTGTTAGGAATTATGTGATCCTTACTAGATGGAAGTAAGTGAGATGGGGCATGAAGTTATTTCTAGGAGTTGGAGACATACAACGTTTAGCTCAGTTCTGGGCATCTTTGAAATACCTATACAAACTTGTTCCTACATAGTAACTTGCAACTTTGAATGAGAATGTGCTTGCTTACAGCAACGTGCTATATGTTCTGAATGCCCGAATTGGGAATCTGTGTCAAAACTTTGTTAGAAATTATGTGATCCTTACTAGATGGAAGTAAGGGAGTTGGGGCATGAAGGTATTTCTAGGAGTTGGACACATACCAAGTTTAGCACAGTTCTGGGCATCTTTGAAATACCTATACAAACTTGTTCCTACATAGTAACTTGCAACTTTGAATGAGAATGTGCTTGCTTGCAGCAACGTGCTATATGTTCTGAATGCCCGATTTGGGAATCTGTGTCAAAACTTTGTTAGGAATTATGTGATCCTTACTAGCTGGAAGTAAGGGAGATGGGGCATGAAGTTATTTCTAGGAGTTGGAGACATACAACGTTTAGCTCAGTTCTGGGCATCTTTGAAATACCTATACAAACTTGTTCCTACATAGTAACTTGCAACTTTGAATGAGAATGTGCTTGCTTGCAGCAACGTACTATATGTTCTGAATGCCCGATTTGGGAATCTGTGTCAAAACTTTGTTAGGAATTATGTGATCCTTACTAGCTGGAAGTAAGTGAGATGGGGCATGAAATTATTTCTAGGAGTTGGACACATACCAAGTTTAGCTCAGTTTTGGGCATCTTTGAAATACCTATACAAACTTTTTCCTACATAGTAACTTGCAACTTTGAATGAGAATGTGCTTGCTTACAGCAACGTGCTATATGTTCTGAATGCCCGAATTGGGAATCTGTGTCAAAACTTTGTTAGGAATTATGTGATCCTTACTAGATGGAAGTAAGGGAGTTGGGGCATGAAGGTATTTCTAGGAGTTGGACACATACCAAGTTTAGCTCAGTTCTGGGCATCTTTGAAATACATATACACACTTGTTCCTACATAGTAACTTGCAACTTTGAATGAGAATGTGCTTGCTTGCAGCAACGTGCTATATGATCTGAATGCCCGATTTGGGAATCTGTGTCAAAACTTTGTTAGGAATTATGTGATCCTTACTAGCTGGAAGTAAGTGATATGGCGCATGAAGTTATTTCTAGGAGTTGGACACATACCAAGTTTAGCTCAGTTCTGGGCATCTTTGAAATACCTATACAAACTTGTTCCTACATAGTAACTTGCAACTTTGAATGAGAATGTGCTTGCTTGCAGCAACGTGCTATATGTTCTGAATGCCCGAATGGGAATCTGTGTCAAAACTTTGTTAGGAATTATGTGATCCTTACTAGCTGGAAGTAAGTGAGATGGGGCATGAAATTATTTCTAGGAGTTGGACCCATACCAAGTTTAGCTCAGTTCTGGGCATCTTTGAAATACCTATACATACTTGTTCCTACATAGTAACTTGCAACTTTGAATGAGAATGTGCTTGCTTACAGCAACGTGCTATATGTTCTGAATGCCCGAATTGGGAATCTGTGTCAAAACTTTGTTAGGAATTATGTGATCCTTACTAGCTGGAAGAAAGGGAGATGGGGCATGAAGTTATTTCTAGGAGTTGGACACATACCAAGTTTACCTCAGTTCCGGGCATCTTTGAAATACCTACACAAACTTGTTCCTACATAGTAACTTGCAACTTTGAATGAGAATGCGCTTGCTTACAGCAACGTGCTATATGTTCTGAATGCCCGAATTGGGAATCTGTGTCAAAACTTTGTTAGGAATTATGTGATCCTTACTAGCTGGAAGTAAGGGAGATGGGGCATGAAGTTATTTCTAGGAGTTGGACACATACCAAGTTTAGCTCAGTTCTGGGCATCTTTGAAATACCTATACAAACTTGTTCCTACATAGTAACTTGCATCTTTGAATGAGAATGTGCTTGCTTACAGCAACGTGCTATATGTTCTGAATGCCCGAATTGGGAATATGTGTGAAATCTTTTTTAGGAATTATGTGATCCTTACTAGCTGGAAGTAAGGGAGATGGGGCATGAAGTTATTTCTAGGAGTTGGACACATACCAAGTTTAGCTCAGTTCTGGGCATCTTTGAAATACCTATACAAACTTGTTCCTACATACTATCTTGCGACATTGAATGAGAATGTGCTTGCTTACAGCAACGTGCTATATGTTCTGAATGCCCGAATTTGGAATCTGTGTCAAAACGTTGTTAGGAATTATGTGATCCTTACTAGCTGGAAGTAAGGGAGATGGGGCATGAAGTTATTTCTAGGAGTTGGACACATACCAAGTTTAGCTCAGTTCTGGGCATCTTTGAAATACCTATACAAACTTGTTCCTACATAGTAACTTGCATCTTTGAATGAGAATGTGCTTGCTTACAGCAACGTGCTATATGTTCTGAATGCCAGAATTGGGAATCTCTGTCAAAATTTGTTAGGAATTATGTGATCCTTACTAGCTGGAAGTAAGGGAGATGGGGCATGAAGTTATTTCTAGGAGTTGGACACATACCAAGTTTAGCTCAGTTCTGGTCATCTTTGAAATACCTATACAAACTTGTTCCTACATACTATCTTGCGACTTTGAATGAGAATGTGCTTGCTTACAGCAACGTGCTATATGTTCTGAATGCCCGAATTGGGAATCTGTGTCAAAACTTTGTTAGGAATTATGTGATCCTTACTAGCTGGAAGTAAGTGAGATGGGGCATGAAGTTATTTCTAGGAGTTTGACACATACCAAGTTTAGCTCAGTTCTGGGCATCTTTGAAATACCTATACAAACTTGTTCCTACATAGTAACTTGCAACTTTGAATGAGAATGTGCTTGCTTACAGCAACGTGCTATATGTTCTGAATGCCCGAATTGGGAATCTGTGTCAAAACTTTGTTAGGAATTATGTGATCCTTACTAGCTGGAAGTAAGGGAGATGGGGCATGAAGTTATTTCTAGGAGTTGGACACATACCAAGTTAGCTCAGTTCTGGGCATCTTTGAAATACCTATAAAAACTTGTTCCTACATAGTAACTTGCAACTTTGAATGAGAATGTGCTTGCTTACAGCAACGTGCTATATGTTCTGAATGCCCGAATTGGGAATCTGTGTCAAAACTTTGTTAGGAATTATGTGATCCTTACTAGCTGGAAGTAAGGGAGATGGGGCATGAAGTTATTTCTAGGAGTTGGACACATACCAAGTTTAGCTCAGTTCTGGGCATCTTTGAAATACCTATACAAACTTGTTCCTACATAGTAACTTGCATCTTTGAATGAGAATGTGCTTGCTTACAGCAACGTGCTATATGTTCTGAATGCCCGAATTGGGAATATGTGTGAAATCTTTGTTAGGAATTATGTGATCCTTACTAGCTGGAAGTAAGGGAGATGGGGCATGAAGTTATTTCTAGGAGTTGGACACATACCAAGTTTAGCACAGTTCTGGGCATCTTTGAACTACCTATACAAACTTGTTCCTACATACTAACTTGCAACTTTGAATGAGAATGTGCTTGCTTGCAGCAACGTGCTATATGTTCTGAATGCCCGATTTGGGAATCTGTGTCAAAACTTTGTTAGGAATTATGTGATCCTTACTAGCTGGAAGTAAGTGAGATGGGGCATGAAGTTATTTCTAGGAGTTGGACACATACCAAGTTTAGCTCAGTTCTGGGCATCTTTGAAATACCTATACAAACTTTTTCCTACATAGTAACTTGCAACTTTGAATGAGAATGTGCTTGCTTACAGCAACGTGCTATATGTTCTGAATGCCCGAATTGGGAATCTGTGTCAAAACTTTGTTAGGAATTATGTGATCCTTACTAGATGGAAGTAAGTGAGATGGGGCATGAAGTTATTTCTAGGAGTTGGAGACATACAACGTTTAGCTCAGTTCTGGGCATCTTTGAAATACCTATACAAACTTGTTCCTACATAGTAACTTGCAACTTTGAATGAGAATGTGCTTGCTTACAGCAACGTGCTATATGTTCTGAATGCCCGAATTGGGAATCTGTGTCAAAACTTTGTTAGAAATTATGTGATCCTTACTAGATGGAAGTAAGGGAGTTGGGGCATGAAGGTATTTCTAGGAGTTGGACACATACCAAGTTTAGCACAGTTCTGGGCATTTTTGAAATACCTATACAAACTTGTTCCTGCATCGTAACTTGCAACTTTGAATGAGAATGTGCTTGCTTGCAGCAACGTGCTATATGTTCTGAATGCCCGATTTGGGAATCTGTGTCAAAACTTTGTTAGGAATTATGTGATCCTTACTAGCTGGAAGTAAGGGAGATGGGGCATGAAGTTATTTCTAGGAGTTGGAGACATACAACGTTTAGCTCAGTGCTGGGCATCTTTGAAATACCTATACAAACTTGTTCCTACATAGTAACTTGCAACTTTGAATGAGAATGTGCTTGCTTGCAGCAACGTGCTATATGTTCTGAATGCCCGATTTGGGAATCTGTGTCAAAACTTTGTTAGGAATTATGTGATCCTTACTAGCTGGAAGTAAGTGAGATGGGGCATAAAATTATTTCTAGGAGTTGGACACATACCAAGTTTAGCTCAGTTCTGGGCATCTTTGAAATACCTATACAAACTTGTTCCTACATAGTAACTTGCAACTTTGAATGAGAATGTGCTTGCTTACAGCAACGTGCTATATGTTCTGAATGCCCGAATTGGGAATCTGTGTCAAAACTTTGTTAGGAATTATGTGATCCTTACTAGATGGAAGTAAGGGAGTTCGGGCATCAAGGTATTTCTAGGACTTGGACACATACCAAGTTTAGCACAGTTCTGGGCATCTTTGAAATACATATACACACTTGTTCCTACATAGTAACTTGCAACTTTGAATGAGAATGTGCTTGCTTGCAGCAACGTGCTATATGTTCTGAATGCCCGATTTGGGAATCTGTGTCAAAACTTTGTTAGGAATTATGTGATCCTTACTAGCTGGAAGTAAGTGAGATGGCGCATGAAGTTATTTCTAGGAGTTGGAGACATACAACGTTTAGCTCAGTTCTGGGCATCTTTGAAATACCTATACAAACTTGTTCCTACATAGTAACTTGCAACTTTGAATGAGAATGTGCTTGCTTGCAGCAACGTGCTATATGATCTGAATGCCCGAATTGGGAATCTGTGTCAAAACTTTGTTAGGAATTATGTGATCCTTACTAGCTGGAAGTAAGTGAGATGGGGCATGAAATTATTTCTAGGAGTTGGACACATACCAAGTTTAGCTCAGTTCTGGGCATTTTTGAAATACCTATACATACTTGTTCCTACATAGTAACTTGCAACTTTGAATGAGAATGTGCTTGCTTACAGCAACGTGCTATATGTTCTGAATGCCCGAATTGGGAATCTGTGTCAAAACTTTGTTAGGAATTATGTGATCCTTACTAGCTGGAAGAAAGGGAGATGGGGCATGAAGTTATTTCTAGGAGTTGGACACATACCAAGTTTAGCTCAGTTCCGGGCATCTTTGAAATACCTACACAAACTTGTTCCTACATAGTAACTTGCAACTTTGAATGAGAATGTGCTTGCTTACAGCAACGTGCTATATGTTCTGAATGCCCGAATTGGGAATCTGTGTCAAAACTTTGTTAGGAATTATGTGATCCTTACTAGCTGGAAGTAAGGGAGATGGGGCATGAAGTTATTTCTAGGAGTTGGACACATACCAAGTTTAGCTCAGTTCTGGGCATCTTTGAAATACCTATACAAACTTGTTCCTACATAGTAACTTGCAACTTTGAATGAGAATGTGCTTGCTTGCAGCAACGTGCTATATGTTCTGAATGCCCGATTTGGGAATCTGTGTCAAAACGTTGTTAGGAATTATGTGATCCTTACTAGCTGGAAGTAAGGGAGATGGGGCATGAAGTTATTTCTAGGAGTGTGACACATACCAAGTTTAGCTCAGTTCTGGGCATCTTTGAAATACCTATACAAACTTGTTCCTACATAGTAACTTGCATCTTTGAATGAGAATGTGCTTGCTTACAGCAACGTGCTATATGTTCTGAATGCCCGAATTGGGAATATGTGTGAAATCTTTGTTAGGAATTATGTGATCCTTACTAGCTGGAAATAAGGGAGATGGGGCATGAAGTTATTTCTAGGAGTTGGACACATACCAAGTTTAGCACAATTCTGGGCATCTTTGAAATACCTATACAAACTTGTTCCTACATACTAACTTGCAACTTTGAATGAGAATGTGCTTGCTTGCAGCAACGTGCTATATGTTCTGAATGCCCGATTTGGGAATCTGTGTCAAAACTTTGTTAGGAATTATGTGATCCTTACTAGCTGGAAGTAAGTGAGATGGGGCATGAAATTATTTCTAGGAGTTGGACACATACCAAGTTTAGCTCAGTTCCGGGCATCTTTGAAATACCTATACAAACTTGTTCCTACATAGTAACTTGCAACTTTGAATGAGAATGTGCTTGCTTACAGCAACGTGCTATATGTTCTGAATGCCCGAATTGGGAATCTGTGTCAAAACTTTGTTAGGAATTATGTGATCCTTACTAGATGGAAGTAAGGGAGTTGGGGCATGAAGGTATTTCTAGGAGTTGGACACATACGAAGTTTAGCACAGTTCTGGGCATCTTTGAAATACATATACACACTTGTTCCTACATAGTAACTTGCAACTTTGAATGAGAATGTGCTTGCTTGCAGCAACGTGCTATATGTTCTGAATGCCCGATTTGGGAATCTGTGTCAAAACTTTGTTAGGAATTATGTGATCCTTACTAGCTGGAAGTAAGTGAGATGGCGCATGAAGTTATTTCTAGGAGTTGGAGACATACAACGTTTAGCTCAGTTCTGGGCATCTTTGAAATACCTATACAAACTTGTTCCTACATAGTAACTTGCAACTTTGAATGAGAATGTGCTTGCTTGCAGCAACGTGCTATATGATCTGAATGCCCGAATTGGGAATCTGTGTCAAAACTTTGTTAGGAATTATGTGATCCTTACTAGCTGGAAGTAAGTGAGATGGGGCATGAAATTATTTCTAGGAGTTGGACACATACCAAGTTTAGCTCAGTTCTGGGCATTTTTGAAATACCTATACATACTTGTTCCTACATAGTAACTTGCAACTTTGAATGAGAATGTGCTTGCTTACAGCAACGTGCTATATGTTCTGAATGCCCGAATTGGGAATCTGTGTCAAAACTTTGTTAGGAATTATGTGATCCTTACTAGCTGGAAGAAAGGGAGATGGGGCATGAAGTTATTTCTAGGAGTTGGACACATACCAAGTTTAGCTCAGTTCCGGGCATCTTTGAAATACCTACACAAACTTGTTCCTACATAGTAACTTGCAACTTTGAATGAGAATGTGCTTGCTTACAGCAACGTGCTATATGTTCTGAATGCCCGAATTGGGAATCTGTGTCAAAACTTTGTTAGGAATTATGTGATCCTTACTAGCTGGAAGTAAGGGAGATGGGGCATGAAGTTATTTCTAGGAGTTGGACACATACCAAGTTTAGCTCAGTTCTGGGCATCTTTGAAATACCTATACAAACTTGTTCCTACATAGTAACTTGCAACTTTGAATGAGAATGTGCTTGCTTACAGCAACGTGCTATATGTTCTGAATGCCCGAATTGGGAATCTGTGTCAAAACTTTGTTAGGAATTATGTGATCCTTACTAGATGGAAGTAAGTGAGATGGGGCATGAAGTTATTTCTAGGAGTTGGAGACATACAACGTTTAGCTCAGTTCTGGGCATCTTTGAAATACCTATACAAACTTGTTCCTACATAGTAACTTGCAACTTTGAATGAGAATGTGCTTGCTTACAGCAACGTGCTATATGTTCTGAATGCCCGAATTGGGAATCTGTGTCAAAATTTTGTTAGAAATTATGTGATCCTTACTAGATGGAAGTAAGGGAGTTGGGGCATGAAGGTATTTCTAGGAGTTGGACACATACCAAGTTTAGCACAGTTCTGGGCATCTTTGAAATACCTATACAAACTTGTTCCTACATCGTAACTTGCAACTTTGAATGAGAATGTGCTTGCTTGCAGCAACGTGCTATATGTTCTGAATGCCCGATTTGGGAATCTGTGTCAAAACTTTGTTAGGAATTATGTGATCCTTACTAGCTGGAAGTAAGGGAGATGGGGCATGAAGTTATTTCTAGGAGTTGGAGACATACAACGTTTAGCTCAGTTCTGGGCATCTTTGAAATACCTATACAAACTTGTTCCTACATAGTAACTTGCAACTTTGAATGAGAATGTGCTTGCTTGCAGCAACGTGCTATATGATCTGAATGCCCGAATTGGGAATCTGTGTCAAAACTTTGTTAGGAATTATGTGATCCTTACTAGCTGGAAGTAAGTGAGATGGGGCATGAAATTATTTCTAGGAGTTGGACACATACCAAGTTTAGCTCAGTTCCGGGCATTATTGAAATACCTATACATACTTGTTCCTACATAGTAACTTGCAACTTTAAATGAGAATGTGCTTGCTTACAGCAACGTGCTATATGTTCTGCATGCCCGAATTGGGAATCTGTGTCAAAACTTTGTTAGGAATTATGTGATCCTTACTAGCTGGAAGAAAGGGAGATGGGGCATGAAGTTATTTCTAGGAGTTGGACACATACCAACTTTAGCTCAGTTCCGGGCATCTTTGAAATACCTACACAAACTTGTTCCTACATAGTAACTTGCAACTTTGAATGAGAATGTGCTTGCTTACAGCAACGTGCTATATGTTCTGAATGCCCGAATTGGGAATCTGTGTCAAAACTTTGTTAGGAATTATGTGATCCTTACTAGCTGGAAGTAAGGGAGATGGGGCATGAAGTTATTTCTAGGAGTTGGACACATACCAAGTTTAGCTCAGTTCTGGGCATCTTTGAAATACCTATACAAACTTGTTCCTACATAGTAACTTGCAACTTTGAATGAGAATGTGCTTGCTTGCAGCAACGTGCTATATGTTCTGAATGCCCGATTTGGGAATCTGTGTCAAAACGTTGTTAGGAATTATGTGATCCTTACTAGCTGGAAGTAAGGGAGATGGGGCATGAAGTTATTTCTAGGAGTGTGACACATACCAAGTTTAGCTCAGTTCTGGGCATCTTTGAAATACCTATACAAACTTGTTCCTACATAGTAACTTGCATCTTTGAATGAGAATGTGCTTGCTTACAGCAACGTGCTATATGTTCTGAATGCCCGAATTGGGAATATGAGTGAAATCTTTGTTAGGAATTATGTGATCCTTACTAGCTGGAAGTAAGGGAGATGGGGCATGAAGTTATTTCTAGGAGTTGGACACATACCAAGTTTAGCTCAGTTCTGGGCATCTTTGAAATACCTATACAAACTTGTTCCTACATACTATCTTGCGACATTGAATGAGAATGTGCTTGCTTGCAGCAACGTGCTATATGATCTGAATGCCCGAATTGGGAATCTGTGTCAAAACTTTGTTAGGAATTATGTGATCCTTACTAGCTGGAAGTAAGTGAGATGGGGCATGAAATTATTTCTAGGAGTTGGACACATACCAAGTTTAGCTCAGTTCCGGGCATTATTGAAATACCTATACATACTTGTTCCTACATAGTAACTTGCAACTTTAAATGAGAATGTGCTTGCTTACAGCAACGTGCTATATGTTCTGCATGCCCGAATTGGGAATCTGTGTCAAAACTTTGTTAGGAATTATGTGATCCTTACTAGCTGGAAGAAAGGGAGATGGGGCATGAAGTTATTTCTAGGAGTTGGACACATACCAACTTTAGCTCAGTTCCGGGCATCTTTGAAATACCTACACAAACTTGTTCCTACATAGTAACTTGCAACTTTGAATGAGAATGTGCTTGCTTACAGCAACGTGCTATATGTTCTGAATGCCCGAATTGGGAATCTGTGTCAAAACTTTGTTAGGAATTATGTGATCCTTACTAGCTGGAAGTAAGGGAGATGGGGCATGAAGTTATTTCTAGGAGTTGGACACATACCAAGTTTAGCTCAGTTCTGGGCATCTTTGAAATACCTATACAAACTTGTTCCTACATAGTAACTTGCAACTTTGAATGAGAATGTGCTTGCTTGCAGCAACGTGCTATATGTTCTGAATGCCCGATTTGGGAATCTGTGTCAAAACGTTGTTAGGAATTATGTGATCCTTACTAGCTGGAAGTAAGGGAGATGGGGCATGAAGTTATTTCTAGGAGTGTGACACATACCAAGTTTAGCTCAGTTCTGGGCATCTTTGAAATACCTATACAAACTTGTTCCTACATAGTAACTTGCATCTTTGAATGAGAATGTGCTTGCTTACAGCAACGTGCTATATGTTCTGAATGCCCGAATTGGGAATATGAGTGAAATCTTTGTTAGGAATTATGTGATCCTTACTAGCTGGAAGTAAGGGAGATGGGGCATGAAGTTATTTCTAGGAGTTGGACACATACCAAGTTTAGCTCAGTTCTGGGCATCTTTGAAATACCTATACAAACTTGTTCCTACATACTATCTTGCGACATTGAATGAGAATGTGCTTGCTTGCAGCAACGTGCTATATGATCTGAATGCCCGAATTGGGAATCTGTGTCAAAACTTTGTTAGGAATTATGTGATCCTTACTAGCTGGAAGTAAGTGAGATGGCGCATGAAGTTATTTCTAGGAGTTGGAGACATACAACGTTTAGCTCAGTTCTGGGCATCTTTGAAATACCTATACAAACTTGTTCCTACATAGTAACTTGCAACTTTGAATGAGAATGTGCTTGCTTGCAGCAACGGGCTATATGATCTGAATGCCCGAATTGGGAATCTGTGTCAAAACTTTGTTAGGAATTATGTGATCCTTACTAGCTGGAAGTAAGTGAGATGGGGCATGAAATTATTTCTAGGAGTTGGACACATACCAAGTTTAGCTCAGTTCTGGGCATTTTTGAAATACCTATACATACTTGTTCCTACATAGTAACTTGCAACTTTGAATGAGAATGTGCTTGCTTACAGCAACGTGCTATATGTTCTGAATGCCCGAATTGGGAATCTGTGTCAAAACATTGTTAGGAATTATGTGATCCTTACTAGCTGGAAGAAAGGGAGATGGGGCATGAAGTTATTTCTAGGAGTTGGACACATACCAAGTTTAGCTCAGTTCCGGGCATCTTTGAAATACCTACACAAACTTGTTCCTACATAGTAACTTGCAACTTTGAATGAGAATGTGCTTGCTTACAGCAACGTGCTATATGTTCTGAATGCCCGAATTGGGAATCTGTGTCAAAACTTTGTTAGGAATTATGTGATCCTTACTAGCTGGAAGTAAGGGAGATGGGGCATGAAGTTATTTCTAGGAGTTGGACACATACCAAGTTTAGCTCAGTTCTGGGCATCTTTGAAATACCTATACAAACTTGTTCCTACATAGTAACTTGCATCTTTGAATGAGAATGTGCTTGCTTACAGCAACGTGCTATATGTTCTGAATGCCCGAATTGGGAATATGAGTGAAATCTTTGTTAGGAATTATGTGATCCTTACTAGCTGGAAGTAAGGGAGATGGGGCATGAAGTTATTTCTAGGAGTTGGACACATACCAAGTTTAGCTCAGTTCTGGGCATCTTTGAAATACCTATACAAACTTGTTCCTACATACTATCTTGCGACATTGAATGAGAATGTGCTTGCTTACAGCAACGTGCTATATGTTCTGAATGCCCGAATTTGGAATCTGTGTCAAAACTTTGTTAGGAATTATGTGATCCTTACTAGCTGGAAGTAAGGGAGATGGGGCATGAAGTTATTTCTAGGAGTTGGACACATACCAAGTTTAGCTCAGTTCTGGGCATCTTTGAAATACCTATACAAACTTGTTCCTACATACTAACTTGCATCTTTGAATGAGAATGTGCTTGCTTACAGCAACGTGCTATATGTTCTGAATGCCCGAATTGGGAATCTGTGTCAAAACTTTGTTAGGAATTATGTGATCCTTACTAGCTGGAAGAAAGGGAGATGGGGCATGAAGTTATTTCTAGGAGTTGGACACATACCAAGTTTAGCTCAGTTCCGGGCATCTTTGAAATACCTACACAAACTTGTTCCTACATAGTAACTTGCAACTTTGAATGAGAATGTGCTTGCTTACAGCAACGTGCTATATGTTCTGAATGCCCGAATTGGGAATCTGTGTCAAAACTTTGTTAGGAATTATGTGATCCTTACTAGCTGGAAGTAAGGGAGATGGGGCATGAAGTTATTTCTAGGAGTTGGACACATACCAAGTTTAGCTCAGTTCTGGGCATCTTTGAAATACCTATACAAACTTGTTCCTACATAGTAACTTGCAACTTTGAATGAGAATGTGCTTGCTTACAGCAACGTGCTATATGTTCTGAATGCCCGAATTGGGAATCTGTGTCAAAACTTTGTTAGGAATTATGTGATCCTTACTAGATGGAAGTAAGTGAGATGGGGCATGAAGTTATTTCTAGGAGTTGGAGACATACAACGTTTAGCTCAGTTCTGGGCATCTTTGAAATACCTATACAAACTTGTTCCTACATAGTAACTTGCAACTTTGAATGAGAATGTGCTTGCTTACAGCAACGTGCTATATGTTCTGAATGCCCGAATTGGGAATCTGTGTCAAAATTTTGTTAGAAATTATGTGATCCTTACTAGATGGAAGTAAGGGAGTTGGGGCATGAAGGTATTTCTAGGAGTTGGACACATACCAAGTTTAGCACAGTTCTGGGCATCTTTGAAATACCTATACAAACTTGTTCCTACATCGTATCTTGCAACTTTGAATGAGAATGTGCTTGCTTGCAGCAACGTGCTATATGTTCTGAATGCCCGATTTGGGAATCTGTGTCAAAACTTTGTTAGGAATTATGTGATCCTTACTAGCTGGAAGTAAGGGAGATGGGGCATGAAGTTATTTCTAGGAGTTGGAGACATACAACGTTTAGCTCAGTTCTGGGCATCTTTGAAATACCTATACAAACTTGTTCCTACATAGTAACTTGCAACTTTGAATGAGAATGTGCTTGCTTGCAGCAACGTGCTATATGATCTGAATGCCCGAATTGGGAATCTGTGTCAAAACTTTGTTAGGAATTATGTGATCCTTACTAGCTGGAAGTAAGTGAGATGGGGCATGAAATTATTTCTAGGAGTTGGACACATACCAAGTTTAGCTCAGTTCCGGGCATTTTTGAAATACCTATACATACTTGTTCCTACATAGTAACTTGCAACTTTGAATGAGAATGTGCTTGCTTACAGCAACGTGCTATATGTTCTGCATGCCCGAATTGGGAATCTGTGTCAAAACTTTGTTAGGAATTATGTGATCCTTACTAGCTGGAAGAAAGGGAGATGGGGCATGAAGTTATTTCTAGGAGTTGGACACATACCAAGTTTAGCTCAGTTCCGGGCATCTTTGAAATACCTACACAAACTTGTTCCTACATAGTAACTTGCAACTTTGAATGAGAATGTGCTTGCTTACAGCAACGTGCTATATGTTCTGAATGCCCGAATTGGGAATCTGTGTCAAAACTTTGTTAGGAATTATGTGATCCTTACTAGCTGGAAGTAAGGGAGATGGGGCATGAAGTTATTTCTAGGAGTTGGACACATACCAAGTTTAGCTCAGTTCTGGGCATCTTTGAAATACCTATACAAACTTGTTCCTACATAGTAACTTGCAACTTTGAATGAGAATGTGCTTGCTTGCAGCAACGTGCTATATGTTCTGAATGCCCGATTTGGGAATCTGTGTCAAAACGTTGTTAGGAATTATGTGATCCTTACTAGCTGGAAGTAAGGGAGATGGGGCATGAAGTTATTTCTAGGAGTGTGACACATACCAAGTTTAGCTCAGTTCTGGGCATCTTTGAAATACCTATACAAACTTGTTCCTACATAGTAACTTGCATCTTTGAATGAGAATGTGCTTGCTTACAGCAACGTGCTATATGTTCTGAATGCCCGAATTGGGAATATGAGTGAAATCTTTGTTAGGAATTATGTGATCCTTACTAGCTGGAAGTAAGGGAGATGGGGCATGAAGTTATTTCTAGGAGTTGGACACATACCAAGTTTAGCTCAGTTCTGGGCATCTTTGAAATACCTATACAAACTTGTTCCTACATACTATCTTGCGACATTGAATGAGAATGTGCTTGCTTACAGCAACGTGCTATATGTTCTGAATGCCCGAATTGGGAATCTGTGTCAAAACTTTGTTAGGAATTATGTGATCCTTACTAGCTGGAAGTAAGGGAGATGGGGCATGAAGTTATTTCTAGGAGTTGGACACATACCAAGTTTAGCTCAGTTCTGGGCATCTTTGAAATACCTATACAAACTTGTTCCTACATACTAACTTGCATCTTTGAATGAGAATGTGCTTGCTTACAGCAACGTGCTATATGTTCTGAATGCCAGAATTGGGAATCTGTGTCAAAGCGTTGTTAGGAATTATGTGATCCTTACTAGCTGGAAGTAAGGGAGATGGGGCATGAAGTTATTTCTAGGAGTTGGACACATACCAAGTTTAGCTCAGTTCTGGTCATCTTTGAAATACCTATACAAACTTGTTCCTACATACTATCTTGCGACTTTGAATGAGAATGTGCTTGCTTACAGCAACGTGCTATATGTTCTGAATGCCCGAATTGGGAATCTGTGTCAAAACTTTGTTAGGAATTATGTGATCCTTACTAGCTGGAAGTAAGTGAGATGGGGCATGAAATTATTTCTAGGAGTTGGACACATACCAAGTTTAGCTCAGTTCTGGGCATCTTTGAAATACCTATACAAACTTGTTCCTACATAGTAACTTGCAACTTTGAATGAGAATGTGCTTGCTTACAGCAACGTGCTATATGTTCTGAATGCCCGAATTGGGAATCTGTGTCAAAACTTTGTTAGGAATTATGTGATCCTTACTAGCTGGAAGTAAGTGAGATGGGGCATGATATTATTTCTAGGAGTTGGACACATACCAAGTTTAGCTCAGTTCTGGGCATCTTTGAAATACCTATACAAACTTGTTCCTACATAGTAACTTGCAACTTTGAATGAGAATGTGCTTGCTTACAGCAACGTGCTATATGTTCTGAATGCCCGAATTGGGAATCTGTGTCAAAACTTTGTTAGGAATTATGTGATCCTTACTAGCTGGAAGTAAGGGAGATGGGGCATGAAGTTATTTCTAGGAGTTGGACACATACCAAGTTTAGCTCAGTTCTGGGCATCTTTGAAATACCTATACAAACTTGTTCCTACATGGTAACTTGCAACTTTGAATGAGAATGTGCTTGCTTACAGCAACGTGCCATATGTTCTGAAAGCCCGAATAGGGAATCTGTGTCAAAACTTTGTTAGAAATTATGTGATCCTTACTAGATGGAAGTAAGGGAGTTGGGGCATGAAGGTATTTCTAGGAGTTGGACACATACCAAGTTTAGCACAGTTCTGGGCATCTTTGAAATACCTATACAAACTTGTTCCTACATAGTAACTTGCAACTTTGAATGAGAATGTGCTTGCTTACAGCAACGTGCTATATGTTCTGAATGCCCGATTTGGGAATCTGTGTCAAAACTTTGTTAGGAATTATGTGATCCTTACTAGCTGGAAGTAAGTGAGATGGGGCATGAAGTTATTTCTAGGAGTTGGAGACATACAACGTTTAGCTCAGTTCTGGGCATCTTTGAAATACCTATACAAACTTGTTCCTACATAGTAACTTGCAACTTTGAATGAGAATGTGCTTGCTTGCAGCAACGTGCTATATGTTCTGAATGCCCGAATTGGGAATCTGTGTCAAAACTTTGTTAGGAATTATGTGATCCTTACTAGCTGGAAGTAAGTGAGATGGGGCATGAAATTATTTCTAGGAGTTGGACACATACCAAGTTTAGCTCAGTTCTGGGCATCTTTGAAATACCTATACAAACTTGTTCCTACATAGTAACTGGCAACTTTGAATGAGAATGTGCTTGCTTACAGCAACGTGCTATATGTTCTGAATGCCCGAATTGGGAATCTGTGTCAAAACTTTGTTAGGAATTATGTGATCCTTACTAGATGGAAGTAAGGGAGATGGGGCATGAAGTTATTTCTAGGAGTTGGACACATACCAAGTTTAGCTCAGTTCCGGGCATCTTTGAAATACCTATACAAACTTGTTCCTACATAGTAACTTGCAACTTTGAATGAGAATGTGCTTGCTTACAGCAACGTGCTATAGTTCTGAATGCCCGAATTGGGAATCTGTGTCAAAACTTTGTTAGGAATTATGTGATCCTTACTAGCTGGAAGTAAGGGAGATGGGGCATGAAGTTATTTCTTGGAGTTGGAGACATACCAAGTTTAGCTCAGTTCTGGGCATCTTTGAAATACCTATACAAACTTGTTCCAACATAGTAACTTGCAACTTTGAATGAGAATGTGCTTGCTTGCAGCAACGTGCTATATGTTCTGAATGCCCGATTTGGGAATCTGTGTCAAAACGTTGTTAGGAATTATGTGATCCTTACTAGCTGGAAGTAAGGGAGATGGAGCATGAAGTTATTTCTAGGAGTTGGACACATACCAAGTTTAGCTCAGTTCTGGGCATCTTTGAAATACCTATACAAACTTGTTCCTACATAGTAACTTGCATCTTTGAATGAGAATGTGCTTGCTTACAGCAACGTGCTATATGTTCTGAATGCCCGAATTGGCAATCTGTGTCAAAACTTTGTTAGGAATTATGTGATCCTTACTAGCTGGAAGTAAGGGAGATGGGGCATGAAGTTATTTCTAGGAGTTGAACACATACCAAGTTTAGCTCAGTTCTGGGCATCTTTGAAATACCTATACAAACTTGTTCCTACATAGTAACTTGCAACTTTGAATGAAAATGTGCTTGCTTACAGCAACGTGCTATATGTTCTGAATGCCCGAATTGGGAATCTGTGTCAAAACGTTGTTAGGAATTATGTGATCCTTACTAGCTGGAAGTAAGGGAGATGGGGCATGAAATTATTTCTAGGAGTTGGACACATACCAAGTTTAGCTCAGTTCCGGGCATCTTTGAAATACCTACACAAACTTGTTCCTACATAGTAACTTGCAACTTTGAATGAGAATGTGCTTGCTTACAGCAACGTGCTATATGTTCTGAATGCCCGAATTGGGAATCTGTGTCAAAACTTTGTTAGGAATTATGTGATCCTTACTAGCTGGAAGTAAGGGAGATGGGGCATGAAGTTATTTCTAGGAGTTGGACACATACCAAGTTTAGCTCAGTTCTGGGCATCTTTGAAATACCTATACAAACTTGTTCCTACATAGTAACTTGCAACTTTGAATGAGAATGTGCTTGCTTGCAGCAACGTGCTATATGTTCTGAATGCCCGATTTGGGAATCTGTGTCAAAACGTTGTTAGGAATTATGTGATCCTTACTAGCTGGAAGTAAGGGAGATGGGGCATGAAGTTATTTCTAGGAGTGTGACACATACCAAGTTTAGCTCAGTTCTGGGCATCTTTGAAATACCTATACAAACTTGTTCCTACATAGTAACTTGCATCTTTGAATGAGAATGTGCTTGCTTACAGCAACGTGCTATATGTTCTGAATGCCCGAATTGGGAATATGAGTGAAATCTTTGTTAGGAATTATGTGATCCTTACTAGCTGGAAGTAAGGGAGATGGGGCATGAAGTTATTTCTAGGAGTTGGACACATACCAAGTTTAGCTCAGTTCTGGGCATCTTTGAAATACCTATACAAACTTGTTCCTACATACTATCTTGCGACATTGAATGAGAATGTGCTTGCTTACAGCAACGTGCTATATGTTCTGAATGCCCGAATTGGGAATCTGTGTCAAAACTTTGTTAGGAATTATGTGATCCTTACTAGCTGGAAGTAAGGGAGATGGGGCATGAAGTTATTTCTAGGAGTTGGACACATACCAAGTTTAGCTCAGTTCTGGGCATCTTTGAAATACCTATACAAACTTGTTCCTACATACTAACTTGCATCTTTGAATGAGAATGTGCTTGCTTACAGCAACGTGCTATATGTTCTGAATGCCAGAATTGGGAATCTGTGTCAAAGCGTTGTTAGGAATTATGTGATCCTTACTAGCTGGAAGTAAGGGAGATGGGGCATGAAGTTATTTCTAGGAGTTGGACACATACCAAGTTTAGCTCAGTTCTGGTCATCTTTGAAATACCTATACAAACTTGTTCCTACATACTATCTTGCGACTTTGAATGAGAATGTGCTTGCTTACAGCAACGTGCTATATGTTCTGAATGCCCGAATTGGGAATCTGTGTCAAAACTTTGTTAGGAATTATGTGATCCTTACTAGCTGGAAGTAAGTGAGATGGGGCATGAAATTATTTCTAGGAGTTGGACACATACCAAGTTTAGCTCAGTTCTGGGCATCTTTGAAATACCTATACAAACTTGTTCCTACATAGTAACTTGCAACTTTGAATGAGAATGTGCTTGCTTACAGCAACGTGCTATATGTTCTGAATGCCCGAATTGGGAATCTGTGTCAAAACTTTGTTAGGAATTATGTGATCCTTACTAGCTGGAAGTAAGTGAGATGGGGCATGATATTATTTCTAGGAGTTGGACACATACCAAGTTTAGCTCAGTTCTGGGCATCTTTGAAATACCTATACAAACTTGTTCCTACATAGTAACTTGCAACTTTGAATGAGAATGTGCTTGCTTACAGCAACGTGCTATATGTTCTGAATGCCCGAATTGGGAATCTGTGTCAAAACTTTGTTAGGAATTATGTGATCCTTACTAGCTGGAAGTAAGGGAGATGGGGCATGAAGTTATTTCTAGGAGTTGGACACATACCAAGTTTAGCTCAGTTCTGGGCATCTTTGAAATACCTATACAAACTTGTTCCTACATGGTAACTTGCAACTTTGAATGAGAATGTGCTTGCTTACAGCAACGTGCCATATGTTCTGAAAGCCCGAATAGGGAATCTGTGTCAAAACTTTGTTAGAAATTATGTGATCCTTACTAGATGGAAGTAAGGGAGTTGGGGCATGAAGGTATTTCTAGGAGTTGGACACATACCAAGTTTAGCACAGTTCTGGGCATCTTTGAAATACCTATACAAACTTGTTCCTACATAGTAACTTGCAACTTTGAATGAGAATGTGCTTGCTTACAGCAACGTGCTATATGTTCTGAATGCCCGATTTGGGAATCTGTGTCAAAACTTTGTTAGGAATTATGTGATCCTTACTAGCTGGAAGTAAGTGAGATGGGGCATGAAGTTATTTCTAGGAGTTGGAGACATACAACGTTTAGCTCAGTTCTGGGCATCTTTGAAATACCTATACAAACTTGTTCCTACATAGTAACTTGCAACTTTGAATGAGAATGTGCTTGCTTGCAGCAACGTGCTATATGTTCTGAATGCCCGAATTGGGAATCTGTGTCAAAACTTTGTTAGGAATTATGTGATCCTTACTAGCTGGAAGTAAGTGAGATGGGGCATGAAATTATTTCTAGGAGTTGGACACATACCAAGTTTAGCTCAGTTCTGGGCATCTTTGAAATACCTATACAAACTTGTTCCTACATAGTAACTGGCAACTTTGAATGAGAATGTGCTTGCTTACAGCAACGTGCTATATGTTCTGAATGCCCGAATTGGGAATCTGTGTCAAAACTTTGTTAGGAATTATGTGATCCTTACTAGATGGAAGTAAGGGAGATGGGGCATGAAGTTATTTCTAGGAGTTGGACACATACCAAGTTTAGCTCAGTTCCGGGCATCTTTGAAATACCTATACAAACTTGTTCCTACATAGTAACTTGCAACTTTGAATGAGAATGTGCTTGCTTACAGCAACGTGCTATAGTTCTGAATGCCCGAATTGGGAATCTGTGTCAAAACTTTGTTAGGAATTATGTGATCCTTACTAGCTGGAAGTAAGGGAGATGGGGCATGAAGTTATTTCTTGGAGTTGGAGACATACCAAGTTTAGCTCAGTTCTGGGCATCTTTGAAATACCTATACAAACTTGTTCCAACATAGTAACTTGCAACTTTGAATGAGAATGTGCTTGCTTGCAGCAACGTGCTATATGTTCTGAATGCCCGATTTGGGAATCTGTGTCAAAACGTTGTTAGGAATTATGTGATCCTTACTAGCTGGAAGTAAGGGAGATGGAGCATGAAGTTATTTCTAGGAGTTGGACACATACCAAGTTTAGCTCAGTTCTGGGCATCTTTGAAATACCTATACAAACTTGTTCCTACATAGTAACTTGCATCTTTGAATGAGAATGTGCTTGCTTACAGCAACGTGCTATATGTTCTGAATGCCCGAATTGGCAATCTGTGTCAAAACTTTGTTAGGAATTATGTGATCCTTACTAGCTGGAAGTAAGGGAGATGGGGCATGAAGTTATTTCTAGGAGTTGAACACATACCAAGTTTAGCTCAGTTCTGGGCATCTTTGAAATACCTATACAAACTTGTTCCTACATAGTAACTTGCAACTTTGAATGAAAATGTGCTTGCTTACAGCAACGTGCTATATGTTCTGAATGCCCGAATTGGGAATCTGTGTCAAAACGTTGTTAGGAATTATGTGATCCTTACTAGCTGGAAGTAAGGGAGATGGGGCATGAAGTTATTTCTAGGAGTTGGACACATACCAAGTTTAGCTCAGTTCTGGGCATCTTTGAAATACCTATACAAACTTGTTCCTACATACTATCTTGCGACTTTGAATGAGAATGTGCTTGCTTACAGCAACGTGCTATATGTTCTGAATGCCCGAATTGGGAATCTGTGTCAAAACTTTGTTAGGAATTATGTGATCCTTACTAGCTGGAAGTAAGGGAGATGGGGCATGAAATTATTTCTAGGAGTTGGACACATACCAAGTTAAGCTCAGTTCTGGGCATCTTTGAAATACCTATACAAACTTGTTCCTACATAGTAACTTGCAACTTTGAATGAGAATGTGCTTGCTTACAGCAACGTGCTATATGTTCTGAATGCCCGAATTGGGAATCTGTGTCAAAACTTTGTTAGGAATTATGTGATCCTTACTAGCTGGAAGTAAGGGAGATGGGGCATGAAGGTATTTCTTGGAGTTGGACACATACCAAGTTTAGCACAGTTCTGGGCATCTTTGAAATACCTATACAAACTTGTTCCTACATACTAACTTGCAACTTTGAATGAGAATGTGCTTGCTTACAGCAACGTGCTATATGTTCTGAATGCCCGATTTGGGAATCTCTGTCAAAACTTTGTTAGGAATTATGTGATCCTTACTAGCTGGAAGTAAGGGAGATGGGGCATGAAGTTATTTCTTGGAGTTGGAGACATACCAAGTTTAGCTCAGTTCTGGGCATCTTTGAAATACCTATACAAACTTGTTCCTACATAGTAACTTGCATCTTTGAATGAGAATGTGCTTGCTTACAGCAACGTGCTATATGTTCTGAATGCCCGAATTGGCAATCTGTGTCAAAACTTTGTTAGGAATTATGTGATCTTTACTAGCTGGAAGTAAGGGAGATGGGGCATGAAGTTATTTCTAGGAGTTGGACAAATACCAAGTTTAGCTCAGTTCTGGGCATCTTTGAAATACCTATACAAACTTGTTCCTACATAGTAACTTGCATCTTTGAATGAGAATGTGCTTGCTTACAGCAACGTGCTATATGTTCTGAATGCCCGAATTGGGAATCTGTGTCAAAACTTTGTTAGGAATTATGTGATCCTTACTAGCTGGAAGTAAGGGAGATGGGGCATGAAGTTATTTCTAGGAGTTGGACACATACCAAGTTTAGCTCAGTTCTGGGCATCTTTGAAATACCTATACAAACTTGTTCCTACATAGTAACTTGCAACTTTGAATGAAAATGTGCTTGCTTACAGCAACGTGCTATATGTTCTGAATGCCCGAATTGGGAATCTGTGTCAAAACTTTGTTAGGAATTATGTGATCCTTACTAGCTGGAAGTAAGGGTGATGGGGCATGAAGTTATTTCTAGGAGTTGGACACATACCAAGTTTAGCTCAGTTCTGGGCATCTTTGAAATACCTATAAAAACTTGTTCCTGCATAGTAACTTGCAACTTTGAATTAAAATGTGCTTGCTTACAGCAACGTGCTATATGTTCTGAATGCCCGAATTGGGAATCTGTGTCAAAACTTTGTTAGGAATTATGTGCTCCTTGCTAGCTGGAAGTAAGGGAGATGGGGCATGAAGTTATTTCTAGTAGTTGGACACATACCAAGTTTAGCTCAGTTCTGGGCATCTTTGAAATACCTATACAAACTTGTTCCTACATACTATCTTGCGACTTTGAATGAGAATGTGCTTGCTTACAGCAACGTGCTATATGTTCTGAATGCCCGAATTGGGAATCTGTGTCAAAACTTTGTTAGGAATTATGTGATCCTTACTAGCTGGAAGTAAGTGAGATGGGGCATGAAATTATTTCTAGGAGTTGGACACATACCAAGTTTAGCTCAGTTCTGGGCATCTTTGAAATACCTATACAAACTTGTTCCTACATAGTAACTTGCAACTTTGAATGAGAATGTGCTTGCTTACAGCAACGTGCTATATGTTCTGAATGCCCGAATTGGGAATCTGTGTCAAAACTTTGTTAGGAATTATGTGATCCTTACTAGCTGGAAGTAAGTGAGATGGGGCATGAAGTTATTTCTAGGAGTTGGAGACATACAACGTTTAGCTCAGTTCTGGGCATCTTTGAAATACCTATACAAACTTGTTCCTACATAGTAACTTGCAACTTTGAATGAGAATGTGCTTGCTTGCAGCAACGTGCTATATGTTCTGAATGCCCGAATTGGGAATCTGTGTCAAAACTTTGTTAGGAATTATGTGATCCTTACTAGCTGGAAGTAAGGGAGATGGGGCATGAAGTTATTTCTAGGAGTTGGACACATACCAAGTTTAGCTCAGTTCTGGGCATCTTTGAAATACCTATACAAACTTGTTCCTACATGGTAACTTGCAACTTTGAATGAGAATGTGCTTGCTTACAGCAACGTGCCATATGTTCTGAAAGCCCGAATAGGGAATCTGTGTCAAAACTTTGTTAGAAATTATGTGATCCTTACTAGATGGAAGTAAGGGAGTTGGGGCATGAAGGTATTTCTAGGAGTTGGACACATACCAAGTTTAGCACAGTTCTGGGCATCTTTGAAATACCTATACAAACTTGTTCCTACATAGTAACTTGCAACTTTGAATGAGAATGTGCTTGCTTGCAGCAACGTGCTATATGTTCTGAATGCCCGATTTGGGAATCTGTGTCAAAACTTTGTTAGGAATTATGTGATCCTTACTAGCTGGAAGTAAGTGAGATGGGGCATGAAGTTATTTCTAGGAGTTGGAGACATACAACGTTTAGCTCAGTTCTGGGCATCTTTGAAATACCTATACAAACTTGTTCCTACATAGTAACTTGCAACTTTGAATGAGAATGTGCTTGCTTGCAGCAACGTGCTATATGTTCTGAATGCCCGAATTGGGAATCTGTGTCAAAACTTTGTTAGGAATTATGTGCTCCTTGCTAGCTGGAAGTAAGGGAGATGGGGCATGAAGTTATTTCTAGTAGTTGGACACATACCAAGTTTAGCTCAGTTCTGGGCATCTTTGAAATACCTATACAAACTTGTTCCTACATACTATCTTGCGACTTTGAATGAGAATGTGCTTGCTTACAGCAACGTGCTACATGTTCTGAATGCCCGAATTGGGAATCTGTGTCAAAACTTTGTTAGGAATTATGTGATCCTTACTAGCTGGAAGTAAGTGAGATGGGGCATGAAGTTATTTCTTGGAGTTGGAGACATACCAAGTTTAGCTCAGTTCTGGGCATCTTTGAAATACCTATACAAACTTGTTCCTACATAGTAACTTGCAACTTTGAATGAGAATGTGCTTGCTTGCAGCAACGTGCTATATGTTCTTAATGCCCGATTTGGGAATCTGTGTCAAAACGTTGTTAGGAATTATGTGATCCTTACTAGCTGGAAGTAAGGGAGATGGAGCATGAAGTTATTTCTAGGAGTTGGACACATACCAAGTTTAGCTCAGTTCTGGGCATCTTTGAAATACCTATACAAACTTGTTCCTACATAGTAACTTGCATCTTTGAATGAGAATGTGCTTGCTTACAGCAACGTGCTATATGTTCTGAATGCCCGAATTGGCAATCTGTGTCAAAACTTTGTTAGGAATTATGTGATCTTTACTAGCTGGAAGTAAGGGAGATGGGGCATGAAGTTATTTCTAGGAGTTGGACAAATACCAAGTTTAGCTCAGTTCTGGGCATCTTTGAAATACCTATACAAACTTGTTCCTACATAGTAACTTGCATCTTTGAATGAGAATGTGCTTGCTTACAGCAACGTGCTATATGTTCTGAATGCCCGAATTGGGAATCTGTGTCAAAACTTTGTTAGGAATTATGTGATCCTTACTAGCTGGAAGTAAGGGAGATGGGGCATGAAGTTATTTCTAGGAGTTGGACACATACCAAGTTTAGCTCAGTTCTGGGCATCTTTGAAATACCTATACAAACTTGTTCCTACATAGTAACTTGCAACTTTGAATGAAAATGTGCTTGCTTACAGCAACGTGCTATATGTTCTGAATGCCCGAATTGGGAATCTGTGTCAAAACTTTGTTAGGAATTATGTGATCCTTACTAGCTGGAAGTAAGGGTGATGGGGCATGAAGTTATTTCTAGGAGTTGGACACATACCAAGTTTAGCTCAGTTCTGGGCATCTTTGAAATACCTATAAAAACTTGTTCCTACATAGTAACTTGCAACTTTGAATTAAAATGTGCTTGCTTACAGCAACGTGCTATATGTTCTGAATGCCCGAATTGGGAATCTGTGTCAAAACTTTGTTAGGAATTATGTGCTCCTTGCTAGCTGGAAGTAAGGGAGATGGGGCATGAAGTTATTTCTAGTAGTTGGACACATACCAAGTTTAGCTCAGTTCTGGGCATCTTTGAAATACCTATACAAACTTGTTCCTACATACTATCTTGCGACTTTGAATGAGAATGTGCTTGCTTACAGCAACGTGCTATATGTTCTGAATGCCCGAATTGGGAATCTGTGTCAAAACTTTGTTAGGAATTATGTGATCCTTACTAGCTGGAAGTAAGTGAGATGGGGCATGAAATTATTTCTAGGAGTTGGACACATACCAAGTTTAGCTCAGTTCTGGGCATCTTTGAAATACCTATACAAACTTGTTCCTACATAGTAACTTGCAACTTTGAATGAGAATGTGCTTGCTTACAGCAACGTGCTATATGTTCTGAATGCCCGAATTGGGAATCTGTGTCAAAACTTTGTTAGGAATTATGTGATCCTTACTAGCTGGAAGTAAGTGAGATGGGGCATGAAGTTATTTCTAGGAGTTGGAGACATACAACGTTTAGCTCAGTTCTGGGCATCTTTGAAATACCTATACAAACTTGTTCCTACATAGTAACTTGCAACTTTGAATGAGAATGTGCTTGCTTGCAGCAACGTGCTATATGTTCTGAATGCCCGAATTGGGAATCTGTGTCAAAACTTTGTTAGGAATTATGTGATCCTTACTAGCTGGAAGTAAGTGAGATGGGGCATGAACTTATTTCTAGGAGTTGGACACATACCAAGTTTAGCTCAGTTCTGGGCATCTTTGAAATACCTATACAAACTTGTTCCTACATAGTAACTGGCAACTTTGAATGAGAATGTGCTTGCTTACAGCAACGTGCTATATGTTCTGAATGCCCGAATTGGGAATCTGTGTCAAAACTTTGTTAGGAATTATGTGATCCTTACTAGCTGGAAGTAAGGGAGATGGGGCATGAAGTTATTTCTAGGAGTTGGACACATACCAAGTGTAGCTCAGTTCCGGCCATCTTTGAAATACCTATACAAACTTGTTCCTACATAGTAACTTGCAACTTTGAATGAGAATGTGCTTGCTTACAGCAACGTGCTATATGTTCTGAATGCCCGAATTGGGAATCTGTGTCAAAACTTTGTTAGAAATTATGTGATCCTTACTAGATGGAAGTAAGGGAGTTGGGGCATGAAGGTATTTCTAGGAGTTGGACACATACCAAGTTTAGCACAGTTCTGGGCATCTTTGAAATACCTATACAAACTTGTTCCTACATAGTAACTTGCAACTTTGAATGAGAATGTGCTTGCTTGCAGCAACGTGCTATATGTTCTGAATGCCCGATTTGGGAATCTGTGTCAAAACTTTGTTAGGAATTATGTGATCCTTACTAGCTGGAAGTAAGTGAGATGGGGCATGAAGTTATTTCTAGGAGTTGGAGACATACAACGTTTAGCTCAGTTCTGGGCATCTTTGAAATACCTATACAAACTTGTTCCTACATAGTAACTTGCAACTTTGAATGAGAATGTGCTTGCTTGCAGCAACGTGCTATATGTTCTGAATGCCCGAATTGGGAATCTGTGTCAAAACTTTGTTAGGAATTATGTGATCCTTACTAGCTGGAAGTAAGTGAGATGGGGCATGAAATTATTTCTAGGAGTTGGACACATACCAAGTTTAGCTCAGTTCTGGGCATCTTTGAAATACCTATACAAACTTGTTCCTACATAGTAACTGGCAACTTTGAATGAGAATGTGCTTGCTTACAGCAACGTGCTATATGTTCTGAATGCCCGAATTGGGAATCTGTGTCAAAACTTTGTTAGGAATTATGTGATCCTTACTAGATGGAAGTAAGGGAGATGGGGCATGAAGTTATTTCTAGGAGTTGGACACATACCAAGTTTAGCTCAGTTCCGGGCATCTTTGAAATACCTATACAAACTTGTTCCTACATAGTAACTTGCAACTTTGAATGAGAATGTGCTTGCTTACAGCAACGTGCTATAGTTCTGAATGCCCGAATTGGGAATCTGTGTCAAAACTTTGTTAGGAATTATGTGATCCTTACTAGCTGGAAGTAAGGGAGATGGGGCATGAAGTTATTTCTTGGAGTTGGAGACATACCAAGTTTAGCTCAGTTCTGGGCATCTTTGAAATACCTATACAAACTTGTTCCTACATAGTAACTTGCAACTTTGAATGAGAATGTGCTTGCTTGCAGCAACGTGCTATATGTTCTGAATGCCCGATTTGGGAATCTGTGTCAAAACGTTGTTAGGAATTATGTGATCCTTACTAGCTGGAAGTAAGGGAGATGGAGCATGAAGTTATTTCTAGGAGTTGGACACATACCAAGTTTAGCTCAGTTCTGGGCATCTTTGAAATACCTATACAAACTTGTTCCTACATAGTAACTTGCATCTTTGAATGAGAATGTGCTTGCTTACAGCAACGTGCTATATGTTCTGAATGCCCGAATTGGCAATCTGTGTCAAAACTTTGTTAGGAATTATGTGATCCTTACTAGCTGGAAGTAAGGGAGATGGGGCATGAAGTTATTTCTAGGAGTTGAACACATACCAAGTTTAGCTCAGTTCTGGGCATCTTTGAAATACCTATACAAACTTGTTCCTACATAGTAACTTGCAACTTTGAATGAAAATGTGCTTGCTTACAGCAACGTGCTATATGTTCTGAATGCCCGAATTGGGAATCTGTGTCAAAACGTTGTTAGGAATTATGTGATCCTTACTAGCTGGAAGTAAGGGAGATGGGGCATGAAGTTATTTCTAGGAGTTGGACACATACCAAGTTTAGCTCAGTTCTGGGCATCTTTGAAATACCTATACAAACTTGTTCCTACATACTATCTTGCGACTTTGAATGAGAATGTGCTTGCTTACAGCAACGTGCTATATGTTCTGAATGCCCGAATTGGGAATCTGTGTCAAAACTTTGTTAGGAATTATGTGATCCTTACTAGCTGGAAGTAAGTGAGATGGGGCATGAAATTATTTCTAGGAGTTGGACACATACCAAGTTAAGCTCAGTTCTGGGCATCTTTGAAATACCTATACAAACTTGTTCCTACATAGTAACTTGCAACTTTGAATGAGAATGTGCTTGCTTACAGCAACGTGCTATATGTTCTGAATGCCCGAATTGGGAATCTGTGTCAAATCTTTGTTAGGAATTATGTGATCCTTACTAGCTGGAAGTAAGGGAGATGGGGCATGAAGGTATTTCTTGGAGTTGGACACATACCAAGTTTAGCACAGTTCTGGGCATCTTTGAAATACCTATACAAACTTGTTCCTACATACTAACTTGCAACTTTGAATGAGAATGTGCTTGCTTACAGCAACGTGCTATATGTTCTGAATGCCCGATTTGGGAATCTGTGTCAAAACTTTGTTAGGAATTATGTGATCCTTACTAGCTGGAAGTAAGTGAGATGGGGCATGAAGTTATTTCAAGGAGTTTGAGACATACAACGTTTAGCTCAGTTCTGGGCATTTTTGAAATACCTATACAAACTTGTTCCTACATAGTAACTTGCAACTTTGAATGAGAATGTGCTTGCTTGCAGCAACGTGCTATATGTTCTGAATGCCCGAATTGGGAATCTGTGTCAAAACTTTGTTAGGAATTATGTGATCCTTACTAGCTGGAAGTAGGTGAGATGGGGCATGAAATTATTTCTAGGAGTTGGACACATACCAAGTTTAGCTCAGTTCTGGGCATCTTTGAAATACCTATACAAACTTGTTCCTACATACTATCTTGCGACTTTGAATGAGAATGTGCTTGCTTACAGCAACGTGCTATATGTTCTGAATGCCCGAATTGGGAATCTGTGTCAAAACTTTGTTAGGAATTATGTGATCCTTACTAGCTGGAAGTAAGTGAGATGGGGCATGAAATTATTTCTAGGAGTTGGACACATACCAAGTTTAGCTCAGTTCTGGGCATCTTTGAAATACCTATACAAACTTGTTCCTACATAGTAACTTGCAACTTTGAATGAGAATGCGCTTGCTTACAGCAACGTGCTATATGTTCTGAATGCCCGAATTGGGAATCTGTGTCAAAACTTTGTTAGGAATTATGTGATCCTTACTAGATGGAAGTAAGTGAGATGGGGCATGAAGTTATTTCTAGGAGTTGGAGACATACAACGTTTAGCTCAGTTCTGGGCATCTTTGAAATACCTATACAAACTTGTTCCTACATAGTAACTTGCAACTTTGAATGAGAATGTGCTTGCTTGCAGCAACGTGCTATATGTTCTGAATGCCCGAATTGGGAATCTGTGTCAAAACTTTGTTAGGAATTATGTGATCCTTACTAGCTGGAAGTAAGTGAGATGGGGCATGAACTTATTTCTAGGAGTTGGACACATACCAAGTTTAGCTCAGTTCTGGGCATCTTTGAAATACCTATACAAACTTGTTCCTACATAGTAACTGGCAACTTTGAATGAGAATGTGCTTGCTTACAGCAACGTGCTATATGTTCTGAATGCCCGAATTGGGAATCTGTGTCAAAACTTTGTTAGGAATTATGTGATCCTTACTAGCTGGAAGTAAGGGAGATGGGGCATGAAGTTATTTCTAGGAGTTGGACACATACCAAGTGTAGCTCAGTTCCGGCCATCTTTGAAATACCTATACAAACTTGTTCCTACATAGTAACTTGCAACTTTGAATGAGAATGTGCTTGCTTACAGCAACGTGCTATATGTTCTGAATGCCCGAATTGGGAATCTGTGTCAAAACTTTGTTAGGAATTATGTGATCCTTACTAGCTGGAAGTAAGGGAGATGGGGCATGAAGTTATTTCTTGGAGTTGGAGACATACCAAGTTTAGCTCAGTTCTTGGCATCTTTGAAATACCTATACAAACTTGTTCCTACATAGAAACTTGCAACTTTGAATGAGAATGTGCTTGCTTGCAGCAACGTGCTATATGTTCTGAATGCCCGATTTGGGAATCTGTGTCAAAACGTTGTTAGGAATTATGTGATCCTTACTAGCTGGAAGTAAGGGAGATGGAGCATGAAGTTATTTCTAGGAGTTGGACACATACCAAGTTTAGCTCAGTTCTGGGCATCTTTGAAATACCTATACAAACTTGTTCCTACATAGTAACTTGCATCTTTGAATGAGAATGTGCTTGCTTACAGCAACGTGCTATATGTTCTGAATGCCCGAATTGGGAATCTGTGTCAAAACTTTGTTAGGAATTATGTGATCCTTACTAGCTGGAAGTAAGGGAGATGGGGCATGAAGTTATTTCTAGGAGTTGGACACATACCAAGTTTAGCTCAGTTCTGGGCATCTTTGAAATACCTATACAAACTTGTTCCTACATAGTAACTTGCAACTTTGAATGAAAATGTGCTTGCTTACAGCAACGTGCTATATGTTCTGAATGCCCGAATTGGGAATCTGTGTCAAAACTTTGTTAGGAATTATGTGATCCTTACTAGCTGGAAGTAAGGGAGATGGGGCATGAAGTTATTTCTAGGAGTTGGACACATACCAAGTTTAGCTCAGTTCTGGGCATCTTTGAAATACGTATACAAACTTGTTCCTACATAGTAACTTGCATCTTTGAATGAGAATGTGCTTGCTTACAGCAACGTGCTATATGTTCTGAATGCCCGAATTGGGAATATGTGTGAAATCTTTGTTAGGAATTATGTGATCCTTACTAGCTGGAAGTAAGGGAGATGGGGCATGAAGTTATTTCTAGGAGTTGGACACATACCAAGTTTAGCTCAGTTCTGGGCATCTTTGAAATACCTATACAAACTTGTTCCTACATAGTATCTTGCGACTTTGAATGAGAATGTGCTTGCTTACAGCAACGTGCTATATGTTCTGAATGCCCGAATTGGGAATCTGTGTCAAAACTTTGTTAGGAATTATGTGATCCTTACTAGCTGGAAGTAAGTGAGATGGGGCATGAAATTATTTCTAGGAGTTGGACACATACCAAGTTTAGCTCAGTTCTGGGCATCTTTGAAATACCTATACAAACTTGTTCCTACATAGTAACTTGCAACTTTGAATGAGAATGTGCTTGCTTACAGCAACGTGCTATATGTTCTGAATGCCCGAATTGGGAATCTGTGTCAAAACTTTGTTAGGAATTATGTGATCCTTACTAGCTGGAAGTAAGGGAGATGGGGCATGAAGTTATTTCTAGGATTTGGACACATACCAAGTTTAGCACAGTTCTGGGCATCTTTGAAATACCTATACAAACTTGTTCCTACATACTAACTTGCAACTTTTAATGAGAATGTGCTTGCTTGCAGCAACGTGCTATATGTTCTGAATGCCCGATTTGGGAATCTGTGTCAAAACTTTGTTAGGAATTATGTGATCCTTACTAGCTGGAAGTAAGTGAGATGGGGCATGAAGTTATTTCTAGGAGTTGGACACATACCAAGTTTAGCTCAGTTCTGGGCATCTTTGAAATACCTATACAAACTTGTTCCTACATAGTAACTTGCAACTTTGAATGAGAATGTGCTTGCTTACAGCAACGTGCTATATGTTCTGAATGCCCGAATTTGGAATCTGTGTCAAAACTTTGTTAGGAATTATGTGATCCTTACTAGCTGGAAGTAAGGGAGATGGGGCATGAAGTTATTTCTAGGAGTTGGACACATACCAAGTTTAGCTCAGTTCTGGGCATCTTTGAAATACCTATACAAACTTGTTCCTACATAGTAACCTGCAACTTTGAATGAAAATGTGCTTGCTTACAGCAACGTGCTATATGTTCTGAATGCCCGAATTGGGAATCTGTGTCAAATCTTTGTTAGGAATTATGTGATCCTTACTACCTGGAAGTAAGGGAGATGGGGCATGAAGTTATTTCTAGGAGTTGGAAACATACCGAGTTTAGCTCAGTTCTGGGCATCTTTGAAATACCTATACAAACTTGTTCCTACATAGTAACTTGCAACTTTGAATGAGAATGTGCTTGCTTACAGCAACGTGCTATATGTTCTGAATGCCCGAATTGGGAATCTGTGTCAAAACTTTGTTAGGAATTATGTGATCCTTACTAGCTGGAAGTAAGGGAGATGGGGCATGAAGTTATTTCTAGGAGTTGGACACATACCAAGTTTAGCTCAGTTCTGGGCATCTTTGAAATACCTATACAAACTTGTTCCTACATAGTAACTTGCAACTTTGAATGAAAATGTGCTTGCTTACAGCAACGTGCTATATGTTCTGAATGCCCGAATTGGGAATCTGTGTCAAAACTTTGTTAGGAATTATGTGATCCTTACTAGCTGGAAATAAGGGAGATGGGGCATGAAGTTATTTCTAGGAGTTCGACAGGTACCAAGTTTAGCTCAGTTCTGGGCATCTTTGAAATACCTATACAAACTTGTTCCTACATAGTAACTTGCAAATTTGAATGAGAATGTGCTTGCTTGCAGCAACGTGCTATATGTTCTGAATGCCCGTATAGGGAATCTGTGTCAAAACGTTGTTAGGTATTATGTGATCCTTACTAGCTGGAAGTAAGGGAGATGGAGCATGAAGTTATTTCTAGGAGTTGGACACATACCAAGTTTAGTTCAGTTCTGGGCATCTTTGAAATACCTATAGAAACTTGTTTCTACCTAGTAACTTGCATCTTTGAATGAGAATGTGCTTGCTTACAGCAACGTGCTATATGTTCTGAATGCCCGAATTGGCAATCTGTGTCAAAACTTTGTTAGGAATTATGTGATCCTTACTAGCTGGAAGTAAGGGAGATGGGGCATGAAGTTATTTCTAGGAGTTGGACACATACCAAGTTTAGCTCAGTTCTGGGCATCTTTGAAATACCTATACAAACTTGTTCCTACATAGTAACTTGCATCTTTGAATGAGAATCTGCTTGCTTACAGTAACGTGCTATATGTTCTGAATGCCCGAATTGGGAATCTGTGTCAAAAATTTGTTAGGAATTATGTGATCCTTACTAGCTGGAAGTAAGGGAGATGGGGCAGGAAGTTATTTCTAGGTGTTGGACACATACCAAGTTTAGCTCAGTTCTGGGCATCTTTGAAATACCTATACAAACTTGTTCCTACATAGTAACTTGCAACTTTGAATGAAAATGTGCTTGCTTACAGCAACGTGCTATATGTTCTGAATGCCCGAATTGGGAATCTGTGTCAAAACTTTGTTAGGAATTATGTGATCCTTACTAGCTGGAAGTAAGGGAGATGGGGCATGAAGTTAGTTCTAGGAGTTGGACACATACCAAGTTTAGCTCAGTTCTGGGCATCTTTGAAATACCTATACAAACTTGTTCCTACATAGTAACTTGCAACTTTGAATGAAAATGTGCGTGCTTACAGCAACGTGCTATATGTTCTGAATGCCCGAATTGGGAATCTGTGTCAAAACTTTGTTAGGAATTATGTGATCCTTACTAGCTGGAAGTAAGGGAGATGGGGCATGAAGTTATTTCTAGGAGTTGGACACATACCAAGTTTAGCTCAGTTCTGGGCATCTTTGAAATACCTATACAAACTTTTTCCTACATAGTAACTTGCAACTTTGAATGAGAATGTGCCTGCTTACAGCAACGTGCTATATGTTCTGAATGCCCGAATTGGGAATCTGTGTCAAAACTTTGTTAGGAATTACGTGATCCTTACTAGCTGGAAGTAAGGGAGATGGGGCATGAAGTTATTTCTTGGAGTTGGAGACATACCAAGTTTAGCTCAGTTCTGGGCATCTTTGAAATACCTATACAAACTTGTTCCTACATAGTAACTTGCAACTTTGAATGAGAATGTGCTTGCTTACAGCAACGTGCTATATGTTCTGAATGCCCAATTTGGGAATCTGTGTCAAAAATTTGTTAGGAATTATGTGATCCTTACTAGCTGGAAGTAAGGGAGATGGGGCATGAAGTTATTTCTAGGAGTTGGACACATACCAAGTCTAGCTCAGTTCTGGGCATCTTTGAAATACCTATACAAACTTGTTCCTACATAGTAACTTGCATCATTAATGAGAATCTGCTTGCTTACAGCAACGTGCTATATGTTCTGAATGCCCGAATTGGGAATCTGTGTCAAATCATTGTTAGGAATCATGTGATCCTTACTAGCTGGAGTAAGGGAGATGGGGCATGAAGTTATTTCTAGGAGTTGGACACATACCAAGTTTAGCTCAGTTCTGGGCATCTTTGAAATACCTATACAAACTTGTTCCTACATAGTAACTTGCAACTTTGAAGGAGAATGTGCTTGCTTACAGCAACGTGCTATATGTTCTGAATGCCCGAATTGGGAATCTGTGTCAAAACTTTGTTAGGAATTATGTGATCCTTACTAGCTGGAAGTAAGGGAGATGGGGCATGAAGTTATTTCTAGGCGTTGGACACATACCAAGTTTAGCTCAGTTCTGGGCATCTTTGAAATACCTATACAAACTTGTTCCTACATAGTAACCTGCAACTTTGAATGAGAATGTGCTTGCTTACAGCAACGTGCTATATATTCTGAATGCCCGAATTGGCAATCTGTGTCAAAACTTTGTTAGGAATTATGTGATCCTTACTAGCTGGAAGTAAGGGAGATGGGGCATGAAGTTATTTCTAGGAGTTGGACACATACCAAGTTTAGCTCAGTTCTGGGCATCTTTGAAATACCTATACAAACTTGTTCCTACATAGTAACTTGCAACTTTGAATGAAAATGTGCTTGCTTACAGCAACGTGCTATATGTTCTGAATGCCCGAATTGGGAATCTGAGTCAAAACTTTGTTAGGAATTATGTGATCCTTACTAGCTGGAAATAAGGGAGATGGGGCATGAAGTTATTTCTAGGAGTTGGACACATACCAAGTTTAGCTCAGTTCTGGGCATCTTTGAAATACCTATACAAACTTGTTCCTACATAGTAACTTGCAACTTTGAATGAGAATGTGCTTGCTTGCAGCAACGTGCTATATGTTCTGAATGCCCGTATAGGGAATCTGTGTCAAAACTTTGTTAGGAATTATGTGATCCTTACTAGCTGGAAGTAAGTGAGATGGAGCATGAAGTTATTTCTAGGAGTTGGACACCTACCAAGTTTAGCTCAGTTCTGGGCATCTTTGAAATACCTATACAAACTTGTTCCTACCTAGTAACTTGCATCTTTGAATGAGAATGTGCTTGCTTACAGCAACGTGCTATATGTTCTGAATGCCCGAATTGGCAATCTGTGTCAAAAGTTTGTTAGGAATTATGTGATCCTTACTAGCTGGAAGTAAGGGAGATGGGGCATGAAGTTATTTCTAGGAGTTGGACACATACCAAGTTTAGCTCAGTTCTGGGCATCTTTGAAATACCTATACAAACTTGTTCCTACATAGTAACTTGCATCTTTGAATGAGAATCTGCTTGCTTACAGTAACGTGCTATATGTTCTGAATGCCCGAATTGGGAATCTGTGTCAAAACTTTGTTAGGAATTATGTGATCCTTACTAGCTGGAAGTAAGGGAGATGGGGCAGGAAGTTATTTCTAGGAGTTGGACACATACCAAGTTTAGCTCAGTTTTGGGCATCTTTGAAATACCTATACAAACTTGTTCCTACATAGTAACTTGCAACTTTGAATGAAAATGTGCTTGCTTACAGCTACGTGCTATATGTTCTGAATGCCCGAATTGGGAATCTGTGTCAAAACTTTGTTAGGAATTATGTGATCCTTACTAGCTGGAAGTAAGGGAGATGGGGCATGAAGTTATTTCTAGGAGTTGGACACATACCAAGTTTAGCTCAGTTCTGGGCATCTTTGAAATACCTATACAAACTTGTTCCTACTAGTAACTTGCAACTTTGAATGAGAATGTGCCTGCTTACAGCAACGTGCTATAAGTTCTGAATCCCCGAATTGGGAATCTGTGTCAAAACTTTGTTAGGAATTATGTGATCCTTACTAGCTGTAAGTAAGGGAGATGGGGCATGAAGTTATTTCTTGGAGTTGGAGACATACCAAGTTTAGCTAGTTCTGGGCATCTTTGAAATAGCTATACAAACTTGTTCCTACATAGTAACTTGCAACTTTGAATGAGAATGTGCTTGCTTGCAGCAACGTGCTATATGTTCTGAATGCCCAATTTGGGAATCTGTGTCAAAACTTTGTTAGGAATTATGTGATCCTTACTAGCTGGAAGTAAGGGAGATGGGGCATGAAGTTATTTCTAGGAGTTGGACACATACCAAGTTTAGCTCAGTTCTGGGCATCTTTGAAATACCTATACAAACTTGTTCCTACATAGTAACTTGCAACTTTGAATGAGAATGTGCTTGCTTACAGCAACGTGCTATATGTTCTGAATGCCCGAATTGGGAATCTGTGTCAAAACTTTGTTAGGAATTATGTGATCCTTACTAGCTGGAAGTAAGGGAGATGGGGCAGGAAGTTATTTCTAGGAGTTGGACACATACCAAGTTTAGCTCAGTTCTGGGCATCTTTGAAATACCTATACAAACTTGTTCCTACATAGTAACTTGCATCATTAATGAGAATCTGCTTGCTTACAGCAACGTGCTATATGTTCTGAAGGCCCGAATTGGGAATCTGTGTCAAATCTTTGTTAGGAATCATGTGATCCTTACTAGCTGGAAGTAAGGGAGATGGGGCATGAAGTTATTTCTAGGAGTTGGACACATACCAAGTTTAGCTCAGTTCTGGGCATCTTTGAAATACCTATACAAACTTGTTCCTACATAGTAACTTGCAACTTTGAAGGAGAATGTGCTTGCTTACAGCAACGTGCTATATGTTCTGAATGCCCGAATTGGGAATCTGTGTCAAAACTTTGTTAGGAATTATGTGATCCTTACTAGCTGGAAGTAAGGGAGATGGGGCATGAAGTTATTTCTAGGAGTTGGACACATACCAAGTTTAGCTCAGTTCTGGGCATCTTTGAAATACCTATACAAACTTGTTCCTACATAGTAACCTGCAACTTTGAATGAGAATGTGCTTGCTTACAGCAACGTGCTATATGTTCTGAATGCCCGAATTGGCAATCTGTGTCAAAACTTTGTTAGGAATTATGTGATCCTTACTAGCTGGAAGTAAGGGAGATGGGGCATGAAGTTATTTCTAGGAGTTAGACACATACCAAGTTTAGCTCAGTTCTGGGCATCTTTGAAATACCTATACAAACTTGTTCCTACATAGTAACTTGCAACTTTGAATGAGAATGTGCTTGCTTACAGCAACGTGCTATATGTTCTGAATGCCCGAATTGGGAATCTGTGTCAAAACTTTGTTAGGAATTATGTGATCCTTACTAGCTGGAAATAAGGGAGATGGGGCATGAAGTTATTTCTAGGAGTTGGACACATACCAAGTTTAGCTCAGTTCTGGGCATCTTTGAAATACCTATACAAACTTGTTCCTACATAGTAACTTGCAACTTTGAATGAGAATGTGCTTGCTTGCAGCAACGTGCTATATGTTCTGAATGCCCGAATTGGGAATCTGTGTCAAAACTTTGTTAGGAATTATGTGATCCTTACTAGCTGGAAGTAAGTGAGATGGGGCATGAACTTATTTCTAGGAGTTGGACACATACCAAGTTTAGCTAAGTTCTGGGCATCTTTGAAATACCTATACAAACTTGTTCCTACATAGTAACTGGCAACTTTGAATGAGAATGTGCTTGCTTACAGCAACGTGCTATATGTTCTGAATGCCCGAATTGGGAATCTGTGTCAAAACTTTGTTAGGAATTATGTGATCCTTACTAGCTGGAAGTAAGGGAGATGCGGCATGAAGTTATTTCTAGGAGTTGGACACATACCAAGTGTAGCTCAGTTCCGGCCATCTTTGAAATACCTATACAAACTTGTTCCTACATAGTAACTTGCAACTTTGAATGAGAATGTGCTTGCTTACAGCAACGTGCTATATGTTCTGAATGCCCGAATTGGGAATCTGTGTCAAAACGTTGTTAGGAATTATGTGATCCTTACTAGCTGGAAGTAAGGGAGATGGGGCATGAAGTTATTTCTAGGAGTTGGACACATACCAAGTTTAGCTCAGTTCTGGGCATCTTTGAAATACCTATACAAACTTGTTCCTACATACTATCTTGCGACTTTGAATGAGAATGTGCTTGCTTACAGCAACGTGCTATATGTTCTGAATGCCCGAATTGGGAATCTGTGTCAAAACTTTGTTAGGAATTATGTGATCCTTACTAGCTGGAAGTAAGTGAGATGGGGCATGAAATTATTTCTAGGAGTTGGACACATACCAAGTTAAGCTCAGTTCTGGGCATCTTTAAAATACCTATACAAACTTGTTCCTACATAGTAACTTGCAACTTTGAATGAGAATGTGCTTGCTTACAGCAACGTGCTATATGTTCTGAATGCCCGAATTGGGAATCTGTGTCAAAACTTTGTTAGGAATTATGTGATCCTTACTAGCTGGAAGTAAGGGAGATGGGGCATGAAGGTATTTCTTGGAGTTGGACACATACCAAGTTTAGCACAGTTCTGGGCATCTTTGAAATACCTATACAAACTTGTTCCTACATACTAACTTGCAACTTTGAATGAGAATGTGCTTGCTTACAGCAACGTGCTATATGTTCTGAATGCCCGATTTGGGAATCTGTGTCAAAACTTTGTTAGGAATTATGTGATCCTTACTAGCTGGAAGTAAGTGAGATGGGGCATGAAGTTATTTCAAGGAGTTTGAGACATACAACGTTTAGCTCAGTTCTGGGCATTTTTGAAATACCTATACAAACTTGTTCCTACATAGTAACTTGCAACTTTGAATGAGAATGTGCTTGCTTGCAGCAACGTGCTATATGTTCTGAATGCCCGAATTGGGAATCTGTGTCAAAACTTTGTTAGGAATTATGTGATCCTTACTAGCTGGAAGTAGGTGAGATGGGGCATGAAATTATTTCTAGGAGTTGGACACATACCAAGTTTAGCTCAGTTCTGGGCATCTTTGAAATACCTATACAAAATTGTTCCTACATAGTAACTTGCAACTTTGAATGAGAATGTGCTTGGTTACAGCAACGTGCTATATGTTCTGAATGCCCGAATTGGGAATCTGTGTCAAAACTTTGTTAGGAATTATGTGATCCTTACTAGCTGGAAGTAAGGGAGATGGGGCATGAAGTTATTTCTTGGAGTTGGAGACATACCAAGTTTAGCTCAGTTCTGGGCATCTTTGAAATACCTATACAAACTTGTTCCTACATAGTAACTTGCAACTTTGAATGAGAATGTGCTTGCTTGCAGCAACGTGCTATATGTTCTTAATGCCCGATTTGGGAATCTGTGTCAAAACGTTGTTAGGAATTATGTGATCCTTACTAGCTGGAAGTAAGGGAGATGGAGCATGAAGTTATTTCTAGGAGTTGGACACATACCAAGTTTAGCTCAGTTCTGGGCATCTTTGAAATACCTATACAAACTTCTTCCTACATAGTATCTTGCATCTTTGAATGAGAATGTGCTTGCTTACAGCAACGTGCTATATGTTCTGAATGCCCGAATTGGCAATCTGTGTCAAAACTTTGTTAGGAATTATGTGATCTTTACTAGCTGGAAGTAAGGGAGATGGGGCATGAAGTTATTTCTAGGAGTTGGACACATACCAAGTTTAGCTCAGTTCTGGGCATCTTTGAAATACCTATACAAACTTGTTCCTACATAGTAACTTGCATCTTTGAATGAGAATGTGCTTGCTTACAGCAACGTGCTATATGTTCTGAATGCCCGAATTGGGAATCTGTGTCAAAACTTTGTTAGGAATTATGTGATCCTTACTAGCTGGAAGTAAGGGAGATGGGGCATGAAGTTATTTCTAGGAGTTGGACACATACCAAGTTTAGCTCAGTTCTGGGCATCTTTGAAATACCTATACAAACTTGTTCCTACATAGTAACTTGCAACTTTGAATGAAAATGTGCTTGCTTACAGCAACGTGCTATATGTTCTGAATGCCCGAATTGGGAATCTGTGTCAAAACTTTGTTAGGAATTATGTGATCCTTACTAGCTGGAAGTAAGGGTGATGGGGCATGAAGTTATTTCTAGGAGTTGGACACATACCAAGTTTAGCTCAGTTCTGGGCATCTTTGAAATACCTATAAAAACTTGTTCCTACATAGTAACTTGCAACTTTGAATTAAAATGTGCTTGCTTACAGCAACGTGCTATATGTTCTGAATGCCCGAATTGGGAATCTGTGTCAAAACTTTGTTAGGAATTATGTGATCCTTGCTAGCTGGAAGTAAGGGAGATGGGGCATGAAGTTATTTCTAGGAGTTGGACACATACCAAGTGTAGCTCAGTTCCGGCCATCTTTGAAATACCTATACAAACTTGTTCCTACATAGTAACTTGCAACTTTGAATGAGAATGTGCTTGCTTACAGCAACGTGCTATATGTTCTGAATGCCCGAATTGGGAATCTGTGTCAAAACTTTGTTAGGAATTATGTGATCCTTACTAGCTGGAAGTAAGGGAGATGGGGCAGGAAGTTATTTCTAGGTGTTGGACACATACCAAGTTTAGCTCAGTTCTGGGCATCTTTGAAATACCTATACAAACTTGTTCCTACATAGTAACTTGCAACTTTGAATGAAAATGTGCTTGCTTACAGCAACGTGCTATATGTTCTGAATGCCCGAATTGGGAATCTGTGTCAAAACTTTGTTAGGAATTATGTGATCCTTACTAGCTGGAAGTAAGGGAGATGGGGCATGAAGTTAGTTCTAGGAGTTGGACACATACCAAGTTTAGCTCAGTTCTGGGCATCTTTGAAATACCTATACAAACTTGTTCCTACATAGTAACTTGCAACTTTGAATGAAAATGTGCGTGCTTACAGCAACGTGCTATATGTTCTGAATGCCCGAATTGGGAATCTGTGTCAAAACTTTGTTAGGAATTATGTGATCCTTACTAGCTGGAAGTAAGGGAGATGGGGCATGAAGTTATTTCTAGGAGTTGGACACATACCAAGTTTAGCTCAGTTCTGGGCATCTTTGAAATACCTATACAAACTTTTTCCTACATAGTAACTTGCAACTTTGAATGAGAATGTGCCTGCTTACAGCAACGTGCTATATGTTCTGAATGCCCGAATTGGGAATCTGTGTCAAAACTTTGTTAGGAATTACGTGATCCTTACTAGCTGGAAGTAAGGGAGATGGGGCATGAAGTTATTTCTTGGAGTTGGAGACATACCAAGTTTAGCTCAGTTCTGGGCATCTTTGAAATACCTATACAAACTTGTTCCTACATAGTAACTTGCAACTTTGAATGAGAATGTGCTTGCTTACAGCAACGTGCTATATGTTCTGAATGCCCAATTTGGGAATCTGTGTCAAAAATTTGTTAGGAATTATGTGATCCTTACTAGCTGGAAGTAAGGGAGATGGGGCATGAAGTTATTTCTAGGAGTTGGACACATACCAAGTCTAGCTCAGTTCTGGGCATCTTTGAAATACCTATACAAACTTGTTCCTACATAGTAACTTGCATCATTAATGAGAATCTGCTTGCTTACAGCAACGTGCTATATGTTCTGAATGCCCGAATTGGGAATCTGTGTCAAATCATTGTTAGGAATCATGTGATCCTTACTAGCTGGAGTAAGGGAGATGGGGCATGAAGTTATTTCTAGGAGTTGGACACATACCAAGTTTAGCTCAGTTCTGGGCATCTTTGAAATACCTATACAAACTTGTTCCTACATAGTAACTTGCAACTTTGAAGGAGAATGTGCTTGCTTACAGCAACGTGCTATATGTTCTGAATGCCCGAATTGGGAATCTGTGTCAAAACTTTGTTAGGAATTATGTGATCCTTACTAGCTGGAAGTAAGGGAGATGGGGCATGAAGTTATTTCTAGGCGTTGGACACATACCAAGTTTAGCTCAGTTCTGGGCATCTTTGAAATACCTATACAAACTTGTTCCTACATAGTAACCTGCAACTTTGAATGAGAATGTGCTTGCTTACAGCAACGTGCTATATATTCTGAATGCCCGAATTGGCAATCTGTGTCAAAACTTTGTTAGGAATTATGTGATCCTTACTAGCTGGAAGTAAGGGAGATGGGGCATGAAGTTATTTCAGGGGGTTGGACACATACCAAGTTTAGCTCAGTTCTGGGCATCTTTGAAATACCTATACAAACTTGTTCCTACATAGTAACTTGCAACTTTGAATGAAAATGTGCTTGCTTACAGCAACGTGCTATATGTTCTGAATGCCCGAATTGGGAATCTGAGTCAAAACTTTGTTAGGAATTATGTGATCCTTACTAGCTGGAAATAAGGGAGATGGGGCATGAAGTTATTTCTAGGAGTTGGACACATACCAAGTTTAGCTCAGTTCTGGGCATCTTTGAAATACCTATACAAACTTGTTCCTACATAGTAACTTGCAACTTTGAATGAGAATGTGCTTGCTTGCAGCAACGTGCTATATGTTCTGAATGCCCGTATAGGGAATCTGTGTCAAAACTTTGTTAGGAATTATGTGATCCTTACTAGCTGGAAGTAAGTGAGATGGAGCATGAAGTTATTTCTAGGAGTTGGACACCTACCAAGTTTAGCTCAGTTCTGGGCATCTTTGAAATACCTATACAAACTTGTTCCTACCTAGTAACTTGCATCTTTGAATGAGAATGTGCTTGCTTACAGCAACGTGCTATATGTTCTGAATGCCCGAATTGGCAATCTGTGTCAAAAGTTTGTTAGGAATTATGTGATCCTTACTAGCTGGAAGTAAGGGAGATGGGGCATGAAGTTATTTCTAGGAGTTGGACACATACCAAGTTTAGCTCAGTTCTGGGCATCTTTGAAATACCTATACAAACTTGTTCCTACATAGTAACTTGCATCTTTGAATGAGAATCTGCTTGCTTACAGTAACGTGCTATATGTTCTGAATGCCCGAATTGGGAATCTGTGTCAAAACTTTGTTAGGAATTATGTGATCCTTACTAGCTGGAAGTAAGGGAGATGGGGCAGGAAGTTATTTCTAGGAGTTGGACACATACCAAGTTTAGCTCAGTTTTGGGCATCTTTGAAATACCTATACAAACTTGTTCCTACATAGTAACTTGCAACTTTGAATGAAAATGTGCTTGCTTACAGCTACGTGCTATATGTTCTGAAAGCCCGAATTGGGAATCTGTGTCAAAACTTTGTTAGGAATTATGTGATCCTTACTAGCTGGAAGTAAGGGAGATGGGGCATGAAGTTATTTCTAGGAGTTGGACACATACCAAGTTTAGCTCAGTTCTGGGCATCTTTGAAATACCTATACAAACTTGTTCCTACTAGTAACTTGCAACTTTGAATGAGAATGTGCCTGCTTACAGCAACGTGCTATAAGTTCTGAATCCCCGAATTGGGAATCTGTGTCAAAACTTTGTTAGGAATTATGTGATCCTTACTAGCTGTAAGTAAGGGAGATGGGGCATGAAGTTATTTCTTGGAGTTGGAGACATACCAAGTTTAGCTCAGTTCTGGGCATCTTTGAAATACCTATACAAACTTGTTCCTACATAGTAACTTGCAACTTTGAATGAGAATGTGCTTGCTTGCAGCAACGTGCTATATGTTCTGAATGCCCAATTTGGGAATCTGTGTCAAAACTTTGTTAGGAATTATGTGATCCTTACTAGCTGGAAGTAAGGGAGATGGGGCATGAAGTTATTTCTAGGAGTTGGACACATACCAAGTTTAGCTCAGTTCTGGGCATCTTTGAAATACCTATACAAACTTGTTCCTACATAGTAACTTGCAACTTTGAATGAGAATGTGCTTGCTTACAGCAACGTGCTATATGTTCTGAATGCCCGAATTGGGAATCTGTGTCAAAACTTTGTTAGGAATTATGTGATCCTTACTAGCTGGAAGTAAGGGAGATGGGGCAGGAAGTTATTTCTAGGAGTTGGACACATACCAAGTTTAGCTCAGTTCTGGGCATCTTTGAAATACCTATACAAACTTGTTCCTACATAGTAACTTGCATCATTAATGAGAATCTGCTTGCTTACAGCAACGTGCTATATGTTCTGAAGGCCCGAATTGGGAATCTGTGTCAAATCTTTGTTAGGAATCATGTGATCCTTACTAGCTGGAAGTAAGGGAGATGGGGCATGAAGTTATTTCTAGGAGTTGGACACATACCAAGTTTAGCTCAGTTCTGGGCATCTTTGAAATACCTATACAAACTTGTTCCTACATAGTAACTTGCAACTTTGAAGGAGAATGTGCTTGCTTACAGCAACGTGCTATATGTTCTGAATGCCCGAATTGGGAATCTGAGTCAAAACTTTGTTAGGAATTATGTGATCCTTACTAGCTGGAAGTAAGGGAGATGGGGCATGAAGTTATTTCTAGGAGTTGGACACATACCAAGTTTAGCTCAGTTCTGGGCATCTTTGAAATACCTATACAAACTTGTTCCTACATAGTAACCTGCAACTTTGAATGAGAATGTGCTTGCTTACAGCAACGTGCTATATGTTCTGAATGCCCGAATTGGCAATCTGTGTCAAAACTTTGTTAGGAATTATGTGATCCTTACTAGCTGGAAGTAAGGGAGATGGGGCATGAAGTTATTTCTAGGAGTTAGACACATACCAAGTTTAGCTCAGTTCTGGGCATCTTTGAAATACCTATACAAACTTGTTCCTACATAGTAACTTGCAACTTTGAATGAGAATGTGCTTGCTTACAGCAACGTGCTATATGTTCTGAATGCCCGAATTGGGAATCTGTGTCAAAACTTTGTTAGGAATTATGTGATCCTTACTAGCTGGAAATAAGGGAGATGGGGCATGAAGTTATTTCTAGGAGTTGGACACATACCAAGTTTAGCTCAGTTCTGGGCATCTTTGAAATACCTATACAAACTTGTTCCTACATAGTAACTTGCAACTTTGAATGAGAATGTGCTTGCTTGCAGCAACGTGCTATATGTTCTGAATGCCCGAATTGGGAATCTGTGTCAAAACTTTGTTAGGAATTATGTGATCCTTACTAGCTGGAAGTAAGTGAGATGGGGCATGAACTTATTTCTAGGAGTTGGACACATACCAAGTTTAGCTAAGTTCTGGGCATCTTTGAAATACCTATACAAACTTGTTCCTACATAGTAACTGGCAACTTTGAATGAGAATGTGCTTGCTTACAGCAACGTGCTATATGTTCTGAATGCCCGAATTGGGAATCTGTGTCAAAACTTTGTTAGGAATTATGTGATCCTTACTAGCTGGAAGTAAGGGAGATGCGGCATGAAGTTATTTCTAGGAGTTGGACACATACCAAGTGTAGCTCAGTTCCGGCCATCTTTGAAATACCTATACAAACTTGTTCCTACATAGTAACTTGCAACTTTGAATGAGAATGTGCTTGCTTACAGCAACGTGCTATATGTTCTGAATGCCCGAATTGGGAATCTGTGTCAAAACGTTGTTAGGAATTATGTGATCCTTACTAGCTGGTAGTAAGGGAGATGGGGCATGAAGTTATTTCTAGGAGTTGGACACATACCAAGTTTAGCTCAGTTCTGGGCATCTTTGAAATACCTATACAAACTTGTTCCTACATACTATCTTGCGACTTTGAATGAGAATGTGCTTGCTTACAGCAACGTGCTATATGTTCTGAATGCCCGAATTGGGAATCTGTGTCAAAACTTTGTTAGGAATTATGTGATCCTTACTAGCTGGAAGTAAGTGAGATGGGGCATGAAATTATTTCTAGGAGTTGGACACATACCAAGTTAAGCTCAGTTCTGGGCATCTTTAAAATACCTATACAAACTTGTTCCTACATAGTAACTTGCAACTTTGAATGAGAATGTGCTTGCTTACAGCAACGTGCTATATGTTCTGAATGCCCGAATTGGGAATCTGTGTCAAAACTTTGTTAGGAATTATGTGATCCTTACTAGCTGGAAGTAAGGGAGATGGGGCATGAAGGTATTTCTTGGAGTTGGACACATACCAAGTTTAGCACAGTTCTGGGCATCTTTGAAATACCTATACAAACTTGTTCCTACATACTAACTTGCAACTTTGAATGAGAATGTGCTTGCTTACAGCAACGTGCTATATGTTCTGAATGCCCGATTTGGGAATCTGTGTCAAAACTTTGTTAGGAATTATGTGATCCTTACTAGCTGGAAGTAAGTGAGATGGGGCATGAAGTTATTTCAAGGAGTTTGAGACATACAACGTTTAGCTCAGTTCTGGGCATTTTTGAAATACCTATACAAACTTGTTCCTACATAGTAACTTGCAACTTTGAATGAGAATGTGCTTGCTTGCAGCAACGTGCTATATGTTCTGAATGCCCGAATTGGGAATCTGTGTCAAAACTTTGTTAGGAATTATGTGATCCTTACTAGCTGGAAGTAGGTGAGATGGGGCATGAAATTATTTCTAGGAGTTGGACACATACCAAGTTTAGCTCAGTTCTGGGCATCTTTGAAATACCTATACAAAATTGTTCCTACATAGTAACTTGCAACTTTGAATGAGAATGTGCTTGGTTACAGCAACGTGCTATATGTTCTGAATGCCCGAATTGGGAATCTGTGTCAAAACTTTGTTAGGAATTATGTGATCCTTACTAGCTGGAAGTAAGGGAGATGGGGCATGAAGTTATTTCTTGGAGTTGGAGACATACCAAGTTTAGCTCAGTTCTGGGCATCTTTGAAATACCTATACAAACTTGTTCCTACATAGTAACTTGCAACTTTGAATGAGAATGTGCTTGCTTGCAGCAACGTGCTATATGTTCTTAATGCCCGATTTGGGAATCTGTGTCAAAACGTTGTTAGAAATTATGTGATCCTTACTAGCTGGAAGTAAGGGAGATGGAGCATGAAGTTATTTCTAGGAGTTGGACACATACCAAGTTTAGCTCAGTTCTGGGCATCTTTGAAATACCTATACAAACTTGTTCCTACATAGTATCTTGCATCTTTGAATGAGAATGTGCTTGCTTACAGCAACGTGCTATATGTTCTGAATGCCCGAATTGGCAATCTGTGTCAAAACTTTGTTAGGAATTATGTGATCTTTACTAGCTGGAAGTAAGGGAGATGGGGCATGAAGTTATTTCTAGGAGTTGGACACATACCAAGTTTAGCTCAGTTCTGGGCATCTTTGAAATACCTATACAAACTTGTTCCTACATAGTAACTTGCATCTTTGAATGAGAATGTGCTTGCTTACAGCAACGTGCTATATGTTCTGAATGCCCGAATTGGGAATCTGTGTCAAAACTTTGTTAGGAATTATGTGATCCTTACTAGCTGGAAGTAAGGGAGATGGGGCATGAAGTTATTTCTAGGAGTTGGACACATACCAAGTTTAGCTCAGTTCTGGGCATCTTTGAAATACCTATACAAACTTGTTCCTACATAGTAACTTGCAACTTTGAATGAAAATGTGCTTGCTTACAGCAACGTGCTATATGTTCTGAATGCCCGAATTGGGAATCTGTGTCAAAACGTTGTTAGGAATTATGTGATCCTTACTAGCTGGAAGTAAGGGTGATGGGGCATGAAGTTATTTCTAGGAGTTGGACACATACCAAGTTTAGCTCAGTTCTGGGCATCTTTGAAATACCTATACAAACTTGTTCCTACATAGTAACTTGCAACTTTGAATTAAAATGTGCTTGCTTACAGCAACGTGCTATATGTTCTGAATGCCCGAATTGGGAATCTGTGTCAAAACTTTGTTAGGAATTATGTGATCCTTGCTAGCTGGAAGTAAGGGAGATGGGGCATGAAGTTATTTCTAGGAGTTGGACACATACCAAGTGTAGCTCAGTTCCGGCCATCTTTGAAATACCTATACAAACTTGTTCCTACATAGTAACTTGCAACTTTGAATGAGAATGTGCTTGCTTACAGCAACGTGCTATATGTTCTGAATGCCCGAATTGGGAATCTGTGTCAAAACTTTGTTAGGAATTATGTGATCCTTACTAGCTGGAAGTAAGGGAGATGGGGCATGAAGTTATTTCTTGGAGTTGGAGACATACCAAGTTTAGCTCAGTTCTGGGCATCTTTGAAATACCTATACAAACTTGTTCCTACATAGTAACTTGCAACTTTGAATGAGAATGTGCTTGCTTGCAGCAACGTGCTATATGTTCTGAATGCCCGATTTGGGAATCTGTGTCAAAACGTTGTTAGGAATTATGTGATCCTTACTAGCTGGAAGTAAGGGAGATGGAGCATGAAGTTATTTCTAGGAGTTGGACACATACCAAGTTTAGCTCAGTTCTGGGCATCTTTGAAATACCTATACAAACTTGTTCCTACATAGTAACTTGCATCTTTGAATGAGAATGTGCTTGCTTACAGCAACGTGCTATATGTTCTGAATGCCCGAATTGGCAATCTGTGTCAAAACTTTGTTAGGAATTATGTGATCCTTACTAGCTGGAAGTAAGGGAGATGGGGCATGAAGTTATTTCTAGGAGTTGGACACATACCAAGTTTAGCTCAGTTCTGGGCATCTTTGAAATACCTATACAAACTTGTTCCTACATAGTAACTTGCAACTTTGAATGAAAATGTGCTTGCTTACAGCAACGTGCTATATGTTCTGAATGCCCGAATTGGGAATCTGTGTCAAAACTTTGTTAGGAATTATGTGATCCTTACTAGCTGGAAGTAAGGGAGATGGGGCATGAAGTTATTTCTAGGAGTTGGACACATACCAAGTTTAGCTCAGTTCTGGGCATCTTTGAAATACCTATACAAACTTGTTCCTACATAGTAACTTGCAACTTTGAATGAGAATGTGCTTGCTTACAGCAACGTGCTATATGTTCTGAATGCCCGAATTGGGAATCTGTGTCAAAACTTTGTTAGGAATTATGTGATCCTTACTAGCTGGAAGTAAGGGAGATGGGGCATGAAGTTATTTCTAGGAGTTGGACACATACCAAGTTTAGCTCAGTTCTGGGCATCTTTGAAATACCTATACAAACTTGTTCCTACATAGTATCTTGCGACTTTGAATGAGAATGTGCTTGCTTACAGCAACGTGCTATATGTTCTGAATGCCCGAATTGGGAATCTGTGTCAAAACTTTGTTAGGAATTATGTGATCCTTACTAGCTGGAAGTAAGTGAGATGGGGCATGAAATTATTTCTAGGAGTTGGACACATACCAAGTTTAGCTCAGTTCTGGGCATCTTTGAAATACCTATACAAACTTGTTCCTACATAGTAACTTGCGACTTTGAATGAGAATGTGCTTGCTTACAGCAACGTGCTATATGTTCTGAATGCCCGAATTGGGAATCTGTGTCAAAACTTTGTTAGGAATTATGTGATCCTTACTAGCTGGAAGTAAGGGAGATGGGGCATGAAGTTATTTCTAGGATTTGGACACATACCAAGTTTAGCACAGTTCTGGGCATCTTTGAAATACCTATACAAACTTGTTCCTACATACTAACTTGCAACTTTGAATGAGAATGTGCTTGCTTGCAGCAGCGTGCTATATGTTCTGAATGCCCGATTTGGGAATCTGTGTCAAAACTTTGTTAGGAATTATGTGATCCTTACTAGCTGGAAGTAAGTGAGATGGGGCATGAAGTTATTTCTAGGAGTTGGACACATACCAAGTTTAGCTGAGTTCTGGGCATCTTTGAAATACCTATACAAACTTGTTCCTACATAGTAACTTGCAACTTTGAATGAGAATGTGCTTGCTTACAGCAACGTGCTATATGTTCTGAATGCCCGAATTGGGAATCTGTGTCAAAACTTTGTTAGGAATTATGTGATCCTTACTAGCTGGAAGTAAGGGAGATGGGGCATGAAGTTATTTCTAGGAGTTGGACACATACCAAGTTTAGCTCAGTTCTGGGCATCTTTGAAATACCTATACAAACTTGTTCCTACATAGTAACCTGCAACTTTGAATGAAAATGTGCTTGCTTACAGCAACGTGCTATATGTTCTGAATGCCCGAATTGGGAATCTGTGTCAAAACTTTGTTAGGAATTATGTGATCCTTACTACCTGGAAGTAAGGGAGATGGGGCATGAAGTTATTTCTAGGAGTTGGAAACATACCGAGTTTAGCTCAGTTCTGGGCATCTTTGAAATACCTATACAAACTTGTTCCTACATAGTAACTTGCAACTTTGAATGAGAATGTGCTTGCTTACAGCAACGTGCTATATGTTCTGAATGCCCGAATTGGGAATCTGTGTCAAAACTTTGTTAGGAATTATGTGATCCTTACTAGCTGGAAGTAAGGGAGATGGGGCATGAAGTTATTTCTAGGAGTTGGACACATACCAAGTTTAGCTCAGTTCTGGGCATCTTTGAAATACCTATACAAACTTGTTCCTACATAGTAACTTGCAACTTTGAATGAAAATGTGCTTGCTTACAGCAACGTGCTATATGTTCTGAATGCCCGAATTGGGAATCTGTGTCAAAACTTTGTTAGGAATTATGTGATCCTTACTAGCTGGAAGTAAGGGAGATGGGGCATGAAGTTATTTCTAGGAGTTCGACAGGTACCAAGTTTAGCTCAGTTCTGGGCATCTTTGAAATACCTATACAAACTTGTTCCTACATAGTAACTTGCAAATTTGAATGAGAATGTGCTTGCTTGCAGCAACGTGCTATATGTTCTGAATGCCCGTATAGGGAATCTGTGTCAAAACGTTGTTAGGTATTATGTGATCCTTACTAGCTGGAAGTAAGGGAGATGGAGCATGAAGTTATTTCTAGGAGTTGGACACATACCAAGTTTAGTTCAGTTCTGGGCATCTTTGAAATACCTATACAAACTTGTTTCTACCTAGTAACTTGCATCTTTGAATGAGAATGTGCTTGCTTACAGCAACGTGCTATATGTTCTGAATGCCCGAATTGGCAATCTGTGTCAAAACTTTGTTAGGAATTATGTGATCCTTACTAGCTGGAAGTAAGGGAGATGGGGCATGAAGTTATTTCTAGGAGTTGGACACATACCAAGTTTAGCTCAGTTCTGGGCATCTTTGAAATACCTATACAAACTTGTTCCTACATAGTAACTTGCATCTTTGAATGAGAATCTGCTTGCTTACAGTAACGTGCTATATGTTCTGAATGCCCGAATTGGGAATCTGTGTCAAAAATTTGTTAGGAATTATGTGATCCTTACTAGCTGGAAGTAAGGGAGATGGGGCAGGAAGTTATTTCTAGGCGTTGGACACATACCAAGTTTAGCTCAGTTCTGGGCATCTTTGAAATACCTATACAAACTTGTTCCTACATAGTAACTTGCAACTTTGAATGAAAATGTGCGTGCTTACAGCAACGTGCTATATGTTCTGAATGCCCGAATTGGGAATCTGTGTCAAAACTTTGTTAGGAATTATGTGATCCTTACTAGCTGGAAGTAAGGGAGATGGGGCATGAAGTTATTTCTAGGAGTTGGACACATACCAAGTTTAGCTCAGTTCTGGGCATCTTTGAAATACCTATACAAACTTGTTCCTACATAGTAACTTGCAACTTTGAATGAGAATGTGCCTGCTTACAACAACGTGCTATATGTTCTGAATGCCCGAATAGGGAATCTGTGTCAAAACTTTGTTAGGAATTACGTGATCCTTACTAGCTGGAAGTAAGGGAGATGGGGCATGAAGTTATTTCTTGGAGTTGGAGACATACCAAGTTTAGCTCAGTTCTGGGCATCTTTGAAATACCTATACAAACTTGTTCCTACATAGTAACTTGCAACTTTGAATGAGAATGTGCTTGCTTACAGCAACGTGCTATATGTTCTGAATGCCCAATTTGGGAATCTGTGTCAAAAATTTGTTAGGAATTATGTGATCCTTACTAGCTGGAAGTAAGGGAGATGGAGCATGAAGTTATTTCTAGGAGTTGGACACATACCAAGTTTAGCTCAGTTCTGGGCATCTTTGAAATACCTATACAAACTTGTTCCTACATAGTAACTTGCATCTTTGAATGAGAATGTGCTTGCTTACAGCAACGTGCTATATGTTCTGAATGCCCGAATTGGGAATCTGTGTCAAATGTTTGTTAGGAATTATGTGATCCTTACTAGCTGGAAATAAGGGAGATGGGGCATGAAGTTATTTCTAGGAGTTGGACACATACCAAGTTTAGCTCAGTTCTGGGCATCTTTGAAATACCTATACAAACTTGTTCCTACTAGTAACTTGCAACTTTGAATGAGAATGTGCTTGCTTACAGCAACGTGCTATATGTTCTGAATGCCCGAATTGGGAATCTGTGTCAAAACTTTGTTAGGAATTATGTGATCCTTACTAGCTGGAAGTAAGGGAGATGGGGCATGAAGTTATTTCTAGGAGTTGGACACATACCAAGTTTAGCTCAGTTCTGGGCATCTTTGAAATACCTATACAAACTTGTTCCTACATAGTAACTTGCATCATTAATGAGAATCTGCTTGCTTACAGCAACGTGCTATATGTTCTGAATGCCCGAATTGGGAATCTGTGTCAAATCATTGTTAGGAATCATGTGATCCTTACTAGCTGGAGTAAGGGAGATGGGGCATGAAGTTATTTCTAGGAGTTGGACACATACCAAGTTTAGCTCAGTTCTGGGCATCTTTGAAATACCTATACAAACTTGTTCCTACATAGTAACTTGCAACTTTGGAGGAGAATGTGCTTGCTTACAGCAACGTGCTATATGTTCTGAATGCCCGAATTGGGAATCTGTGTCAAAACTTTGTTAGGAATTATGTGATCCTTACTAGCTGGAAGTAAGGGAGATGGGGCATGAAGTTATTTCTAGGCGTTGGACACATACCAAGTTTAGCTCAGTTCTGGGCATCTTTGAAATACCTATACAAACTTGTTCCTACATAGTAACCTGCAACTTTGAATGAGAATGTGCTTGCTTACAGCAACGTGCTATATATTCTGAATGCCCGAATTGGCAATCTGTGTCAAAACTTTGTTAGGAATTATGTGATCCTTACTAGCTGGAAGTAAGGGAGATGGGGCATGAAGTTATTTCTAGGAGTTGGACACATACCAAGTTTAGCTCAGTTCTGGGCATCTTTGAAATACCTATACAAACTTGTTCCTACATAGTAACTTGCAACTTTGAATGAAAATGTGCTTGCTTACAGCAACGTGCTATATGTTCTGAATGCCCGAATTGGGAATCTGTGTCAAAACTTTGTTAGGAATTATGTGATCCTTACTAGCTGGAAATAAGGGAGATGGGGCATGAAGTTATTTCTAGGAGTTGGACACATACCAAGTTTAGCTCAGTTCTGGGCATCTTTGAAATACCTATACAAACTTGTTCCTACATAGTAACTTGCATCTTTGAATGAGAATGTGCTTGCTTGCAGCAACGTGCTATATGTTCTGAATGCCCGTATAGGGAATCTGTGTCAAAACTTTGTTAGGAATTATGTGATCCTTACTAGCTGGAAGTAAGTGAGAAGGAGCATGAAGTTATTTCTAGGAGTTGGACACATACCAAGTTTAGCTCAGTTCTGGGCATCTTTGAAATACCTATACAAACTTGTTCCTACCTAGTAACTTGCATCTTTGAATGAGAATGTGCTTGCTTACAGCAACGTGCTATATGTTCTGAATGCCCGAATTGGCAATCTGTGTCAAAAGTTTGTTAGGAATTATGTGATCCTTACTAGCTGGAAGTAAGGGAGATGGGGCATGAAGTTATTTCTAGGAGTTGGACACATACCAAGTTTAGCTCAGTTCTGGGCATCTTTGAAATACCTATACAAACTTGTTCCTACATAGTAACTTGCATCTTTGAATGAGAATCTGCTTGCTTACAGTAACGTGCTATATGTTCTGAATGCCCGAATTGGGAATCTGTGTCAAAACTTTGTTAGGAATTATGTGATCCTTACTAGCTGGAAGTAAGGGAGATGGGGCAGGAAGTTATTTCTAGGAGTTGGACACATACCAAGTTTAGCTCAGTTCTGGGCATCTTTGAAATACCTATACAAACTTGTTCCTACATAGTAACTTGCAACTTTGAATGAGAATGTGCTTGCTTACAGCTACGTGCTATATGTTCTGAATGCCCGAATTGGGAATCTGTGTCAAAACTTTGTTAGGAATTATGTGATCCTTACTAGCTGGAAGTAAGGGAGATGGGGCATGAAGTTATTTCTAGGAGTTGGACACATACCAAGTTTAGCTCAGTTCTGGGCATCTTTGAAATACCTATACAAACTTGTTCCTACATAGTAACTTGCATCTTTGAATGAGAATGTGCTTGCTTGCAGCAACGTGCTATATGTTCTGAATGCCCGTATAGGGAATCTGTGTCAAAACTTTGTTAGGAATTATGTGATCCTTACTAGCTGGAAGTAAGTGAGAAGGAGCATGAAGTTATTTCTAGGAGTTGGACACATACCAAGTTTAGCTCAGTTCTGGGCATCTTTGAAATACCTATACAAACTTGTTCCTACCTAGTAACTTGCATCTTTGAATGAGAATGTGCTTGCTTACAGCAACGTGCTATATGTTCTGAATGCCCGAATTGGCAATCTGTGTCAAAAGTTTGTTAGGAATTATGTGATCCTTACTAGCTGGAAGTAAGGGAGATGGGGCATGAAGTTATTTCTAGGAGTTGGACACATACCAAGTTTAGCTCAGTTCTGGGCATCTTTGAAATACCTATACAAACTTGTTCCTACATAGTAACTTGCATCTTTGAATGAGAATCTGCTTGCTTACAGTAACGTGCTATATGTTCTGAATGCCCGAATTGGGAATCTGTGTCAAAACTTTGTTAGGAATTATGTGATCCTTACTAGCTGGAAGTAAGGGAGATGGGGCAGGAAGTTATTTCTAGGAGTTGGACACATACCAAGTTTAGCTCAGTTCTGGGCATCTTTGAAATACCTATACAAACTTGTTCCTACATAGTAACTTGCAACTTTGAATGAGAATGTGCTTGCTTACAGCTACGTGCTATATGTTCTGAATGCCCGAATTGGGAATCTGTGTCAAAACTTTGTTAGGAATTATGTGATCCTTACTAGCTGGAAGTAAGGGAGATGGGGCATGAAGTTATTTCTAGGAGTTGGACACATACCAAGTTTAGCTCAGTTCTGGGCATCTTTGAAATACCTATACAAACTTGTTCCTACTAGTAACTTGTAACTTTGAATGAGAATGTGCCTGCTTACAGCAACGTGCTATAAGTTCTGAATCCCCGAATTGGGAATCTGTGTCAAAACTTTGTTAGGAATTATGTGATCCTTACTAGCTGGAAGTAAGGGAGATGGGGCATGAAGTTATTTCTTGGAGTTGGAGACATACCAAGTTTAGCTCAGTTCTGGGCATCTTTGAAATACCTATACAAACTTGTTCCTACATAGTAACTTGCAACTTTGAATGAGAATGTGCTTGCTTGCAGCAACGTGCTATATGTTCTGAATGCCCAATTTGGGAATCTGTGTCAAAACTTTGTTAGGAATTATGTGATCCTTACTAGCTGGAAGTAAGGGAGATGGGGCATGAAGTTATTTCTAGGAGTTGGACACATACCAAGTTTAGCTCAGTTCTGGGCATCTTTGAAATACCTATACAAACTTGTTCCTACATAGTAACTTGCAAATTTGAATGAGAATGTGCTTGCTTACAGCAACGTGCTATATGTTCTGAATGCCCGAATTGGGAATCTGTGTCAAAACTTTGTTAGGAATTATGTGATCCTTACTAGCTGGAAGTAAGGGAGATGGGGCAGGAAGTTATTTCTAGGAGTTGGACACATACCAAGTTTAGCTCAGTTCTGGGCATCTTTGAAATACCTATACAAACTTGTTCCTACATAGTAACTTGCATCATTAATGAGAATCTGCTTGCTTACAGCAACGTGCTATATGTTCTGAAGGCCCGAATTGGGAATCTGTGTCAAATCTTTGTTAGGAATCATGTGATCCTTACTAGCTGGAAGTAAGGGAGATGGGGCATGAAGTTATTTCTAGGAGTTGGACACATACCAAGTTTAGCTCAGTTCTGGGCATCTTTGAAATACCTATACAAACTTGTTCCTACATAGTAACTTGCAACTTTGAAGGAGAATGTGCTTGCTTACAGCAACGTGCTATATGTTCTGAATGCCCGAATTGGGAATCTGTGTCAAAACTTTGTTAGGAATCATGTGATCCTTACTAGCTGGAAGTAAGGGAGATGGGGCATGAAGTTATTTCTTGGAGTTGGAGACATACCAAGTTTAGCTCAGTTCTGGGCATCTTTGAAATACCTATACAAACTTGTTCCTACATAGTAACTTGCAACTTTGAATGAGAATGTGCTTGCTTACAGCAACGTGCTATATGTTCTGAATGCCCAATTTGGGAATCTGTGTCAAAACTTTGTTAGGAATTATGTGATCCTTACTAGCTGGAAGTAAGGGAGATGGGGCATGAAGTTATTTCTAGGAGTTGGACACATACCAAGTTTAGCTCAGTTCTGGGCATCTTTGAAATACCTATACAAACTGTTCCTACATAGTAACTTGCAACTTTGAATGAGAATGTGCTTGCTTACAGCAACGTGCTATATGTTCTGAATGCCCGAATTGGGAATCTGTGTCAAAACTTTGTTAGGAATTATGTGATCCTTACTAGCTGGAAGTAAGGGAGATGGGGCATGAAGTTATTTCTAGGAGTTGGACACATACCAAGTTTAGCTCAGTTCTGGGCATCTTTGAAATACCTATACAAACTTGTTCCTACATAGTAACTTGCATCATTAATGAGAATCTGCTTGCTTACAGCAACGTGCTATATGTTCTGAAGGCCCGAATTGGGAATCTGTGTCAAATCTTTGTTAGGAATCATGTGATCCTTACTAGCTGGAAGTAAGGGAGATGGGGCATGAAGTTATTTCTAGGAGTTGGACACATACCAAGTTTAGCTCAGTTCTGGGCATCTTTGAAATACCTATACAAACTTGTTCCTACATAGTAACTTGCAACTTTGAAGGAGAATGTGCTTGCTTACAGCAACGTGCTATATGTTCTGAATGCCCGAATTGGGAATCTGTGTCAAAACTTTGTTAGGAATTATGTGATCCTTACTAGCTGGAAATAAGGGAGATGGGGCATGAAGTTATTTCTAGGAGTTGGACACATACCAAGTTTAGCTCAGTTCTGGGCATCTTTGAAATACCTATACAAACTTGTTCCTACATAGTAACTTGCAACTTTGAATGAGAATGTGCTTGCTTGCAGCAACGTGCTATATGTTCTGAATGCCCGTATAGGGAATCTGTGTCAAAACTTTGTTAGGAATTATGTGATCCTTACTAGCCTGAAGTAAGGGAGATGGAGCATGAAGTTATTTCTAGGAGTTGGACACCTACCAAGTTTAGCTCAGTTCTGGGCATCTTTGAAATACCTATACAAACTTGTTCCTACCTAGTAACTTGCATCTTTGAATGAGAATGTGCTTGCTTACAGCAACGTGCTATATGTTCTGAATGCCCGAATTGGGAATCTGTGTCAAAACTTTGTTAGGAATTATGTGATCCTTACTAGCTGGAAGTAAGGGAGATGGGGCAGGAAGTTATTTCTAGGAGTTGGACACATACCAAGTTTAGCTCAGTTCTGGGCATCTTTGAAATACCTATACAAACTTGTTCCTACATAGTAACTTGCAACTTTGAATGAAAATGTGCTTGCTTACAGCAACGTGCTATATGTTCTGAATGCCCGAATTGGGAATCTGTGTCAAAACTTTGTTAGGAATTATGTGATCCTTACTAGCTGGAAGTAAGGGAGATGGGGCATGAAGTTATTTCTAGGAGTTGGACACATACCAAGTTTAGCTCAGTTCTGGGCATCTTTGAAATACCTATACAAACTTGTTCCTACTAGTAACTTGCAACTTTGAATGAGAATGTGCCTGCTTACAGCAACGTGCTATATGTTCTGAATCCCCGAATTGGGAATCTGTGTCAAAACTTTGTTAGGAATTATGTGATCCTTACTAGCTGGAAGTAAGGGAGATGGGGCATGAAGTTATTTCTTGGAGTTGGTGACATACCAAGTTTAGCTCAGTTCTGGGCATCTTTGAAATACCTATACAAACTTGTTCCTACATAGTAACTTGCATCATTAATGAGAATCTGCTTGCTTACAGCAACGTGCTATATGTTCTGAAGGCCCGAATTGGGAATCTGTGTCAAATCTTTGTTAGGAATCATGTGATCCTTACTAGCTGGAAGTAAGGGAGATGGGGCATGAAGTTATTTCTAGGAGTTGGACACATACCAAGTTTAGCTCAGTTCTGGGCATCTTTGAAATACCTATACAAACTTGTTCCTACATAGTAACTTGCAACTTTGAAGGAGAATGTGCTTGCTTACAGCAACGTGCTATATGTTCTGAATGCCCGAATTGGGAATCTGTGTCAAAACTTTGTTAGGAATTATGTGATCCTTACTAGCTGGAAATAAGGGAGATGGGGCATGAAGTTATTTCTAGGAGTTGGACACATACCAAGTTTAGCTCAGTTCTGGGCATCTTTGAAATACCTATACAAACTTGTTCCTACATAGTAACTTGCAACTTTGAATGAGAATGTGCTTGCTTGCAGCAACGTGCTATATGTTCTGAATGCCCGTATAGGGAATCTGTGTCAAAACTTTGTTAGGAATTATGTGATCCTTACTAGCCTGAAGTAAGGGAGATGGAGCATGAAGTTATTTCTAGGAGTTGGACACCTACCAAGTTTAGCTCAGTTCTGGGCATCTTTGAAATACCTATACAAACTTGTTCCTACCTAGTAACTTGCATCTTTGAATGAGAATGTGCTTGCTTACAGCAACGTGCTATATGTTCTGAATGCCCGAATTGGGAATCTGTGTCAAAACTTTGTTAGGAATTATGTGATCCTTACTAGCTGGAAGTAAGGGAGATGGGGCAGGAAGTTATTTCTAGGAGTTGGACACATACCAAGTTTAGCTCAGTTCTGGGCATCTTTGAAATACCTATACAAACTTGTTCCTACATAGTAACTTGCAACTTTGAATGAAAATGTGCTTGCTTACAGCAACGTGCTATATGTTCTGAATGCCCGAATTGGGAATCTCTGTCAAAACTTTGTTAGGAATTATGTGATCCTTACTAGCTGGAAGTAAGGGAGATGGGGCATGAAGTTATTTCTAGGAGTTGGACACATACCAAGTTTAGCTCAGTTCTGGGCATCTTTGAAATACCTATACAAACTTGTTCCTACTAGTAACTTGCAACTTTGAATGAGAATGTGCCTGCTTACAGCAACGTGCTATATGTTCTGAATCCCCGAATTGGGAATCTGTGTCAAAACTTTGTTAGGAATTATGTGATCCTTACTAGCTGGAAGTAAGGGAGATGGGGCATGAAGTTATTTCTTGGAGTTGGTGACATACCAAGTTTAGCTCAGTTCTGGGCATCTTTGAAATACCTATACAAACTTGTTCCTACATAGTAACTTGCAACTTTGAATGAGAATGTGCTTGCTTACAGCAACGTGCTATATGTTCTGAATGCCCAATTTGGGAATCTGTGTCAAAACTTTGTTAGGAATTATGTGATCCTTACTAGCTGGAAGTAAGGGAGATGGGGCATGAAGTTATTTCTAGGAGTTGGACACATACCAAGTTTAGCTCAGTTCTGGGCATCTTTGAAATACCTATACAAACTTGTTCCTACATAGTAACTTGCAACTTTGAATGAGAATGTGCTTGCTTACAGCAACGTGCTATATGTTCTGAATGCCCGAATTGGGAATCTGTGTCAAAACTTTGTTAGGAATTATGTGATCCTTACTAGCTGGAAGTAAGGGAGATGGGGCATGAAGTTATTTCTAGGAGTTGGACACATACCAAGTTTAGCTCAGTTCTGGGCATCTTTGAAATACCTATACAAACTTGTTCCTACATAGTAACTTGCATCATTAATGAGAATCTGCTTGCTTACAGCAACGTGCTATATGTTCTGAAGGCCCGAATTGGGAATCTGTGTCAAATCTTTGTTAGGAATCATGTGATCCTTACTAGCTGGAAGTAAGGGAGATGGGGCATGAAGTTATTTCTAGGAGTTGGACACATACCAAGTTTAGCTCAGTTCTGGGCATCTTTGAAATACCTATACAAACTTGTTCCTACATAGTAACTTGCAACTTTGAAGGAGAATGTGCTTGCTTACAGCAACGTGCTATATGTTCTGAATGCCCGAATTGGGAATCTGTGTCAAAACTTTGTTAGGAATTATGTGATCCTTACTAGCTGGAAATAAGGGAGATGGGGCATGAAGTTATTTCTAGGAGTTGGACACATACCAAGTTTAGCTCAGTTCTGGGCATCTTTGAAATACCTATACAAACTTGTTCCTACATAGTAACTTGCAACTTTGAATGAGAATGTGCTTGCTTGCAGCAACGTGCTATATGTTCTGAATGCCCGTATAGGGAATCTGTGTCAAAACTTTGTTAGGAATTATGTGATCCTTACTAGCCTGAAGTAAGGGAGATGGAGCATGAAGTTATTTCTAGGAGTTGGACACCTACCAAGTTTAGCTCAGTTCTGGGCATCTTTGAAATACCTATACAAACTTGTTCCTACCTAGTAACTTGCATCTTTGAATGAGAATGTGCTTGCTTACAGCAACGTGCTATATGTTCTGAATGCCCGAAATGGGAATCTGTGTCAAAACTTTGTTAGGAATTATGTGATCCTTACTAGCCGGAAGTAAGGGAGATGGGGCATGAAGTTAGTTCTAGGAGTTGGACACATACCAAGTTTAGCTCAGTTCTGGGCATCTTTGAAATACCTATACAAACTTGTTCCTACATAGTAACTTGCAACTTTGAATGAAAATGTGCGTGCTTACAGCAACGTGCTATATGTTCTGAATGCCCGAATTGGGAATCTGTGTCAAAACTTTGTTAGGAATTATGTGATCCTTACTAGCTGGAAGTAAGGGAGATGGGGCATGAAGTTATTTCTAGGAGTTGGACACATACCAAGTTTAGCTCAGTTCTGGGCATCTTTGAAATACCTATACAAACTTGTTCCTACATAGTAACTTGCAACTTTGAATGAGAATGTGCCTGCTTACAGCAACGTGCTATATGTTCTGAATGCCCGAATTGGGAATCTGTGTCAAAACTTTGTTAGGAATTACGTGATCCTTACTAGCTGGAAGTAAGGGAGATGGGGCATGAAGATATTTCTTGGAGTTGGAGACATACCAAGTTTAGCTCAGTTCTGGGCATCTTTGAAATACCTATACAAACTTGTTCCTACATAGTAACTTGCAACTTTGAATGAGAATGTGCTTGCTTACAGCAACGTGCTATATGTTCTGAATGCCCAATTTGGGAATCTGTGTCAAAAATTTGTTAGGAATTATGTGATCCTTACTAGCTGGAAGTAAGGGAGATGGAGCATGAAGTTATTTCTAGGAGTTGGAGACATACCAAGTTTAGCTCAGTTCTGGGCATCTTTGAAATACCTATACAAACTTGTTCCTACATAGTAACTTGCATCTTTGAATGAGAATGTGCTTGCTTACAGCAACGTGCTATATGTTCTGAATGCCCGAATTGGGAATCTGTGTCAAAACTTTGTTAGGAATTATGTGATCCTTACTAGCTGGAAGTAAGGGAGATGGGGCATGAAGTTATTTCTAGGAGTTGGACACATACCAAGTTTAGCTCAGTTCTGGGCATCTTTGAAATACCTATACAAACTTGTTCCTACTAGTAACTTGCAACTTTGAATGAGAATGTGCTTGCTTACAGCAACGTGCTATATGTTCTGAATGCCCGAATTGGGAATCTGTGTCAAAACTTTGTTAGGAATTATGTGATCCTTACTAGCTGGAAGTAAGGGAGATGGGGCATGAAGTTATTTCTAGGAGTTGGACACATACCAAGTTTAGCTCAGTTCTGGGCATCTTTGAAATACCTATACAAACTTGTTCCTACTAGTAACTTGCAACTTTGAATGAGAATGTGCCTGCTTACAGCAACGTGCTATATGTTCTGAATCCCCGAATTGGGAATCTGTGTCAAAACTTTGTTAGGAATTATGTGATCCTCACTAGCTGGAAGTAAGGGAGATGGGGCATGAAGTTATTTCTTGGAGTTGGTGACATACCAAGTTTAGCTCAGTTCTGGGCATCTTTGAAATACCTATACAAACTTGTTCCTACATAGTAACTTGCATCATTAATGAGAATCTGCTTGCTTACAGCAACGTGCTATATGTTCTGAAGGCCCGAATTGGGAATCTGTGTCAAATCTTTGTTAGGAATCATGTGATCCTTACTAGCTGGAAGTAAGGGAGATGGGGCATGAAGTTATTTCTAGGAGTTGGACACATACCAAGTTTAGCTCAGTTCTGGGCATCTTTGAAATACCTATACAAACTTGTTCCTACATAGTAACTTGCAACTTTGAAGGAGAATGTGCTTGCTTACAGCAACGTGCTATATGTTCTGAATGCCCGAATTGGGAATCTGTGTCAAAACTTTGTTAGGAATTATGTGATCCTTACTAGCTGGAAATAAGGGAGATGGGGCATGAAGTTATTTCTAGGAGTTGGACACATACCAAGTTTAGCTCAGTTCTGGGCATCTTTGAAATACCTATACAAACTTGTTCCTACATAGTAACTTGCAACTTTGAATGAGAATGTGCTTGCTTGCAGCAACGTGCTATATGTTCTGAATGCCCGTATAGGGAATCTGTGTCAAAACTTTGTTAGGAATTATGTGATCCTTACTAGCCTGAAGTAAGGGAGATGGAGCATGAAGTTATTTCTAGGAGTTGGACACCTACCAAGTTTAGCTCAGTTCTGGGCATCTTTGAAATACCTATACAAACTTGTTCCTACCTAGTAACTTGCATCTTTGAATGAGAATGTGCTTGCTTACAGCAACGTGCTATATGTTCTGAATGCCCGAATTGGGAATCTGTGTCAAAACTTTGTTAGGAATTATGTGATCCTTACTAGCTGGAAGTAAGGGAGATGGGGCAGGAAGTTATTTCTAGGAGTTGGACACATACCAAGTTTAGCTCAGTTCTGGGCATCTTTGAAATACCTATACAAACTTGTTCCTACATAGTAACTTGCAACTTTGAATGAAAATGTGCTTGCTTACAGCAACGTGCTATATGTTCTGAATGCCCGAATTGGGAATCTCTGTCAAAACTTTGTTAGGAATTATGTGATCCTTACTAGCTGGAAGTAAGGGAGATGGGGCATGAAGTTATTTCTAGGAGTTGGACACATACCAAGTTTAGCTCAGTTCTGGGCATCTTTGAAATACCTATACAAACTTGTTCCTACTAGTAACTTGCAACTTTGAATGAGAATGTGCCTGCTTACAGCAACGTGCTATATGTTCTGAATCCCCGAATTGGGAATCTGTGTCAAAACTTTGTTAGGAATTATGTGATCCTTACTAGCTGGAAGTAAGGGAGATGGGGCATGAAGTTATTTCTTGGAGTTGGTGACATACCAAGTTTAGCTCAGTTCTGGGCATCTTTGAAATACCTATACAAACTTGTTCCTACATAGTAACTTGCAACTTTGAATGAGAATGTGCTTGCTTACAGCAACGTGCTATATGTTCTGAATGCCCAATTTGGGAATCTGTGTCAAAACTTTGTTAGGAATTATGTGATCCTTACTAGCTGGAAGTAAGGGAGATGGGGCATGAAGTTATTTCTAGGAGTTGGACACATACCAAGTTTAGCTCAGTTCTGGGCATCTTTGAAATACCTATACAAACTTGTTCCTACATAGTAACTTGCAACTTTGAATGAGAATGTGCTTGCTTACAGCAACGTGCTATATGTTCTGAATGCCCGAATTGGGAATCTGTGTCAAAACTTTGTTAGGAATTATGTGATCCTTACTAGCTGGAAGTAAGGGAGATGGGGCATGAAGTTATTTCTAGGAGTTGGACACATACCAAGTTTAGCTCAGTTCTGGGCATCTTTGAAATACCTATACAAACTTGTTCCTACATAGTAACTTGCATCATTAATGAGAATCTGCTTGCTTACAGCAACGTGCTATATGTTCTGAAGGCCCGAATTGGGAATCTGTGTCAAATCTTTGTTAGGAATCATGTGATCCTTACTAGCTGGAAGTAAGGGAGATGGGGCATGAAGTTATTTCTAGGAGTTGGACACATACCAAGTTTAGCTCAGTTCTGGGCATCTTTGAAATACCTATACAAACTTGTTCCTACATAGTAACTTGCAACTTTGAAGGAGAATGTGCTTGCTTACAGCAACGTGCTATATGTTCTGAATGCCCGAATTGGGAATCTGTGTCAAAACTTTGTTAGGAATTATGTGATCCTTACTAGCTGGAAATAAGGGAGATGGGGCATGAAGTTATTTCTAGGAGTTGGACACATACCAAGTTTAGCTCAGTTCTGGGCATCTTTGAAATACCTATACAAACTTGTTCCTACATAGTAACTTGCAACTTTGAATGAGAATGTGCTTGCTTGCAGCAACGTGCTATATGTTCTGAATGCCCGTATAGGGAATCTGTGTCAAAACTTTGTTAGGAATTATGTGATCCTTACTAGCCTGAAGTAAGGGAGATGGAGCATGAAGTTATTTCTAGGAGTTGGACACCTACCAAGTTTAGCTCAGTTCTGGGCATCTTTGAAATACCTATACAAACTTGTTCCTACCTAGTAACTTGCATCTTTGAATGAGAATGTGCTTGCTTACAGCAACGTGCTATATGTTCTGAATGCCCGAAATGGGAATCTGTGTCAAAACTTTGTTAGGAATTATGTGATCCTTACTAGCCGGAAGTAAGGGAGATGGGGCATGAAGTTAGTTCTAGGAGTTGGACACATACCAAGTTTAGCTCAGTTCTGGGCATCTTTGAAATACCTATACAAACTTGTTCCTACATAGTAACTTGCAACTTTGAATGAAAATGTGCGTGCTTACAGCAACGTGCTATATGTTCTGAATGCCCGAATTGGGAATCTGTGTCAAAACTTTGTTAGGAATTATGTGATCCTTACTAGCTGGAAGTAAGGGAGATGGGGCATGAAGTTATTTCTAGGAGTTGGACACATACCAAGTTTAGCTCAGTTCTGGGCATCTTTGAAATACCTATACAAACTTGTTCCTACATAGTAACTTGCAACTTTGAATGAGAATGTGCCTGCTTACAGCAACGTGCTATATGTTCTGAATGCCCGAATTGGGAATCTGTGTCAAAACTTTGTTAGGAATTACGTGATCCTTACTAGCTGGAAGTAAGGGAGATGGGGCATGAAGATATTTCTTGGAGTTGGAGACATACCAAGTTTAGCTCAGTTCTGGGCATCTTTGAAATACCTATACAAACTTGTTCCTACATAGTAACTTGCAACTTTGAATGAGAATGTGCTTGCTTACAGCAACGTGCTATATGTTCTGAATGCCCAATTTGGGAATCTGTGTCAAAAATTTGTTAGGAATTATGTGATCCTTACTAGCTGGAAGTAAGGGAGATGGAGCATGAAGTTATTTCTAGGAGTTGGAGACATACCAAGTTTAGCTCAGTTCTGGGCATCTTTGAAATACCTATACAAACTTGTTCCTACATAGTAACTTGCATCTTTGAATGAGAATGTGCTTGCTTACAGCAACGTGCTATATGTTCTGAATGCCCGAATTGGGAATCTGTGTCAAAACTTTGTTAGGAATTATGTGATCCTTACTAGCTGGAAGTAAGGGAGATGGGGCATGAAGTTATTTCTAGGAGTTGGACACATACCAAGTTTAGCTCAGTTCTGGGCATCTTTGAAATACCTATACAAACTTGTTCCTACTAGTAACTTGCAACTTTGAATGAGAATGTGCTTGCTTACAGCAACGTGCTATATGTTCTGAATGCCCGAATTGGGAATCTGTGTCAAAACTTTGTTAGGAATTATGTGATCCTTACTAGCTGGAAGTAAGGGAGATGGGGCATGAAGTTATTTCTAGGAGTTGGACACATACCAAGTTTAGCTCAGTTCTGGGCATCTTTGAAATACCTATACAAACTTGTTCCTACATAGTAACTTGCATCATTAATGAGAATCTGCTTGCTTACAGCAACGTGCTATATGTTCTGAATGCCCGAATTGGGAATCTGTGTCAAATCTTTGTTAGGAATCATGTGATCCTTACTAGCTGGAGTAAGGGAGATGGGGCATGAAGTTATTTCTAGGAGTTGGACACATACCAAGTTTAGCTCAGTTCTGGGCATCTTTGAAATACCTATACAAACTTGTTCCTACATAGTAACTTGCAACTTTGAAGGAGAATGTGCTTGCTTACAGCAACGTGCTATATGTTCTGAATGCCCGAATTGGGAATCTGTGTCAAAACTTTGTTAGGAATTATGTGATCCTTACTAGCTGGAAGTAAGGGAGATGGGGCATGAAGTTATTTCTAGGAGTTGGACACATACCAAGTTTAGCTCAGTTCTGGGCATCTTTGAAATACCTATACAAACTTGTTCCTACATAGTAACTTGCATCTTTGAATGAGAATGTGCTTGCTTACAGCAACGTGCTATATGTTCTGAATGCCCGAATTGGGAATCTGTGTCAAAACTTTGTTAGGAATTATGTGATCCTTACTAGCTGGAAGTAAGGGAGATGGGGCATGAAGTTATTTCTAGGAGTTGGACACATACCAAGTTTAGCTCAGTTCTGGGCATCTTTGAAATACCTATACAAACTTGTTCCTACATAGTAACTTGCATCTTTGAATGAGAATCTGCTTGCTTAGAGCAACGTGCTATATGTTCTGAATGCCCGAATTGGGAATCTGTGTCATAACTTTGTTAGGAATTATGTGATCCTTACTAGCTGGAAGTAAGGGAGATGGGGCATGAAGTTATTTCTAGGAGTTGGACACATACCAAGTTTAGCTCAGTTCTGGGCATCTTTGAAATACCTATACAAACTTGTTCCTACATAGTAACTAGCAACTTTGAATGAAAATGTGCTTGCTTACAGCAACGTGCTATATGTTCTGAATGCCCGAATTGGGAATCTGTGTCAAAACTTTGTTAGGAATTATGTCATCCTTACTAGCTGGAAGTAAGGGAGATGGGGCATGAAGTTATTTCTAGGAGTTGGACACATACCAAGTTTAGCTCAGTTCTGGGCATCTTTGAAATAACTATACAAACTTGTTCCTACATAGTAACTTGCATCTTTGAATGAGAATGTGCTTGCTTACAGCAACGTGCTATATGTTCTGAATGCCCGAATTGGGAATCTGTGTCAAAACTTTGTTAGGAATTATGTGATCCTTACTAGCTGGAAGTAAGGGAGATGGGGCATGAAGTTATTTCTAGGAGTTGGACACATACCAAGTTTAGCTCAGTTCTGGGCATCTTTGAAATACCTATACAAACTTGTTCCTACATAGTAACTTGCAACTTTGAATGAAAATGTGCTTGCTTACAGCAACGTGCTATATGTTCTGAATGCCCGAATTGGGAATCTGTGTCAAAACATTGTTAGGAATTATGTGATCCTTACTAGCTGGAAGTAAGGGAGATGGGGCATGAAGTTATTTCTAGGAGTTGGACACATACCGAGTTTAGCTCAGTTCTGGGCATCTTTGAAATACCTATACAAACTTGTTCCTACATAGTAACTTGCAACATTGAATGAGAATATGCTTGCTTACAGCAACGTGCTATATGTTCTGAATGCCCGAATTGGGAATCTGTGTCAAAACTTTGTTAGGAATTATGTGATCCTTACTAGCTGGAAGTAAGGGAGATGGGGCATGAAGTTATTTCTAGGAGTTGGACACATACCGAGTTTAGCTCAGTTCTGGGCATCTTTGAAATACCTATACAAACTTGTTCCTACATAGAACTTGCAACTTTGAATGAGAATCTGGTTGCTTACAGCAACGTGCTATATGTTCTGAATGCCCGAATTGGGAATCTGTGTCAAAACTTTGTTAGGAATTATGTGATCCTTACTAGCTGGAAGTAAGGCAGATGGGGCATGAAGTTATTTCTAGGAGTTGGACACAAACCAAGTTTAGCTCAGTTCTGGGCATCTTTGAAATACCTATACAAACTTGTTCCTACATAGTAACTTGCAACTTTGAATGAAAATGTGCTTGCTTACAGCAACGTGCTATATGTTCTGAATGCCCGAATTGGCAATCTGTGTCAAAACTTTGTTAGGAATTATGTGATCCTTACTAGCTGGAAGTAAGGGAGATGGGGCATGAAGTGATTTCTAGGAGTTGGACACATACCAAGTTTAGCTCAGTTCTGGGCATCTTTGAAATACCTATACAAACTTGTTCCTACATAGTAACTTGCAACTTTGAATGAAAATGTGCTTGCTTACAGCAACGTGCTATATGTTCTGAATGCCCGAATTGGGAATCTGTGTCAAAACTTTGTTAGGAATTATGTGATCCTTACTAGCTGGAAGTAAGGGAGATGGGGCATGAAGTTATTTCTAGGAGTTGGACACATACCAAGTTTAGCTCAGTTCTGGGCATCTTTGAAATACCTATACAAACTTGTTCCTACATAGTAACTTGCATCTTTGAATGAGAATGTGCTTGCTTACAGCAACGTGCTATATGTTCTGAATGCCCGAATTGGGAATCTGTGTCAAAACTTTGTTAGGAATTATGTGATCCTTACTAGCTGGAAGTAAGGGAGATGGGGCATGAAGTTATTTCTAGGAGTTGGACACATACCAAGTTTAGCTCAGTTCTGGGCATCTTTGAAATACCTATACAAACTTGTTCCTACATAGTAACTTGCATCTTTGAATGAGAATCTGCTTGCTTAGAGCAACGTGCTATATGTTCTGAATGCCCGAATTGGGAATCTGTGTCATAACTTTGTTAGGAATTATGTGATCCTTACTAGCTGGAAGTAAGGGAGATGGGGCATGAAGTTATTTCTAGGAGTTGGACACATACCAAGTTTAGCTCAGTTCTGGGCATCTTTGAAATACCTATACAAACTTGTTCCTACATAGTAACTAGCAACTTTGAATGAAAATGTGCTTGCTTACAGCAACGTGCTATATGTTCTGAATGCCCGAATTGGGAATCTGTGTCAAAACTTTGTTAGGAATTATGTCATCCTTACTAGCTGGAAGTAAGGGAGATGGGGCATGAAGTTATTTCTAGGAGTTGGACACATACCAAGTTTAGCTCAGTTCTGGGCATCTTTGAAATAACTATACAAACTTGTTCCTACATACTAACTTGCATCTTTGAATGAGAATGTGCTTGCTTACAGCAACGTGCTATATGTTCTGAATGCCCGAATTGGGAATCTGTGTCAAAACTTTGTTAGGAATTATGTGATCCTTACTAGCTGGAAGTAAGGGAGATGGGGCATGAAGTTATTTCTTGGAGTTGGACACATACCAAGTTTAGCTCAGTTCTGGGCATCTTTGAAATACCTATAGAAACTTGTTCCTACATAGTAACTTGCAACTTTGAATGAGAATGTGCTTGCTTACAGCAACGTGCTATATGTTCTGAATGCCCGAAATGGGAATCTGTGTCAAAACTTTGTTAGGAATTATGTGATCCTTACTAGCTGGAAGTAAGGGAGATGGGGCATGAAGTTATTTCTAGGAGTTGGACACATATCAAGTTTAGCTCAGTTCTGGGCATCTTTGAAATACCTATACAAACTTGTTCCTACATAGTAACTTGCAACTTTGAATGAGAATGTGCTTGCTTACAGCAACGTGCTATATGTTCTGACTGCCCGAATTGGGAATCTGTGTCAAAACTTTGTTAGGAATTATGTGATCCTTACTAGCTGGAAGTAAGGGAGATGGGGCATGAAGTTATTTCTAGGAGTTGGACACATACCAAGTTTAGCTCAGTTCTGGGCATCTTTGAAATACCTATACAAACTTGTTCCTACATAGTAACTTGCAACTTTGAATGAAATTGTGCGTGCTTACAGCAACGTGCTATATGTTCTGAATGCCCGAATTGGGAATCTGTGTCAAAACTTTGTTACGAATTATGTGGTCCTTACTAGCTGGAAGTAAGGGAGATGGGGCATGAAGTTATTTCTAGGAGTTGGACACATACCAAGTTTAGCTCAGTTCTGGGCATCTTTGAAATACCTATACAAACTTGTTCCTACATAGTAACTTGCATCTTTGAATGAGAATCTGCTTGCTTACAGCAACGTGCTATATGTTCTGAATGCCCGAATTGGGAATCTGTGTCAAAACTTTGTTAGGAATTATGTGATCCTTACTAGCTGGAAGTAAGGGAGATGGGGCATGAAGTTATTTCTAGGAGTTGGACACATACCAAGTTTAGCTCAGTTCTGGGCATCTTTGAAATACCTATAGAAACTTGTTCCTACATAGTAACTTGCAACTTTGAATGAGAATGTGCTTGCTTACAGCAACGTGCTATATGTTCTGAATGCCCGAAATGGGAATCTGTGTCAAAACTTTGTTAGGAATTATGTGATCCTTACTAGCTGGAAGTAAGGGAGATGGGGCATGAAGTTATTTCTAGGAGTTGGACACATATCAAGTTTAGCTCAGTTCTGGGCATCTTTGAAATACCTATACAAACTTGTTCCTACATAGTAACTTGCAACTTTGAATGAGAATGTGCTTGCTTACAGCAACGTGCTATATGTTCTGACTGCCCGAATTGGGAATCTGTGTCAAAACTTTGTTAGGAATTATGTGATCCTTACTAGCTGGAAGTAAGGGAGATGGGGCATGAAGTTATTTCTAGGAGTTGGACACATACCAAGTTTAGCTCAGTTCTGGGCATCTTTGAAATACCTATACAAACTTGTTCCTACATAGTAACTTACATCTTTGAATGAGAATCTGCTTGCTTACAGCAACGTGCTATATGTTCTGAATGCCCGAATTGGGAATCTGTGTCAAAACTTTGTTAGGAATTATGTGATCCTTACTAGCTGGAAGTAAGGGAGATGGGACATGAAGTTATTTCTAGGAGTTGGACACATACCACGTTTAGCTCAGTTCTGGGCATCTTTGAAATACCTATACAAACTTGTTCCTACATAGTAACTTGCAACTTTGAATGAAAATGTGCTTGCTTACAGCAACGTGCTATATGTTCTGAATGCCCGAATTGGGAATCTGTGTCAAAACTTTGTTAGGAATTATGTGATCCTTACTAGCTGGAAGTAAGGGAGATGGAGCATGAAGTTATTTCTAGGAGTTGGACACATACCAAGTTTAGCTCAGTTCTGGGCATCTTTGAAATACCTATACAAACTTGTTCCTACATAGTAACTTGCAACTTTGAATGAGAATGTGCTTGCTTACAGCAACGTGCTATATGTTCTGAATGCCCGAATTGGGAATCTGTGTCAAAACTTTGTTAGGAATTATGTGATCCTTACTAGCTGGAAGTAAAGGAGATGGGGCATGAAGTTATTTCTAGGAGTTGGACACATACCAAGTTTAGCTCAGTTCTGGGCATCTTTGAAATACCTATACAAACTTGTTCCTACATAGTAACTTGCAACTTTGAATGAGAATCTGCTTGCTTACAGCAACGTGCTATATGTTCTGAATGCCCGAATTGGGAATCTGTGTCAAAACTTTGTTAGGAATTATGTGATCCTTACTAGCTGGAAGTAAGGGAGATGGGGCATGAACTTATTTCTTGGAGTTGGACACATACCAAGTTTAGCTCAGTTCTGGGCATCTTTGAAATACCTATACAAACTTGTTCCTACATAGTAACTTACAACTTTGAATGAGAATGTGCTTGCTTGCAGCAACGTGCTATATGTTCTGAATGCCCGATTTGGGAATCTGTGTCAAAACTTTGTTAGGAATTATGTGATCCTTACTAGCTGGAAGTAAGGGAGATGGAGCATGAAGTTATTTCTAGGAGTTGGACACATACCAAGTTTAGCTCAGTTCTGGGCATCTTTGAAATACCTATACAAACTTGTTCCTACATAGTAACTTGCATCTTTGAATGAGAATCTGCTTGCTTGCAGCAACGTGCTATATGTTCTGAATGCCCGATTTGGGAATCTGTGTCAAAACTTTGTTAGGAATTATGTGATCCTTACTAGCTGGAAGTAAGGGAGATGGGGCATGATGTTATTTCTAGGAGTTGGACACATACCAAGTTTAGCTCAGTTCTGGGCATCTTTCAAATACCTATACAAACTTGTTCCTACATAGTAACTTGCAACTTTGAATGAAAATGTGCTTGCTTACAGCAACGTGCTATATGTTCTGAATGCCCGAATTGGGAATCTGTGTCAAAACTTTGTTAGGAATTATGTGATCCTTACTAGCTGGAAGTAAGGGAGATGGGGCATGAAGTTATTTCTAGGAGTTGGACACATACCAAGTTTAGCTCAGTTCTGGGCATCTTTGAAATACCTATACAAACTTGTTCCTACATAGTAACTTGCAACTTTGAATGAAAATGTGCTTGCTTACAGCAACGTGCTATATGTTCTGAATGCCCGAATTGGGAATCTGTGTCAAAACTTTGTTAGGAATTATGTGATCCGTACTAGCTGGAAGTAAGGGAGATGGGGCATGAAGTTATTTCTAGGAGTTGGACACATACCGAGTTTAGCTCAGTTCTGGGCATCTTTGAAATACCTATACAAACTTGTTCCTACATAGTAACTTGCAACTTTGAATGAGAATGTGCTTGCTTACAGCAACGTGCTATATGTTCTGAATGCCCGAATTGGGAATCTGTGTCAAAACTTTGTTAGGAATTATGTGATCCTTACTAGCTGGAAGTAAGGGAGATGTGGCATGAAGTTATTTCTAGGAGTTTGAGACATACCGAGTTTAGCTCAGTTCTGGGCATCTTTGAAATACCTATACAAACTTGTTCCTACATAGTAACTTGCAACTTTGAATGAGAATGTGCTTGCTTACAGCAACGTGCTATATGTTCTGAATGCCCGAATTGGGAATCTGTGTCAAAACTTTGTTAGGAATTATGTGATCCTTACTAGCTGGAAGTAAGGGAGATGGGGCATGAAGTTATTTCTAGGAGTTGGACACATATCAAGTTTAGCTCAGTTCTGGGCATCTTTGAAATACCTATACAAACTTGTTCCTACATAGTAACTTGCAACTTTGAATGAGAATGTGCTTGCTTACAGCAACGTGCTATATGTTCTGACTGCCCGAATTGGGAATCTGTGTCAAAACTTTGTTAGGAATTATGTGATCCTTACTAGCTGGAAGTAAGGGAGATGGGGCATGAAGTTATTTCTAGGAGTTGGAGACATACCAAGTTTAGCTCAGTTCTGGGCATCTTTGAAATACCTATACAAACTTGTTCCTACATAGTAACTTGCATCTTTGAATGAGAATCTGCTTGCTTACAGCAACGTGCTATATGTTCTGAATGCCCGAATTGGGAATCTGTGTCAAAACTTTGTTAGGAATTATGTGATCCTTACTAGCTGGAAGTAAGGGAGATGGGGCAGGAAGTTATTTCTAGGAGTTGGACACATACCAAGTTTAGCTCAGTTCTGGGCATCTTTGAAATACCTATACAAACTTGTTCCTACATAGTAACTTGCAACTTTTAATGAAAATGTGCTTGCTTACAGCAACGTGCTATATGTTCTGAATGCCCGAATTGGGAATCTGTGTCAAAACTTTGTTAGGAATTATGTGATCCTTACTAGCTGGAAGTAAGGGAGATGGGGCATGAAGTTATTTCTTGGAGTTGGACACATACCAAGTTTAGCTCAGTTCTGGGCATCTTTGAAATACCTATACAAACTTGTTCCTACATAGTAACTTGCAACTTTGAATGAAAATGTGCTTGCTTACAGCAACGTGCTATATGTTCTGAATGCCCGAATTGGGAATCTGTGTCAAAACTTTGTTAGGAATTATGTGATCCTGACTAGCTGGAAGTAAGGGAGATGGGGCATGAAGTTATTTCTAGGAGTTGGACACATACCAAGTTTAGCTCAGTTCTGGGCATCTTTGAAATACCTATACAAACTTGTTCCTACATAGTAACTTGCAACTTTGAATGAGAATGTGCTTGCTTACAGCAACGTGCTATATGTTCTGAATGCCCGAATTGGGAATCTGTGTCAAAACTTTGTTAGGAATTATGTGATCCTTACTAGCTGGAAGTAAGGGAGATGGGGCATGAAGTTATTTCTAGGAGTTGGACACATACCAAGTTTAGCTCAGTTCTGGGCATCTTTGAAATACCTATACAAACTTGTTCCTACATAGTAACTTGCAACTTTGAATGAGAATCTGCTTGCTTACAGCAACGTGCTATATGTTCTGAATGCCCGAATTGGGAATCTGTGTCAAAATTTTGTTAGGAATTATGTGATCCTTACTAGCTGGAAGTAAGGGAGATGGGGCATGAACTTATTTCTTGGAGTTGGATACATACCAAGTTTAGCTCAGTTCTGGGCATCTTTGAAATACCTATACAATCTTGTTCCTACATAGTAACTTGCAACTTTGAATGAGAATGTGCTTGCTTGCAGCAACGTGCTATATGTTCTGAATGCCCGATTTGGGAATCTGTGTCAAAACTTTGTTAGGAATTATGTGATCCTTACTAGCTGGAAGTAAGGGAGATGGAGCATGAAGTTATTTCTAGGAGTTGGACACATACCAAGTTTAGCTCAGTTCTGGGCATCTTTGAAATACCTATACAAACTTGTTCCTACATAGTAACTTGCATCTTTGAATGAGAATCTGCTTGCTTGCAGCAACGTGCTATATGTTCTGAATGCCCGATTTGGGAATCTGTGTCAAAACTTTGTTAGGAATTATGTGATCCTTACTAGCTGGAAGTAAGGGAGATGGGGCATGAAGTTATTTCTAGGAGTTGGACACATACCAAGTTTAGCTCAGTTCTGGGCATCTTTCAAATACCTATACAAACTTGTTCCTACATAGTAACTTGCAACTTTGAATGAGAATGTGCTTGCTTACAGCAACGTGCTATATGTTCTGAATGCCCGAATTGGGAATCTGTGTCAAAACTTTGTTAGGAATTATGTGATCCTTACTAGCTGGAGGTAAGGGAGATGGGGCATGAAGTTATTTCTAGGAGTTGGACACATACCAAGTTTAGCTCAGTTCTGGGCATCTTTGAAATACCTATACAAACTTGTTCCTACATAGTAACTTGCAACTTTGAATGAAAATGTGCTTGCTTACAGCAACGTGCTATATGTTCTGAATGCCCGAATTGGGAATCTGTGTCAAAACATTGTTAGGAATTATGTGATCCTTACTAGCTGGAAGTAAGGGAGATGGGGCATGAAGTTATTTCTAGGAGTTGGACACATACCGAGTTTAGCTCAGTTCTGGGCATCTTTGAAATACCTATACAAACTTGTTCCTACATAGTAACTTGCAACATTGAATGAGAATATGCTTGCTTACAGCAACGTGCTATATGTTCTGAATGCCCGAATTGGGAATCTGTGTCAAAACTTTGTTAGGAATTATGTGATCCTTACTAGCTGGAAGTAAGGGAGATGGGGCATGAAGTTATTTCTTGGAGTTGGAGACATTCCGAGTTTAGCTCAGTTCTGGGCATCTTTGAAATACCTATACAAACTTGTTCCTACATAGTAACTTGCATCTTTGAATGAGAATGTGCTTGCTTACAGCAACGTGCTATATGTTCTGAATGCCCGAATTGGCAATCTGTGTCAAAACTTTGTTAGGAATTATGTGATCCTTACTAGCTGGAAGTAAGGGAGATGGGGCATGAAGTTATTTCTAGGAGTTGGACACATACCGAGTTTAGCTCAGTTCTGGGCATCTTTGAAATACCTATACAAACTTGTTCCTACATAGAACTTGCAACTTTGAATGAGAATCTGGTTGCTTACAGCAACGTGCTATATGTTCTGAATGCCCGAATTGGGAATCTGTGTCAAAACTTTGTTAGGAATTATGTGATCCTTACTAGCTGGAAGTAAGGCAGATGGGGCATGAAGTTATTTCTAGGAGTTGGACACAAACCAAGTTTAGCTCAGTTCTGGGCATCTTTGAAATACCTATACAAACTTGTTCCTACATAGTAACTTGCAACTTTGAATGAAAATGTGCTTGCTTTCAGCAACGTCCTATATGTTCTGAATGCCCGAATTGGCAATCTGTGTCAAAACTTTGTTAGGAATTATGTGATCCTTACTAGCTGGAAGTAAGGGAGATGGGGCATGAAGTGATTTCTAGGAGTTGGACACATACCAAGTTTAGCTCAGTTCTGGGCATCTTTGAAATACCTATACAAACTTGTTCCTACATAGTAACTTGCAACTTTGAATGAAAATGTGCTTGCTTACAGCAACGTGCTATATGTTCTGAATGCCCGAATTGGGAATCTGTGTCAAAACTTTGTTAGGAATTATGTGATCCTTACTAGCTGGAAGTAAGGGAGATGGGGCATGAAGTTATTTCTAGGAGTTGGACACATACCAAGTTTAGCTCAGTTCTGGGCATCTTTGAAATACCTATACAAACTTGTTCCTACATAGTAACTTGCATCTTTGAATGAGAATGTGCTTGCTTACAGCAACGTGCTATATGTTCTGAATGCCCGAATTGGGAATCTGTGTCAAAACTTTGTTAGGAATTATGTGATCCTTACTAGCTGGAAGTAAGGGAGATGGGGCATGAAGTTATTTCTAGGAGTTGGACACATACCAAGTTTAGCTCAGTTCTGGGCATCTTTGAAATACCTATACAAACTTGTTCCTACATAGTAACTTGCATCTTTGAATGAGAATCTGCTTGCTTAGAGCAACGTGCTATATGTTCTGAATGCCCGAATTGGGAATCTGTGTCATAACTTTGTTAGGAATTATGTGATCCTTACTAGCTGGAAGTAAGGGAGATGGGGCATGAAGTTATTTCTAGGAGTTGGACACATACCAAGTTTAGCTCAGTTCTGGGCATCTTTGAAATACCTATACAAACTTGTTCCTACATAGTAACTAGCAACTTTGAATGAAAATGTGCTTGCTTACAGCAACGTGCTATATGTTCTGAATGCCCGAATTGGGAATCTGTGTCAAAACTTTGTTAGGAATTATGTCATCCTTACTAGCTGGAAGTAAGGGAGATGGGGCATGAAGTTATTTCTAGGAGTTGGACACATACCAAGTTTAGCTCAGTTCTGGGCATCTTTGAAATAACTATACAAACTTGTTCCTACATAGTAACTTGCATCTTTGAATGAGAATGTGCTTGCTTACAGCAACGTGCTATATGTTCTGAATGCCCGAATTGGGAATCTGTGTCAAAACTTTGTTAGGAATTATGTGATCCTTACTAGCTGGAAGTAAGGGAGATGGGGCATGAAGTTATTTCCTGGAGTTGGACACATACCAAGTTTAGCTCAGTTCTGGGCATCTTTCAAATACCTATACAAACTTGTTCCTACATAGTAACTTGCAACTTTGAATGAGAATGTGCTTGCTTGCAGCAACGTGCTATATGTTCTGAATGCCCGATTTGGGAATCTGTGTCAAAACTTTGTTAGGAATTATGTGATCCTTACTAGCTGGAAGTAAGGGAGATGGAGCATGAAGTTATTTCTAGGAGTTGGACACATACCAAGTTTAGCTCAGTTCTGGGCATCTTTGAAATACCTATACAAACTTGTTCCTACATAGTAACTTGCGTCTTTGAATGAGAATCTGCTTGCTTGCAGCAACGTGCTATATGTTCTGAATGCCCGATTTGGGAATCTGTGTCAAAACTTTGTTAGGAATTATGTGATCCTTACTAGCTGGAAGTAAGGGAGATGGGGCATGAAGTTATTTCTAGGAGTTGGACACATACCAAGTTTAGCTCAGTTCTGGGCATCTTTCAAATACCTATACAAACTTGTTCCTACATAGTAACTTGCAACTTTGAATGAGAATGTGCTTGCTTACAGCAACGTGCTATATGTTCTGAATGCCCGAATTGGGAATCTGTGTCAAAACTTTGTTAGGAATTATGTGATCCTTACTAGCTGGAAGTAAGGGAGATGGGGCATGAAGTTATTTCTAGGAGTTGGACACATACCAAGTTTAGCTCAGTTCTGGGCATCTTTGAAATACCTATACAAACTTGTTCCTACATAGTAACTTGCAACTTTGAATGAAAATGTGCTTGCTTACAGCAACGTGCTATATGTTCTGAATGCCCGAAATGGGAATCTGTGTCAAAACATTGTTAGGAATTATGTGATCCTTACTAGCTGGAAGTAAGGGAGATGGGGCATGAAGTTATTTCTAGGAGTTGGACACATACCGAGTTTAGCTCAGTTCTGGGCATCTTTGAAATACCTATACAAACTTGTTCCTACATAGTAACTTGCAACATTGAATGAGAATATGCTTGCTTACAGCAACGTGCTATATGTTCTGAATGCCCGAATTGGGAATCTGTGTCAAAACTTTGTTAGGAATTATGTGATCCTTACTAGCTGGAAGTAAGGGAGATGGGGCATGAAGTTATATCTTGGAGTTGGAGACATACCGAGTTTAGCTCAGTTCTGGGCATCTTTGAAATACCTATACAAACTTGTTCCTACATAGTAACTTGCATCTTTGAATGAGAATGTGCTTGCTTACAGCAACGTGCTATATGTTCTGAATGCCCGAATTGGCAATCTGTGTCAAAACTTTGTTAGGAATTATGTGATCCTTACTAGCTGGAAGTAAGGGAGATGGGGCATGAAGTTATTTCTAGGAGTTGGACACATACCGAGTTTAGCTCAGTTCTGGGCATCTTTGAAATACCTATACAAACTTGTTCCTACATAGAACTTGCAACTTTGAATGAGAATCTGGTTGCTTACAGCAACGTGCTATATGTTCTGAATGCCCGAATTGGGAATCTGTGTCAAAACTTTGTTAGGAATTATGTGATCCTTACTAGCTGGAAGTAAGGCAGATGGGGCATGAAGTTATTTCTAGGAGTTGGACACAAACCAAGTTTAGCTCAGTTCTAGGCATCTTTGAAATACCTATACAAACTTGTTCCTACATAGTAACTTGCAACTTTGAATGAAAATGTGCTTGCTTACAGCAACGTGCTATATGTTCTGAATGCCCGAATTGGCAATCTGTGTCAAAACTTTGTTAGGAATTATGTGATCCTTACTAGCTGGAAGTAAGGGAGATGGGGCATGAAGTGATTTCTAGGAGTTGGACACATACCAAGTTTAGCTCAGTTCTGGGCATCTTTGAAATACCTATACAAACTTGTTCCTACATAGTAACTTGCAACTTTGAATGAAAATGTGCTTGCTTACAGCAACGTGCTATATGTTCTGAATGCCCGAATTGGGAATCTGTGTCAAAACTTTGTTAGGAATTATGTGATCCTTACTAGCTGGAAGTAAGGGAGATGGGGCATGAAGTTATTTCTAGGAGTTGGACACATACCAAGTTTAGCTCAGTTCTGGGCATCTTTGAAATACCTATACAAACTTGTTCCTACATAGTAACTTGCATCTTTGAATGAGAATGTGCTTGCTTACAGCAACGTGCTATATGTTCTGAATGCCCGAATTCGGAATCTGTGTCAAAACTTTGTTAGGAATTATGTGATCCTTACTAGCTGGAAGTAAGGGAGATGGGGCATGAAGTTATTTCTAGGAGTTGGACACATACCAAGTTTAGCTCAGTTCTGGGCATCTTTGAAATACCTATACAAACTTGTTCCTACATAGTAACTTGCATCTTTGAATGAGAATCTGCTTGCTTAGAGCAACGTGCTATATGTTCTGAATGCCCGAATTGGGAATCTGTGTCAAAACTTTGTTAGGAATTATGTGATCCTTACTAGCTGGAAGTAAGGGAGATGGGGCATGAAGTTATTTCTAGGAGTTGGACACATACCAAGTTTAGCTCAGTTCTGGGCATCTTTGAAATACCTATACAAACTTGTTCCTACATAGTAACTAGCAACTTTGAATGAAAATGTGCTTGCTTACAGCAACGTGCTATATGTTCTGAATGCCCGAATTGGGAATCTGTGTCAAAACTTTGTTAGGAATTATGTCATCCTTACTAGCTGGAAGTAAGGGAGATGGGGCATGAAGTTATTTCTAGGAGTTGGACACATACCAAGTTTAGCTCAGTTCTGGGCATCTTTGAAATAACTATACAAACTTGTTCCTACATAGTAACTTGCATCTTTGAATGAGAATGTGCTTGCTTACAGCAACGTGCTATATGTTCTGAATGCCCGAATTGGGAATCTGTGTCAAAACTTTGTTAGGAATTATGTGATCCTTACTAGCTGGAAGTAAGGGAGATGGGGCATGAAGTTATTTCTTGGAGTTGGACACATACCAAGTTTAGCTCAGTTCTGGGCATCTTTGAAATACCTATACAAACTTGTTCCTACATAGTAACTTGCAACTTTGAATGAGAATGTGCTTGCTTGCAGCAACGTGCTATATGTTCTGAATGCCCGATTTGGGAATCTGTGTCAAAACTTTGTTAGGAATTATGTGATCCTTACTAGCTGGAAGTAAGGGAGATGGAGCATGAAGTTATTTCTAGGAGTTGGACACATACCAAGTTTAGCTCAGTTCTGGGCATCTTTGAAATACCTATACAAACTTGTTCCTACATAGTAACTTGCGTCTTTGAATGAGAATCTGCTTGCTTGCAGCAACGTGCTATATGTTCTGAATGCCCGATTTGGGAATCTGTGTCAAAAATTTGTTAGGAATTATGTGATCCTTACTAGCTGGAAGTAAGGGAGATGGGGCATGAAGTTATTTCTAGGAGTTGGACACATACCAAGTTTAGCTCAGTTCTGGGCATCTTTCAAATACCTATACAAACTTGTTCCTACATAGTAACTTGCAACTTTGAATGAGAATGTGCTTGCTTACAGCAACGTGCTATATGTTCTGAATGCCCGAATTGGGAATCTGTGTCTAAACTTTGTTAGGAATTATGTGATCCTTACTAGCTGGAAGTAAGGGAGATGGGGCATGAAGTTATTTCTAGGAGTTGGACACATACCAAGTTTAGCTCAATTCTGGCCATCTTTGAAATACCTATACAAACTTGTTCCTACATAGTAACTTGCAACTTTGAATGAAAATGTGCTTGCTTACAGCAACGTGCTATATGTTCTGAATGCCCGAATTGGGAATCTGTGTCAAAACTTTGTTAGGAATTATGTGATCCTTACTAGCTGGAAGTAAGGGAGATGGGGCATGAAGTTATTTCTAGGAGTTGGACACATACCGAGTTTAGCTCAGTTCTGGGCATCTTTGAAATACCTATGCAAACTTGTTCCTACATAGTAACTTGCAACTTTGAATGAGAATGTGCTTGCTTACAGCAACGTGCTATATGTTCTGAATGCCCGAATTGGGAATCTGTGTCAAAACTTTGTTAGGAATTATGTGATCCTTACTAGCTGGAAGTAAGGGAGATGGGGCATGAAGTTATTTCTTGGAGTTGGAGACATACCGAGTTTAGCTCAGTTCTGGGCATCTTTGAAATACCTATACAAACTTGTTCCTACATAGTAACTTGCATCTTTGAATGAGAATGTGCTTGCTTACAGCAACGTGCTATATGTTCTGAATGCCCGAATTGGCAATCTGTGTCAAAACTTTGTTAGGAATTATGTGATCCTTACTAGCTGGAAGTAAGGGAGATGGGGCATATAGTTATTTCTAGGAGTTGGACACATACCGAGTTTAGCTCAGTTCTGGGCATCTTTGAAATACCTATACAAACTTGTTCCTACATAGAACTTGCAACTTTGAATGAGAATGTGCTTGCTTACAGCAACGTGCTATATGTTCTGAATGCCCGAATTGGCAGTCTGTGTCAAAACTTTGTTAGGAATTATGTGATCCTTACTAGCTGGAAGTAAGGGAGATGGGGCATGAAGTTATTTCTAGGAGTTGGACACATACCAAGTTTAGCTCAGTTCTGGGCATCTTTGAAATACCTATACAAACTTGTTCCTACATAGTAACTTGCATCTTTGAATGAGAATCTGCTTGCTTACAGCAACGTGCTATATGTTCTGAATGCCCGAATTGGGAATCTGTGTCATAACTTTGTTAGGAATTATGTGATCCTTCCTAGCTGGAAGTAAGGGAGATGGGGCATGAAGTTATTTCCTGGAGTTGGACACATACCAAGTTTAGCTCAGTTCTGGGCATCTTTGAAATACCTATACAAACTTGTTCCTACATAGTAACTTGCAACTTTGAATGAAAATGTGCTTGCTTACAGCAACGTGCTATATGTTCTGAATGCCCGAATTGGGAATCTGTGTCAAAACTTTGTTAGGAATTATGTCATCCTTACTAGCTGGAAGTAAGGGAGATGGGGCATGAAGTTATTTCTAGGAGTTGGACACATACCAAGTTTAGCTCAGTTCTGGGCATCTTTGAAATAACTATACAAACTTGTTCCTACATACTAACTTGCATCTTTGAATGAGAATGTGCTTGCTTACAGCAACGTGCTATATGTTCTGAATGCCCGAATTGGGAATCTGTGTCAAAACTTTGTTAGGAATTATGTGATCCTTACTAGCTGGAAGTAAGGGAGATGGGGCATGAAGTTATTTCTTGGAGTTGGACACATACCAAGTTTAGCTCAGTTCTGGGCATCTTTGAAATACCTATAGAAACTTGTTCCTACATAGTAACTTGCAACTTTGAATGAGAATGTGCTTGCTTACAGCAACGTGCTATATGTTCTGAATGCCCGAAATGGGAATCTGTGTCAAAACTTTGTTAGGAATTATGTGATCCTTACTAGCTGGAAGTAAGGGAGATGGGGCATGAAGTTATTTCTAGGAGTTGGACACATATCAAGTTTAGCTCAGTTCTGGGCATCTTTGAAATACCTATACAAACTTGTTCCTACATAGTAACTTGCAACTTTGAATGAGAATGTGCTTGCTTACAGCAACGTGCTATATGTTCTGACTGCCCGAATTGGGAATCTGTGTCAAAACTTTGTTAGGAATTATGTGATCCTTACTAGCTGGAAGTAAGGGAGATGGGGCATGAAGTTATTTCTAGGAGTTGGACACATACCAAGTTTAGCTCAGTTCTGGGCATCTTTGAAATACCTATACAAACTTGTTCCTACATAGTAACTTGCAACTTTGAATGAAATTGTGCGTGCTTACAGCAACGTGCTATATGTTCTGAATGCCCGAATTGGGAATCTGTGTCAAAACTTTGTTACGAATTATGTGGTCCTTACTAGCTGGAAGTAAGGGAGATGGGGCATGAAGTTATTTCTAGGAGTTGGACACATACCAAGTTTAGCTCAGTTCTGGGCATCTTTGAAATACCTATACAAACTTGTTCCTACATAGTAACTTGCATCTTTGAATGAGAATCTGCTTGCTTACAGCAACGTGCTATATGTTCTGAATGCCCGAATTGGGAATCTGTGTCAAAACTTTGTTAGGAATTATGTGATCCTTACTAGCTGGAAGTAAGGGAGATGGGGCATGAAGTTATTTCTAGGAGTTGGACACATACCAAGTTTAGCTCAGTTCTGGGCATCTTTGAAATACCTATAGAAACTTGTTCCTACATAGTAACTTGCAACTTTGAATGAGAATGTGCTTGCTTACAGCAACGTGCTATATGTTCTGAATGCCCGAAATGGGAATCTGTGTCAAAACTTTGTTAGGAATTATGTGATCCTTACTAGCTGGAAGTAAGGGAGATGGGGCATGAAGTTATTTCTAGGAGTTGGACACATATCAAGTTTAGCTCAGTTCTGGGCATCTTTGAAATACCTATACAAACTTGTTCCTACATAGTAACTTGCAACTTTGAATGAGAATGTGCTTGCTTACAGCAACGTGCTATATGTTCTGACTGCCCGAATTGGGAATCTGTGTCAAAACTTTGTTAGGAATTATGTGATCCTTACTAGCTGGAAGTAAGGGAGATGGGGCATGAAGTTATTTCTAGGAGTTGGACACATACCAAGTTTAGCTCAGTTCTGGGCATCTTTGAAATACCTATACAAACTTGTTCCTACATAGTAACTTGCATCTTTGAATGAGAATCTGCTTGCTTACAGCAACGTGCTATATGTTCTGAATGCCCGAATTGGGAATCTGTGTCAAAACTTTGTTAGGAATTATGTGATCCTTACTAGCTGGAAGTAAGGGAGATGGGACATGAAGTTATTTCTAGGAGTTGGACACATACCACGTTTAGCTCAGTTCTGGGCATCTTTGAAATACCTATACAAACTTGTTCCTACATAGTAACTTGCAACTTTGAATGAAAATGTGCTTGCTTACAGCAACGTGCTATATGTTCTGAATGCCCGAATTTGGAATCTGTGTCAAAACTTTGTTAGGAATTATGTGATCCTTACTAGCTGGAAGTAAGGGAGATGGAGCATGAAGTTATTTCTAGGAGTTGGACACATACCAAGTTTAGCTCAGTTCTGGGCATCTTTGAAATACCTATACAAACTTGTTCCTACATAGTAACTTGCAACTTTGAATGAGAATGTGCTTGCTTACAGCAACGTGCTATATGTTCTGAATGCCCGAATTGGGAATCTGTGTCAAAACTTTGTTAGGAATTATGTGATCCTTACTAGCTGGAAGTAAAGGAGATGGGGCATGAAGTTATTTCTAGGAGTTGGACACATACCAAGTTTAGCTCAGTTCTGGGCATCTTTGAAATACCTATACAAACTTGTTCCTACATAGTAACTTGCAACTTTGAATGAGAATCTGCTTGCTTACAGCAACGTGCTATATGTTCTGAATGCCCGAATTGGGAATCTGTGTCAAAACTTTGTTAGGAATTATGTGATCCTTACTAGCTGGAAGTAAGGGAGATGGGGCATGAACTTATTTCTTGGAGTTGGACACATACCAAGTTTAGCTCAGTTCTGGGCATCTTTGAAATACCTATACAAACTTGTTCCTACATAGTAACTTGCAACTTTGAATGAGAATGTGCTTGCTTGCAGCAACGTGCTATATGTTCTGAATGCCCGATTTGGGAATCTGTGTCAAAACTTTGTTAGGAATTATGTGATCCTTACTAGCTGGAAGTAAGGGAGATGGAGCATGAAGTTATTTCTAGGAGTTGGACACATACCAAGTTTAGCTCAGTTCTGGGCATCTTTGAAATACCTATACAAACTTGTTCCTACATAGTAACTTGCATCTTTGAATGAGAATCTGCTTGCTTGCAGCAACGTGCTATATGTTCTGAATGCCCGATTTGGGAATCTGTGTCAAAACTTTGTTAGGAATTATGTGATCCTTACTAGCTGGAAGTAAGGGAGATGGGGCATGATGTTATTTCTAGGAGTTGGACACATACCAAGTTTAGCTCAGTTCTGGGCATCTTTCAAATACCTATACAAACTTGTTCCTACATAGTAACTTGCAACTTTGAATGAAAATGTGCTTGCTTACAGCAACGTGCTATATGTTCTGAATGCCCGAATTGGGAATCTGTGTCAAAACTTTGTTAGGAATTATGTGATCCTTACTAGCTGGAAGTAAGGGAGATGGGGCATGAAGTTATTTCTAGGAGTTGGACACATACCAAGTTTAGCTCAGTTCTGGGCATCTTTGAAATACCTATACAAACTTGTTCCTACATAGTAACTTGCAACTTTGAATGAAAATGTGCTTGCTTACAGCAACGTGCTATATGTTCTGAATGCCCGAATTGGGAATCTGTGTCAAAACTTTGTTAGGAATTATGTGATCCGTACTAGCTGGAAGTAAGGGAGATGGGGCATGAAGTTATTTCTAGGAGTTGGACACATACCGAGTTTAGCTCAGTTCTGGGCATCTTTGAAATACCTATACAAACTTGTTCCTACATAGTAACTTGCAACTTTGAATGAGAATGTGCTTGCTTACAGCAACGTGCTATATGTTCTGAATGCCCGAATTGGGAATCTGTGTCAAAACTTTGTTAGGAATTATGTGATCCTTACTAGCTGGAAGTAAGGGAGATGTGGCATGAAGTTATTTCTAGGAGTTTGAGACATACCGAGTTTAGCTCAGTTCTGGGCATCTTTGAAATACCTATACAAACTTGTTCCTACATAGTAACTTGCAACTTTGAATGAGAATGTGCTTGCTTACAGCAACGTGCTATATGTTCTGAATGCCCGAATTGGGAATCTGTGTCAAAACTTTGTTAGGAATTATGTGATCCTTACTAGCTGGAAGTAAGGGAGATGGGGCATGAAGTTATTTCTAGGAGTTGGACACATATCAAGTTTAGCTCAGTTCTGGGCATCTTTGAAATACCTATACAAACTTGTTCCTACATAGTAACTTGCAACTTTGAATGAGAATGTGCTTGCTTACAGCAACGTGCTATATGTTCTGACTGCCCGAATTGGGAATCTGTGTCAAAACTTTGTTAGGAATTATGTGATCCTTACTAGCTGGAAGTAAGGGAGATGGGGCATGAAGTTATTTCTAGGAGTTGGAGACATACCAAGTTTAGCTCAGTTCTGGGCATCTTTGAAATACCTATACAAACTTGTTCCTACATAGTAACTTGCATCTTTGAATGAGAATCTGCTTGCTTACAGCAACGTGCTATATGTTCTGAATGCCCGAATTGGGAATCTGTGTCAAAACTTTGTTAGGAATTATGTGATCCTTACTAGCTGGAAGTAAGGGAGATGGGGCAGGAAGTTATTTCTAGGAGTTGGACACATACCAAGTTTAGCTCAGTTCTGGGCATCTTTGAAATACCTATACAAACTTGTTCCTACATAGTAACTTGCAACTTTTAATGAAAATGTGCTTGCTTACAGCAACGTGCTATATGTTCTGAATGCCCGAATTGGGAATCTGTGTCAAAACTTTGTTAGGAATTATGTGATCCTTACTAGCTGGAAGTAAGGGAGATGGGGCATGAAGTTATTTCTTGGAGTTGGACACATACCAAGTTTAGCTCAGTTCTGGGCATCTTTGAAATACCTATACAAACTTGTTCCTACATAGTAACTTGCAACTTTGAATGAAAATGTGCTTGCTTACAGCAACGTGCTATATGTTCTGAATGCCCGAATTGGGAATCTGTGTCAAAACTTTGTTAGGAATTATGTGATCCTGACTAGCTGGAAGTAAGGGAGATGGGGCATGAAGTTATTTCTAGGAGTTGGACACATACCAAGTTTAGCTCAGTTCTGGGCATCTTTGAAATACCTATACAAACTTGTTCCTACATAGTAACTTGCAACTTTGAATGAGAATGTGCTTGCTTACAGCAACGTGCTATATGTTCTGAATGCCCGAATTGGGAATCTGTGTCAAAACTTTGTTAGGAATTATGTGATCCTTACTAGCTGGAAGTAAGGGAGATGGGGCATGAAGTTATTTCTAGGAGTTGGACACATACCAAGTTTAGCTCAGTTCTGGGCATCTTTGAAATACCTATACAAACTTGTTCCTACATAGTAACTTGCAACTTTGAATGAGAATCTGCTTGCTTACAGCAACGTGCTATATGTTCTGAATGCCCGAATTGGGAATCTGTGTCAAAATTTTGTTAGGAATTATGTGATCCTTACTAGCTGGAAGTAAGGGAGATGGGGCATGAACTTATTTCTTGGAGTTGGATACATACCAAGTTTAGCTCAGTTCTGGGCATCTTTGAAATACCTATACAATCTTGTTCCTACATAGTAACTTGCAACTTTGAATGAGAATGTGCTTGCTTGCAGCAACGTGCTATATGTTCTGAATGCCCGATTTGGGAATCTGTGTCAAAACTTTGTTAGGAATTATGTGATCCTTACTAGCTGGAAGTAAGGGAGATGGAGCATGAAGTTATTTCTAGGAGTTGGACACATACCAAGTTTAGCTCAGTTCTGGGCATCTTTGAAATACCTATACAAACTTGTTCCTACATAGTAACTTGCATCTTTGAATGAGAATCTGCTTGCTTGCAGCAACGTGCTATATGTTCTGAATGCCCGATTTGGGAATCTGTGTCAAAACTTTGTTAGGAATTATGTGATCCTTACTAGCTGGAAGTAAGGGAGATGGGGCATGAAGTTATTTCTAGGAGTTGGACACATACCAAGTTTAGCTCAGTTCTGGGCATCTTTCAAATACCTATACAAACTTGTTCCTACATAGTAACTTGCAACTTTGAATGAGAATGTGCTTGCTTACAGCAACGTGCTATATGTTCTGAATGCCCGAATTGGGAATCTGTGTCAAAACTTTGTTAGGAATTATGTGATCCTTACTAGCTGGAAGTAAGGGAGATGGGGCATGAAGTTATTTCTAGGAGTTGGACACATACCAAGTTTAGCTCAGTTCTGGGCATCTTTGAAATACCTATACAAACTTGTTCCTACATAGTAACTTGCAACTTTGAATGAAAATGTGCTTGCTTACAGCAACGTGCTATATGTTCTGAATGCCCGAATTGGGAATCTGTGTCAAAACATTGTTAGGAATTATGTGATCCTTACTAGCTGGAAGTAAGGGAGATGGGGCATGAAGTTATTTCTAGGAGTTGGACACATACCGAGTTTAGCTCAGTTCTGGGCATCTTTGAAATACCTATACAAACTTGTTCCTACATAGTAACTTGCAACATTGAATGAGAATATGCTTGCTTACAGCAACGTGCTATATGTTCTGAATGCCCGAATTGGGAATCTGTGTCAAAACTTTGTTAGGAATTATGTGATCCTTACTAGCTGGAAGTAAGGGAGATGGGGCATGAAGTTATTTCTTGGAGTTGGAGACATTCCGAGTTTAGCTCAGTTCTGGGCATCTTTGAAATACCTATACAAACTTGTTCCTACATAGTAACTTGCATCTTTGAATGAGAATGTGCTTGCTTACAGCAACGTGCTATATGTTCTGAATGCCCGAATTGGCAATCTGTGTCAAAACTTTGTTAGGAATTATGTGATCCTTACTAGCTGGAAGTAAGGGAGATGGGGCATGAAGTTATTTCTAGGAGTTGGACACATACCGAGTTTAGCTCAGTTCTGGGCATCTTTGAAATACCTATACAAACTTGTTCCTACATAGAACTTGCAACTTTGAATGAGAATCTGGTTGCTTACAGCAACGTGCTATATGTTCTGAATGCCCGAATTGGGAATCTGTGTCAAAACTTTGTTAGGAATTATGTGATCCTTACTAGCTGGAAGTAAGGCAGATGGGGCATGAAGTTATTTCTAGGAGTTGGACACAAACCAAGTTTAGCTCAGTTCTGGGCATCTTTGAAATACCTATACAAACTTGTTCCTACATAGTAACTTGCAACTTTGAATGAAAATGTGCTTGCTTACAGCAACGTCCTATATGTTCTGAATGCCCGAATTGGCAATCTGTGTCAAAACTTTGTTAGGAATTATGTGATCCTTACTAGCTGGAAGTAAGGGAGATGGGGCATGAAGTGATTTCTAGGAGTTGGACACATACCAAGTTTAGCTCAGTTCTGGGCATCTTTGAAATACCTATACAAACTTGTTCCTACATAGTAACTTGCAACTTTGAATGAAAATGTGCTTGCTTACAGCAACGTGCTATATGTTCTGAATGCCCGAATTGGGAATCTGTGTCAAAACTTTGTTAGGAATTATGTGATCCTTACTAGCTGGAAGTAAGGGAGATGGGGCATGAAGTTATTTCTAGGAGTTGGACACATACCAAGTTTAGCTCAGTTCTGGGCATCTTTGAAATACCTATACAAACTTGTTCCTACATAGTAACTTGCATCTTTGAATGAGAATGTGCTTGCTTACAGCAACGTGCTATATGTTCTGAATGCCCGAATTGGGAATCTGTGTCAAAACTTTGTTAGGAATTATGTGATCCTTACTAGCTGGAAGTAAGGGAGATGGGGCATGAAGTTATTTCTAGGAGTTGGACACATACCAAGTTTAGCTCAGTTCTGGGCATCTTTGAAATACCTATACAAACTTGTTCCTACATAGTAACTTGCATCTTTGAATGAGAATCTGCTTGCTTAGAGCAACGTGCTATATGTTCTGAATGCCCGAATTGGGAATCTGTGTCATAACTTTGTTAGGAATTATGTGATCCTTACTAGCTGGAAGTAAGGGAGATGGGGCATGAAGTTATTTCTAGGAGTTGGACACATACCAAGTTTAGCTCAGTTCTGGGCATCTTTGAAATACCTATACAAACTTGTTCCTACATAGTAACTAGCAACTTTGAATGAAAATGTGCTTGCTTACAGCAACGTGCTATATGTTCTGAATGCCCGAATTGGGAATCTGTGTCAAAACTTTGTTAGGAATTATGTCATCCTTACTAGCTGGAAGTAAGGGAGATGGGGCATGAAGTTATTTCTAGGAGTTGGACACATACCAAGTTTAGCTCAGTTCTGGGCATCTTTGAAATAACTATACAAACTTGTTCCTACATAGTAACTTGCATCTTTGAATGAGAATGTGCTTGCTTACAGCAACGTGCTATATGTTCTGAATGCCCGAATTGGGAATCTGTGTCAAAACTTTGTTAGGAATTATGTGATCCTTACTAGCTGGAAGTAAGGGAGATGGGGCATGAAGTTATTTCCTGGAGTTGGACACATACCAAGTTTAGCTCAGTTCTGGGCATCTTTCAAATACCTATACAAACTTGTTCCTACATAGTAACTTGCAACTTTGAATGAGAATGTGCTTGCTTGCAGCAACGTGCTATATGTTCTGAATGCCCGATTTGGGAATCTGTGTCAAAACTTTGTTAGGAATTATGTGATCCTTACTAGCTGGAAGTAAGGGAGATGGAGCATGAAGTTATTTCTAGGAGTTGGACACATACCAAGTTTAGCTCAGTTCTGGGCATCTTTGAAATACCTATACAAACTTGTTCCTACATAGTAACTTGCGTCTTTGAATGAGAATCTGCTTGCTTGCAGCAACGTGCTATATGTTCTGAATGCCCGATTTGGGAATCTGTGTCAAAACTTTGTTAGGAATTATGTGATCCTTACTAGCTGGAAGTAAGGGAGATGGGGCATGAAGTTATTTCTAGGAGTTGGACACATACCAAGTTTAGCTCAGTTCTGGGCATCTTTCAAATACCTATACAAACTTGTTCCTACATAGTAACTTGCAACTTTGAATGAGAATGTGCTTGCTTACAGCAACGTGCTATATGTTCTGAATGCCCGAATTGGGAATCTGTGTCAAAACTTTGTTAGGAATTATGTGATCCTTACTAGCTGGAAGTAAGGGAGATGGGGCATGAAGTTATTTCTAGGAGTTGGACACATACCAAGTTTAGCTCAGTTCTGGGCATCTTTGAAATACCTATACAAACTTGTTCCTACATAGTAACTTGCAACTTTGAATGAAAATGTGCTTGCTTACAGCAACGTGCTATATGTTCTGAATGCCCGAATTGGGAATCTGTGTCAAAACATTGTTAGGAATTATGTGATCCTTACTAGCTGGAAGTAAGGGAGATGGGGCATGAAGTTATTTCTAGGAGTTGGACACATACCGAGTTTAGCTCAGTTCTGGGCATCTTTGAAATACCTATACAAACTTGTTCCTACATAGTAACTTGCAACATTGAATGAGAATATGCTTGCTTACAGCAACGTGCTATATGTTCTGAATGCCCGAATTGGGAATCTGTGTCAAAACTTTGTTAGGAATTATGTGATCCTTACTAGCTGGAAGTAAGGGAGATGGGGCATGAAGTTATATCTTGGAGTTGGAGACATACCGAGTTTAGCTCAGTTCTGGGCATCTTTGAAATACCTATACAAACTTGTTCCTACATAGTAACTTGCATCTTTGAATGAGAATGTGCTTGCTTACAGCAACGTGCTATATGTTCTGAATGCCCGAATTGGCAATCTGTGTCAAAACTTTGTTAGGAATTATGTGATCCTTACTAGCTGGAAGTAAGGGAGATGGGGCATGAAGTTATTTCTAGGAGTTGGACACATACCGAGTTTAGCTCAGTTCTGGGCATCTTTGAAATACCTATACAAACTTGTTCCTACATAGAACTTGCAACTTTGAATGAGAATCTGGTTGCTTACAGCAACGTGCTATATGTTCTGAATGCCCGAATTGGGAATCTGTGTCAAAACTTTGTTAGGAATTATGTGATCCTTACTAGCTGGAAGTAAGGCAGATGGGGCATGAAGTTATTTCTAGGAGTTGGACACAAACCAAGTTTAGCTCAGTTCTAGGCATCTTTGAAATACCTATACAAACTTGTTCCTACATAGTAACTTGCAACTTTGAATGAAAATGTGCTTGCTTACAGCAACGTGCTATATGTTCTGAATGCCCGAATTGGCAATCTGTGTCAAAACTTTGTTAGGAATTATGTGATCCTTACTAGCTGGAAGTAAGGGAGATGGGGCATGAAGTGATTTCTAGGAGTTGGACACATACCAAGTTTAGCTCAGTTCTGGGCATCTTTGAAATACCTATACAAACTTGTTCCTACATAGTAACTTGCAACTTTGAATGAAAATGTGCTTGCTTACAGCAACGTGCTATATGTTCTGAATGCCCGAATTGGGAATCTGTGTCAAAACTTTGTTAGGAATTATGTGATCCTTACTAGCTGGAAGTAAGGGAGATGGGGCATGAAGTTATTTCTAGGAGTTGGACACATACCAAGTTTAGCTCAGTTCTGGGCATCTTTGAAATACCTATACAAACTTGTTCCTACATAGTAACTTGCATCTTTGAATGAGAATGTGCTTGCTTACAGCAACGTGCTATATGTTCTGAATGCCCGAATTCGGAATCTGTGTCAAAACTTTGTTAGGAATTATGTGATCCTTACTAGCTGGAAGTAAGGGAGATGGGGCATGAAGTTATTTCTAGGAGTTGGACACATACCAAGTTTAGCTCAGTTCTGGGCATCTTTGAAATACCTATACAAACTTGTTCCTACATAGTAACTTGCATCTTTGAATGAGAATCTGCTTGCTTAGAGCAACGTGCTATATGTTCTGAATGCCCGAATTGGGAATCTGTGTCAAAACTTTGTTAGGAATTATGTGATCCTTACTAGCTGGAAGTAAGGGAGATGGGGCATGAAGTTATTTCTAGGAGTTGGACACATACCAAGTTTAGCTCAGTTCTGGGCATCTTTGAAATACCTATACAAACTTGTTCCTACATAGTAACTAGCAACTTTGAATGAAAATGTGCTTGCTTACAGCAACGTGCTATATGTTCTGAATGCCCGAATTGGGAATCTGTGTCAAAACTTTGTTAGGAATTATGTCATCCTTACTAGCTGGAAGTAAGGGAGATGGGGCATGAAGTTATTTCTAGGAGTTGGACACATACCAAGTTTAGCTCAGTTCTGGGCATCTTTGAAATAACTATACAAACTTGTTCCTACATAGTAACTTGCATCTTTGAATGAGAATGTGCTTGCTTACAGCAACGTGCTATATGTTCTGAATGCCCGAATTGGGAATCTGTGTCAAAACTTTGTTAGGAATTATGTGATCCTTACTAGCTGGAAGTAAGGGAGATGGGGCATGAAGTTATTTCTTGGAGTTGGACACATACCAAGTTTAGCTCAGTTCTGGGCATCTTTGAAATACCTATACAAACTTGTTCCTACATAGTAACTTGCAACTTTGAATGAGAATGTGCTTGCTTGCAGCAACGTGCTATATGTTCTGAATGCCCGATTTGGGAATCTGTGTCAAAACTTTGTTAGGAATTATGTGATCCTTACTAGCTGGAAGTAAGGGAGATGGAGCATGAAGTTATTTCTAGGAGTTGGACACATACCAAGTTTAGCTCAGTTCTGGGCATCTTTGAAATACCTATACAAACTTGTTCCTACATAGTAACTTGCGTCTTTGAATGAGAATCTGCTTGCTTGCAGCAACGTGCTATATGTTCTGAATGCCCGATTTGGGAATCTGTGTCAAAAATTTGTTAGGAATTATGTGATCCTTACTAGCTGGAAGTAAGGGAGATGGGGCATGAAGTTATTTCTAGGAGTTGGACACATACCAAGTTTAGCTCAGTTCTGGGCATCTTTCAAATACCTATACAAACTTGTTCCTACATAGTAACTTGCAACTTTGAATGAGAATGTGCTTGCTTACAGCAACGTGCTATATGTTCTGAATGCCCGAATTGGGAATCTGTGTCTAAACTTTGTTAGGAATTATGTGATCCTTACTAGCTGGAAGTAAGGGAGATGGGGCATGAAGTTATTTCTAGGAGTTGGACACATACCAAGTTTAGCTCAATTCTGGCCATCTTTGAAATACCTATACAAACTTGTTCCTACATAGTAACTTGCAACTTTGAATGAAAATGTGCTTGCTTACAGCAACGTGCTATATGTTCTGAATGCCCGAATTGGGAATCTGTGTCAAAACTTTGTTAGGAATTATGTGATCCTTACTAGCTGGAAGTAAGGGAGATGGGGCATGAAGTTATTTCTAGGAGTTGGACACATACCGAGTTTAGCTCAGTTCTGGGCATCTTTGAAATACCTATGCAAACTTGTTCCTACATAGTAACTTGCAACTTTGAATGAGAATGTGCTTGCTTACAGCAACGTGCTATATGTTCTGAATGCCCGAATTGGGAATCTGTGTCAAAACTTTGTTAGGAATTATGTGATCCTTACTAGCTGGAAGTAAGGGAGATGGGGCATGAAGTTATTTCTTGGAGTTGGAGACATACCGAGTTTAGCTCAGTTCTGGGCATCTTTGAAATACCTATACAAACTTGTTCCTACATAGTAACTTGCATCTTTGAATGAGAATGTGCTTGCTTACAGCAACGTGCTATATGTTCTGAATGCCCGAATTGGCAATCTGTGTCAAAACTTTGTTAGGAATTATGTGATCCTTACTAGCTGGAAGTAAGGGAGATGGGGCATATAGTTATTTCTAGGAGTTGGACACATACCGAGTTTAGCTCAGTTCTGGGCATCTTTGAAATACCTATACAAACTTGTTCCTACATAGAACTTGCAACTTTGAATGAGAATGTGCTTGCTTACAGCAACGTGCTATATGTTCTGAATGCCCGAATTGGCAGTCTGTGTCAAAACTTTGTTAGGAATTATGTGATCCTTACTAGCTGGAAGTAAGGGAGATGGGGCATGAAGTTATTTCTAGGAGTTGGACACATACCAAGTTTAGCTCAGTTCTGGGCATCTTTGAAATACCTATACAAACTTGTTCCTACATAGTAACTTGCATCTTTGAATGAGAATCTGCTTGCTTACAGCAACGTGCTATATGTTCTGAATGCCCGAATTGGGAATCTGTGTCATAACTTTGTTAGGAATTATGTGATCCTTCCTAGCTGGAAGTAAGGGAGATGGGGCATGAAGTTATTTCCTGGAGTTGGACACATACCAAGTTTAGCTCAGTTCTGGGCATCTTTGAAATACCTATACAAACTTGTTCCTACATAGTAACTTGCAACTTTGAATGAAAATGTGCTTGCTTACAGCAACGTGCTATATGTTCTGAATGCCCGAATTGGGAATCTGTGTCAAAACTTTGTTAGGAATTATGTGATCCTTACTAGCTGGAAGTAAGTGAGATGGGGCATGAAGTTATTTCTAGGAGTTGGACACATACCGAGTTTAGCTCAGTTCTGGGCATCTTTGAAATACCTATGCAAACTTGTATCTACATAGTAACTTGCAACTTTGAATGAGAATGTGCTTGCTTACAGCAACGTGCTATATGTTCTGAATGCCCGAATTGGCAATCTGTGTCAAAACTTTGTTTGGAATTATGTGATCCTTACTAGCTGGAAGTAAGGGAGATGGGGCATGTAGTTATTTCTAGGAGTTGGACACATACCGAGTTTAGCTCAGTTCTGGGTATCTTTGAAATACCTATACAAACTTGTTCCTACATAGAACTTGCAACTTTGAATGAGAATCTGCTTGCTTACAGCAACGTGCTATATGTTCTGAATGCCCGAATTGGGAATCTGTGTCAAAACTTTGTTAGGAATTATGTGATCCTTACTAGCTGGAAGTAAGGCAGATGGGGCATGAAGTTATTTCTAGGAGTTGGACACAAACCAAGTTTAGCTCAGTTCTGGGCATCTTTCAAATACCTATACAAACTTGTTCCTACATAGTAACTTGCAACTTTGAATGAAAATGTGCTTGCTTACAGCAACGTGCTATATGTTCTGAATGCCCGAATTGGGAATCTGTGTCAAAACTTTGTTAGGAATTATGTGATCCTTACTAGCTGGAAGTAAGGGAGATGGGGCATGAAGTTATTTCTAGAAGTTGGACACATACCAAGTTTAGCTCAGTTCTGGGCATCTTTGAAATACCTATACAAACTTGTTCCTACATAGTAACTTGCAACTTTGAATGAGAATGTGCTTGCTTACAGCAACGTGCTATATGTTCTGAATGCCCGAATTGGTAATCTGTGTCAAAACTTTGTTAGGAATTATGTGATCCTTACTAGCTGGAAGTAAGGGAGATGGGGCATGAAGTTATTTCTAGGAGTTGGACACATACCAAGTTTAGCTCAGTTCTGGGCATCTTTCAAATACCTATACAAACTTGTTCCTACATAGTAACTTGCATCTTTGAATGAGAATGTGCTTGCTTACAGCAACGTGCTATATGTTCTGAATGCCCGAATTGGCAATCTGTGTCAAAACTTTGTTAGGAATTATGTGATCCTTACTAGCAGGAAGTAAGGGAGATGGGGCATGAAGTTATTTCTAGGAGTTGGACACATACCAAGTTTAGCTCAGTTCTGGGCATCTTTGAAATACCTATACAAACTTGTTCCTACATAGTAACTTGCATCTTTGAATGAGAATCTGCTTGCTTACAGCAACGTGCTATATGTTCTGAATGCCCGAATTGGGAATCTGTGTCATAACTTTGTTAGGAATTATGTGATCCTTCCTAGCTGGAAGTAAGGGAGATGGGGCATGAAGTTATTTCCTGGAGTTGGACACATACCAAGTTTAGCTCAGTTCTGGGCATCTTTGAAATACCTATACAAACTTGTTCCTACATAGTAACTTGCAACTTTGAATGAAAATGTGCTTGCTTACAGCAAAGTGCTATATGTTCTGAATGCCCGAATTGGGAATCTGTGTCAAAACTTTGTTAGGAATTATGTCATCCTTACTAGCTGGAAGTAAGGGAGATGGGGCATGAAGTTATTTCTAGGAGTTGGACACATACCAAGTTTAGCTCAGTTCTGGGCATCTTTGAAATACCTATACAAACTTGTTCCTACATAGTAACTTGCATCTTTGAATGAGAATGTGCTTGCTTACAGCAACGTGCTATATGTTCTGAATGCCCGAATTGGCAATCTGTGTCAAATCTTTGTTAGGAGTTATGTGATCCTTACTAGCTGGAAGTAAGGGAGATGGGGCATGAAGTTATTTCTAGGAGTTGGACACATACCAAGTTTAGCTCAGTTCTGGGCATCTTTGAAATACCTATACAAACTTGTTCCTACATAGTAACTTGCATCTTTGAATGAGAATGTGCTTGCTTACAGCAACGTGCTATATGTTCTGAATGCCCGAATTGGGAATCTGTGTCAAAACTTTGTTAGGAATTATGTGATCCTTACTAGCTGGAAGTAAGGGAGATGGGGCATGAAGTTATTTCTTGGAGTTGGAGACATACCAAGTTTAGCTCAGTTCTGGGCATCTTTGAAATACCTATACAAACTTGTTCCTACATAGTAACTTGCAACTTTGAATCAGAATGTGCTTGCTTGCAGAAACGTGCTATATGTTCTGAATGCCCTATTTGGGAATCTGTGTCAAAACTTTGTTAGGAATTATGTGATCCTTACTAGCTGGAAATAAGGGAGATGGAGCATGAAGTTATTTCTAGGAGTTGGACACATACCAAGTTTAGCTCAGTTCTGGGCATCTTTGAAATACCTATACAAACTTGTTCCTACATAGTAACTTGCATCTTTGAATGAGAATCTGCTTGCTTGCAGCAACGTGCTATATGTTCTGAATGCCCGATTTGGGAATCTGTGTCAAAACTTTGTTAGGAATTATGTGATCCTTACTAGCTGGAAGTAAGGGAGATGGGGCATGAAGTTATTTCTAGGAGTTGGACACATACCAAGTTTAGCTCAGTTCTGGGCATCTTTGAAATACCTATACAAACTTGTTCCTACATAGTAACTTGCAACTTTGAATGAGAATGTGCTTGCTTACAGCAACGTGCTATATGTTCTGAATGCCCGAATTGGGAATCTGTGTCAAAACTTTGTTAGGAATTATGTGATCCTTACTAGCTGGAAGTAAGGGAGATGGGGCATGAAGTTATTTCTAGGAGTTGGACACATACCGAGTTTAGCTCAGTTCTGGGCATCTTTGAAATACCTATACAAACTTGTTCCTACATAGTAACTTGCAACTTTGAATGAGAATGTGCTTGCTTACAGCAACGTGCTATATGTTCTGAATGCCCGAATTGGGAATCTGTGTCAAAACTTTGTTAGGAATTATGTGATCCTTACTAGCTGGAAGTAAGGGAGATGGGGCATGAAGATATTTCTAGGAGTTGGACACATACCGAGTTTAGCTCAGTTCTGGGCATCTTTGAAATACCTATACAAACTTGTTCCTACATAGTAACTTGCAACTTTGAATGAGAATGTGCTTGCTTACAGCAACTTGCTATATGTTCTGAATGCCCGAATTGGGAATCTGTGTCAAAACTTTGTTAGGAATTATGTGATCCTTACTAGCTGGAAGTAAGGGAGATGGGGCATGAAGATATTTCTTGGAGTTGGAGACATACCGAGTTTAGCTCAGTTCTGGGCATCTTTGAAATACCTATACAAACTTGTTCCTACATAGTAACTTGCATCTTTGAATGAGAATGTGCTTGCTTACAGCAACGTGCTATATGTTCTGAATGCCCGAATTGGGAATCTGTGTCAAAACTTTGTTAGGAATTATGTGATCCTTACTAGCTGGAAGTAAGGGAGATGGGGCATGAAGTTATTTCTAGGAGTTGGACACATACCAAGTTTAGCTCAGTTCTGGGCATCTTTGAAATACCTATACAAACTTGTTCGTACATAGTAACTTGCAACTTTGAATGAAAATGTGCTTGCTTACAGCAACGTGCTATATGTTCTGAATGCCCGAATTGGGAATCTGTGTCAAAACTTTGTTAGGAATTATGTGATCCTTACTAGCTGGAAGTAAGGGAGATGGGGCATGAAGTTATTTCTAGGAGTTGGACACATACCAAGTTTAGCTCAGTTCTGGGCATCTTTGAAATACCTATACAAACTTGTTCCTACATAGTAACTTGCATCTTTGAATGAGAATGTGCTTGCTTACAGCAACGTGCTATATGTTCTGAATGCCCGAATTGGCAATCTGTGTCAAAACTTTGTTAGGAATTATGTGATCCTTACTAGCTGGAAGTAAGGGAGATGGGGCATGAAGTTATTTCTAGGAGTTGGACACATACCAAGTTTAGCTCAGTTCTGGGCATCTTTGAAATACCTATACAAACTTGTTCCTACATAGTAACTTGCATCTTTGAATGAGAAAATGCTTGCTTACAGCAACGTGCTATATGTTCTGAATGCCCGAATTGGGAATCTGTGTCATAACTTTGTTAGGAATTATGTGATCCTTCCTAGCTGGAAGTAAGGGAGATGGGGCATGAAGTTATTTCTAGGAGTTGGACACATACCAAGTTTAGCTCAGTTCTGGGCATCTTTGAAATACCTATACAAACTTGTTCCTACATAGTAACTTGCATCTTTGAATGAGAATCTGCTTGCTTACAGCAACGTGCTATATGTTCTGAATGCCCGAATTGGGAATCTGTGTCATAACTTTGTTAGGAATTATGTGATCCTTCCTAGCTGGAAGTAAGGGAGATGGGGCATGAAGTTATTTCCTGGAGTTGGACACATACCAAGTTTAGCTCAGTTCTGGGCATCTTTGAAATACCTATACAAACTTGTTCCTACATAGTAACTTGCAACTTTGAATGAAAATGTGCTTGCTTACAGCAACGTGCTATATGTTCTGAATGCCCGATTTGGGAATCTGTGTCAAAACTTTGTTAGGAATTATGTGATCCTTACTAGCTGGAAGTAAGGGAGATGGGGCATGAAGTTATTTCTAGGAGTTGGACACATACCGAGTTTAGCTCAGTTCTGGGCATCTTTGAAATACCTATGCAAACTTGTTCCTACATAGTAACTTGCAACTTTGAATGAGAATGTGCTTGCTTACAGCAACGTGCTATATGTTCTGAATGCCCGAATTGGGAATCTGTGTCAAAACTTTGTTAGGAATTATGTGATCCTTACTAGCTGGAAGTAAGGGAGATGGGGCATGTAGTTATTTCTAGGAGTTGGACACATACCGAGTTTAGCTCAGTTCTGGGCATCTTTGAAATACCTATACAAACTTGTTCCTACATAGAACTTGCAACTTTGAATGAGAATCTGCTTGCTTACAGCAACGTGCTATATGTTCTGAATGCCCGAATTGGGAATCTGTGTCAAAACTTTGTTAGGAATTATGTGATCCTTACTAGCTGGAAGTAAGGCAGATGGGGCATGAAGTTATTTCTAGGAGTTGGACACAAACCAAGTTTAGCTCAGTTCTGGGCATCTTTGAAATACCTATACAAACTTGTTCCTACATAGTAACTTGCAACTTTTAATGAAAATGTGCTTGCTTACAGCAACGTGCTATATGTTCTGAATGCCCGAATTGGGAATCTGTGTCAAAACTTTGTTAGGAATTATGTGATCCTTACTAGCTGGAAGTAAGGGAGATGGGGCATGAAGTTATTTCTAGAAGTTGGACACATTCCGAGTTTAGCTCAGTTCTGGGCATCTTTGAAATACCTATACAAACTTGTTCCTACATAGTAACTTGCAACTTTGAATGAGAATGTGCTTGCTTACAGCAACGTGCTATATGTTCTGAATGCCCGAATTGGGAATCTGTGTCAAAACTTTGTTAGGAATTATGTGATCCTTACTAGCTGGAAGTAAGGGAGATGGGGCATGAAGTTATTTCTAGGAGTTGGACACATACCAAGTTTAGCTCAGTTCTGGGCATCTTTCAAATACCTATACAAACTTGTTCCTACATAGTAACTTGCATCTTTGAATGAGAATGTGCTTGCTTACAGCAACGTGCTATATGTTCTGAATGCCCGAATTGGCAATCTGTGTCAAAACTTTGTTAGGAATTATGTGATCCTTACTAGCTGGAAGTAAGGGAGATGGGGCATGAAGTTATTTCTAGGAGTTGGACACATACCAAGTTTAGCTCAGTTCTGGGCATCTTTGAAATACCTATACAAACTTGTTCCTACATAGTAACTTGCATCTTTGAATGAGAATGTGCTTGCTTACAGCAACGTGCTATATGTTCTAAATGCCCGAATTGGCAATCTGTGTCAAAACTTTGTTAGGAATTATGTGATCCTTACTAGCTGGAAGTAAGGGAGATGGGGCATGAAGTTATTTCTAGGAGTTGGACACATACCAAGTTTAGCTCAGTTCTGGGCATCTTTGAAATACCTATACAAACTTGTTCCTACATAGTAACTTGCATCTTTGAATGAGAATCTGCTTGCTTACAGCAACGTGCTATATGTTCTGAATGCCCGAATTGGGAATCTGTGTCATAACTTTGTTAGGAATTATGTGATCCTTCCTAGCTGGAAGTAAGGGAGATGGGGCATGAAGTTATTTCCTGGAGTTGGACACATACCAAGTTTAGCTCAGTTCTGGGCATCTTTGAAATACCTATACAAACTTGTTCCTACATAGTAACTTGCATCTTTGAATGAGAATCTGCTTGCTTACAGCAACGTGCTATATGTTCTGAATGCCCGAATTGGGAATCTGTGTCATAACTTTGTTAGGAATTATGTGATCCTTTTAGCTGGAAGTAAGGGAGATGGGGCATGAAGTTATTTCTAGGAGTTGGACACATACCAAGTTTAGCTCAGTTCTGGGCATCTTTGAAATACCTATACAAACTTGTTCCTACATAGTAACTTGCATCTTTGAATGAGAATCTGCTTGCTTACAGCAACGTGCTATATGTTCTGAATGCCCGAATTGGGAATCTGTGTCATAACTTTGTTAGGAATTATGTGATCCTTCCTAGCTGGAAGTAAGGGAGATGGGGCATGAAGTTATTTCCTGGAGTTGGACACATACCAAGTTTAGCTCAGTTCTGGGCATCTTTGAAATACCTATACAAACTTGTTCCTACATAGTAACTTGCAACTTTGAATGAAAATGTGCTTGCTTACAGCAACGTGCTATATGTTCTGAATGCCCGATTTGGGAATCTGTGTCAAAACTTTGTTAGGAATTATGTGATCCTTACTAGCTGGAAGTTAGGGAGATGGGGCATGAAGTTATTTCTAGGAGTTGGACACATACCGAGTTTAGCTCAGTTCTGGGCATCTTTGAAATACCTATGCAAACTTGTTCCTACATAGTAACTTGCAACTTTGAATGAGAATGTGCTTGCTTACAGCAACGTGCTATATGTTCTGAATGCCCGAATTGGGAATCTGTGTCAAAACTTTGTTAGGAATTATGTGATCCTTACTAGCTGGAAGTAAGGGAGATGGGGCATGTAGTTATTTCTAGGAGTTGGACACATACCGAGTTTAGCTCAGTTCTGGGCATCTTTGAAATACCTATACAAACTTGTTCCTACATAGAACTTGCAACTTTGAATGAGAATGTGCTTGCTTACAGCAACGTGCTATATGTTCTGAATGCCCGAATTGGCAGTCTGTGTCAAAACTTTGTTAGGAATTATGTGATCCTTACTAGCTGGAAGTAAGGGAGATGGGGCATGAAGTTATTTCTAGGAGTTGGACACATACCAAGTTTAGCTCAGTTCTGGGCATCTTTGAAATACCTATACAAACTTGTTCCTACATAGTAACTTGCATCTTTGAATGAGAATCTGCTTGCTTACAGCAACGTGCTATATGTTCTGAATGCCCGAATTGGGAATCTGTGTCATAACTTTGTTAGGAATTATGTGATCCTTCCTAGCTGGAAGTAAGGGAGATGGGGCATGAAGTTATTTCCTGGAGTTGGACACATACCAAGTTTAGCTCAGTTCTGGGCATCTTTGAAATACCTATACAAACTTGTTCCTACATAGTAACTTGCAACTTTGAATGAAAATGTGCTTGCTTACAGCAACGTGCTATATGTTCTGAATGCCCGAATTGGGAATCTGTGTCAAAACTTTGTTAGGAATTATGTGATCCTTACTAGCTGGAAGTAAGTGAGATGGGGCATGAAGTTATTTCTAGGAGTTGGACACATACCGAGTTTAGCTCAGTTCTGGGCATCTTTGAAATACCTATGCAAACTTGTATCTACATAGTAACTTGCAACTTTGAATGAGAATGTGCTTGCTTACAGCAACGTGCTATATGTTCTGAATGCCCGAATTGGCAATCTGTGTCAAAACTTTGTTTGGAATTATGTGATCCTTACTAGCTGGAAGTAAGGGAGATGGGGCATGTAGTTATTTCTAGGAGTTGGACACATACCGAGTTTAGCTCAGTTCTGGGTATCTTTGAAATACCTATACAAACTTGTTCCTACATAGAACTTGCAACTTTGAATGAGAATCTGCTTGCTTACAACAACGTGCTATATGTTCTGAATGCCCGAATTGGGAATCTGTGTCAAAACTTTGTTAGGAATTATGTGATCCTTACTAGCTGGAAGTAAGGCAGATGGGGCATGAAGTTATTTCTAGGAGTTGGACACAAACCAAGTTTAGCTCAGTTCTGGGCATCTTTCAAATACCTATACAAACTTGTTCCTACATAGTAACTTGCAACTTTGAATGAAAATGTGCTTGCTTACAGCAACGTGCTATATGTTCTGAATGCCCGAATTGGGAATCTGTGTCAAAACTTTGTTAGGAATTATGTGATCCTTACTAGCTGGAAGTAAGGGAGATGGGGCATGAAGTTATTTCTAGAAGTTGGACACATACCAAGTTTAGCTCAGTTCTGGGCATCTTTGAAATACCTATACAAACTTGTTCCTACATAGTAACTTGCAACTTTGAATGAGAATGTGCTTGCTTACAGCAACGTGCTATATGTTCTGAATGCCCGAATTGGTAATCTGTGTCAAAACTTTGTTAGGAATTATGTGATCCTTACTAGCTGGAAGTAAGGGAGATGGGGCATGAAGTTATTTCTAGGAGTTGGACACATACCAAGTTTAGCTCAGTTCTGGGCATCTTTCAAATACCTATACAAACTTGTTCCTACATAGTAACTTGCATCTTTGAATGAGAATGTGCTTGCTTACAGCAACGTGCTATATGTTCTGAATGCCCGAATTGGCAATCTGTGTCAAAACTTTGTTAGGAATTATGTGATCCTTACTAGCTGGAAGTAAGGGAGATGGGGCATGAAGTTATTTCTAGGAGTTGGACACATACCAAGTTTAGCTCAGTTCTGGGCATCTTTGAAATACCTATACAAACTTGTTCCTACATAGTAACTTGCATCTTTGAATGAGAATCTGCTTGCTTACAGCAACGTGCTATATGTTCTGAATGCCCGAATTGGGAATCTGTGTCATAACTTTGTTAGGAATTATGTGATCCTTCCTAGCTGGAAGTAAGGGAGATGGGGCATGAAGTTATTTCCTGGAGTTGGACACATACCAAGTTTAGCTCAGTTCTGGGCATCTTTGAAATACCTATACAAACTTGTTCCTACATAGTAACTTGCATCTTTGAATGAGAATCTGCTTGCTTACAGCAACGTGCTATATGTTCTGAATGCCCGAATTGGGAATCTGTGTCATAACTTTGTTAGGAATTATGTGATCCTTTTAGCTGGAAGTAAGGGAGATGGGGCATGAAGTTATTTCTAGGAGTTGGACACATACCAAGTTTAGCTCAGTTCTGGGCATCTTTGAAATACCTATACAAACTTGTTCCTACATAGTA